>NW_025422045.1:14017500-15217500 GCF_011764305.1 Mustela putorius furo
TGGAAATAAATCTGACAAAATATAGGTGCTCAGCAAATGTTTGCTGGATTGAATTGGTTAATTTCTTTCCTTGGTAAGTCAACGTTTGTTGCATCTAATTTAATTATGACACAAATAAGCTAGACTGGTCTAAAAGATGTTAATTTGGAGATAGGAAAATGTGACAAAAATGGAGCATTTGTTAAAAATAATTATCAAAGCTTTGGGTACTAGACAGAGTTAAGTGCTTTAACATGTATGTCATTTAATCTCAAATTGATAATACCTAGAATTTATTTGCTGATTACTATGCTATGAGCGTTACAAACATGATTTAATTCTCACAACAACCCCATAGGATAAGTATTATTATTGTCCCCATTTTATGGCTAAGGAAGCTGAGCTTTTGAAAAATTCAAGTAATTTATTCAAGCTCACATAGTATATTAGTTTACTAGGGCTGCCATAACTGTCATAGACCGGGTGGCTCAAACAACAGAAATTTATTTTCTCAACTCTGGAAGCTAGAAATCCAAGACAAGGATGTCTACAATGTAGGATTCTTCTTCTTTTTAATTTTTAATTAAAGAAAGATTTACTTATGTATTTACTTACTTGAGAGAGGAGAGAGAGCCAGTGTAAGCAGGGGGAGCAGCAGAGAGAGAAGGAGAAGCAGACTCCTTGCTGAGAGTGGGGCTTCTGGTCTGATATGGGCTCCATTCCAGGACCCTGGGATCATAACCTGAGCTGAAGTCAGACCCTTAACCTATTGGTCCTGGGTAGTTTTAGAACCTGGGTGGACCTATTGGACCTGGGTAGTTTTAGAACCTGGGTGGTCTTAGAACAACCTTGGTTTCTTCTAAGGCTTGTCTCCTTGGATTGTAAATGGCTGTCTTCTTACCTGTCTTCCATGCATTGTCTTCCTTCTGTGTTTGTCTATGTCCCAGTCTGGTTATAAGGACATGTAATATTGGATGAGGGCCTACTCAAATCACCTGCTTTGCCTTAATTACTTCTTTAAAAGCCCTACCTCCAAATACAGTCACATTTTGAACTCCTGAGGGGTTAAAACATAACATTTTTTTGTTGGGCATACACAATTCAGCCCATGACACACAGTTCAGAAGAGGCAGGACAGGTTTAGGTTATACCAAAATTTGTTTTTATCTACTAAGCTATTATATTCGTCAAGTTTCTTGGTAGTAATTATCATCCCACCCATATTCTTTAAAATTTATTTTTATTTTTTCTTCTCTTTATTTGGTTTTTTTTTTTAATGGTGGTCAGAGTGAAAATTACTGAAATATATTTTGAAGATACAATTTTCTGTAGTCAGATACAAAGTAAACATAACTAAAATAGTATTAAAACATATTATCCATAACCAGAAGAAACCAGAAGAAACAAAGGTATGGTGAATGAGAGTTTTCTTAGGTCTTAAGCAAAGCAAGAAAAGGGGGAAATACCTTATTTGACTATATATTCTTAAAAAAGAAAATGAGGGACGCCTTCATGGCTCAGTTGGTTAAGCCTCTGCCTTTGGGTCAAGTCATGATCCCTGGGTCCTAGGATCCTCAGTATTGAGCTCCCTGCTCAGCAGGGAGTTTGCTTCTCCCTTTGTCTCTCTCCCCTGCTCATTCATTCTCTCTCTCTCTTTCAAATAAATGGGTAAAGTCTGAAAGAGAGAGAGAGAGAGAAAGAAAGAAAGCAAGAAAGAAAGAAAGGAAGAAAAGCAAAGATTTTTAGCAAATGCCCAGTGGAAAGCTACAAAGTGTTTAAAAGTTGAAGTCAATGTACTTTAACATGTAAAGGGCTATCCCAAAGTCCTAAGAGAAACCAAATCTTCTGTACATAACTAGACAAATGATACAAATAAACCATTTGCAAATTTGATAAGCAAGGACATGGAAAAATTGTTCAGGTTCACTAGTATAACAATGTGAGGTATTAGTGTTAGTATTCCACAGGATAACTGGCCTACTCACTTCAGTAAAGTTTATTCTTATAAGAAAAGAATAGTAACAGTAACAACAGAGATTGGCACTGTTCTAGATTAAAAGAGATTAAAAATCCTTTTGGGGGCGCCTGGGTGGCTCAGTGGGTTAAAAGCCTCTGCCTTCGGCTTGGGTTATGATCCCAGGATCTTGGGATCGATCCCCGCATCGGGCTCTCTCTCTGCTTGGCAGGGAGCCTGCTTCTCTCTCTCTCTCTCTGCCTGCCTTTCTGCCTACTTGTGATCTCTCTCTCTGTGTCAAATAAATAAATAAAATCTTAAAAAAAAAATCCTTTTGGTAGCAGTTCATATAGATATGAACTGAGTATTAGATAGTCTTAGGGGATTATTTATTAGATGTGGCAATGGTACTGTAGTTACGATTTTTTTTTAAAGTTCCTTTAAAAAAAGCATGCTATAATATTTAGGGGTGAAATGTCATGACATCTGCAATTTGCTTAGAAATACTTCAGCCAAAATAATCAAAGGAAGACAGTTGCTAAATCTCGGTAACCAATGTCTAGATGTCCATTATATTCCTTTCTCTAGTATACTGTGTGCTTAAAATTGCCATAATGCATTGAAGATATATTAAGGAAAAAATGATGAATTAGTCAAAATAAGTGTAACTAAAGAGAAGAGTTAAGTGCAAATCCAGACTTCATATCCTGCTAAGTGAAAATTTTAGGTAGTGTTACTGATTATAATGTGATATCCCTAAGATTTATTTACATTTTCTATCATACCATATAGGTACAGGAAACAGACTAATCAAGCTAAATGTAAAAGGTATATAATTTCTGGGAAAGTCTATATGTTTCAAAAAGTACAGTGTATGAAAAATGGATTTATGATATCCAAGAATAAATAAGTAGGCCTTTAGAAATATAAAGGGACTCTTCTTAAGGACCAGTTTCGGTTTGTATCCCCTTGGACTGAGCAACTAGCTTCAGTGCTCTGGTAAGAATCATTTAGTTCATACATAAAATCTTGCAAATCTCAAATGGCTGAAACAATCTAGAAATACATATGATTTTATTTTCTTTATTTGGGTTCTAAGAAGGTGCAGAAATAGTATCTAAAAAATGTCTAAATTCCTAGAATATATAAAATACGTGGGGAGAAATAGCAGGAACAGAAGACAAATGAAGAGGAAGAGAGAGGAAGAAGAAAAGAAAGGGGAAAAGAAGGGGTAAAAAAATTTAAAAAGGGGCACCTGGGTGGCTCAGTGGGTTAAGCCGCTGCCTTCGGCTCAGGTCATGATCTCAGAGTCCTGGGATCGAGTCCCGCATCGGGCTCTCTGCTCAGCAGGGAGCCTGCTTTCCTCTCTCTCTGCCTGCCTCTCCATCTACTTGTGATTTCTCTCTGTCAAATAAATAAATAAAAATCTTAAAAAAAAAAAAATTTAAAAACTGGTGGAGCCAGGGTGGTGCAGTTGGTTAAGCACTTGACTCTTCGTTTTGGTTCAGATCATGATCAGCGTCAGGTTGGTGGGCCTGGTGTGGGGCTCTGCCCTCAGCGTGGAGTCTGCTTAGAATTTCTCTCTTTCTGTCCCTCTGCCCCTCCCCACTGTGTGCTCTCTCTCTCTAACACTCAATAAATAAATTAATTTAAAAATTGTAATAATCATATTTACAGAATGTAAATGTGAGTTTGCTGTTTGGTCTTATAATCACTATGATATTTTTTGTATGTTTTCCATGTATATCCCAGCAATATTCATATTGCTCTGGCCTCATAAATTTGTTCAACTTTTGGGAAACAAAACAGTAGCCAAGTTTCAGAAGACCTCCAGAGCCTGACCAATGGGGACGAGAAAGAGAAGAGGAGTTAGCATGGGTACTGATGGGATAAGGTGGGAAGGGAAAGGTATTAAAGGTCCAGAGAAGGAAGGAACAAGCTGAAAAGCCTGGAGAAGAAGGATTGTGATTAAGGCAAAGGGATCTACTATTTATCCCAAGGGTCTCAAGGTCAGGGACTGTATGCAAGAAGATGAGGCCTATGGAAGAATGGAACTGGGGAAGAGAGGAAGAGAAATATTAGATGCACAAGAGGGATGAACAGAGTAGCTGCCACAGGAGGTGATTAGACAGGGGATGAGAAAGGTTTCTGAAGAAGGGTGATTTGCAGGGAGATTTGTTTCCTTTCTTTCACTCTTTTTGTTTTTGTTTATAATGGTAACATCAAGAATTGGCGATAATGGGCTAAATCTGTGATACCATCTAATCCTTGTATCATTTGGTAACCAAAGACATGTAACTGACATGGATTCTTCCATGAATTCAGAGTGTGTGTGGAGGGTGGGGAGCTAGTTGTTTTTCAATGCCTTGCTAAGAACAACATGCCCCTCCCTTCCCCTCAAATTATCCAAAAATATTTAGGGCTTTGGGGAGGGGCAGCTCATCCAGTTCATCCCAAAACACAGAGTCTGGTGTGTTCTCTACTCTATTGCTTTTCACTCACTTGGTGTCGCCACACTATCTTCTGGTGCTAGAATGATGATGTTGTTCAAGTAGATCATTGCATAGGTCAGTATGGTTGTTTGAAGGTGGCTGATCCTACTTGTTTCGTGCTAAGTGTGGCCCAAAATCTTCTACTTAGAGCAACTCAGGGCTTCACATTTTTTAGCATTGTCTTGTAGAGTCAGCTGATTTCAGCATCTGCAACTTGATGGGTCCTGGACCCAGATTCTTTCTTCATTCCCCTCTCCAGGAACCCACTTTAGAGATTGGGTCATCTTTCCTTTTTAGCCCTTACAATGTACAGGATCTCCTTTCTGCCTTTGTATATCATCTTGGTATTCCAAAGACCTTTACTAAAGTAGTTTTTCCCACAATGATTTCAGAGAGCCCTATACTCATCATTCATATATGTTACTGGAGAAGAAGAAAATCTGCAATGTAACCTTGCCCACTGTTAAGAAGCAGGAAATTATGGGCAAGTATAGGTCTGTAATCACAACATTTAGGAGAAAAAACTAACTTCCATTGATTTACTTGTATCTAGAAAGAATTGTATAATGTGTAGACAAATAGAAGTGTATAAGTAAACTCACAAGCAGTTACTTTTTCATCTCCTCTCTGTATAAGAATGAGGAATGAGCAAGGAAGAAAGGAGAACATGAATTGAGCATGTACTATGACCAGTCATTATGCTAGACTCTCCCATATTTCTATCTATGTTAGGGTGGTAGGTATTACTCTCCCCCATGGTGCAGGGGAGAAAATTGAGTCTCAGAGAGTTTAAGAAATTTATTCCAGATCATGCAACTAGGAAGTATCTTGCAAACTATCACAACTTACGTGAAATGTCCTAAAATATTTTAGGACAGCACCTTGAAATAGAGATTTTCTTTTACTCTTTCTCTCTCTCTCTCTGTTTCTTTCTTTCTTTCTTTTTTTAAATAGGGATTTTCATTTGCTACTCTAAGGCAACCTTCTTAGGGTCCCTGGCAGGGTCTGAAAATTAACCTTACAAAGAGATTAATGGGGGGGGGGGGAGACAAATTTTATTGAATTTTTAACTTACACAGGAGCTTTCACAAGAGAATGAAGACCAGAAGAAGTGACCAGGGCAGGAAGAGTTTATACTTTTAGACTAAGAAACAGTAAATTTGTGAAGAATTGAGAAAAGACAAAGGAGTTTGAACTAGTGGTAGTAACTGGCCAAAAATGCCAAGAAGATAAGGCTTAGTTTAGTAAGGTTTATACAGCTAAATTTTACTTCAAAACCTAAACCCTTAACCACACCCATCTTTTGTTCACTAGGCTCCTTAACTGGAACATTACCCTGAAGGTAAGTTCTAACTTAAGTGGATCTAGACTGTTAATAATGAAACCTGTTACCTTGCATAAATTAACCATTTTAAGGTCAGAAAATTTAGGAAATGATCCTAAAGGAATGAAAATTGTTTACAGTAGGGCCATCTAAGCAAGAATGTGTATATACAGCTTGAATTAGCCTGTGTTTGCTTGTGTTAAGTACCTTGTGTTAAGTACCTTGTGTTAAGTTACCTCAAAAGGAAACTTGGTTTAAAAAAATTCAATCTAAAAATAGGGCAAGTAGCATCACTGTTCCATGAGACAAATAGGTGAAGGAAGGGGTTGCCTCATTCCCGTACCCTTTAAGGTAAAGGAGAAGGGAAACTGCTTTTAATTTATCAGCCAATCAGACTCTGAGGCCACTTCTGAAAACTGCTTCCTGTCTCTACACTTACTCTCTCAGTTTTGGTGGTGGGCTGGTGAGTGTGCACTTAATTTTGCTCCCTAACTGTTTTGAATTTCTCTTCCATTTGAACCTTGTATCCTGATGGCAGGCCTTTATTTCAAGCAAGTGTTGGACTATGTGTGAGTCACAAGGGCATTAATTCGGCTGTGTGGAGATTGAGGGAAGGCAGGGAAATGCTCTGTCTTGTTTCCACGTGGCCCTCTGCAGCACTGGGTCTGCCTTCCTTCCTTGAGACCCGGTGACCCAGAAACAATAGACTCTGCTTCATGTATCCAGGGCCTGTGTTCTTGGAAAACGCCTGGATTCATTTTGCTTGGAGGGAAAGGTATTGTTATCCCAACACGCTGTTCTACTTGGGAGGAGTTTCAGACCAATACACTATAACTCTCTTGTGTCTGCAGGGCCCAGGTCCTTGCTGGGATTGAGGGAGATGTAGCAAACATTGTCTTTGCCCTGGTCTTTGCTCAGAGCATTCCAGCTTTCTTAGTGAGCCTAGGCAGCAACCTCTGAAGTTGATGACTTTAGTGAGCCCTAAGAGGAGCTCCCAATTTTAATGTGGCCACTGTAGTGAGGGTACCCTAAAAAGCCTAAGATACACTAAAGAAAAATCAGGGGTCTTAGCTCAGGACAAGCCTATCAAATACTAGCACCACAGGTTACTCCTCCAGGGACCTTGGGTGAGTCAGTGAACCATGACTAGGCTCCCCTTTGGAAAATCAAAATGTAGGAAGGCTGGTATTATAATAAATGTAAGATGCCTTCTAGAAGTAAGCACTACATTTATTTTGGATATCTTTCTTCTTATAAAAACGTTTTGCCTCGTAACCTTCAGTGTTCCCATTTTCCTCCTTGATCTATATCAGTTTGAATATAATGTAGGTGTTCATTATTCTTCCAGATACAAGATGTGAAAGAAATAATGTGGAATGAAATGTGGTAATAGATGGTTGTAGACTTCTCATAATCCTTATAATTCTCAAGTTTTATTGTTATGTTATTTTTTGAAAATAATAAATTCACATGGTTCAAAATTAAAAAGGGATCAAAGCATGTATCATGAAGTCTCCTAGGCCACCTAATTCCCCTCCCCAGTAATAGCATTAACAGTTTCTTTTGTATCCTTTGTGAGGTATTTTATGTAAGTATAATCAAATACATGTATTTCACCCTCCTGTCTTCTTTACATTCTCTACCAGTTATCTACCTTTTCCCACTTAGGATTTTCAAGTGAGTAAATAAAGAATATCCTATATTCTTTTTTTTTTTTTTTTTCAAAGATTTTATTTATTTGATGGAGAAAGAGCACAAGCACAGGGAGCGGGAGCAGGAGAGGGAGAAGCAGGCTCCCCACAGAGCAGATAGCCTGATGTAGGGCCTTATCCCGGACCCTGGGATCATGAGCTTAGCCAAAGGCAGAGGCTTAACGGAATAAGCCATCCAGGTGGACCCATCCCCATTCTTTATAATGGTTATACAGTAATCTAATGTATGTACATACCGTAATTTATTTAACCTTTATTGGTCAACATTTAGGTAGTTTACAATCTTGTTGTTTTCCCCCAACATATGTGTGTATGAGTCATTTGTCACATATTACATTCAGGTGGGTTTTGATATATTTATAAGGACTAAACATGCAGTGTTTCCTGTTACTTATATTTATTTTGTACACAGTGATGACTAGAAACCAACCAACACCATAAATGTCTTGATTGAGCAATAAAGGACTCCCCACTTTTATTTTCTATATGCTCTCAGAGGTTAAAACAATCACTTTTTCTAAAGTAGCTGACAGTGAGTGGGAAACAAAACTTGGAATCTGTTCTGATAGCAGCGTCTTACAGAGCTATCCCTGAAAGAGAGCCATGACAAGTGACAGGTCTGCTTTTACTTCCTAGATGAAGTTTTGTGTTGTTTTCCTTTTGTTTCAGGTTGAAGACAGAATCCATGGAGGAAGGAAGGCCTGGGTCTTCAGACCCCTGGGTGCCAGTCCGGAAGTGGCATTGTGAAAGCATCTGTAACATCTGCTATAGATGCCCTAACGATCAAGTGGGCTGGGATTTGGACATTCTCAGTAGGAATGGTTAAAGGCTGATGGGATCATAAAGCAAGTACTTGAACTTTGACTAAGATAGGCCTTTAAGTGTTCTCTCTGTCTCACCCATGCCTATGTGTCATTTCTATCTAAAAAAGAATAGGTTCTTTGAATTCCTGTTGTATCCTATAATGCTAGACACAGAGTGGGCACTGAATAATTGGCATGGAACAGGGTAAAACTGAGCAGTGGTAGTAATCTTAAAGCAGAAGCATCAAATGATTTGGTATTATCAATTTGGAGTTTGTATCAGGTCTTCATGAAGCATCTGTTCACATCTGTAAAAGGTACCTTTTGGCCATGAGCACCATCACTTGGCAGCATTTACTTCTCACAGGGAACAAAATGAGTGGGTCATTGATAGTTTATGAAGTATTTACAAAATATTTGCTTAAGCTCCCTAAATGCTCAGTAAATATGAAGTGGCCTTCACATGGTACAGTGACATTTCCTGAAGTATAGCTAGAATCCTTCAGGGAGCATCTCATCCTAGGAGAGGGGTCATGTGTTTAATATCAGGATTTGTGTCCTAAACTTTAGGTTATGTGCCAAGGATACAGAGACCAGAACTGTTACAATCTAGGTTTGTGAGAATAGAGAAGTTGCACCTTTAGGTGTATATATAATTATTCTCTGGTAGGGAATACTTGGATCATGGGATTTTGAGGGAGACAATGTTAAAGCTTTAGAAACCTTGCACTTCAATGCTTATTTCGTCTCTATTTCCTTGGTTAATCTAATATGCTACTCCTCTGAAAACATTTTACATAATTAAAACAGTATTCAACTCTAGGACAGGAGTTAAAATAACACGTTGATCGCATATCTCAGGTACTTAAAACACCTCAGTCTCTTTCTGACCTACTGAGCCTCCAGAGCATTCTCTATATGTGCCAAAGCAAACCAACCATCTTCTGTAGCTCTGCTTCTTATTTCATGTAGGAAGTGGTATGGTGAAGTGAAAATTGGGATTATTGACAGAACTGGATTTAAATCCTAGCTCTTAATAGCTGGGTGACCTTAGAAAATTTATTTAACTCCTCTGAGCCTCAAATTTCCATGTAAATATGAGATTGTAAAGTTTGAGTGAAGTGATTTGTACAGTTCTTGATAGAAAGTAGGAATTTTTAAGAATGATAGCTACTGTTTCCTTTCTGTCAGTATATTTTAGTTATACTCATCCTTTAAGGTACTGTTGTCCAACAGAACTTTGTGTGATCTATATTGTTCTGTATCGTGGCCATTAGCCACATGTGACTACTGTGGGAAATGTTCTATATTGTTCAATATTGTGGCCCTTAGCCACATGTGACTACTGATTGAGCAATTACAATGTGCCTGACTGAGGAAGTTAGTTTTTTTTTAAAGACTTTATTTATTTATTTGACAGATAGAGATCACAAGTAGGCAGAGAGAGAGAAGGAAGCAGGCTTCCTGCTGAGCAGAGAGCCCCATGTGGAGCTCAATCCCTGGGATCATGACCCAAGCCAAAGGCAGAGGCTTTAACCCACTTAGCCACCCAGGTGCCCCAGGAAGTTAGTTTTTAACTTAATTTTAATTTTAATGAATGAATGAATGTGGTGTTACCTATAGGACAGTACAATTTTTTTTTTCTTGTGATGAGAACTTTTAAGATCTCTCTTAGCAACTTTAAACTATACAATACGGTATTATTTTAAGTACAATTTTAAGGCTCATTCAAGACCTGTACCTTTTTTCTTCATGAAGACATCTGTGACCAGTGGTTCTTATTCTTAGCGTTGCTTGCTCTACTGCATGGACACTAATATTCATGAATCTTGTCTTTCTAGCTAGATTATATCTGAGGTTATAGATTTTTAAATCTTCACATTGATGCATGAAAAGGAACATGGTAAAGATATAATTGTAATATTTTTAGTAGTAAGTTTTAAATTATCATTAAATGCAATATAAGAAACTTTCTAGTTAGTAATCTGGTGAACATGGAATAGTCTGAAGTTTGCCTGCAGTGATGAATTTTGTGTTCGGCCTGTTTCACCTAGAAGTTAGATTACACCAACTGTTGGAAGAGGAAATTATACTTTTTCTTATATTGCCATCTTGTGGCCACGTTGGGCTCTGAATGATGCTACAATTTTGCTTTGTCAGAGGAAGGTTTTCTTCAGTTGATTGTGATTAATTTTTACCAAGAGTAAAGGCTAAATACAATCAATGTTGGATGAAATGAAATTGAAACACACTTTGAAAAAAAATGTTAACTATTTTGGATTACTTTCTCATTTTTATAAAAGTAGACTACACTCCCAAAGTGATGCTTGAACTCAGAACCTTGAGGTAGAGTTTCATGTTCTACCAACTGAGCCAGCAGGGGCCTCAGATTACCTTCTTATTTATCTTATGGGTTACCTTTTTTTTTTTTTTTAAGGATTTTGTGAATTTAGTGACTGGTTACAAGGGTTTTCTGTAGTTACACACCATATGGACTTGGAGAGGTTGCAGTATCCCATGCCTTTTATGCCCCATATTGCTGAATTTTCCCCATGGCTGTCAAGCTCTGGTTGCAGCCAGCACACAGCTCCTTCCTTTTTCCATACCTGTTCTCTTGTTGTGAGACTGTTGACTTGTATCCTTTCAGAGTGTGGTTAGTCTTATTGTACTGTTTTACCCAAACTTTTAAATTAATCAGTTAATCAATTTTTTAAAAGATTTTATTTATTCATTTAAGAGAGAGAACACAAGCAGGGGTGAGGGGACACAGGGAGAGAGAGAAGCAAACTCCCCACTGGGCAGTGAGCCCAATGTGGGCTCAATCTCAGGACCCAGGGATCACGACCTGAGCTGGAGGCAGACACCTAACTGGCTGAGCCATCCAGGTGCCCCCAAACTTTTTTTTTTTTTTTTTAAGATTTTATTTATTTGTCAAAGACAGAGCACAAGAATGGGGAGAGGCAGGCAGAGCAAGGAGCCTGTTGTGGGACTCTATCCCAGGACTGTGGGATTATGACCTGAGCCAAAGGCAGACGCTTAACCAACTGAGCCAACCCAGGTGTCCCCAAACTTTAAATTCATACAAAAGTTGATCTTGTGTAAGAGTCCTGCCCTAATGTGATACTGAGATTGGGCATTTCATGATGCTCTCCGAATAGATGGGTCCATTTATATTACTGACTAGAAGTTAATATACAGAATGAAGTTTTCCTTGAGGTTAATTTTCCTTGAGGCTATAGGGGTGTGACTTGGGAGTAGGCTGGTGTGCATTCAAGTCATTTATTTACTTGCTTACTTTTTATTTTCCAGAGATGATACATCTGGAAAGTTGGTATTCAGGTAGTTGGTAGATCGTGTAGTTCAACTAATTTCTAGATAGAAGCTGATTCTTTTGATACCAGAGGTAAGTGTAAAAGAAAACTATTTTTACTTTGTTTGGATTTTTAATCTCCTTCTAAGTTTTGGGGCCCCATGTTCTTAGTAGCTAGAATTTGGTAGTTTGAAAAAACCTTAGTTCTTACGTTAAGAGGGTTTGCTTGGTTTAAAGATGAGGAGCTGGTGGTGGTTCGCCCTTCATAAGTCATTTACAGTTTGCTATGATGAAATGCATCTTAAGTCCGTGTTTCAGCTGATCACCCTGATTAAACACATGCTCTGAGAGACTAAAGCTAGGGCAAATACCTGGAGTTGAATTCTGCTTCTTGGAATTCTTACTGGATTCTAGCCTCCAGTCCCAGGTAGTTCTTAAATCTTTGAATTACAGATCTGACACTACAACACTTTGTTGTGCTTTGATCTTTTGTGGTATCTTCTTGAGATAGGCAGAACTAGGGTCAAGAATCCTTAATCTAAACATTCAAACACTACAGAAAAAACACTGATAACTGGTTTAATTCTGTCAACCATTTTACTCGGCAGTTTTAAACTTATCACTATTTTCTTAATTTATATGTAAGATCAAGAGAATCTCAAATGATACATTATATGTTAAAAAAAAAAAAGATTAAGAGAATCCCAGAGTTGGTTAAGTCAACTTTGCCAAGATCATAAAATGTGACACTATATGGACATTTAAAAGTTATGATACAGGTTTATCTTTCTTGAAATGTTAGGGTATTCATGATATATTAATAACAAGTTATAGAGCAATATGTGTAACCCTTTTTATGCTTAAATATTTTCTTTTTTAAGATTTTAAAATTTTATTCATTTGACAGATAGAGATCACCAGTAGGCAGAGAGGCAGGCAGAGAGAGAGGGAGGAGGAAGCAGGCTCTCTGTTGAGCAGAGAGCCCAATGCAGGTTTGGGTCCTAGGACCCTGAGATCATGACCCAAGCTGAAGGCAGAGAGGCCTAACTCACTGAGCCACCCAGGCACTCATGCTTAAACATTTTCATATACTTATGTTTACTTCAGAAATTATCTGAAAGGATATATTCAAATACCAGGGGTTATTGTTTCCTATAGAATTGTATTCTAAGGGTGATCTTGTTAACTTTTATTTTCTGACTTTACTATATTCAGGTATTGTATAATTGAACCTACGCAGAACAGGCTTCTATCCTTTACCTGTGCCTGCATGTTTCAGCAGAGAATGGGGTACATATGAGGCAGGAAATATAGGAAATAATAATTCAAATAATTCAGTAATTTGTAGTAATTCAAAGTAACATCAGCACTTTTAAATAATAATTCAAAGTAACATCAGCACTTGAAGTAGGTTTTAGTTTTGGCTATGTCTTTTGCAGAAATGAAGTTTCAGGAGACTGAAACTAGATCTGAGTCTCACTTCTTTTCCCAGGCTGGAATTCTTGGGTGCTCTAAGTCCTGGATATACAATAGATGATGACAACATTTTTCTGTTATGGTAAGTCTTCTCTGAAATCAAGAAACTTTGACATATATATGAATCTTTGAAAATTCAGCTTTATGACTTCATGGCCAGCTGCTATGCTGCTACAGAAAATTTTGTTTTTTTAAAAAAGTCAATTAAGGATGTTGAGAGGTAGCATAATATAATAGTTACACATGGTTTCTGGAGTCAGACAGGGTTCAGACCCATCTTTTGTCACGTAATCAGTTATGTAAACTTGGCAAGTTTCTTAACATCTCTGGGTCTTAGTACCCTTATATCTTAGAAGATGAGAATAATAGTACTGGATTCAGAAGAATAGTACTTGACTTTGAAGATTACATAATAAATGCATGGGCTTAGAACATTGTTTAAGCATATGGTAATCACTCAAAAATGTGAGCTGTTTTATCTTCAAAGTCCTGTGCAGTTTTTGCTTACATGCATCTTTCTGCCAGTTGGTCTACACCTCATTATGTTTATCTTCAGCACACAAAACTCAATTGCATTCTAGAATTAGGCAAAGTATAGTGATAAGGACTATAGGGTATATCTTTATATAACTGCCCCAGTAACATTTTATTTAGTTGATTGATCTTGTTTTGGTACCAATTTATTTATCATCTTATTCCTCATTTTGTCTATCTAGCTGGCTCTTCCAGCTCTTAGTTGACCTAAAAATTTAGACGTAGTGATTCCTATTAAGAGCAACTTGATAGCTTTATTTTTATTTTTTTAAAAGATTTTATATATTTATTTGACAGACAGAGATCACAAGTAGGCAGAGAGGCAGGCAGAGAGAGAGGGAGGAGGAAGCAGGCTCCCTGCTGAGCAGAGAGCCCGACGTGGGACTCGATCCCAGGACCCTGAGATCATGACCCAAGCTGAAGGCAGCAGCTTAACCCACTGAGCCACACAGGTGCCCCGATAGCTTTATTTTTATAAATGTTCCTTAAAGCATTTATTAAAATGGTTGGAGATAAATTTTGATGGCTGTTCCTCTCACTGCTTGGAGCTTTTGGTAGTGGGATTTTATTCCATCATATATCAAAGCTGACTTGTCTTCACTCAGGGCACCATAGGATGCGTTGGCCATCCATTAGTGTCTTCTGATTTTTGCGGAGTCAAACAATTATGAAGCAGGTGGTGATAGATTAAGAATGTACCTGTGATTGAAAAATAAAACTGATATGAAAACATGAGGATGTAGTTTTTAGAAATCCCTTTGACCACAAAAGTGTTTGAATAGCACTGACCTAGGACTATGAAAGAAAGAGGTCTAGTAATTGATTCTAAGAGTTACTGAAACATTATGCTCTGAAATCATTAAATTTTAAGTGGTTTAATTAGTTTTCTACTGATAAGTTTCTACTGATCAGTTTTCTACTGAGTAGCTGTTTATATATTTCAGGTTAGCATTAAAAATGTCTTTTTCTTTCCAGCATGAAGGTAGATGATTTTCAAATTAAAGATGGAACGTGACTTTTCTCACCAGAAATGCCTTATAGAATCAACTTGCACAAATGTAAGAAACACCAAAGGAAAGAGTGAAATACTTGCTTTTATCATTCTTAGATTCTTTGCTAGATTATAAACTCCATGAAAGTGGGAAAGCTTCCTTATCTGTAATGCCTGGCCCAGAATAGATACTGAAAAATACATGAAGTGATTTGAAACCTCCATTAATTTTTTTTTTTTTTTAGATTTTTATTTATTTATTTAATTCTCAGAGAGAGGGAGAGAGCACAAGCAGGGGGAGTGGCAGGCAGAGTAGGCAGAGGGAGAAGCAGCCTTCCTACCAAGCAAGAAGCCCGACGTAAGACTTGATTCCAGGACCCTGGGATCACAACCTGAACCGAAGGCAGCTGCTTAACCAACTGAACCCCCCAGGCGTCCGCAAAAATCTTTTTAAGTCCTTGGAAAATGGCAACCATTTTAATGGCATTTCAGCAAGATATTTATTTATATGTAATAATTGGGACTTCAATTTTCACTCTGACTCTGATGGAAATTATATGTATAGGTACATTAAACTATCTGAGTACCACGGAGTCTACTTAAAACACTTAGTATTTGGGGAGCCTGGATGGCTCAGTTGGTAAAGCCTATGACTCTTGATCTTAGGGTTGTGAGTTCAAGCCCCACCTTGGGTATAAAGATTATTTAAAAAATAAAATCTTAAAAAAAATTAAACTCTTGATACTTAATTATGATGCCTGACCCATTACGAGTCAATGAAGAATGGCTACCAAAACAATCTGGCTATGTGAGGAATAATATAAAATGTGAGAAAGATTTCATTTTATAAAAGCTGAGTGATGTTCATTCTTCACATATTTTTTGTATGCTTAATATTTAATAATAAAAAATAAAAAATTTTTAAAAAGCTCTTTTTTGGTCGTTGGGTCTTTGTATTTCAGCCTTGATTGAGTTCAGTAGTCTCATCCCCAGGAGCCCTCTAGAAAAGAGCCAGTGAAGGGTTTGTCTATGCCATAACAGAAGAGTATACAGTGCCACTGAGAAGCAGGCTAGTTCAGGTCCTGGTGTTCCAGATTACTGCGATATTAAGACTTTGTAGCACCCTGCGTCCCATTTATTCTATCTGCCAAAACATGTTGGCAAAAAAAAAGTATACATACATATGTACGTACATATACATACTACACACACATATATATATGTTATTCCTACAAACTTCTGGCCAAATGGGTTGGAAATTTGTAATTGAGTTAGTGGGAAAATTGTGTGGGGAACACTAAGGTTTCGGGAATCAGTTGTCTTAATGAAGAAGTAGAAGAGATCATATTGCAGTACAAAGGTAAGTTAGATCACAAAATTAGGTTCTGGCTAAATTTGAATGCTTTATGTTTTCTAACTTTGAGATTGTACTCTTTTATTGTACTACATTTGGCATTGTTAAAAATCAGAAAATGCACAAAAGGCTCAGATAGCCAAAATAGATGTGAGGAGTTTGCACATGAAACCCCAAGTTTGTTTGAATCCAATTTGTACCACTGGAATTAAGTTACCACTCTAAACTTTCAAGACATTTTAGGAAATGTATGCAGAGGTCAAGATGACTTTTTCTAATTACTGTGAACAAGCAAGCAGTAAGTAGACCAAAAACTAGCACAAAATTGTTTAATTAGGATAGGTTTTTGTCTGAAGAAGAATGGCTTAGAAATTCACTACCCAGAAAAAG
Source organism: Mustela putorius furo (assembly GCF_011764305.1). NCBI lineage: Eukaryota > Metazoa > Chordata > Mammalia > Carnivora > Mustelidae > Mustela > Mustela putorius. Next base: position 14,033,820 of record NW_025422045.1, read on the forward strand.
GTTTGCAGGGCTTTGGTATCCATTGTGTTGCTGATTCATTGGATTGTGTCTTACTAATTCACAATGGGGTCACATCATCTGGACAGGTGGCTGGCCACAAAAGACAGCATTAAGGCTTGTATTCTGAGAACCCTTCAAGCCCTTCTCAGTTTAGTTTCAATATGGATTCTAATGAACTCATATAGATTGAGCAGAAAATCACACAGTTTACAAAGAACAGAAAAGAAAGTGACAGGTAATAGCATTAGGGTAAAACAGGCACAAACATTTAAACAATTAAAAGTAGGTCCAGGAGAGCACCTCAAAAAAGCTGACACCTCAAAAAAAGGCAGGCAGATCACCTCAAAAAAGCTGACACCTGATCCTCTCGCTTCGTTACAGGCACTGTAATGAATGTTCCTAATACAGATTCTAAACGAAGGAAAAGTTCTATTTTCTTTAAATGTATATAGAGGATGTGTAAAAGCTAGAAAGATGTCTTTATCAAGATGGATTAAAAAATAAAACGGCAGAATCTACCTCAACATGGAGGTGATAACTATCCAAGTACAGGTATCTCAAATTTCTGGGACTTTTCCTTGAGACAACTTAGCAAGTCTGTGCTGCCCAGCCGGTCCTCCGCAAGAGCTCCCAGGACAAACACCCGCATATACGCAGGCGCACAAGCTAGCCCTGTTAGCTTCCCAGCTGTCCCTATCCTGCTCTTACTCAGGAGCCTCTGACCTCAAATGTTATACCCAGGATAGCCTAGGATGTTACTTTTTGTGCCAGCTGAGGGCAGTAAAGGGTACTCCATGGCCTATCCACGGGGCTCCCATGTGGGAAACCCGGACCATGCTCAGTGGGATTCATGCCCTCACAGCGCCTGAGACGCGCGTGCATGGGGATATGTGCCTGAATCCAGGTGCCACACCCTGACGGTCCCAGGATCCTGCGCGGCCGGAAGCCCTGTGCCCACCACCCCCAGGCTCCAGGGCCACCCCACGCATGCGTTCTGTGTCGTACTGGAGAGGTACCGCGAATCCTCGCCCGTGTAGTGCTAGAGTTGTGGAGGCGACGGCGTTTTCCCGCGCTTTTTCTGGGCCCCTCAGGTTGGATATATTATTTGTATTATTATTGTTCTTATTTTCTCTGCAGAGTACAGAAAGCAGAAAGAACTCAAGTGAACTTTCCGTGAGTCCAATTCTTAAAAACTTGGTCTTCAGTAACTTAAAATTTGCCGAATTGGCTTTTCCCCGAGTCGGGGAAAATTTGGAATTAGCTGCACCTTCCGCTCTGCCTGAGAAAGCTCTCAGCTTTAAAACTTCCCAGCTCTTCTGCTTCCCCTGTGCCTGTTATCCAGCTGGAGGTAAAATAGGCCTCATAATTCCTGCTGCAAGGTGCCATTTATCGTTGGAGACTAACTCAGTGGGTACTTAGGGGTAAAGGTATCAGAGTGCCCTCATCGACCCATGGGACCAAGGCAACATTTTTTCCCCCCTTTGGAATCAAGGCAACATTCTTGACAGAATTTGTCGGTTAATAAATGTGTTAAATATGAACGTTTTCCTTGGTGTGTAATTGGTGTGTCAAAGTTATTTCATACAATGTATGGTTTTGGTATATCCAGAATATTGCTGTCCAGTTTGGATTAGTAAAACCAGTGAGAGTGGACACTATATTGAAAAATAACAGAAGAGTATTTATTTATTTATTTATGAGTATTTATTTAGTTTTACAAACTTTTTTTTTTTTTTTAGGTTTTATTTATTTATTTGAGAGAGAGCGAGCACAAGAGAGCAGAAAAGGTCAGGGAGAGGAGCAGGCTCTCTGCCGAGCAGGGAGCCTGATGTGGGACTCGATTCTGAGACTCCCAAGATCATGACCTGAGCCAAAGGCAGTTGCTTAACCAACTGAGCCTCCCAGGCACCCTAGTTTCACAAACTTCTTTACTGAGAGTATAGCATTCAATAGTATTTATATTAATAGGTGAATTATTTGATGGTAAACAGCTTTTGTTCAGATTTTCAGTTTTCATAATGGTCATTTGCTGGAATGAATTAAGTTATTTTCCATTTAATACTACATATTATTACTCTTTTTTAGGTAAGGCAACACAAGTAAAGAATCTGAGAAATCAGTGTATATGAAAAACGTAAAACTGTAACTTAAAAAACACTTTTTCCTAAAGAGTGGCTGAACTTGGTGCCTGGACTTATATCTGCCAAGCGTGAGAAGTGGTACTGACTGAAATATTCTGGCAAACTATGGATGGGTATAAATTTGGCTTTTTTGTTTAGGCATTGAGGAATGGCAAAAGGCACAGATTAATTTTTATTTGTACTTTGTAAATATTCCTAAACTTTATTTTCCATGTGCATATTATTTTTGGTTTTAGTAAGATTTGGATCACTTTGTGTCTTTAATTTTTTCTTTACATTTTTTTTTCATGGGCTTTCTAGAGGTTTATATAAAGGAGCACAGTTAATATTGTCGAGTCACTGAAATCAATATATTGATTATAATAAATGCAAACAATAAAATACATTATTTTATCATAATAAAATGAAAACATACTCTATTTCATTTCATTGAAATTTGACTTATTTCACCTTTTCATTTACCTCTTATTAGGCTTCTTTTCAGCATCTGGAGACTTCACTCTCTCTTATGTCTTTGTGTGAAGACATGCTGCTTTGTAACTATCGCAAGTGTCGCCTCAAACTCTCTGGTTATGCATGGGTCACTGCCTGCTCTCACATCTTCTGTGATCAGCATGGCAGTGGTGAGTTTAGTCGGTCACCAGCTATCTGCCCTGCCTGCAATAGTACCCTTTCTGGAAAGCTAGACATTGTCCGCACAGAACTCAGTCCATCAGAGGAATATAAAGCCATGGTATTGGCAGGACTTCGACCGGAAATTGTGTTGGACATTAGCTCCCGTGCACTGGCCTTCTGGACATATCAGGTTAGTGCTTAGGCTTGTTTTTCTGGAGAGTGTGATTTGAAGCATATGTGGAAGTTTCTAATGTTTCTCCTTCATTGTGTTTGTATTCATTTTTTTTAAAATATCTTATTTTTTTTTTTAATTTGTTAGAGGGCACAAGCAGGGGGGCAGCAGACAGAGGGAGAAGTTGGTTCCTCTCTGAGCAAGGAGCTTGATGGGGGACTCAATCCCAGGACCCTGGGATCATGACCTGAGCCAAAGGCTAACCAAATGAGACGCTGAAGCATCCCTCATTTTTTATGAATATATAGAAAACATTCTTTTAAATAAATTTTTTAAAAAATTATTTATTTATTTGAGAGAGTATAAAAGAGAGAGTGTGTGTGTGCGTGAGAGAGAGAGAGAGGGCATGCGCACAAGCATCAGGGAGGGGCAGAGGGAGAAGCAGACTCCCCTCTAAGCAGGGAACCTGATTTGGGATTGGATCCTAGGACCTTAGGACCCTAGGATCATGACCTGAACAAAAGGCAGATGCTCAACTGACTGAGCATCTGACCCTAATAATTTTTTTTTAAAGTAATAGGTTAATTTTTGGAATTCCAAAAGAAAGAAAAAAAAATGAACCATAATTCCATCACTCAGATATATTTGTTTGATATATTTGTTTGTGTATTGCTGGACTTTTTCTGTGCATAAATATGTATTTTGTCTAAAAGTAAGGGTAATATCAGTTAAAGCTGACATTATGCTTATGAATATTTTATTAAGTATTTTAAAGTTAGCTATCCTATAATTATAATTTTAATAGTTGTATTGCATCATAATTTATTTTCACGTAGTAAAAAAAGTGGGGTTGAGCTTTCTTATCAAATTCCACATTTAATTTTTTGCTAATTTAAATTCCCGAAAGTGGATGAATACATTTCAAAGTTGTAAAAATTGCAGTATTTTGGGGTGCCTGGTGGCTCAGTTGGTTAAGCATCCAACTCTTGATTTCAGCTCAGGTCATGATCTCAGGATCGTGAGATCAAGTCCCAAGTTGGGTTCCAAGCTGAGTGTGGAGCCTGCTTAAGATTCTCTCTCTTCCTCTGCCCCTCCCCTGTATGCTCTTCTCTCTCTCTCTCTCTCTCTCTCCTAAATAAATAAATAAATAAATAAATAATTGGGGACACCTGTGTGGCTCAGTTCGTTAAGTGTCTGCCTTAGGTTCAGGTCATGATCCCAGAGTCCTGGGATGAGTCACATTGGGTTCCTTGCTCAGTGAGGACCCTGCTTCTCTCTCAGTCTCTACTGTTTCCTCTGCTTATGTTCTCTTTCTTTCTCTCTGAGAAACAAATAAAATCTTTTTTTTTTTTTTTAAAGATTTTATTTATTTATTTGTCAGAGAGAGAGAGAGAGAGAGTGAGCACAGGCAGACAGAGTGGCAGGCAGAGTCAGAGGGAGAAGCAGGCTCCCTGTGGAGCAAGGAACCCGATGCAGGACTCGATCCCAGGACGCTGGGATCATGACCTGAGCCGAAGGCAGCTCTTAACCAACTGAGCCACCCAGGCGTCCTGAAACAAATAATATCTTTAAAAAAAGATTTTTTAAAAGATTTTATTTATTTATTTGACAGAGAGAGATCATAAGAAGGCAGAGAGAGAGGAAGGAAGCAGGCTCCCTGCTGAGCAGAGAGCCCGATGCAGGACTCAATCCCAGGATTCTAGGATCATGACCTGAGCAGAAGGCAGAGGCTTAACCCACTGAGCCACCCAGGCACCCTTAAAAAAAGATTTTTAAAAAATAAAAAAATTTAAAAGCTGAAGTATTTTATTTTATTTTATTTTTTAAAGATTTCATTTTTAGGGGCGCCTGGGTGGCTCAGTGGTTTAAGCCGCTGCCTTCGGCTCAGGTCATGATCTCAGGGTGCTGGGATCGAGTTCCGCATCGGGCTCTCTGCTCAGCGGGGAGCCTGCTTCCCTCTGTCTCTCTCTGTCTGCCTCTCCATCTACTTGTGATTTCTTTCTGTCAAATAAATAAATAAATAAATAAAATCTTAAAAAAAAAAAGATTTCATTTTTAAGTGCTCTCTATACTCAATGTGGGACTTGAACTCACAACCCTAAAATCAAGATAGCATGCTGTGAACTAGCCAGGTGTTCCCAAAATTGCAGTATTTTAAAATTGCCCTCCAGTTAGGCCATATTATTTTGTGTTCCCTTAAGTGTATGATGGTGCTTGATTTTCCAAACTTTCTACCTACCAATTAGCATGAGTAAAGTAGAATCTTGTTAATCTTTTAATATGCCTTTCTTGGATGACTTTTAGATGAAAACATTTTCTTGTATTTTTTTCATGAACTTTTCTTTTATGAATTGCCTGTTTCAGTTTGCTTATTTCAATTGCTATAGGTTTTTTCGTATTGATAAGAATTCTCTATATATCTAACTCAGATGTTACAGGAATTTTCTTTTTTTCAGTTATCTTTTATTAGTTTGATTTTTAAATTGGCCTTTTTACTGTTGAGTTCTAAAAGTTCTTTGTATGTTTTGGGTATACAGTCTTTTATGAGATAACGTCTTTTACAAATATTTGCTCTTAGTCTGTGGCTTGTCTTTTTATTCTCTTGACATTGTCTTTTGCAGAACAGAAGTCTAGCTTATCAGTTTTTTCTTTTGTAGATTGTGCTTGCTGGTGTTGCATCTAAAAAGTCACCATCAAACCCAAGATCATTTAGATTGTCTCCTCTGTTATCATATTGCAATTTTACAGTTTTGTGTTTACATTTAGGTCTTGATTTGTATTGAGTCAATTTTTGTGAAGGTTGTACAGTCTATGTTTAGATTGAATGTGACCTCAGTATTTTGCTGGCTATTGCCCAGAAAGTGCTCTTGGTAACTTGGCTTGTTGCCCTTTGTAATATGGCTACTTGCTTCTACAAAGCCAGCCAAGAGAGAGAATGTGCTAAGGCAGACTTTATAGTCTTATGTAGTGTGTTCATCCTGTCATTTTTCCTGTATTCCAGTCATAGTTTCTGTCCACATTCAAAAGGAGGATCTAAGTACAAGGAGGTAGGGTTAATTGGAGGCTATTTTATAATCTGCTCTCTGTAGTATGGATTACTTGAGATATGAAATTATTTCTTAAAAACCTTAAGACTACATGTCACTTGTTAAGGTTAGACAAATCCTTTTTTTGTTAGTATATTTGTAGTAGTTTGAGAGTATTCCTTCAGAATTTTTTCCTATGCATTTAGTGACACAGTGTATTATTTACTATAATAACCATCCTATTGTACATCTTAACCCGATTCTAAATGTTAAATTAATAACATCCCAGTGTAAGTCTTTCTTTTTCTTTTACATTTAAAGTTTTACAATATATAACTATATTTATTACCTTAAAAGTCTTTTTTTCCTGTCTTGGGACAGGTACATCAGGAGCGTCTCTATCAAGAATATAATTTCAGCAAGGCTGAAGGCCATCTGAAACAGATGGAGAAGATATATACTCAGCAAATACAGAGCAAGGATGTAGAGTTGACCTCTATGAAGGGGGAGGTCACCTCTATGAAGAAAGTGCTAGAAGAATATAAGAAAAAGTTCAGTGACATATCTGAGAAACTTATGGAGCGAAATCGTCAGTATCAAAAGCTCCAAGGCCTCTATGATAGCCTTAGGCTGCGAAACATCACTATTGCTAACCAAGAAAGTACCCTTGAGCCTTCCATGATTGCACAATCTGGTGTTTTTGGCTTTCCATTAGGTAAGAAGGGATATGTAATATCCAATAACTGTTCTTTAAATCTTTCACACTGTGTTCTGCACAGTTCCAGGAAGGTAGTGGAGACTCCAAAGGCGTAAAATGGTGGTAAGCTCCAGATTCTTCATCCATGTCTCAACATGTGCATCTTTGCTTTTATCTATTTTATTTGCTTGTGATTAAATTACATCTTCAATGTAAACAGAGAAAAAAAATCTCTCCAAAGTAAAAGTTTTCATATTGGTACTTTAAGTGGAAAGCTATTTCCTTGCAGTAATAATAATGATATTAGCTGCTATTTATTGATTGTTTACCAAATACTAGACACTGTTACAGTTGTACATGTATTCCTCTTATTTTCAAAACTTTATGATGTAGTTATTATTATTATTATCCTTATTTTACAGATGAGAAAACTGAGCACAGAAAATTTAAGTAAATTAAGTAAAATTTAAGTAAATTAAGTAAAATTTAAGTAAATTAAGTAAAATTTAAGTAAATTAAGTAAATTTAAGGTCACAGAACTGTCTTCAGAGCCCACACTCAAAAAGGCCATGTTTGGTTTCTTTCACATGGCAATACTGAGTGCACCATTCTTAACTTATTGTTGGTTGTTTGGTTCACATTTTTTCATTTACCAAATATTTATCAGACATATTTCATGTGCTAACTGCTAGACATAATCCTAGGCAATGAGATATAAGAATTATCCAGATAGGATCCCTGCTTTCTGGAAGTGTACAATCTAGGAAGATGCCAGTACTTTTTTGCTTTCTAGGTGCTTTGGAAAATGCAATGAATATCGTATCTCTTCTTGAGTCCTTCTCTTTATACTACTCTTGATATAACAGAATCCAAAAGATTTTTGTAATGCTATTAATGTAAGTTAGTTTTGGCATATAAAAAAGTGAGGTTTCTTGTACTTGACTTTCCTAAATATGTGTTTTTTGAATTATAGGCTGAAGAAAAAGATTTAGTGGGGAGGAGATATCCTAGAAAAGGCAGGAAGTAATGAGATGAGGTTTATCAGCTAGAAGAACTGAAACAAAAATGAATTTTTGCTTAACTTTCAGTTAATCATAATTATAATTTAGTCAAAGTGTTATTGTATATTAATACTGTAGATATTTTTTCCTTGTTATGATCCACATTTATTTTGATTTCTTTCATATTTACTAGTTCTTTCCTGTTCCACATTTTATGCACACTTAACTTTTTACTTTCACCTCTTGCTACAGTTGTTGGCCTGAAGAAGATATAGTCCACACTCTTCCTTTAGTTAGTTACATGTTCCCTTTAAAACTTGTAGAAGCCAGAGAACGGCTTGGTTGAAGTTGTTAGATGCTTATTTAATCAGATCTATTGTCTGATTTTTCTTAAGGTTATTCTAATTGATCTTGGATCATGAGTATATGCCAATTGTTCATAGTTGTCTTATATTTTCTAGAGTGTTTATGGCAATCTTTAAAAGAAAAATTATTCTTTTTTATTTTTTTATTTATTAGACAGAGAGAAATCACAACTAGGCAGAGAGGCAGGCAGAGAGAGAGGAGGAAGCAGGCTCCCCGCTGAGCGGAGAGCCCGATCGGGGCTCGATCCCAGGACTCTGGGATCATGACCTGAGCTGAAGGCAGAGGCTTTAACCCACTGAGCCACCCAGGCACCCCAAAAGAAAAATTATTCTTAAAGCACTGGGTCAAATGGTTTTATACACACACTATATTCCTTTGAAGTAGATTACATAGACAATGAATAAGATTATGAATTATAAGTTCTAGCATTACTAAAAACATATTTCATTGTGTCAAATTACTTTGGTTGATGAGGTCATGGCTACTGGAAACTGTGTCACAGCAGAAGATATGGTATATACTGTGGTCATGGAGGGAGTGGGAGCTATCATAGCCCTTTATCCAAAATTAGGTTTATATTTTACAGTCTCTTGACTTATTTCGCTAAGCATGATACGCTCTAGTTCCATCCATGTTGTCGCAAATGGCAAGATTTCATTTCTTTTGATGGCTGCATAGTATTCCATTGTGTATATATACCACATCTTCTTGATCCATTCATCTGTTGATGGACATCTAGGTTCTTTCCATAGTCTGGCTATTGTGGACATTGCTGCAATAAACATTCGAGTACACGTGCCCCTTTGGATCACTACGTTTGTATCTTTAGGGTAAATGCCCAATAGTGCAATTGCTGGGTCATAGGGCAGTTCTATTTTCAACATTTTGAGGAACCTCCATGCTGTTTTCCAGAGAGGTTGCACCAGCTTGCATTCCCACCAACAGTGTAGGAGGGTTCCCCTTTCTCCGCATCCTCGCCAGCATCTGTCATTTCCTGACTTGTTGATTTTAGCCATTCTGACTGGTGTGAGGTGATATCGCATTGTGGTTTTGATTTGTATTTCCCTGATGCCGAGTGATATGGAGCACTTTTTCATGTGTCTGTTGGCCATCTGGATGTCTTCTTTTTCAGAAATGTCTGCTCATGTCCTCTGCCCATTTCTTGATTGGATTATTTGTTCTTTGGGTGTTGAGTTTGCTAAGTTCTTTATAGATTCTGGACACTAGTCCTTTATCTGATATGTCGTTTGCAAATATCTTCTCCCATTCTGTCAGTTGTCTTTTGATTTTGTTAACTGTTTCCTTTGCTGTGCAAAAGCTTTTGATCTTGATGAAATCCCAATAGTTCATTTTTGCCCTTGCTTCCCTTGCCTTTGGCGTTGTTCCTAGGAGGATGTTGCTGCGGCTGAGGTCAAAGAGGTTGCTGCCTGTGTTCTCCTCAAGGATTTTGATGGATTCCTTTCGCACATTGAGGTCCTTCATCCATTTTGAGTCTATTTTTGTGTGTGGTGTAAGGAAATGGTCCAATTTCATTTTTCTGCATGTGGCTGTCCAATTTTCCCAGCACCATTTATTGAAGAGGCTGTCTTTTTTCCATTGGACATTCTTTCCTGCTTTGTCGAAGATTAGTTGACCATAGAGTGAGAGTCTATTTCTGGGCTCTCTATTCTGTTCCATTGATCTATGGGTCTGTTTTTGTGCCAGTACCATGCTGTCTTGATGATGACAGCTTTGTAATAGAGCTTGAAGTCTGGAATTGTGATGCCACCAATGTTGGCTTTCTTTTTCAATATCCCTTTAGCTATTCGAGGTCTTTTCTGGTTCCATATAAATTTTAGAATTATTTGTTCCATTTCTTTGAAAAAGATGGATGGTACTTTGATAGGAATTGCATTAAATGTGTAGATTGCTTTAGGTAGCATAGACATTTTCACAATATTTATTCTTCCAATCCAGGAGCATGGAACATTTTTCAATTTCTTTGTGTCTTCCTCAATTTCTTTCATGAGTACTTTATAGTTTTCTGAGTATAGATTCTGTGTCTCTTTGGTTAGGTTTATTTCTAGGTATCTTATGGTTTTGGGTATACAGTCTCATAGGAGTTGAGTTCTGTTAAAATATTTATTAAATAAAAAAGATTTCTTAAATAATATTGTGTTTTGTTTCTAAAGATCTGTGAAGAAATAGATGCTTAAATTTTTCACTTATTTTTTTCTAGGGAACAACTCCAAGTTTCCTTTGGACAGTTCACCAGTTCGAAATCAGGGTGGTGGAGATGGAGATTTTCACTTCAGACCATTTTTTGTGGGGTCTCCCACAGCACCTGAGCCCAGCAACAGCTTTTTTAGTTTTGCTTCCCCAAGTCGTGAATTAGAGCAGCAGCAAATCTCTAGCAGGGCCTTTAAAGTAAAAAGAATTTAGCTCACTTTACAGAATATTTCTCTGTTCACTGTTAGTGATCTCATTTAGCAAATAATCTTTATTCTGATTAGGATAGGAGTCACCAACCTTTGTGTGTTATTACATTTTCAACTTATGAGAAACTCAGTGCCAGTAGGAGTCCCTTTAGGGTCTGCCCCCCCCATTATTTAAAGTATGAGCATTGTATTGAGCCCAATTTTATTGTGACTGTTGAATTTTCATGTTTTGTAGATGACTGTTGGTTTTCTGTCTGTGTTATTTCTGACTGAACTAGGTGTTTATGTATATGTACATAAGCACCTATATTATAGGTCTACATGCCACTTTGTGTTCTGGTATTTATGCATATGTGTGTGTGTGTGTGTATTTGTGTTCCTTTATATTGATATTTTGCTGTATTTTCCAGTATATTTATGCAGAGACTTTGGTCTCAGGAAGTGGCAGGTGAATCTTTGTAGTTTGTTATTTGGGTATGTACATCTATGTATTTTTGTATTTGCCCTTGTATTAATTTGTTTGGAGTGTGCTCATGTTGGTGAATAAGAATACAATTTCATGCTTTTATGTTAAGTCTATATTTACAATTAAAAATGATTCACATTGGGTGGGAGGTTTGGTGAGCCTGGTGGTGGGTATTATAGAGGGCATGTATTGCATGGAGCACTGGGTGTGGTGCATAAACAATAAATTCTGGAACACTGAAAAGAAATTAAAAAAAAGAAAAAAATGATTTACATTGATAAAATTATTTTGTAAAGTTGATTTTTTGGCATTTATTTCAAAATGAAATGACTCCACCCTTCTGACAGAGTGCCTTATTTAAGGATGCACTCTTATCACAGAAAATTTAAAATATGTTATTTATCTCAAGAGATTATATTAATTAAAATACCTTTAAAGACTTATTCCTTGTTTTCCTTTATTAAATAGCATTTATGATCACTATCACAAACAACTTATTTAAACCGTAGAGCTGGCCCACGTGGGTGGTTCAGTGGGTTAAGTGTCTGACTCTTGATTTTTGCTCGGGTCATGATGTCAGGGTCCTGAGATAGGGCCCTGGGTCTGGCTGTGCACTCAGCAGGAAGTCTGCTTCAGGTCTCCTCTCTCCCTCTGCCTTTCCTCCCCTGCACATGTGCTCTCTTAAATAAATCTTAAAAAGCAAACAAACAGGGGCGCCCCAAAAGAAATTTGAAAAAATACTTGCCTTCTGTACATCATTTCAGTGGTCCTGGGATTTGAAAGCCGCATCGGGTCTCTGCTCAGCAGGGATCCTGCAATTTAACTCTCTCTTCTCTCCCCTGCCTGCCTTTTGAATCTGAATTGTGACTTTCTGGGATTGTCAAATGAATCTGTAAAATCTTAAACTGAAAAAATTATCCTACAACCAAACATAAAGCCCAAAAAAATTTATTTATTTACTTTGACAGACTGTACATCATTTTAGTGGCATGATTTGAAAGGCAGACTGAGAGAGGGAAGCAGGCTCTCCGCTGAATTTAAGCCCGATTTTCCCTCGATCCCAGGACTCTGAGATCATGACCTGAACTTTTTGGCATTGCTTCTTAACCCAATGAGGGACTGAATTAAGGCGCCCCCTATAGACCTTTTTTAACTCTTGAATTTTATTATTTATTTCTATTGGGTTAGGAGGAATTATAGTAGAATTACTCTAAATACCAAATCCCTTTGATATTTGGGTAATAAAGTCATACTGAATGTATTTGAGGATATTTTATATTTAGTGATAGAAAAGCAAATGAATATTTTTGCTTTACATAATTGGATAGCAAGTACTGTTTTCTTCCTTAGTAGTATAGAATATAAAGCTTTTTCAAAAACATTTTTTACTCTATTCCAAAGTTAAAATGGTATATCAGAAAGAGGATGAAAGTCTTCACTTAAAAAGTTTTAAAATATCTCTTCCCATTTCATAGCTGTTAACATATTTTATATATTACATTACAAAGTATTTTTCTTCCCTCTGCAGTTTAAATTTTGTTAGAAAATGGTGGGGAAATAATTTTATCTTTATTTATGATTTACTTCTGCTTTGAAACTTCTTGTGTTAGGTTTATAGGATCAGTTTGAAATACATGTAAGCTATAATTAAAAAGTAGAGAGAATTTCTTAGGACTTTTACATGCTACTTTTAATTAGTTACTTATTGAAGAGTTTAATGTAGTCACATGACACCAATTCAAAAAAAGTGTAAAACAAAGCATGGAGTGAGGTCTCGCTTTCACCCTGTCCCCCAGTCACTCACTTCACTTTTTTGAAAGCGACTAATGTTGTCAGTATCTTGTGTCTCTTTTAGAGATAGTCTATGTGGAAGCAACTAATATTTTATGTAAAATTTATGTTTATTTTTCAAGATGGAATTGGGAGGGAGACAAACCATAAGTGACTCTTAATCTCACAAAACAAATTGAGGGTTGCTGGGGGGAGGGGGGTGGGGAGAAGGGGGTGGGATTATAGACATTGGGGAGGGTATGTGCTTTGGTGAGTGCTGTGAAGTGTGTAAACCTGGTGATTCACAGACCTGTACCCCTGGGGATAAAAATATATGTTTATAAAAAATAAAAAATTAAAAAAAATTTATGTTTATTTTTAAATAGGTAGTACATGCACATGATAAGTTCAAAAGTGTACACAGCAAAAGCATTTTCTTTGCCTACTGACAACTCTTGGTCCGCATTTCCTTTTACAGAGATAGTCATTGTTTCTTATTTATCCTTCTAGACATAGTCTATCAATATGTTGGCACTATTAATGTACTGATATACTATTAGTTTATTAGTTATGACTTTCATGATACCATTCTGAGTGTAACAGAATTATTAATATAGTCTGTTTAAAATGATGAAATCCCTCTGATATAGAAAATAACTGTCAAGTTTGGAAAATATTCAGACAAATTACTTTACCATTGTACTACATTTCCCTTAAGGTTTTAAACTTACAACACAGGCATACACTGTCTTAACCTGTCCTTTTTTGGTGCAGAAGATGGTATTATAATCTTGGTATAAATAGAAAGATATGGAACAAAAAGATACATGCAATCAACCTGAGAATATTAGAAGTTTGCAGGATTTGGAACAAGTTTATAAACTCAAAAGTGATTATAGAGCATCTTCTTTGAGCTACAGGCATTGGGTTAAGTTGATTTGCCGCAGTGCCGTTTCATGAAAATCAGTTTCTAGCCATCCTTTGCACATTTCTAGCAGATAACCTTGCTCTAGTACCTGCTTGGATGTACTTTTGGTAATGTGGTTGGAATGTATCTGGCTCAGAATTATGACATATCACACCTGATTAAAAAAACTTATAGAAATTAAAAGGACTTGGACGTAAAGAAGGAATTCCCTAGTTCACGAGGTGGACTCCAGCATGGCCTTCTGGATGTACTGATTCTGTTGTTTTTGTGTGCCTCCTTACCCTCAGAGCCAAAAGTTTTTTTGTTTTAAATTCCAGCCTCTGATTTTCCTCTCTGCTAGATCCTGTGTTGGCTTAGAGTACCAATGGGCCACAAATTAAGAACTATGCTTTTCCAACATGCTTATCTCTTCTCTTCCTCCTTCTAGCCACTTGGGATGGCCCAAGACTGGAATGATGGTGCTAGGTTCATAAATGTGACCCATAATTAGTAGTCTCTTTTTTATTCTTTGGGATTTCTACTACCTTTTCTTTTTTTTCAGGAAAAAATTGATGATTTGGGACGCCTGGGTGGCTCAGTTGGTTAAGCAGCTGCCTTCGGCTCAGGTCATGATCCCAGCATCCTGGGATCAAGTCCCACATCGGGCTCCTTGCTTGGCAGGGAGCCTGCTTCTCCCTCTGTCTCTGCCTGCTATTCTGTCTGCCTGTGCTCGCTCACTCTCCCTCTCTCTCTCTGACAAATAAAAAAAAAATAAAATCTTAAAAAAAAAAGAGAGAATTGATGATTTTTGTATACCCGATCAGATATAAATAATGCTGATTTCACAGTTTAGCAATTCTAATGGCTGTTTAAACATTTGGTACTAAATTATGTTGTTTCAAAGTAACTAAATTAAAGTCCAAAAGCTAGTTACTCCGAATTATCCACTTATTTTATGCTGTTGTCAGGAAGCTCCAGAGTTGTTAATTTAACCAGTAAGTCAATTTGCTACTCTTTAACTGAGAAACTATATTCGGAGAACTCTGTCAGGAATTAGGGAGTTTAAAGACATTTAAACTCAGAGCTTTTGTCTTCTGTAGAATTCATAGTCTACTATTCAAGTTTTTCCTCAATTTTGTCTTTGATTTGGCTTTTTTCCCTCAAAAGAATCATATTTATTTTATGGGAGTACAGGTGTATTTGATATTACACGATGGATAAATGACAAGTTGCCCATAAAGGAAATGTTATGCCTCTTTACAATAAAAAATGGATTTGCATTATAACCTTATAGTAATTCTTATACGAAAACTTTTTTTGTTTTTTTTTCTTGCAATCAGAAACCGCCATTTTATTTTTTATTTATTTATTTTTTTTAAAGATTTATTTATTTGACAGAGATAGATCACAAGTAGACAGAGAGGCAGGCAGAGAGAGAGGAAGGGAAGCAGGCTCCCCGCCAAGCAGAGAGCCCGATGTGGGACTCGATCCCAGGACCCTGAGATCATGACCTGAGCCGAAGGCAGCGGCTTAACCCACTGAGCCACCCAGGCGCCCCAGAAACCGCCATTTTAATTTATTAAATGTATAATTACTCCATGAATTTTTTTAATTAAATAATGTCTAGACACATAAAAAGCAAAAACAAAAACCCCAAACCAAACCCATTAATCCACCGGCTTTTCTACTCAGATGCAGATAAGCCTCCAGTGCCCTAGATGTCGCTCTGGCTCCACGATGCGGGGGGGTGGGTGGGGTGGGTATGAGTCTCTGTGGTTACAAAGTTGGGGGCGGAGAAGCGGAGAGTGGCTGGGAAATGATGGCTGATGAAGACGAGGAAGTCAAGCCGGTCTTGCAGAAATTGCAGGTGGGACCATAGATTAAAATCTGTATGTGCCTTTGTTACTCGGGAAGAAGCGGGGAGCCCAGTTTATGTACTACCGGCGAATTCCGTGGCGCACGCAGGACGCTGCATGTGTCAGTGCGGTTACTATAACAACTCCTGAGGGTGCCGCGGCGGTGGGAGAGGGGAGCCTCCCGGGCCGGGGGAGGAGCGCTGCGTTGTGGTAGGACCTCCTGCTGCCGCCCTGACTACATTCAGTTCCAGTCCCGCGTGGAAGAGGATTTGTTGCTCCTAACTTTATTCTTGCACGTTCTTAGGGAGGTTTTTCTTCTCCCTCCGTTCACCCGTCACAAGTAGTCTACACATGTGTGTGGTAGATCTGCAGGGGCTATTATGTGTTGTGATTCCCACAAAGGCCATTTCTTCGCTGCTTACCTGCTTTGAAATGGGCAACAAGCAGAGTAAGAGCTTGCACTAGTAGTATCCTGGTCAGTCCCCTCAGGACTCCACAGTTTTGATTCTTTTGCACACTTGGAATCCCAGTTTGGCATCTGATGCCCAGGGGTCCACATTCCACCCAGTTGCCCTTGTGACTAGGACTAGTCTTTTGTACTTGGTAGGTAGCCACTAACTGCTTGTTTGCTCTTTACCTTCTTTCAGTGACCCAAGATTTTCCTTAAACCTCAGAAACTGAGTTCTTTGTGTTCTAAGACAGCCTAGAATTTATTTTTTATTTTTATTTTTTGAAAAGTTTTATTTATTGAAATAATCTCCATACCCAGCATTTGGCTCAAACTCACCACCTGGAGATCAAGGGTTGCATGCCCTTCATTCAGACAGAGCTGGCCAGATGCCTCCCTCTGGAATAAACATTAGACCTGTGGCAGGTTTATAACCTGCTTAAAGGCTTGTAATACAAAAGTTTAAACATTGGTGAGATTTGTTTGTTTTTTTGAGGAGACTAAGATAATAACACCTTTTAGAGTGTGAACTTTATTTTACTTCCACTTGACTGAGATTAATTTAATTTCGTTCCCTAGGGTGACTGGGGAATTCCTAATGTGACTGGCCGAAATCAATCCTGGCTTCATATTGGAAGCATTGTGTATATATGTTAGTATATGTATACTAAACAGTGGTTATCCCTGAGATTGTTTGGGAGATAATGAGGAACTTCTTACTTTGTATTTTTTTTATGTGTACTTGCATGAATTTTAGCAACTTACATATATTAATTTTTCCATGAGACAAGAAGTTATTAAAAATGTTCACTCCAGCAAAACAAAATAAAACAACAAAGCCAAATATTCATTTTGCACATTCGTTTTCAGGACTAGAAGCAGACAATGAAACCCTCACAAAAATTCCTAATTTACAGCCATGCTGATTGCAGGGCAAAAGGAATTGTGTTACAAGTTTTGCTGAGAACTCTCTTTTCCTGGGCTCATTTGTGGTAGATGGATTGAGCAAGTACCTTGGGGTATCTTGGGGTGGGTGGACAGGAGTGGTGCAGGAATGGAATGGGGGAATGGAGTAGAGGAGAGGAAAAGGATAGTGATACTGCTATCCATGGGAATGGTGGTATTTCCTTGTCATTTTAGGACAGAAGGAATGTCATAAAAGGTTATTTCTCAAAGTGTGTTTTACAGGCCATTTTCATTACAGTCATCTGCGGTGCTTGTTAAAAGGTGTTTGGGTTCTGCTAAAACTTCTAAAATCAGAATCTGCAGGCTGAGTCCTGAAAATAACACAAAGAATATTTGAGAAAAATTGCTACTACAGAGGGTACTGTCCATTTTCTTTGCTGTGGGCAGGGTTTTAAATTAAGTGTAGCACATGAGTGTTAGAGACAGGGATGATTCGTTAAGCCATTCCATCAACTTTTTTTAATGAGAGCCTGTCACGTCCTAAGCCCTTCTGTGGCACTCAGGTATAGCTCTGAACGTGGGGGATGGGAGATTAGGACCCTCCCTTCATGGAGCTTACATTCTAGGGGTGGAGACAACAACAGACTGTTACTGTATAGGCCATCTAATTTCAGCTGATAGGGACTGTGAAGAGAAATAAGTATGATTAACAGTGGGCAGAAGAGGAGGTGGTTACTTTAGTTTGGGTAGTCAGGGAGAGCCTCTCTAAGAAGTTTATAGTGAACTGAGGTCTAAATGATAATGAGGAATGAGGTGTGCAAAGATCTAGGGAAAGAGTGTCCAGGCAGAGGGAATAGCAGGTATGAACCCCCAGGGTGGGATTGAGTTTGCTGGATCTGAGGAACTGAGTGAAAGCCAGTGTGGCTTGATTCTTGTAGAAGGGAGAGCATGTGAGAGTGAAGGGAGAGGAAGTTTGTGGCAGGGTGAATAGTAGTGTGAGGTCAGATCGTACAGTCTTCTAGGCTGTGATTAGGAGTTAGATTTTATTCTCTCTATAGTGGAAAACAGTTTGTGATGTGATGTATATTTTTGTGTGAGGCGAACGTGATAACCACTACACTACGGAAACGTGATGTACATTTTTGTAAGGTCGTCCTGACTACAATGAGGAGAATGGGAGAGAGTAGAAACAAGATGACCAGGTTAGAAGCTATTGTAGCAGTCCAGGCAAGTAATGGTGCTGATTTAGTCCTGGATAGTCCTAGTGAGAAGGAGACAGGTAGATGGGTTTAGGATATGATGTAGAGGTAGTTAAGATGTGAGAGAACTGTGTTACGTATTTCTGCTGCTGGTCAGTTTCAGTAAAGAATAGATAGTGGAAAGGCTTTGTTGTCACAGGAAGACTCAGAGACAGAGGCATTTAAAATAGGAAATGAGGGAGGTGCCTGGGTGGCTCAGTTCGTTAAGCAACTGCCTTCAGCTCAGGTCATGATCCTGGAGTCCCAGGATCAAGTCCCATGTCAGACTCCCTGATCAGCAGGGAGTCTGCTTCTCTCCTCTCATGCTCTCTCTCTTTCTGAAACAAATAAATAAAATCTTTAAAAAAAAGTAGGAAAGGGAACATTTACTTGGGTCAAATGCAAGAGAGCCAGAAGGTGACTTGACAAAAACAAAACAAAAAACAACAAAAACCACAAATATTTAAAGAAACAAAATCCTGTAAAAATACCAAGATCCTCAAACTTAAATTGATCTGTTTGTTGTGGAAAGCAATGGTTCTCTTGTGTTGGTCATCATCATTGCAAAGGTCAGGAACTAGTACAAGAAAAATCAGGGATAGGATTGTTTTTGTTAGGAAGTCCAGTTTTAAGGGTGCATTTCGAAGTTCTATGCTCTGGGGACCAATAACCTTATTACCTTATTAACTCTGTTTTATCTCAAGTTGCAAAGTGTTTCCCTCCTCTTGACTGTGGTACATGAAGTGCTTAGTCATGCTGGAAGCCTTGCTAGGGCTGAAGGAGAGAAAACAATCATCATGGTGCTGAGACGGGCAGGGGACCGCACGAGAGTGGTCTGGGACCTGGCTACTTTTCTTCATGATCTGTGGCATTTTGGGAGACCTGTCTGCTTGCCTCTTGTGTCATTATTCCTCAATGAGAGAGCAGATCTGTATTTCTAGAACAGAGCTGGTATGGCTAGCCAGTTTCCAATTTCCATGTCTGGCATTCTTTCCTCTTAATGGTACCATTCTTATGCTTCCCAGGAACTGGTGGATCAGCTGTATTCGTTTCGAGAGTGCTATTTCGAGACCCATGGTGTTGAGGATGCTGGAAGGAAGCAACAGGATGTGCGGGAGGAGATGGAGAAGACCCTGCAGCAGATGGAGGAAGTAGTGGGTATGAATGGCAAGGAGTGCGCAACCCCCTGCCCTTCACCGAAATGCGGTAGAGTTTTGCTCTCCCTCTGTAAACCCTTTTGTATCCCATTTGTGGTTGCTACAGGATGGTACAACAGAGTATTTCTTCTGAGGGCCCCTCTGTAGGATGGCTACCTTTTAGTCCTTTAAAGTATGTTTTCTGAAGTTTGATTATAGCAGATGCCATGAAATAAAAGAACATAACTGTTCCTTAAACTACTTTTTTTTTTTTTAAAGATTTATTTACTTATTTGAGAAGGGGGGAAAGAGAGAGGGTGTGTGTGTGTGTGTGTGTGTGTGTGAGAGAGAGAGAGAGAAAGAGAGAGAGAGTGTGTGTGTTAGTTGGGGGATGGGCAAGGGGGAGGGGGAGGAGACTCCCTGTTGGCTGAGTGAGCCTTACTCAGGGGTCGATCTCAAGACTCCAAGATCATGACCTGAGCTGAAACCCAGAGCTGGATGGACACTCAACTGTCTGTGCTACCCAGGAGCCCTTAATCTCTTAACTGACCTTTCTGCCTCTAATTTCTTTTACTTTCAAATTAGTATATGTAATGATCATAAAATTATCTTTCTAAATATTACTTCCTGTATTTAATCTTACCTTTTTTCCTGCCTCCTGGTTCAAGTATATTCAAAGATTCCTACTATTGACTGCTTGAAGTCTAAACACCTTAATTTGGTATTCAGATCTCATTGACCATTTTTTTTTTTTTTTTTTTTTTTTTTTCTCTTCTACCCTTATCTCTGACTATTTACTTAACAGAGGAACTTTTTGTGTCTTTCAGGTTGGACTATCTATTCTCCCTTGAACATGCCACATGGGTTTCTGCCTCTCTGTCTTTGTGTACATCATTTTCTTAACTGGAGGATCTTGTCTTTTCTCCTTTTCACTTCTTTTTAAAACCTTTTTAAAGATTTATTTATTTGAGGGATTGAGAGTGAGCAAGCATGTTGTTTGGGGTGGGGAGTCAGTGAGGGAGGGGCAGCGGGAGAGAGAGAATCCCAAGCAGACTCTCTGCTGAGCATGGAGCCTGATGTGGGGCTTCATCTCATGATGCTGAGATCATGACATGAGCTGAAATCAAGAGTCGGATGCTTAACTGTCACCCAGGTGCCCCTCCTTTTCACTTGGTAAAGCCCATTTATTGGCGTATGCCTCTTTTCATTGTTGTTTTAATCTTCCATGAATATGCTTTGTCCTCTCCACTAGATTGTAAACCTTTCCAAGGTAGGGATAATACTTTCTTTGTTTCCCCATTACCTAACATACTACTCTGCCTTGATAGGCTTTCAATAAGTGGTTTGTTCATAAAGATTTTCTTCAACTATTTCATTCCTGGGGCTGATCTGAGGTTATTTCTTGAGAAAAGTGCTCTGGTCTTCTCTAAGACTGCCTGGGTTTTTCCAATTTCCTCTTTTCC
This sequence comes from Mustela putorius furo, assembly GCF_011764305.1. Classification (NCBI taxonomy): domain Eukaryota; kingdom Metazoa; phylum Chordata; class Mammalia; order Carnivora; family Mustelidae; genus Mustela; species Mustela putorius. The sequence goes on from NW_025422045.1 coordinate 14,054,445, forward strand.
CCTTCCTCCTAGGTTCTGTCCAGGGCAAGGCACAGGTTCTGATGCTGACTGGGAAGGCACTGAATGTGACTCCAGACTACAGTCCTAAGGCTGAGGAGCTTCTGTCAAAGGCTGTGAAGCTGGAGCCCAAGCTGGTGGAAGCCTGGAACCAGCTGGGAGAGGTGTACTGGAAGAAAGGCGATATTGCGGCTGCCCACACCTGCTTCTCAGGAGCCCTGACCCATGTGAGCCATCTGGGGAAACACAGATGGGAAGGCCGACATTCTTTTGGTTCTGTGAATGTCCCTAGGATGTGAATACCAGAATAGGACTGTACTAGAACTAGGAGAATGGAATCAGAGGGGAGGAAGAGTCGGGGAGCAGACGTGGCTGAGGAAAACAGGGATAGAGACTGAGAAAGGAAGAAGATGATGGGATCCGTTTCAGGGGTAGATGAGAAGTGAAGAAAAATTAACAGCCAAGTTGATCCTTGTAGACAGTGCTAAGAATCAAGATGAGAAATTAGATTTCGAAGATTAAGAAAAGATCTGGAAAGGGGATTAGAATCAGGAAGGTTGTGTATGTGTCTTCTCTGTTTGTAGTGCAAGAACAAGGTCTCTCTTCAAAACCTGTCCATGGTGCTTCGCCAGCTGCGGACTGACACTGGAGATGAACATTCTCGTCATGTCATGGACAGTGTCCGACAGGCTAAGTTGGCTGTGCAGATGGATGTCCACGATGGCCGCTCCTGGTGTGAGTGCTCTTGAAAGATCTCCCACAGTCCCACAAGTTTCTAGAGCAGTGGTTCTCAACATGGCCACACATGCCAGAATCTTCTGGAGCCCGCCTATTGGGTCTGATTTTTCATGTCAAGCCTGGGCATCTTTGTTTTGAAGAAGCCTGATAGGTATTTTGATGAACCACGGTTCTAGGAACTCTTGGATCTTTTCGTCCAAGAGAGGACCCTTATGTTTCCACATAAGCAAGGCAGGGCTTTTGTGCAGTCTGCTCAGGTTTCTGCTTTGGCTCTGTGTTCACCTCTTTATCCCAGTGGAATTTGGAGTATACTAAATATGGTGTTATCACTGGGGTCTGTCAGATGGGGGACCTTTCAGAGAGTCTTTTCAGGGTAACCAAAATAGGTCATATCCTGAACCTGGGCTCTGAGGTGACTCACCACTGTGTTTCTCAGGGTTTTTCCCCTACTTAGGTGGGGCAGGGTGGCTTGAGTGGGCTGCGGCTGGGTGCCTCCCCTCCCCCATATGGATGGCTACAGCCAGATGGAAATTTTCCTTCCTTAGGTTAGTTAGGCTCTAGTTAGCTAGTTTCTTCTGAGAGCAGGCCTCGTGAAGAACAGGGGTGCTGTAGCATATTTCGTAACAGTTCTTTCTCCCATTTCCCCTGCTGGAAGTAGGGGAAAGAAGGGGATTTTTCTTGGATACTTGCTGTACGAATCTGGTTGAGCTTTTGGAGGTAAATCTCACAATATTGTGGGGACCTCCTTATGCCTGGGACCCCGGGAGTTTCTGACTCCCTGACTTGGTCACATTGAACCCTCAGCTCTTCGTCAGTTACAGTTGAGGTGTTCCTACCTCAGCACTGGTTCCTGCGCCTTGTGAGTTTCTGCCCTGGTGAGCCACAGGACCTATGTTTGCCTGTCTGTCTCCAGTTTTAGGGGCAGTAGTTTGCCCTGTGTTCTTCCCTGTCTTATGGATCCAAGAAGAGTTGTGGGTTTTTCAGTCCACCAGGGTGGAGTGGTGACTTCCAAGCCCCTTACACGAGGAACCAGAATCCGTTTGTTTCTCTTTCAGATATTCTGGGGAATGCATATCTTTCTCTTTACTTCAATACTGGCCAGAACCCTAAGATCTCCCAGCAAGCCCTCAGTGCCTATGCCCAAGCAGTAAGTATTTATGGTCACAACAGAAGCAAGAGTGTCATTCAGATTTCTGTGTGGCTCTTTAGCAAGCAACATGGATGGTAATCAGTGGCATCAACTGTGCATGGTTTTGCAAAGCTGTGTCTGCAGGGGTGACTTATTTCTTCTTATAACTGGGGTATTAGCAGCTACTTAAAGGGTGCCTCAGTGCTAGATAGCTCTTTGAACTACCTGGATTTCCTGCGGGCACTTATGACCAAATCCCAGAACCCATCCCAATGTGTTCATCTTTTGTGGTGGGGAAAAAAGTCTATATTAAAAATAATGTTTATTAATATTTGTATATGTGTTTAAAGAAAAATGAAAGCTCTAATACTTAAGTATAAATGAAGTGTTATCTTGCAATTAACCACGAGACACTATGACTCTGGGTTTCCCATAGGCTAAAATCAAAAACAGTAGAGACACTTGGCTGGCTCAGCTGGTAGAGCATGAGACTCTTGATCTCAAGGTTGTGAGTTTAAGCCCCATGTGGGGTGTAGAGATTACTTAAAAATGAAAGCTTTAAAATAGGAAACAGCATCTAGCTTACTCTGCATCATTTCCTCAGGATCAATCCAGTGGAGCTCATGTTCTGCTTAGGCCTTTCAGGCTGTTTTTCTATCAACAGTTGCTTACATGGGGGATTCCTTCAGGCTTGAGCTCTTGATTACTCCTTATAAGAAGGTTCACATTGGCCTTCTAAGCAGTTTTTATTTGGGTCTCATATTCATCTCTCATTTTTTGCTTTCTTGCTTGTCTTGACCTAAATAATTGCCTTTTAACTTAGTATTACTTATTTGTTCTGTGTGACAGAATAGAGAATATAGCTACCTTCTGTTCATGTTTGTAGTTGAGGGACTGACGTTTTTTCCATCAGGGAACTTGAAGGCAGAGGAGTTATATTTTAGTCTAATTTCTTACTTTGGTGGATGTTTACATTTTCAAAAATAGTAACGGTGTATTCTTTAAAAATTTTATATTTGACTTCCACTAAATTGTTGCTTTTAACTCTTGATTTCTTTACCCAACCTGTATTTTTAAGCATGTTTGAACCAACCATTTAAACAGTTTTTTTTTTTTTTTAAAATATTTTATTTATTTATTTGTCAGAAAGAGAGAGAGTCAGTGCACAAGCAGGCAGAGCTGCAGGCAGAGGCAGAAAGAGAAGCAGGCTCCCTGCCGAGCAAGGTGCCCGATGCGGGACTCAATCCCAGGACTCTGGGATCAAGACCTGAGCCAAAGGCAGCAGCTTAACCGACTGTGCCACCCAGGTGTCTCCATTTAAACAGTTTTAATCCATGTTGTTTTTACTTTTATAATGTGCTAGGCAATGAACATAATCAGAAAAATAAGCTGAACGTGGCCATGGACATAGCAGTTTCTTCACATCTCTCTGCACTTTCATGTGTTTTTTCTGGTCATCTATTTAAATTAGAGAATCAGAATTTGATTTTTAGTGGATTTTGAAGGGGGCTTGAATGTAGAACCATGCTTCTACCTGTATCTGGAGCGGGGTTAATGGGCACAGGAAATGCATTTAATTGATGACATTTCTTTTCTAGGCTTTTCTCATTTATACCATTATATCAACATTAAAAAAAATTTTTTTTTAATCAAAATGCATTTATACGTTTATTTTTGTACTATTGCATGGATAAATTATATTCAAAGTTTCATACGCACCCCCAAACCCTTACCTCCTTAAGGTGTCAGAGACTATGTAATATACCACTCAGCCAGTTACTGCATAACAGTGTGGGTATAGGTAACATTTTGACAAGGAAGAAACTCAAATTTTTGCAGGGGGAGAGGACTAGGCTATGTTGGGCATGGCCATCCGTAAGAATGAGACAGGATCCACTGATCGTCCTTTTCTCCTGCTACAGGAGAAGGTTGACAGGACAGCTTGCAGCAATCCTGATCTTCATCTGAACAGGGCAACGGTAAGACCTGTGGGGTGGTGGTCATCTGCAAGTCACCTAGGTGACATCTAAGTCTTTGCCTGGGATAATAACTGAGTATTCATAGGGACAGGACTGAGTACAAACTATGAGAGAAAAGCCACATTATTTCAAGAGAGGGTTGGCCCAGTTTGACTTTAGGATCTGGTCGAGTCTATGGCAGGAAAGAGGAGGGGGCCGAGGAGGCAGGAGGGTACACAGAGGATGGAGGAACAGTTTAGGAGACTCTTCTGAAATGTTCGTTATAAATACAAAAATAGAATGACCCACTGTATGCAGCGTAACTAGCTTTGAATTTGGAAGTTAGCATCTTTGAAACGATTCCATCTTCAGGATTTGTGATCCCCTGAGCCAGGAGGAAGGATGTAAAGCATTATTCTTTTTTTAGGCTGTTTCTCATAGATCAGGGAAACCACTAGAAAGAAAACAATTTATTTCTGTAGGTTCCTAGCACATTGTGCTGTTACTCCCCCTGGCATAGTTTGTGTTAGATACACATGTAATTGGGAGGTTTTCATTTACTTTTTGTGCAGTTACATAAATATGAAGAGAATTATGGGGAGGCCCTGGAGGGCTTCTCTCGGGCTGCAGCACTGGACCCTGCCTGGCCAGAGCCCCGGCGACGAGAGCAGCAACTTCTGGAATTCCTGAATAGATTAACCAGCCTCCTTGAGAGCAAGGTAAAGGTGTCAAAAGTCTGGATCCTGCTTTTCTTCTCCTGGGGGTCAATACAATAAGAATAAAATAAGCTTCATTTGTAGTGACTCTGTCTACAGAAGTGGGTAGGATAGACTCTCACAGTAACTAGTTTATAGCTTTTTATCTTTTTCCTTTTTTTTTTTTTTTTTGCAGGGAAAGGTGAAGACCAAAAAGTTGCAGAGCATGCTGGGAAGCTTGCGCCCAGCCCATCTAGGCCCTTGTGGCGATGGGCGCTACCAATCAGCCTCTGGGCAGAAATTGACCCTGGAGCTTAAGCCACTGAGTGCCCTACAGCCTGGGGTGAACAGTGGTGCCGTGGTCCTAGGAAAGGTGGTGTTCAGCCTCACCACAGAGGAGAAAGTCCCCTTGTGAGTTTCTCTTGCCTTTCCTCTTTTTCATTCTTTTGAACTAATGGGTCTTACTTCCTGGCCCTTTTCTGACAGTGAGGAAGTTGTTGGTGGTCACAGGTTAGTGCGTTCTGCTTCGCTCTCTGACTGTCCTATGAGCAGGTATTATCTAGGAGATGTTTCACAGATCTCTCCCTAGATTTTGTCATCACCTGTACCCCCCCCCCCCCCCCCAGATCTTGGTGCTCTGGAGTCCTGCATCCATAGCTAAAATTTGAATACTGTTTTTAGTATTGAAAACTTAGAAATTCTCCTGCCTCTTTGTGTTTTCATGATCCCAGAAGTTGGAAGAGGGAGAGTTTTCAGTTCTGTTGGGACTTAGGTATGCCTAGGCAGTTCTGGAAGGTTAGCTTTAGGTTAGAATTTAAGGCCTGATGGGGAGATAGTCTTAGATGTTCTTCAACAAATATTTTTTGAGCATCTGATATATGTGTGGTAGGGAGTGAAATGTAAAGGATCCAAGTGAAGGTGCTTACAGTCTAGCAGAGAGAATGAGTTAAGAACATTCTCTCAGAAAATATGTATTTTTTAAAGATTTTATTTTTATTTATTTTTATTATGTTCAATTAGCAAACATAATACACTGTTAGTTTTTTTTTTATTTTAAAGATTTTATTTATTTATTTGACAGACAGACAGAGATCACAAGTGGGCAGAGAGGCAGGCAGAGAGAGAGGGGGAAGCAGGCTCCCCGCTGAGCAGAGAGCCCGATGTGGGGCTCGATCCCAGGACCCTGAGATCATGACCTGAGCCAAAGGCAGAGGCTTAAACCACTGAGCCACCCAGGGGCCCCTACACTGTTAGTTTTTGATACAGTGTTCAGTGACTCATTGAAAGATTTTATTTTTGGGGCGCCTGGGTGGCTCAGTGGGTTAAAGCCTCTGCCTTCGGCTCAGGTCATGATCACAGGATCCTGGGATGGAGCCCCGCATCAGGCTCTCTGCTCAGCAGGAAGCCTGCTTCTCTTCCTTTCTTGTGATCTTGCCTATTTGTGATCTCTGTCTGTCAAATAAATAAATTAAAAAAAAAATAGTTTAAAAAAAAAAGATTTTATTTTTAAGTATTCTGTACACTCTTAGTGCAGGGCTTGAACCCACAACCCCGAGGTCATGAGTCACACATTGTACTGACTGAGCCATCTAGGCACTTAGATATTTATTTTTTTAAAAGATTTTATTCATTTGTCAGAGAGAGAGAGAGAGCATAGGCAGGGGGAGCAGCAAGCACAGGGAGAGGGAGAAGCAGGCTCCTCGCTGAGCAGGAAGCCCAATGCATGATTCCATCCTGGGACCCTGTGATCATGACCTGAGCTGAAGGCAGAGGCTTAACTGACTGAGCCACCCAGGTGTCCTTCACTTAAAAATTTTTAGCTCTTGAAAAATTCCAGTTTAGTCCATGTCATTACCCTTATTTTCTGATCCCTTGTTGAATGGTTTCCTTTTTTGGTTTTCTACTGAATTTATTTTGTCTAGCATCACCAGTGTTTGGTCCAGTGGCTTCCACTGCGTGGCTTTACAACATTTTGACTTCCTTCTCACTCTTCCTTTTCATATCTTTTCTGCTTCATCCAAATCCAAATACTTCCTGTTACATGCCTGAACTTTCTCCATGGCATTCTCTAGAGATGCACGAGTTGAAGAGCAAGAAAGTAGTAGAGAAAAGTTTAGTTAACTAGAGCAGACCTGAAAACTGAGAGGAATGAGAAGGAGAGATGGACAAATGTGGATTTTAGGGGGTCTTGAGGAAATATTTTATCACTCCTCGGTTTCTCTTTTTCTTAACTTCCAAATATTAAGTCCAGAAAGATGCTGTTTTTGTCCTTTCCTCTTTTCTCCCTTTACCAGGATGGCAAATAGGTGCCAGCTTCTATCGCTTAGCTGTGGCTGCCTAGCATACTGTGTAGAGGGTTCTGAGGCTTTGATTGGATTCACTAGTAGAGTGCTGGGCTTGCTTGCAGTGTTGGGTTATGAATTTGGGTGTACCAAGTGGTGGCATGAGCCCCAGTTCTTTCCCATCTTTAGAGGTCCTCTCCTTTGGTGATGTCGTATAAATCCAAGGCTGTGGCTGCCCCCATAATGCTCACAGGTGTATCACCAGTCCAAGCCTCATTTCTAAGTTTTGAATTCCTATATCCAGCTGCCTCTGGGCTCCCAACAGAAATGTATAACTCACTATGTCCAAAATTGCTTGCTTTCTCTTTCTCTCTAAACCGTTTCTCCACCCTGACTTCCTTGTCAATCAGTGGTGCACTTCTGCTCAGTCACTTAATTAAGACTTCTGGAAGTTGTTCTGGAATTCTCCATTCTCATGCATTATGGCACTCATCAAGTCCAATACATTCCCCTACCTCCCTCTCTCTGTGGACACAATGTAGCCCCTTATTGCTTCTCCAGACAGGTCTTTGGACTCCTTGTTTTTTTGTCCAGTGCTCCACAGTGCGGAGAAATATTTTCACAGTGTAGAGAAGCAACACAATGTTAGATGCCATTTCCTGTATAAAATCCCTTCTTACTCCTGTGCTTACTTTCAGGATAAAGTTTGAACTCTTAGGTTAGCTTAGCATGCAAAGTCCTTCATAATCTGCTCTGTGCCTGCCTCTTTCCATTCTCTTTTTTCACTTTCCTGCTTGTGTGCCTCTTGTTCCTGTCTTGGCATAGTTTTGTAGTTCCAGAACGGCTGTTTTCATGCCTCCATACCTTTACACACAGCTCATGTCTGTCTGGATAATCCTTTGGCTGCTTCTTCTTCTTTTTTTTTTTTTTTAATTTTATTTATTTGACAGAGAGATCACAAGTAAGCAGAGAAGCAGGCAGAGAGAGGAGGAAGCAGGTTCCCCGCCAAGCAGAGAGCCCTATGTGGGGCTCGAACCCAGGACCCTGAGATCATGACCTGAGCCGAAAGCAGAGGCCTAACCCACTGAGCCACCCAGGCGCCCCCTTTGGCTGCTTCTTCTTATTTTTTTTTTTTTTTTTTTTTAAAGATTTTATTTATTTATTTGACAGGCAGAGATCACAAGTACGTGGAGAGGCAGGCAGAGAGAGAGGGGGAAGCAGGCTCTCTGCTGAGCAGAGAGCCCGATGCGGGGCTCGATCCCAGGACCCTGGGATCATGACCTGAGCTGAAGGCAGAGGCTTTAACCCACTGAGCCACCCAGGTGCCCCTTTTTGGCTGCTTCTTGATACAACTCACATTCCCCCCCCCAACATTTTATTTTAAACTTTTCAAACACAGCAAAATTAAAAGAATTTTGCAGTGAACAGGGATGCCTCAGTGGCTCAGTTGGTTAAGTGGCTGCCTTCAGCTCAGGTCATGATCCCAGGGTCCTGGGATCGAGTCTGACATCGGGCTCCTTTCTCAATGGGGAGTCTGCTTCTCTCTCTGCCGTTGTCTGCTTGTGCTCTCTCTCTCTCTCTTTGACAAATAAATAAATCTTAAAAAATAAATCTTAAAAAAAAAATCTGCATACCCAACCACCCATATTTTACCACTAATACCTTACTTGGTTCCTCATGTATCTCTATGTCCCCTTATTAATCTATTAATCCATCTTATTTTTGGAGCATTGCAGAGTAAATTGCAAAGATCAACATACTTTCCCCTAAATACTTAAGCATGTAATCATTAACTAGAGTTCAGTATTTAGTTTTCTTCTTTTTATGTAAAATTTATGTAGAATGAAATATACAAGTCTTAGTGTACATTTGCTAAATTTTGACTAACATACATCTATGTACCCCAAACACCTGTCAAGATAGAGCGCATTACTTACCAGCACCTCAGAAAGTTCTCTTGTGTTCCTTCCCAGGTAATCCCTATTCCCATTCCCCCAGAGGTTTTCTGTTCCTACTGAGGATTAGTTTTCTTTTTGTAACCCAGATAATTTTTCATCCTTTACATTCCATTTGAGGCTCTCCTTCTCAAGGAAACCTCCCCTGCTTTCTCCTCTGGGTTCCCATGGTCCCACTTTTGGCCTCACTGAACTCAGCATGAGGGAGAAACTGTTCTAGCACCTCTCACACTTGTCTTGTAAGTGACGGTTTAAGTGTCTCACTCCTGCTAGACTGTAAGCTTACTCACAGCTGGATCAGTGTCTTCTCACTAAGCACAAAGCTTGACACATGATCTGTAATCACTGAAAGTTTGTGGGATTCAGTGACATTGGTGGTGATGCTTAGAGAATTGGAAGGTTATGATGGTTAAATTGATAGACCATGAATAAAGTTGCAGCTGCCACATTTTGAGCTGGTTCATTATTAGTATTTTTTGAATGGTCCCAGCGTGCATACATCTCAAGTGTGTGGCAAAGTGACTGATGAGTCTTGTGCGTAATCTTTATCAAAGATATTATATATGTATGAAAAATGAGGACTCAGATGTGCGTTGTGGATGATGGTTACCTGTCATAAGTGTTCTAAGTAACTGAGAAAGCATTTGTTTATTTTGTTGGTATTTTAAAACCACTGTTTTTGCTCTTCTTTCCTGCCCACTTTCCTCCCCACCCCTCCCTTAACCCATCTTAACCTGGCAGTACATTTGGCCTGGTAGATTCAGATGGACCTTGCTATGCAGTGATGGTGTATAACATGGTACAGAGTTGGGGAGTGCTCATTGGGGACTCTGTAGCCATTCCCGAGCCCAACCTCCGGCTTCACCAAATTCAGCACAAAGGAAAAGTGAGTGATGGCCAGGATTTGTTCCCAGCTCATAGGCTCTGAAAGTGGAGCCGAGTTTATTTGCTTTAACAAATATGTAAAATAATGCATATATATGTATATATATGTGTGTATACGTATGCATACATGTAATTTTTTTTTTTTTTTTACTAAAAAGGGAAACTACTGGTAAACAAAAAGAATTTTAAAAAAGGACTGGACAGAGAAAGACAAATACTGTATGATATCACTTCTCTGTGGAAAGTAATAAAGCTGAAATTAGGAGAACAGAGACTACAATTGTAGTTGCCAGGGGCTGTGGGAGTGGGCATATTAGGGAGATATTGTTTAAGGGTCAGACTTGCAGTAGATAAATGTGTCCTGGAGACCTAATGCATAGCACAGTGATTACAGACAACAACATGGTATTATATACTTCCGAGCTGCCAAGAGACTAGATCTTAATTGTTCCCATGACAAAAAAAGCAATGACACGATAGAGGTGTTAGCTAGCACCGTGGTGGTCATCAGATTCCATGATATAAATTCATTAAATAAACGTGTTTAAACCTTAAACTTGCACAATGTTAGATGCCAGTTATCTCAACAAAAATTTTTTAAAAACTGGACCAAAATATTATCACTCAGATGTTATTACTGTTTGTGGTTTCATCTGTACACCTCGTCTTTTTTTTCATAAATCTGTACATGCACATTCATATGTTATTTTTAAAAAGAGCGGAATAGTATATGTAATGTTTGTGAACATTCCCTGTGTTTTTACATATTCTACAACATTGTTTTAAATGGACACGCAGAGGTGGTGATAAGGACGATGATGATAGTTAACATTTACTGAAAACTTAACTGACTGCTAGATGCTGGGTTAAGAGCTTTTTTGCCTGTACTGGCTCATTTCATCATCACAGAAATCTTACATGAGTTGCTGTTTAACCATTTTTCACATTTAGATTAGGGGTTGACAGCTGGGGGCCTATTGACCAAATCTGGCTCCCTGCCTGTTTCATATGGTCTGTGAGACAAGAATAGTGTCTGTATTTTCAAATAAAAGCAATTGGAAGAAGAACAATAATTGGTGATACCTGAAAATTCAGAAAACCCATATTTCAGAGTCCACAAATTAATTTTTTTGGAACCTAGCCATGCTCATTTGTTCATGATGGTCTGTGGCTGCTTTTTGCAGTGTTCGAGTTGAATAGTTCTGTGACAGAGACTGTAGAGCCCGAAAAGCCTAAACTGTTACTTGGCCATTTACAGAAAAAATACACTGCCCCCAGATATAGATTATTTCTAATTTCTCCCTGTCATAAAGGTACTGTAGTGAAAAAATTTGTATCTGTCTGTATTCAGGATTATTTACTTAAATGAATTTTAAGGTTGAATTCTGGCTCTAAAGGGTATGCAGAATTCTAGGACTTTTGCTACATATTGCCAAGTTAATTTTTGGAATGTCGTACCAGTTCTTACGAACAGTAGATGTGAGTGAGTGTTTCTTTGTAGTTTTCTCAGCTCTGGGGAGAAACCTTTGAAACATTATATGCTGCTTTTACATGAAAAATACAGCATCAGTATTGTTTTGCTTTGGTTTCTTGATGATTGGTGAGGTTGGACATTTTATCAGATGTTTATTGACTATATTCCTTTTATAAATCAGCTTTTTTTTTTCTTTTTTTGGTTATTGCCCATATTCCTGTTAGGATGTTAAAAAAATTTGATTTAATTCACCTCATTACTTTGACTTAAAAGGGCTGCCTTCACACTCCTGGTGGGAAAGTATTTTTTGGATAAAGATCTTTTTTTAACATGTTTTATAACTTAAAATACATTTGAACTGGTAAAGGGAGCTCTCTTTTCTGTTATTAGAAGAATGTCTAAACTACACATTCTGTTTCTTCCTGCTGATGCAAAAGGAGAGTTAACTCGAATTTATATTTGGCAGATTAATTTCGGGCCTTACAAACACTTGAACTTAGAGTTTCTCAGAATTTTTACTGGTGGCTCTGTGTATCTGGGTTTTTGTTTTTAAGATTCTTTTATTTTATTTATATTTTTAAAAGATTTTATTTATTTGACAGAGAGATACACAGTGAGAGAGGGAACACAACAGGGGGAAAGGGAGAAGGAGAAGCAGACTCCCCACCGAGCAGGGAGCCTGATGTGGGGCTTGATTCCGGGACCCTGGGATCATGACCTGACTGAAGGCAGATGCTTAATGACTGAGCCACTCTGATGCCCCCAAGATTTTATTTTTAAGTAAGCTCTACATCCAGCATGGGCTCGAACTCACAGCTCAGAGATCAAGAGTCTCATGCTCCACTGACTGAGCCTGCCCAGTGTCCCTCTGTGTATCTGGTTTTGTCAGGAAACAACAGGAAGGGCAGATTCTGTGAGAGCTGGTGGTGGTGCCCTTTTGCTAGGCTGTTTGCCGGAACCTGTCTTTTTTCAGAGAATTGTTCCATTCTTGTAGTGGTGTTACTGGCGTGTTACTTTCCCCAGATCTTCCTTCTGAAGATTGAAAACTTGGGGAAAAAGACCCCCCTATGGTAGCTCAGCTTTGTTTCTTTAATGTGAGATAGAGGTAAGGGTGTATGTCCTGAGGGGGAAGGAATGGGGAGAAAGCCCCACTGGTGTATTCCTGTGCTGAAGTTGCTTCCATCTTAGGATCTGTAACGAGCCTCTGTGTGTTTGTCTTTTCTAGGACTATTCCTTTTCCAGTGTTCGTGTGGAGACACCCCTCCTGCTGGTGGTGAATGGGAAGCCTCAGGGTTCCAGCAGTCAGGCTGCTGCCACAGTGGCATCTCGGCCCCAGTGTGAATGACCTTACCTGACTTGCATGCTAAGGAGTCGGGTTGAGAGGAGAAGCTCACAGGCACTTAGCAACTGGACCACCTACACCCCGTGACTCAGCCAGGCCGCGGGGGATGTTTGAGATGATGACTTTTCCTTTCCTCTGCCCTGTGAGACACTATGTGTCTCTTCTTTTCCTCCTTTTATCCTGTTCAAGCTCTCCCTGAGGCCACACACTCCTTGGTGTAATCCCTGCAGCCTCTTTCATTGCTCTTCTGTGTTTTAGGCAAAGAGCATGGAGTTGGTAGAAGTGTGGGATCTTGCCATGGGATGGTGTTCCCAAGGTTCTTGTTCTTGCCTCCCTCCTAAGCCTCATGTGTATATATCATTTCAGTATTTATTGCTGAGGGAGGGGGCTTAATTTTTTAATGGCTTGTTTTTTTTTTTTTTCAATTTTTATTTTTATTTTTAAACTTTAGGTTCTTCCCCTTCTTTGGGGCTAGAACAGAATTAAATTTGTTTGGAGAAAAATAATACTGTAGTTTGGCTTTATTCTCTCCAAGCTTGGATTTTGGTTTTAGGATCACTTCAATCTGTACTCTCCCCTGCCACCCCACACCACCTTTTTTTTTCTTCACATAAAATAGTTCATTTCTCTCCCAGTTAAAAGAATTCTGACAACAGGCAGCCCAAGGCAGGAATGGTAACCCCACAAAGTCACTGGGAAATAGGTTCCTACCATTTCATCCTTCTGTCACCCCTAGGGGTGGCCCTCACCATGGTACAAGAGGACAGTAATATTCTAATAGTGTTACTGGGCTGCAAGACCAGAGGGAGCTAGGTATTCAGTTCCTTTAGATTATAGTGATGTTTTGTAGTAGTTTTTTTTCCTCCTAAGATTTATTTATCTATTTGAGAGGGAGACGGTAGGGGGAGGAATAGGGGAGAGAATCTTCCAACAGACCCCACTGAGTGTGGAGCCTGACTTGGGACTTGATCTCAAGACCCTGAGATCATGATCTGAGCCAAGACCAAGTGGGACACTTAACTGACTGAGCCACTCAGGTACCACGGTCTTGTTGAGCTCTTGATCATTGGCTTGAATATCATTGGTGACTCATTAATTTTATAAAGAATATAAAACTCCGAGGACTACTCAGAGAATGGGTGATAAATAAGCTAAATGGATGATAATAATGGATGATAAAACTGAAGAAGTTACAAGGGGCGAATCTAAGATAAAAGCTTGAAGTCATTGTTTTGGTCCCAAAAGGCCAACTTCATAGGTGTCTCTTTAGCATCATGTGCGAAAACTTACTGGGAATTTTAGTAGATAAAGTTAGTATGAGTAGTCCATGTGCACAGTTGCAAAAAGCTCTGTTTTCCGACTGTACCAGTGAATCTAGTAGCCAGGGAGTTTTCAACACAGCCCACACGTGGAGTTTTGTGTGCAGTTCTGGGCGTTGATTTTGAGACCTACAGGCAGGCATGGGAGAGCAATCAGGAACTTGAAGGGATACAAAATACGTTGAGAAAAGGCTGAAAGCAACTGGGGAGGTTGTGGGGGTGGTGTGATGTGTGAGTCAGTAGAGAGATGAGAGCCAGTCACACTTGCCCTTTTACCTAAGTCCTGGGTGTGATTTTACATACTTGGTGTTAGGACCAGACAGTAGAAAAATGTGCCTAAATGGGGTGTTTTTATTGGATGGGGGCCCCCAGATGTGGGGCGGCCATCGGCCATCTGTTGGAAGCTGGTGGCGCAGGTGGTGAAAGAATGACCTGAGGCAGAAAAGGAGAGAAGTTTATTGACTACACACCTTAGGGAGCAGCAGGCAGGAGGGCAGAGGAGGGGCTGTCTGCCTCGAGGCAGTGGGTGGGGGCTGTATTTAAAGCAAGAAAGTGAGGAGGTAATGCGGCCCATGGAATTCTGTTTTTCTTAGCTGTGCCTGGTTTTGAGTAGCACATTGGTCAGAGAGGGCCTATGGAAATTTTGAGGTGGGGCGCCGGATGGGCCCTAGGGGTGGCTGTGGGCCTCTCTATCTTCTAAAGCTCAAGCCTGTTTGACTAAAAACGACCTCTACAGTAGAGTGAAACAGAACTTAAAAGATTTAAGATGAAGTACATGTTCAGGGGAGTATACAAATGTGTACGTAGTTTAGAGAGTAATTAGAATACCTGTGAAAATGTCTGCCTGGCTTATAAACTAGAAACATCCCCAGTATCTTAGAACCCCTTGTGTGCCTCTCCACGAGCTCATTTATTTTCACAGCTGGAAAATATTTTGTTGTATGATTGTGCCACAGTTTAGTCATCCTACTGTTCAAGGATGTTTGGGCTTGTTGTTGTCAGGGTAGCACATTATTAATATTCTGCACATGTCCTGAATGTGTAAGTGTAAGAGTTTCTTTAATAGTAGTGGTTCTCAAAAGACTGGTCCCCAGACCAACTGCATCATCACCACCTGGAGCTACTTATTCCCCCCACCGCCCAGAGAGAGTTAATGAGAAGGGGGGGGAGGGGAAATGGGCGGAGGGAGGGATTGCATTCCATATATAGATCAGTTTAGGAAAATAGACATCTTTATAACTTTGAATCTTCTTATCCATTATTTTCTTCATTTATTTACATCTTCTTCAATGTCTTTCAATATAATTATATACTTTTCCCACAAAAGTCTTACATATATTTTATTTTTTTTTAAGATTTTATTTGAGAGAGACAAAGAGAGAGCTTGAGAGGGGGAAGGGTAAAAGAGAGAAGGAGACTTCCTGCAGAGCAGGGAGCCTGATGGGGGACTCCATCCTGGAACTCCAGGATCATGACCTGAGCTAAAGGCAGTCATTTCACCAACTGAGCCACCCAGGCACCTCATATATATTTTATTAAATTTATTCCTAAATAGTATTCAGTGCTATTGTAAATAGTGTCATTTTAAAAGTTACATTTGCTATGTGTGGGAATAGAAATACAACTGGCTTTTTTTTTTTCTTCTTCAAGATTTTATTTATTTATTTGCGAGAGGGGGAGAGCACACATGAGCACAAGCAGGGAGAGCTGCAGAGGGAGAGGGAGAAGCAGGTTTCCCATTGAGTAGGGAGCCTGACACAGGGCTGGATCCTAGGACCATGACCTGAGCTGAAGGCAGATGCTTAACCAGCTGAGCCACCCAGGCGCCCCCAACTGGCTGTTTTATATATTTTTCATAGCTGTGACCTTTTCAGAATCTCTCATTCTAATAATTTGTTGTCTCTGTTGGGTTTTCAGTATACACATAATGACTGTTTTGTATTTTCCTTTCCAGTCCTTTTACATGTTACCTTTTCTTTTCTGTGTAGTTATGACCTCCAGTATGCTGAATACAAGTGATGCTGAATACAAGCATCCTGGTCTTGTTTCTATACTTAAAGGAAATATTTTCAATATTTAATAAAAAGGGTAAACTCACAAACTAATAAATTTCACTCATGACCCACAGATATTGTATGCAAGTGAGTCCAGCAATATATACAAAAATACATATCCTGACTAAGGAAGGTTTGTACCAAGAATGCAAGTTTGGGGGACACCTGGGTGGCTCAGTTGGTTAAGCAGCTGCCTTCGGCTCAGGTCATGATCCCAGCGTCCTGGGATCGAGTCCCACATCGGGCTCCTTGCTCGGCAGGGAGCCTGATTCTTCCTCTGCCTCTGCCTGCCATTCTGTCTGCCTCTGCTCGCTCTCTTCCCCTCTCTCTCTGATAAATAAAAAAAAAAAAAAAAAAAAAAAAAAAAGAATGCAAGTTTGGTTTATTAATTAAAAGTTGAGTGTTCTACTTCCCACATTAGCAGATTAAAGGAGAAAAATTATTTGCCTTCTCATTAAATGCAGAAAAAGCATTGGATAATTTATAACACCTTTTTCATGGCAAATACTCAAAACAGGTGTAGAATCTAAGATCAAGTGTATATAAAAAGCACATAATCTAGTCTGGTTTTTTTTTTATTAAAGATTTTTATTTATTTATTTGACAGAGATCACAAGTAGGCAGAGAGGCAGGCAGAGAGAGAGGAAGGGAAGCAGGCTCCCCACGGAGCAGAGAGACCGATGCGGGGCTGGATCCCAGTACCCTGGGATCATGACGTGAGCCGAAGGCAGAGGCCTTAACCCACTGAACCACCCGGGTGCCCCTCTAGTCTTGTTTTGATATGAAACATATGCTAGCCTCATACAATGAGTAAAGAGTATTTCTTCTACACGTTTATTTGAAAAGTTTATTTTATTTTTTTAAGGCTTTATTTATTTGCCAGAGAGAGAGAGAGCGAGAGAGCGAGCATACAGTCAGGCAGAGTGGCAGGCAGAGGCAGAGGGAGAAGCAGGCTCCCTGCCCAGCAAGGAGTCCGATTCGGGACTTGATCCCACGACCCTGGGATCATTACCTGAGCAGAAGGCATCAGCTTAACCCACTGAGCCACCCAGGCATCCCAAAAAGTTTATTTTAAATCAGTTTATCTTTTTCTTGGTAAAACTTGCATATAAAATTATCAGTACCTGACTTTTTTTATTGTTGTTGTTTCATATTTTTATTTAAATTCTAGTTAGTTTTTAAAATTCCTGTTATAGTGTAAGATTGGTTTCAGGTGTAGAATTTAGTGATTCATCACTTATGTATAACACCCAGTGCTCATCCTAACAAGTGCCCTCTTTATTTTTTTTTTAATTTTTTATTTTTTATAAACATATATTTTTATCCCCAGGGGTACAGGTCTGTGAATCACCAGGTTTACACACTTCACAGCACTCACCAAAGCACATACCCTCCCCAATGTCCATAATCCCATCCCCTTCTCCCAAACCCCCTCCCCCCAGCAACCCTCAGTTTGTTTTGTGAGATTAAGAGTTGGGAGGGAGACAAACCACAAGTGCCCTCTTTAATCGCCATCACCCATCTAGCCCATCCCCTGCCCACCTCCCCTCCAACAACCCTGTTTGTCCTCTGTAGTTAGTCCCTTATGGTTTGTCTCCATTTTTTTTCTTTCCATCTGTTCATCTGTTTTGTTTCTTAAATTCCAGATGTGAGTGAAATCATATGATGTTGGTTTTTCTCTGACTGACTTATTTCATTTAGCACGATACCCTCTAGTTCCATCCACATTGTTGCAAGTGTCATGATTTCATTCTTTTTTATGGCTGAGTAATATTCCTCTGTGTGTGTGTGTGTGTGTGTGTGTGAATTTTTATCCATTCTCCAGTCGATGGGCATTTGGGCTCTCTCCATAGTTGGGATATTGTTGATAATGCTGCAATAAACATTGGGGTGCAGGTGCCCCTTTGAATCACTGTGTTTGTATCCTTTGGGTAAATACTTTAGTGCAATTGCTGGAGTGTAGGGCAGCTCTATTTTTACTTTCTGAGGAACCTCCATACTGTTTTCCAGAGTGATTGTATCAGTTTGCATTCCCACCAACACTGCAAAATTGTTCCGCTTTCTCTGCATCTTTACCAACATATGTTTCTTAAATTGTTAATTTTAGCCATTCTGACAGATGTGAGGAGATATCTCACTGTAATTTTGGTTTGTATTTCCCTGACGATGAGTGAGGTTGAGCATCTTTTCATGTGTCTGTTAGCCATCTGGATGTCTTCATGGAAAAAATGTCTATTCATGTCTTCTACCACATTTCCATTAAAAAATGGAAAGATTAACTACTGATTTAAATTCTTTAATGTTTCTTATTCTCTTGATTTTATTGTGATATTTTATATTTTTAGTAATTTATCCATCTCATTTAAGTTTTCAAATTTACCAAATTATTTGTATTATGTTCCTTATTTATTTATTCTTTGTGGTATGAGAATTTTTGTTCTCTTTTTCTCCACTGATATTGTTTATTCATACTTTGTATCTTTTCTTTCAGCAGTTTGTCTCTTACAACTTTTGAAAGAACTTGACTTTGTTGACCCCCCATATTTTGTAGTTTTTTCCCATTTTATTAATTTTATTTGTATCTTCATACTATTGATTTTCTCCCTTCCCAACTGTTACAAGAATGGGTATTCATAACGTGGTGTATGGTTTTTATATCTGATAGGCAACATGACACTTCATTCTTTTAAATTTATATTACTTTATCTGTGATATTGAACATTTTTAAAATTTAAATTCAATTAGCCAACATACAGATATTAAGCATATTTTAACAAAATATTTGTTAGTTACTTATGAATTTGATGTGAAATGTAACAGAGGACATCCAGGACTGAGGAAACCATATTAAAAAGTTAGGAACATATGTTTAGGAAATGATACAGCACTTTGTACATTCTATATTATATGACATATGTTTTATTATGTTAGAAATATTTGGTTATATAGTTTGAACTTTTTAAGGATAGACACGAAATCATACTTACCTTTGAGCTTTAGACATTATCACATACCTCGGAGGATTAGACATTGCCTGACTCAATGACAGATAGCTGGCTGGCTGGATAGATGGTGGATTAGGAAAGAAGGACATACTCAACTAATGTAGAGGGTGCTGACACATTGTATGCAGAATAATAATGCTGAAACTGTATTCTATTGGAGTGAAGAGCCTATAGTGCAGGGCTCCTGCTCTGGTAGTTGCTCCTCTTGCAGGTCAATGTGGTCTCTAGCCTTTCAAAGAAATCGGAGGGATACCTGGGTGGCTCAGTTGCTAAGCATTTGCCTTTGGCTCAGGTCATGATCCTAGAGTCCTGGGATTGAGTCCCCATTGGGCTCCTTGCCCAGGAGGCTTTTCCCTCCACCTGTGGCTCTCCCTGCTTGTGCTCTCTCTCTCTCTTTCTCTGACAAATAAATAAAATCTTGAAAAAAAAGAGAGACAGTGGAAATTGCGCTATTCTTAACAGAATATGGAATATAGGGATCAAAATTAGGGAATTAGAGGATGGAATATATCAGTCCATGGTATAATTGGGAGCAGAATGTTTATGAGTTACGGGATAAAGGATTTATCATACAAATTAGACCTTCTACACTTGTCAGAGGGCAGGAGGAAGTTAGGAGTCCCCAGCCAGTCAGAGAAGCCAAGCACAACCAGCCCCTGAAATGGGACTGCAGAGGGAAGTTAGGGAGGTGTCTTTGGGAGGCTATTCCACTGTAAACACAGTCTGCATGGCCTGCCCACCACTGGCCTGCCCGTCCATTATAAAGAAGAGCAGGAGAGTAGGGGAGAGTGAGAACAAATTGGAACTTGTTGACACTTCTGTGTCTGTCACCACCTCTTGCCACAACGACCTTCGGAGTAATGACTACTGATTGATTTCCACCTTGTAGGTCTTGTGAAAATTGCTTTTTTTGGCCCACTCCAAACCAGAACTGTGAAGGGCAGAGGATACTTAGAAATGTAGTTCCAGCTCAGCAGGCTGACACAGTGCAATCCAACACGGAACTGCCAGGAGGAGGATCCTCCAAGGGTTGCAGAAGTTGAAGCTTACAACTAGGTACTGCAGGGAATGGAAAAGAGGCCTAATTATAGTGATTAGGAGAAGAACTGAGAGGTGAAACAAAACGCCGAGTGCTCAATCTGAGAGAATAACCATGAGCGCAGTGAACGCTGCCAGTATAAGCACTGTTTCTGATTTGTGGATGAGCATAGCCCTGGTGTGAGGTCAGAATTTTCCTGAGTCCTACTTCCTGCATGTACACTTCCTCTTCCCATATTTAAACAATGGTGGCCTTAGGAGTTCTACCTGTGGCCTGTGGCTTCTCTTCCTCGAAACATTCTGCTTTCACTGTTTCATTCAGAGCTATGTGTTCAATTACCAAAGGAATTACCAATTTTCCCAAATCTTTATTTCCAGATGGTTTCTCTAAGCACTTGTGATAAAATTATACCAGCTTACTAGGCTGTATGCGCCATAGACACTTTAAATCCCAAATCTGTGAAACACAACTCTTTATCTCTGGTATCCACCTCTGTTGTCTCCATATTAGCAACTGCCCTCACGTATGTTTAGTTATCCAGGTCAGAAACTTGTGAAGTCTGAGTTTCTTCTTCATTTCTTATATGCTGTCTGTCATTGGATATGTTAATCATACCTCCTAAATATCTCATTTATTTTCTTTCCATTTGTATTATCTTAACTCAGTAGTTCAGCATTTCTTGTCTGATTATTGCAATGTTTTTTTATTTTTATTTTTTTAAAAGATTTTATTTATTTATTTGACAGACGGAAATCAAAAGCAGGCATAGAGGCAGGCAGAGAGAGAGAGAGAGGAGGAACCAGGCTCCCCATAGAGCAGAAAGCCCGATGTGGCGCTTGATCCCAGGACCCTGGGATCATGACCTGAGCCGAAGGCAGAGGCTTTAACCCATTGAGCCACCCAGGCACTCCCCCCTTTTTTTTTGGAGAGGAAGATTGAGTATGTGTGCATGTGTGAGTGGGGATGAGGACCAGAGAGTGTGAGAGAGAATCTCAAGCAGACTCCATGCTGAATGCAGAGCCCAACATGGAACTCAGTCTCACAATGGTGAGATCATGACTTGAGTCAAATCAAGAGTCAGTTGCTCACCCACTGAGACATACAGGCATCCCTATAATGAATTACTATTTTCATTATTTTCTCAATAGTTGAATAGAATTATTTTCTCAATAGTTGAAATCTTTTTTCCCCATTTTAAAACTTCTTAATAATAATGATCATAATAGTAACTTTGTCCAAGTTTATGAGCTAGTAAGCCACAGAGCCAGCATTTGACATTTTTAAAAAACGATTTTGTTTATTTGATAGAGACACAGTGAGAGAGGGAACACAAACAGGGGGAAAGGGAGGGTTTGAAGCAGGCTTCCTGCTGAGCAGGGAGCCCAATGTGGGGCTCGATCCGAGGACCCTGGGATCAGGGTCTGAAGACGCTTAATACCTGAGCCACTCAAGAGCCCCGGGACTTGACATCTTAACTATTATTCTGCTCCAAAGGCTGTGGTCAAGTTTCTTAGTTCTCTGAGATTCAGTGTCCCCATCTGTGAAATAAAGATAATTTCACTACCTACCCTGTAGGAATGTTGTGAGATTTAAATGAGTTAACTTATGTCCTCTGTGGTATAGGACAGGCAGAGACCAGCAGGACAATACTCAATTACACTGATATTCCAACTGTATGGCAGCTATCATTTGACCCCTGTGATCCTGGCTTCAGATCTTATAGGATTATCTATTCTGCTAATTTGCTCTGCTGCTGTTTCAGAAATGGCAAATGTTGCCAACAGTTTCACCTTTCTCAAACATCAGTCTGATGTTTGACATCAGACTGTTTGACAGTCTGACATTACAGTAGTCCCCCCTCATCCAAGTTTCCGCTCCCACGATTTTGCTTTCTGCTGTTTCCGTTACCCTCATCAGTCACTGTTTGGAAACAGGTGATCCTTCTGATGACTTGTCAGAAGGCCATTAGTAGGTTGACACTAGATCACAATGCCTGTGTCATTCACCTCACTTCATTTTATCATGTAGGCATTGTATCATCCCACATCATCACAAGAAGAAAGTTGTGTACAATAAGATGTTTTGAGAGAAAGACCACATAACTTTAATTACTGCATGTTGTTATAATTGTTCTATTGTTCTATTTTATTATTGGTTACTGTTGTTAATCTCATACAATGCCTCACTTACAAATTTCACTATCATACATGTACATATATGGGGAAAAAAACAGTGTATATAGAGTTTGGTACTCTCCAGGATTTCAGGGATTCAGTGGGGGTCTTGGAACAATATTGTGGTTGTTAAAGGGACTACCCTATTTCCTTATTTAAAAACTTTCAACAGTTCTTTAATTTCAACAGTTCTATAATTCCAGCAAGATACTCCTTCACATGGCCACAGCCTTCAAGTTTTGTCTGCTTATTTATATTTTCTCATTCCTGCTCTTTTCTCCTTATAATCCTAATGTATGGCACCCTCAACATGTTCTTTTTTTTTTTTTTAAAGATTTTATTTATTTATTTGACAGAGAGAAATCACAAGTAGATGGAGAGGCAGGCAGAGAGAGAGAGAGAGGGAAGCAGGCTCCCTGCTGAGCAGAGAGCCCGATGCGGGACTCGATCCCAGGACCCTGAGATCATGACCTGAGCTGAAGGCAGCGGCTTAACCCACTGAGCCACCCAGGCGCCCACCCTCAACATATTCTTAATGTCTGGAAATTTTCCATGCTCTTTCATACCTCAGTACTTTGGCACATATGATTCTTTTTGCTTGAGATGTGTTGTCCCCCCCCACTGGAGAGTTCCTAACTGTCCTTTGAGATTCAGTTTAAATGTTACATTTCTTATAAAAACTTCCTGGGCTCACTGGAAGCAGATTTTAATGTGTCTGTCTTTATACTCTCAGAGCACTTATGACATTGTATTTTAATTATTTGCTAATTTCCTGTGGGCTATGAGCTTTTTGAAGTTACTCATTTTCATGGTCTTAGATCCTAGCACTGTACCTGACACAAGTGCTCAATAAATTTAAATGGAACAGATGAACAAACTTTAGAAGAGTTGTAGTCCAAACTGATGACTGCCTCTTGGTGTCAGGATTCTGTCACCATTTTATTTTTTTTTTAAATTTAATTTCTTTTTTTTTTTTAAAATAAAATACTTTATTCCTTTATTTTAGAGTGAGAGAGAGCAGCAGGGGTGCACAAGTGTGTGTGGGAAGGGCAGTGGGAGAGGGAGATAGAGTCTTAAGCAGACTCCACACTGAGTGTGGAGCCTAAACAGGGGCTCAATATCATGACCCTGAGATCAAGACCTAAGCCAAAACCAAGAGTTGGATGCTTAACCTACTGTGCCACCCAAGTGCTCCAGCACTTTTTTTCCTGCTTACCCTTCTACCTGCATCTATGATTAGTAGATACAGAGTATTATTGTTGCAAGTGGTGGGATGGGCAATATCTTCCAGTTCTCTATCAATTTAGTTTTATCTGTTTGGTCTCTAGATGTGTGTAGCTGCAATCGCCATTGTGTCATATGTGCTCTCACCTTTTCTTCTTGTGGAAGCCCATCTCACTATATCAAGTGGAGGAATCTCCCCTGATATTCAGGGAAGAGAGTTCTTCCCCTTCAGTCAGTGACTTGCCAGCCTGTTGAGTATTAGGGAGCCACAGTCCCTAGTACTGGCAGGTTTTGTGGCTTTCATTCTTTCTAAACTTGATCCTTTATTTATTTATTTTTTAAAAATATTTTATTTATTTATTTGACATAGAGAGAGATCACAAGTAGGCAGAGAGGCAGGCTGAGAGAGAGAGAGAGGGGGAAGCAGGCTCCCCACTGAGCAGAGAGCCTGATGTGGGGCTTGATTCCAGGACCCTGAGATCATGACCTGAAACAAAGGCAGAGGCTTAACCCTCTGAGCCACTGAGGTGCCCCTATACTTGATTCTTTATGCTGAAGTGTTTGTTTATATTTCTATTCTCTTAAAATATTGGACAAAGATGCTATATTTTTTCCAAATGAAACTATCATTAGGATCACTCAATCTATAAGCAAGAATCATGTTTTCACTTTCCTTATCACTTGGTTGGTTTTCAGCACATTCTTAGCTCCTGGAAGATTGCACAGAGCAGGCATTAATGGGAAATTTCTCGTAGAAAATTGTGTTTGTGTATGTATATGTGGATGGAGGTGATGGAATGGGGAAGAAGTGGGAGGATACAAGAGAAAGAAAGCTACTCTGGCTTCTTACCCTGCAGGGGAGGCAGCATTATGCAGTGGGAAGAGAAATGGATTGTGGTTTTCTACTCCTTAATTATATCTTTCTTTTTCATTTAATTTCAGGAAGTTAAATATACAAGACTATAAAATTGTAAAGTCATAAAAAGAGTAACAGAAGCAAGTTTAATTTCCATTCCTGACCCCTAGTTCCCTTGCTGTAGTAACTGCTCCACTTTCTCATATTTTCTTCTAGAGATAGTCTATGTATATATGAGCATAGTGGCCCATCACTTAAAGTATGCAAATCCGTGTGATATTAGGCACCTGTCTTGAACTTCAGCATTAACTTCTTTAAATTCCTAGATGGAAATACTAACACACACCGGACAAAACCCACAGGGATTTTGTGACAATGAATGAAGTGCTGTTTGTGAACATGTGTGAAAATCATCAAGTATCTTGCATGCATGGGGTGAGGGAGTGTAATCATGGCAGTAGTGTTGTGCTACACCAAGGTCAATGAGTCATGTGTGATCTGACTTGACAGGTGTGATTCAGAGTCGGTAGCAGGGCTGCTGTGTCAGCATCACCCTGTGTAACTCCACTGGGTCTGCTTTCCAGCCTACAGAGCCTATTGCCCTCATGGCATGTTCTTTGGGTTTTCTACGTGGCTAATCAAGATATACCATTTACACTTTAATTTGCCAGGGATGGATGCACTTGGGGTAAGAAGTGGACACTTGCCAGTGTGTGAAACTCCTCTGGCTCCCTCCCTTTTGCTCCCTCATCATGTTTGGGGAATTGGTACTGAAACTTGGCTGATGCAATAGTTTGAGTCATGGTCCCTTGGTGATGTGGGATCCATTCACTTTTAATTGGTAGTTTCTGGAATCATTTTTCTCTTCCTCACACTGACTTTATTTTCTAATTGGCTCTCAGGGGCCTCCAACTCCTGCTTTAATCAACCAAAGCAGAGCTGGTGCAAAGTCCCAAACTGTACCTGGGGACCTCAGGATCTTCTGCCATGACTCTGACTCTTCAAGTTTCTTTTCAATCTGTTAAAATAACTCGGTCTTTGGATTAGGCCTGGGGGGATGGGAATCCTTTGGGCATTTCTTTCACAGAGGCAGCTCGAACAGTGCCAACCACTTCAAGATATTGCCAACTGGGCCTGAAGTTTTTTCTTCTTGCTAGCAGAAAGGGGGAAAGAAGATATTTGGTTGAGGTTTCCCAAATGGGCCAAGTGAATGATGGCAGAAATGAGTAGACGAAAAAAAAGTTATTATTCAAGGAAAACTTACTAATTGAGCCTCTATATTTTGGTACCACAAAAAGACTGCTGCTTCTGTACCACAAAAAGACTTGTGGAAAGCTTACTTTGTCTGCTTTTTGTCACTGCCCAAAAGAAAGTAAACACTAATTGTGTAGTCTTGGCCAATAATTATTATTGGGTTACATTTTTTGATTATTTAAAAAATAAGCTTCATTTTTTTAAAACAGTTTTACATTCACAACAAGACTGAGTGGAAAGTACAGAGAGTTCCCATGTACCTTCTGCACACATGCACACATACATACACACTTTCTCAACCATCAACATCCTGCGTTAGAATGGTACATTTGTTATAGTCAATGACCTTACACTGATACATCATTGTCACTCCAAATCTGTGGTTTACATTAGGATTCACTCTTGAGGTTGTATATTCTGTGAGTTTTGAGAATTGTATAATGACTTGTATCCATCATTATAGTGTCATACAGAATAGTTTTGCTACCCTAAAAATCCTCTGCACTCTACTTATTCATCCTTCCCTACTCCTCTAACTCCTAGCAACCGCTGGTCTTTTTACTGTCTCTACAGTTTTGCCTTTTCTATAATGTCATACAGTTGGAATCATAGAGTTATGTAGCCTTTTTGGATTGACTTCTTGGATTACATTTTTAAATGACATTTAAAAACATTTTTTAAAGTATGATTTTAAAGCTATGTTAGAGAATAAATTAATCTCCTTCTAGCATACCCAAGAACATTCATGTGACCTCTTTCTGAACAAATGGATACTGCTGAAGGGAACTGTCCTAGTTCCAGCTCACCCTTGGAGAAGCAAAGTGATAGGAGACTTGACTTTGAGTGCCTTTTACCAATGCTCTTAGGCCAGGCCAGTTGAAATCTAGGATGGAAAACTTCTCTGAGGGTTGAATTGTAACCTTTCTACTGAATGATAGGATTGTTGCCAGCCTACGGGTAAATGTGCTTATAAGGCTGTGTCTTTTTTAAAAAAAAATATATGTGTATATATATATAATTTTTATTAACATATAATGTATTATTTGCCCCAGGAGTACAGGTCTGTGAATCATCAGGCTTACACATTTCACAGCCCTCACCATACCACATACCCTCCTCAATGTCCATAATCCAACCACCCTCTCCATAGCCCCTCTCCCCCAAGCAACCCTCAGTTTGTTTTGTGAGATTAAGAGTCTCTTATAATTTGTCTCCCTCCTGATCCCATCTTGTTTCATTTTTTCCTTCCCTACCCCCAAAGCCCCCACTCTGCCTCTCAAATTCCTCATATCGGGGAGATCATATGATAATTGTTTCTCTGATTGACTTATTTCGCTTAACATAATACCCTCTAGCTCCATCCATATCGTTGCAAATGGCAAGATTCCATTTCTTTTGATGGCTGCATAGTATTCCATTGTATATATACACCACTCTTCTTTATCCATTCATCTGTTTGTTGATGGACATCTAGGTTCTTTACATAGTTTGGCTATTATGGACATTGCTGCCATAAACATTCGGGTGCACGTGCCCCTTCAGATCACTACATTTGTATCTTTAGGGTAAATACCCCGTAGTGCGATTACTGGGTCATAGGATAGCTCTATTTTCCACTTTTTGAGGAAGCTCCATGCTATTTTCCAGAGTGGCTGCAACAGCTATAAGGCTGTATCTTGGGATAAGCCCAAGAAAGACATGGAAATCTCAATCTATACAATTTTATCAGTGTTCATTGAAAATTGTGTTCTAGATAAAGCAACCATATTTGTATATTCTTATTACTAAAGCAACTGTGTTTATATATTCTTATTACTATCTAATGTATAAGTGATTTGTAAATTATTATCAATATCTCCCATAAGATTTTGATCTCTTTTAAGTAGGCTGTATCTGAAATATGTCTGTCTAAATTGTTTCCCTAGCTATTTGTTTTTAGTAAACAATAAATTTTGAATGAATATACATTATTCTGTTGTTGACTACAATTCTCTGAACATGTGTTTTTCTATTTTTGCTTACACAAATCTTCTCTTTTTTTCTTTCAGAAAATATTTTTATTACAAAATATCAACTATCATTACATACCTCATATGCCATTGTATTTCTAACATCCTTGTAATATGAAATAATAATTGAATATAATTTTCTTGACATGATTCATTATAAAATACCATTAAGTTAGTCAGTGATCTTGTGACTAAATCACAACTATCTTTTTTCTCTCCTTTTTATTTGTTTGTCAGAGAGAGAGAGAGAGAAAGAGCACGCAAAAGCAGGGGGAGTGGTAGGCAGAGCAGGCAGAGAAGGTAGAGGGAGAAGTAGGCTCCCCATTGAGCAAGGAGTCTGTCATAGAACTTGATCCCAGGACTCTGGGATCATGACCTGAACCGAAGACAGACACTTGACTGCCTGAGCTACCCACATACCCACATATCTAATCTTTTCTTTAGGTTTAAGCTATCAGATTCTCTTTTTTTTTTTTTGCTTCTTTTATATGCTCATATTGATAGAGAAGATAAACAAAATGGCTTCATGGTCCAGCTTATCTTTGCTCAGGTCATGATGGCTATAGAAAATATAAACCAGAATTCTATCAGATGAATAAAGAAGCTGATCTAGAATACTGGGATTTTATGTCATGGCCCCACTGCATGGCAGAATGCATGCTTTCCCAGTGGGATCAGAGAAAACTGCTTCCCAGGGGATAAAGAATCTTAGTGAGAGTATAAGTCTACCAGTCTTTTTGCCCTGTTGGCTTTCCTTCTCTTTGTGCTCATTTCCGGGTGCAGGCCATTTCCTCTTTGCCTTGCCATGATTGAACAACTGGTGAGGGGAGAACTCTATCCTTTATTTTATTTTATTTGCTTACCTGTTGTTATAACCAAATTCATAAGTTGGCAAGCAAAGAGGAAGGCTCTTTCACGTCTTCACTGGGTTCTCCTAGACTCAGTTCCTGATTACATTTATAAACATTGATTGAATACCTGCTCTAGTATCGGATATAGCAGGTTGAGAGTTTTAAGATGAATGTTGTATAGCTAGTGAGTGGTAACCCTGGGCTTAAATCTCCTGAAACCAGGTCTAGTGTTTTTGACACTATACTTGGCTGTTTTGTGGACTTATTATTGCAAAATAAGGAAGCACTTTTACATGTTCTTATTTAAACCCATAAAAAGATAATGTAGAAAGGGCTAAAATTTAATAGTTAAGATTAGTGTGTATAGTGCCTGGTTCTCCTTAGGTGTTTAGAGTTGATTTTTAATGTACTTTAAATAATGTTTATACTTGTTTTGTATAAAAAATATGTAACTGAGGATAAACCATGTTAATCTAGGCTTTTAGTAAACCATTTCTGTTTGATGTGTAGTTGCTCATATATAAGACATAACCATTACTTGTCTCTTTTCTTTATTTGGTCATTTGTTTTGTTTCTTAAATTCCATGTATGAGTGAAATAATATGGTATTTGTCTTTCTCTGCCTGACTAGGTCTATCCATGTTGTTGCAAATGGCAAGACTTCATTCTTTTCTTCTTTTTAATGGCTGAATAATATCCCCCCCTTTTTTTTCAAATTTAAGAGACAGAACACAAGTGGGGGGAGGAGCAGTGGGGGAGGGACAATCAGACTCCCTGCTGAGTATGGATCTTGATTTGAGGCTCGAGTCTAGGACCTTGAGATCATGACCTGAGCCAAGTCAGATGCTTAACTGACTGAGCCATCCAGGTGTCCCCTGGCTGAGTAATATTCTATTACTTCTTTATCCATTCATCCATTCATGGACACTTGGCTGCTATCATAGTTTGGCTATTGTAAATAATGTTACAATAAACATAGGGGTGCATATACCTTTTTGAAAGAGCATTTTCATTTTCTTTGGGTAAATACCCTGTAATGGAATTGCTGGGATCATATGGTAATACTATTTTTAGTTTTTTGAGAAAACTCCACACCATTTTCCACAGTGGCTGCACTAATTTGCATTTCCATCAACAGTGAATGATGATTTCCTTTTCTCCACACGGGACATGAGCAGTGTGATAATTTATTTTAATATTAATTATCTTGCAAGTCTCTAGGAAGAAATAAGCAGCCAAAGTCAAAGCTCAAAATGATGGCAAATGTTACTCTAAGAAATACAAGAAAGATCTTATTAAACCAAGGAGGGCATTGAATTAGTGGTTGTTGTAAGTACTATTATGAAGGATAGAGATGGTTGCCTTGGACAGTATGTTTAATGACTAGAGAAGAGATAGGAATCAGCACAATATTGACAAATTGTATTGATGTAGAATCAACCTCCAGAGAGTTCATTAAGTTTTAAACCTATAAATATATTCATCTTCATGAACAGTTCTGGGAGGAGGAATTGAATCTGATCAGTTCCCCCAAGACATTATAGAGAATTTTTGACTGAACTGATTTGCTGTCCATTATGACAATGCTTAGAAAATTGTACCCCAAGAAAATGATGTTTGTGTGACATACTGGAATAAACTTGAAGGGATTTAAAGTCAGTTCTATAAATTTTGGTGAAAAAAATTCATTATATTTCTTATATCCTAAGGAAAAAAATTATATAATGATTATAATTTATAATATATTAAAACATATTAAATATTAAAACTCTTCAAATTCTAGGTATCCATCATTGTTGATAAAATTGCTTTGCATGAATACATGGTAGCAAATGGCAGAAGGTATCTATTGCTTTTTTTCCTTTCTGGCTATTTAACAGAATTTGGAAAATCCAATTTCGTTGGATCATGCTTCAGGGTGTGATCACTCTCTTTTTTTTTTTTTTTTGAAGTTTGTTTATGTATGTATGTATGTATCCATTTAGTAATCTATACACCCAGTGTAGGGCTTGAACTCAAAGGAGCCCTGATATAATTATTCTTTAAATCTCTCAGCTCATCCTTTTCTGTCATTGATAATATGATGTTAAAATTTTCTTCACAAGGTCTTTTAAC
Source organism: Mustela putorius furo (assembly GCF_011764305.1). Lineage (NCBI taxonomy): Eukaryota > Metazoa > Chordata > Mammalia > Carnivora > Mustelidae > Mustela > Mustela putorius. The sequence continues at coordinate 14,084,800 of NW_025422045.1, forward strand.
ATTGTAGTAACATCTAATCAAATTTCTCTTATTAAGTATTTTAGAAAATGTTTAAAATTTTCCTCAAGTGTGAATTGAGGTTGTTGTACTCATCTTAATAAATATTCTTCAGGATTCAAGTAGTAAAACTGACTAAATGTTACAAATGAACTAGTCTTAAGCTTCCTGTTTTCCGAAGTTGAGGCTTTCATTTTGAATCCATGTACGCTGTCAGTACATCAGTATATTTTCATGTGGACCTTGGAATTTTATGTGAGATTATTCAGGTGGTAAAAGTATCAGATAAGCCATTTAAAAAGTAAGAAACTGTTTATTTTGCTATCCTTTTATATTTATACAAGTTTAAAAGATAATACGGGCTGCCCACGTGGCTCACTCAAGCATCTGACTCTTGATTTCAGCTGGCATCATGATCTTAGGCAGTGAGATCAAGCCTGGCATGGAACCCTGTGTGGGGGCTCTGCACTAAGGGTGGAGCCTGCTTGGGATTTTCCCTCCCTCTTTTTCTACCCCCCCATGCTCTTTCTCTCTCAAAATAAAATAAAATTAAAACTAAAAAGAATACGTAAAATTCCAATATATCAGTCACCCAATTTCCCCCATTGTTAACATCTTATATGTTACATTTGGTAAAACTAATAAGCCAACATTGGTATATTATTAATAACAGACATCCATTATTTGGACTTCATCAATTCTCTCTGAATGTCCTTTCTTTATTCCAGGATCCAATTCAGGGTACCACATTACATTTAGTTATGCTCTCTCCTTTGGGACTGTCACAGTTTCAAAGTCTTTCCTTGTTTTTCATGGCCTTGACAGTTTTGAGGAGTATTGAGTATGGTTTCTGGTAGACTGGTCCCCAGTCTGGGTTTGATATTTTTTCCTCATGATTAGACTGTGATTATGGGTCTTAGGGAAAGATACCACAGAGGTGAAATATCCTTCTTGTCATATCATATCTGGAGACATTATATCCACATGACTACTCTCATGATGTTAACCTTTATCATGTGGTCAGTGTTGTGTTTGCTAGGTTTCTCCGTTGTAAAGTTATTATTTTCCCCTTTCTCTTATATTCCTTGGAATCAAGTCACTAAGTCTAGACCACCTTTTGGGAAAAAGAGTTAAGCTCCATCTCCTGGAGGGGGTAGTATCTACAAATATATATTGTTTCTCTCTTCTTCCTATCTTCAAGCCATGGATTAACCACAACATCCTCCTTTCAATACATTTGTTTACAGCATTCACTGCTATCTCATTTCTCTAAGTTCTTATAGTACTTAATGTCCAATTCAAATAAGGAAAATTAACACAGTATCTACCTCACCTTTCATTGGCAAACAAATGAGAAAGTGCGGTAAGATCCAGTGCTAAGGAGGCTATGGGAAAATGAGCATGTTAACACAAGTTTTTTAGTGAGATATACTTCACATTGCCTAAAGTTCACCCTTTTAAAGTATAGGTAGTTTTTAGTACATTCACAAGGTTGTGCAACTATCACTGCTATCTGATGGAGAATATCTTCACCATTCTGCCCCAAACTGGGTACCCATTACCAATCATTCCCCATTCTTTCTCCTGCCTAGTCCTTTATAACTACTAATCTTTCTGAGTTGCCTACTTTGGACATTTTATGTAAATAGAATCATACAATATGTCACCTTTTGTATCTGGCATGCTTTACTTAGCATAATGTTTTCAAAGTTCATTATGTTGTAGCAAATATCATACTTAACCATATTTTATTTCAGCCATAATTTTTTAATGAATTTTCTTTTTTTAATTTTAAATTTTTTATAAACATATAATATATTTTTATCCCCAGGGGTACAGGTCTGTGAATTGCCAGGTTTACACACTTCACAGCACTTACCCAAACACATACCCTCCCCAATGTCCATAACCCCACCCCCCTTCTCCCAACCCCCCTCTCCCCAGCAACCCTCAGTTTGTTTTGTGAGATTAAGAGTCACTTATGGTTTGTCTCCCTCCCAATCCCATCTTGTTTCATTTATTCTTCTCCTACCCACTTAAGCCCCCATGTTGCATCACTACTTCCTCATATCAGGGAGATCATATGATAGTTGTCTTTCTCCGCTTGACTTATTTCGCTAAGCATGATACGCTCTAGTTCCATTCACGTTGTTGCAAATGGCAAGATTTCATTTCTTTTGATGTCAGCCATAATTTTATGGCTGAAAAATATTCCATTGTATGTATATACCACATTTTGTCCATTCATCAGATGGTGGACCTTTAGGTTATTTTACTTTTTTGGCTATTACAAATAATGCTGCGATGAGCATTTGTTTACCCATTTTGTGCAAAATTATGTTTTTTAATTCTCTTGGTTTTATACCTATGTATGGAAATTGCTGGATCATATGACAACTCAATATTTATGTGAGAAACTGATGAATTGTTTTCTAAAGCAAGTGTACCATTTTACATTTTGGCCAACAGTGTATGACTATTCCATCTTTACACATTCTGGCCAATACTTGGTGTTGTCTGTCTTTTTTGATTCTAGCTGTGCTAGTGGGTATAAAATGGTATCCTATCATGATTTTTATAAAAAAAATTTTTATTTTTTATAAACATATATTTTTATCCACAGGGGTACAGGTCTGTGAATTGCTAAGTTTACACACTTCACAGCACTCACCAAAGCACATACCCTCCCCAATGTCCATAATCCCACCCCCTTCTCCCAAACCCCCTCCCCCCAGCAACCCTCAGTTTGTTTTGTGAGATTAAGAGTCACTTATGGTTTGTCTCCCTCCCAATCCCATCTTGTTTCATTGATTCTTCTTCTGCCCACTTAAGCCCCCATGTTGCATCACCACTTCCTCATATCAGGGAGATCATATGATAGTTGTCTTTCGCTGCTTGACTTATTTCGCTAAGCATGATACGCTCTAGTTCCATCCATGTTGTCGCAAATGGCAAGATTTCATTTCTTTTGATGGCTGCATAGTATTCCATTGTGTATATATACCACATCTTCTTGATCTATTCATCTGTTGATGGACATCTAGGTACTTTCCATAGTTTGGCTATTGTGGACATTGCTGCTATAAACATTCAGGTGCACGTGCCCCTTTGGATCACTACGTTTGTATCTTTAGGGTAAATACCCAGTAGTGCAATTGCTGGGTCATAGGGCAGTTCTATTTTCAACATTTTGAGGAACCTCCATGCTGTTTTCCAGAGTGGTTGCACCAGCTTGCATTCCCACCAACAGTGTAGGAGGGTTCCCCTTTCTCCGCATCCTCGCTAGCATCTGTCATTTCCTGACTTGTTGATTTTAGCCATTCTGACTGGTGTGAGGTGATATCTCATTGTGGTTTTGATTTGTATTTCCCTGATGCCGAGTGATATGGAGCACTTTTTCATGTGTCTGTTGGCCATCTGGATGTCTTCCTTGCAGAAATGTCTGTTCATGTCCTCTGCCCATTTCTTGATTGGATTATTTGTTCTTTGGGTGTTGAGTTTGCTAAGTTCTTTATAGATTCTGGACACTAGTCCTTTATCTGATATGTCGTTTGCAAATATCTTCTCCCATTCTGTCACTTGTCTTTTGATTTTGTTAACTGTTTCCTTTGCTGTGCAAAAGCTTTTGATCTTGATGAAATCCCAATAGTTCATTTTTGCCCTTGCTTCCCTTGCCTTTGGCGATGTTCCTAGGAAGATGTTGCTGCGGCTGAGGTCGAAGAGGTAGCTGCCTGTGTTCTCCTCAAGGATTTTGATGGGTTCCTTTCTCACATTGAGGTCCTTCATCCATTTTGAGTCTATTTTTGTGTGTGGTGTAAGGAAATGGTCCAATTTCATTTTTCTGCATGTGGCTGTCCAATTTTCCCAACACCATTTATTGAAGAGGCTTTTTTCCATTGGACATTCTTTCCTGCTTTGTCAAAGAGGTGTTGACCTCTTAATGACTGTTTCAATCTCCTTACTGGTTATAGGTCTGTTCAGGCTTTCTATTTCTTCCTGGTTCAGTTGTGGTAGTTTATATGTTTCTAGGAATGCATCCATTTCTTCCAGATTGTCAAATTTGTTGGCATAGAGTTGCTCATAGTATGTTCTTATAATAGTTTGTATTTCTTTGGTGTTAGTTGTGATCTCTCCTCTTTCATTCAATATTTTATTTATTTCGGTCCTTTCTCTTTTCTTTTTGATAAGTATGGCCAGGGGTTTATCAATTTTATTAATTCTTTCAAAGAACCAGGTCCTAGTTTCGTTGATTTGTTCTATTGTTTTTTTGGTTTCTATTTCATTGATTTCTGCTCTGAACTTGATGATTTCTCTTCTCCTGCTGGACTTGGGATTCTTTCTTGTTCTTTCTCCAGCTCCTTTAGGTGTAGGGTTAGGTTGTGTACCTGAGACCTTTCTTGTTTTTTTTTTTTTTTTTTAAATTTTATTTATATTTGACAGAGAGAAATCACAAGTAGATGGAGAGGCAGGCCAGAGAGAGAGAGAGAGGGAAGCAGGCTCCTTGCCGAGCAGAGAGCCCGATGCGGGACTCGATCCCAGGACCCTGAGATCATGACCTGAGCAGAAGGCAGCGGCTTAACCCACTGAGCCACCCAGGCGCCCCCCATTCTTGTTTCTTGAGAAAGGCTTGTACTGCTATATATTTTCCTCTCAGTACTGCCTTTGTTGTGTCCCACAGATTTTGAACCGTTGTATTTTCATTATCATTTGTTTCCATGATTTTTTTCAATTCTTCTTTAATTTCCCGGTTGACCCATTCATTCTTTAGAAGGATGCTGTTTAGTCTCCATGTATTTGGGTTCTTTCCAAACTTCCTTTTGTGGTTGAGTTCTAGCTTTAGAGCACTGTGGTTTGAAAATATGCAGAGAATGATCCCAATCTTTTGGGGGCCTGGGTGGCTCAGTGGGTTAAAGCCTCTGCTTTCAGCTCAGGTCATGATCCCGGGGTCCTGGGATCGAGCCCCGCATCGGGCTCTCTGCTCAGCAGGGAGCCTGCTTCCTCCTCTCTCTCTGCCTGCCTCTCTGCCTACTTGTGATCTCTGTCTGTCAAATAAATAAATAAATTCTAAAAAAAAAAAAAAAAAGAATGATCCCAATCTTTTGATACCGGTTGAGTCCTGATTTAGGACCGAGGATGTGATCTATTCTGGAGAATGTTCCATGTGCACTAGAGAAGAATGTGTATTCTGTTGCTTTGGGATGAAATGTTCTGAATATATCTGTGATGTCCATCTGGTCCAGTGTGTCGTTTAAGGCCTTTATTTCCTTGCTGATCTTTTGCTTGGATGATCTGTCCATTTCAGTGAGGGGAGTGTTAAAGTCCCCTACTATTATTGTACTATTGTTGATGTGTTTCTTTGATTTTGTTATTAATTGGTTTATTTAGTTGGCTGCTCCCACGTTGGGGGCATAGTTATTTAAAATTGTGAGATCTTCTTGTTGGACAGACCCTTTGAGTATGATATAGTGTCCTTCCTCATCTCTTATTATAGTCTTTGGCTTAAAATCTAATTGATCTGATATAAGGATTGCCACTCCTGCTTTCTTCTGATGTCCATTAGCATGGTAAATTCTTTTCCACCCACTCACTTTAAATCTGGAGGTGTCTTCGGGCTTAAAATGAGTTTCTTGGAGGCAACATATAGATGGGTTTTGTTTTTTTATCCATTCTGATACCCTGTGTCTTTTGATTGGGGCATTTAGTCCATTAACATTCAGGGTAACTATTGAGAGATATGAATTTAGTGCCATTGTGTTGCCTATAAGGAGACTGTTACTGTATATGGCCTCTTCCTTTCTGATATACCACTTGTAGGCTCTCTCTTTGCTTAGAGGACCCCTTTCAATATTTCCTGTAGAGCTGGTTTGGTGTTTGCAAATTCTTTCAGTTTTTGTTTGTCCTGGAAGCTTTTAATCTCTCCTTCTATTTTCAATGATAGCCTAGCTGGATATAGTATTCTTGGCTGCATGTTTTTCTCGTTTAGTGTTCTGAAAATATCATGCCAGCTCTTTCTGGCCTGCCAGGTCTCTGTGGATAAGTCAGCTGCCAATCTAATGTTTTTACCATTGTATGTTACAGACTTCTTTTCCCGGGTTGCTTTCAGGATTTTCTCTTTGTCACTGAGACTTGTAAATTTTACTATTAGGTGATGGGGTGTGGGCCTATTCTTATTGATTTTGAGGGGCATTCTCTGAACCTCCTGAATTTTGATGCTCGTTCCCTTTGCCATATTGGGGAAATTCTCCTCAATAATTCTCTCCAGTATACCTTCTGCTCCCCTCTCTCTTTCTTCTTCTTCTGGAATCCCAATTATTCTAATGTTGTTTCTTCTTATGGTGTCACTTATCTCTTGAATTCTCCCCTCGTGGTCCAGTAGCTGTTTGTCCCTCTTTTGCTCAGCTTCTTTATTCTCTGTCATTTGGTCTTCTATATCACTAATTCTTTCTTTTGCCTCATTTATCCTAGCAGTGAGAGCCTCCATTTTTGATTGCACCTCATTAATAGTTTTTTTTTATTTCAACTTGGTTTGATTTTAGTTCTTTTATTTCTCTATAAAGGGCTTTTATATCTCCTGAGAGGGTTTCTCTAATATCTTCCATGCCTTTTTCGAGCCCGGCTAGAACCTTGAGAATTGTCATTCTGAACCCTAGATCTGACATATTACCAATGTCTGTATTGATTGGGTCCCTAGCCTTCAGTACTGCCTCTTGTTCTTTTTTTGTGGTGAATTTTTCCGTCTTGTCATTTTGTCCAGATAAGAGTATATGAAGGCGCAAGTAAAATACTAAAAGGGTGGCAACAACCCCAGGAAAATATGCTTTCAGAAAGTGGTTATTTTTCTGTTTCTAGAATTGCTCTTCTTCTTCTCTTCGATCTGCCGATGGACTTGCAGGTGTTTGCAATCTTTAGATAAGCTATCTAGCTGATCTCCTGCTATCTGAAGTAGTCTCAGCCTGCTACTTCTCCGCCATCTTGACTCCTCCACCTCCTATCATGATTTTGATTTACCTTTCCCTAATGAGTAATGATGCTGAGTATCTTTTAATGTGCTCATTGGCCATTTGTATATCTCATTTGGAGAAATGTATAGACAGATCTTTGGGCATTTAAAAAAATTAAGTTATTTATCTTTTTATTGTTGAGTTGTAAGTGTTCTTGATATATTCTGGATAATGACCTCTTATCATATACAAGATCTGCATATATTTTTTCCCATTTTGTGATCTTGTACTTTGAAAGTAACCTTTGAAGCACAAATTTTAAAAATTTTGATGAAGTCAATTTATTTCTCCTTTTATTGCATGTATTTTTTGTGTTATATCTTAAAAATTGCACAATTCAAGGTCACAGAGATTTAAATCTATATTTTCTTCTAGCAGTTTCATAGTTTTAGCTCTTACATTAAACCCTCTGATTCATTTTGGATTAATTTTTGCATGTGGTGTGAGGTGGGGGTCCAATTTTATTCTTTTGCTGGATATCTAGTTGTCTCAGCACTCTTTGTTGAAAAGTTAACACTATTTGGGGAAATCTCATTTAGCAATATTTCTCAGAATTAAAAATATATATATTTTTTGTATCCCAGAAATCCTTTCTCTAGTTTTTAAAAATTATTTTATAATTTTTAAAAAAGATTATTTATTTATTTGACAGAGATCACAAGTATTCAGAGAGGCAGGCAGAAAGAGAAGGGGAAGCAGGCTCCCCACTGAGTAGAGAGCCTGATGTGGGGCTCAGTCCCAGGATCGTGAGATCATGACCTAAGCTGAAGGCAGAGGCCTTAACCCTCTGAGCCACCCAGGTGCCCATCCTTTCTCTAATTTGTGGAATACTGATATGACTATATAAAGTCTTATATTTCAGGACATTAGTTGTAGCATTGTTTTAATTATAAAATATTGACTACAATAAAGTATCTTAAGTGAGTAATTGATAAACAAATTAGGATATGTTCATATAATGGAACACACCATGTCTATTAGAATGAGGTAAAATTATATGTACTGTCTTTAAAAGATACTGTTATATTTTATTGATTTAAAAATATTTATTGATTTCTGTTCACCAGGCACAATACTAAGAGCTTTAAAAGTATTGACTCATTTTTAAAAAAATATTGACTCATAATAATCCTATGAGATAGCTATTATTATTATCATCCTATTTTATAGGTGAAGTAGCTGAAATTGTGGCATTTAAGCTGCTTGCCCAAGGTCACAGGCAGGATATGGAAACTCTGACTCTAGAGTTTGCACTTTAAGCATTAACTATGAATTTATATGTATATTATTTGGCAACAGAGGTTTTCATAAGCATAGTGAAAATCTGATAGAATAACCAGCCAATTATCCATGGTTGGATTTAAATGATGGGGGTGGGGGACAAACATGTGCTGAGAACCTCCTATGTGTCTTTTATTATGTCTGGTCCCTATATAAATTGTCTCATTTACTCTTTAAGGTCTTATTTTCAAGATATAAGTCATATACTATTTTTATAAAATAAGACCCTAAGAATCTAAGTGTCAGGTTTCATAGAAGAAGACAAAGTAAGGCTTCTCAGGTTTAAAGAGCAGCCTAGGCAATAGTGTTGAGGTGGTAGAGAATGAAGTAGTTAGATGTTGAGCCTCACTAGAGCTGAGGGTTCATTTGGGAAGGAAAAGAAAACAAAGTAGGTTCGGTATAGCCATACTATGAAGTGTGTTGAATGTTGGACAGAGGAATTGAGAATGTTGACTTTGAGGAATAGAGTGAAGGACTGGTAAGGATGAGAGTGGAGATGAGAAATCCACCATTTTATACATTTCTTTATTGCTGGTCTTTTTACAACTACCTATTATTTTCATAAGTAAAAAAATTGAGATAAAAGTATTAAGCAAACATTTTGAGTTCTTACTCTATGCTAGGTATCATAGTACTGTTGATTCCTACTCATTCACAGACCATTAGGAACACACCTGTAGTTGAACAAAAATAAGTTTATTGGCTTTTTGCAGTAAGGGAGAACATATGTCATGAGGAACATGGGGCATCCAAAAGGAAGGTGTTAGAAGGGATTTATTATATGATTTGTGCTTCTGTTAGTTGACACAGGAGAATTTAAAGAAATAGAGATTTTCAGAAAGTGAAAGAAAAGTCTATGATTGGTATCTTAATTTTTATCTAAAAGGCAGTTGGGTTAAAGCTTTACTTGGTAAAGGGAGAGCAGCCACTAATATTAGCCTAAAGAAGGGGATGTTTGATCATTTTTTATAGTTGGGACTGTTCTTGTTCAGACGTGATTGTGGAGTGGTCTTTTTTTGTCTTGATCCATCATGTTCACATAGTGGCCTGGTCTGTGGGTGCCATTCTGTGTAATTGTTTATGTTCAACATGTTTATACACCATGGCCTGGCTGACAGTGCTAGGCAGGTTCCTGGCCACACCAAGATTTACGTGATAATTGCCAGACCACTTCCCTAGTTCCAGGGGCTGCTTTCTTTTCTGTCACTGTGTGTTGGGAATCTGGAAAGGAAAACGGCAATTCCTGTTCTCAAGGAGCTCTCTCAGGGGGAAATACATGTGACCAAGTAAATAATGCTACAATAAGGTACGTGTAATAATCGATCTGTTAAGAGAAACATCAACAAATGATTTTTTAAGCATGTATCCAAGTTTTATCTCAAACGTACCACAGAGGAACTATACATCTAAGAAAATTTGTTGGAAGAGTTCCTACTGGCCAAGAGAGTTTTTTTCTCCTCTCTTTTAATACAGGGATAAGATTGTTTAGATAAGATTGTTAGGCTAGGGGTAAGAAAGGAGTGTCTGTTAAAACTTCTAGAAAGGTCTCATGCCTAGTTAAAATCTACTGCCCTTTTAATGTACATTAAACACATGCAGTCCTTTTCTATATCAATTACACCTAAACAAAATTGTTACAAAAGTCACTGCACCTTTAACTATTTGGTAAAAATCACTGGGCTTGTCCTAAATCTGAAGGCAAAATTTTCAGGAAAGTTTAACTTCCCACTTCCACTATTTAGAACTTTAGAAAAATTACACTGCATGTTGACATTGCAGTGAATTTAGGTTTTAGTAGTCCACATTGGTTTCTAAACTGAGCATACTTCTGGGGGAAAAAGAAAAGCTTTTAATTACTCCCAGTAAGAACTAAAAGTCCATTAAAAAAATTACACATTTTCAACTTACTCACCATTAGAATTTGGAAGTGTGGGCATTTTTTGGCTCAAGAGTTTTGACTAATTTTCATTCTAAACAGGATGTTTCTCAGGGCAAGTTTCATGTCCTTATTGCGAAGACTATAGATGAGGGGATTAAAGAGAGGAGTCATTACTGAATACACCAGTGTGAGAATCTTCTGCATCAAAGATGGGATGCCATATGTAGGACTCACATACATTACCATGACCGTCCCGTAAAAAAGTGACACCACAGCTAAGTGAGAACCACAGGTGGAAAAGGCCTTTCTCCGGCCAGCTGCGGAAGGGACCTGAAAAACAGTTCTGAGCAATAGGATATAGGATCGAAGAATGTACATAATAGTAAAAAAGAGAACAAAGGAGCTCTGAGTATAAAAGACAAATTCAGTAATGGGAGCTGGAGCACAAGACAGAGCCATCAGTGGGTCCATGTCGCACAGGAAGTGATCAATGATATTGGATCTACAGAAGGGGAGTTGGGAGATGAAGAAAATGGGTATTGGGTAACCAAGGAATCCAATAAGCCAGCAGAGAGACACCAGAATTCTACAGAGTTTCCCAGTCATGATTGTGGGGTAGTGCAGTGGGTGGCAGATGGCCAGGTACCGATCATAAGCCATTACTGCCAGGAAGAGACATTCAGTTGTGCCCAGGGAAAAGAAGAAATAGAACTGGAGGAAGCATCCAGAAAATGAGATGGCCTTGGTTTTGGAGAGAATGTTAACTAGCATGTTAGGAACAGTGGAAGAAGCATACCAGATCTCAAGGAAGGCAAAATTTCCCAGCAGAAAGTACATTGGGGTATGTAGTCTTGGGTCCCATCTCACTGCACAGATGATGGTTCCATTCCCCAGCAAAGTCAAGACATAAACCAACAAAAAGAACAAGAAGAGGAAAATCTGTATCTCCCAGCAACCAGGGAATCCCAGAAGAACAAACTCAGTTACTATGTGAATGTGTGCTGCTGACCAGTTCATGGGTCTTAAACCTATGAAGAAGAAAGACATGAGTGTAACACAAAGTTTCTTTGCTTCCTAAATGTCTCAAGGACTTTGTTGAGAAGGGACCTCAAACTCTACAGGAAAATATGAGATATTTTGAGACCATGTGGGAATAAATCTTTTTTTTTCTTTTAAAGATTTTATTTATTTATTTGAGAAAGAGAGAGAGAGAGCATGAGCAGGGGGGAGAGGGAGAATCAGGCTCCCCACTAGGCTCCATCCCAGGACCCTAAGATCATGACCTGAGCTGATGGCAGATGCTTAACCAATAGAGCCATGCAGGTGCCCCTCTTACCTTATTTTGAATTGATTGTGGTTCTAAATCTTAGTGTTCTTTTGCTGGGATCCAATGCAGCCAAGAATTTCCTACATCAGTGGTACAACTGGACAAGTTTCTTTCTTTTTTGATTTCTTTGATCCTTAAGAAGACATTTTATTATTCTGGTTTGTTTTCCTAATGTTGATTATGGGTATTCAATGCACAAAGTCATCCACTTTCTCTTACTCAGCTTACCTTGTTTAAAAGAATAAAGACTGAGTGAAATAAGTCAAGCAGAGAGAGTCAATTATCATATGGTTTCTCTTATTTGTGGAGCATAACAAATATCATGGAGGACAAGGGGTGTTAGAGAGGAGAAGGGAGTTGGGGGAAATTGGAAGGGGAGGTGAATCATGAGAGACTATGGATTCTGAAAAACAATCTGAGGTGTTTGAAGTGGCGGGTGGGGTGGGAGGTCGGGGTACCAGGTGGTGGGTATTGTAGAGGGCACAGGTTGCATGGAGCACTGGGTGTGGTGACACAATAATGATACTGTTATGCTGAAAATAAATAAATGAAAAAAAAAAGAAAGCTTTCTAAGATACCAGATGTGAATTAAACTCTCCAAGGGGAAAAAAAAAGTTCCAATTTATGTGTTTAAACAACAGAGTAATCTTTAATGAATAATGGAAAGCACTAAGAGTCTTAGAAATGGTAGTTTCAATATTGAGTTTTCTTTCTTTCTTTCTTTCTTTCTTTTCCAATATTGAGTTTTCTTATTAAATTCAGACCTCTTGCCTTATCTATTAAAAGTCACCAGTTATAATCATCAGGAATGGAAGATAAAGAAATTTGAAAGGCAAATAAGGACGAGATTTGGACTTCAAAGTTACTAGTCCCTTGTTGGTGGTTTTGAAGAAAGCATAAAAAGGGGGTTTGAGCATCCATATTCTAAATTTGCCCAGTTTTCCAATCAATGTTGAACTTTCCACTTTCACTGAATTAGGTGCTTTACTTGGTAATTTCCAGACTGTTATTTATGAAGTATAAATGAACTTGTTTCTCTGCTGGTCAGGAATGGAGTCCAGGTTCACAGAGTCAAACTAGAAACCAGGGTCCTGAAATCTATGCTTCCTGTCCTTCTTTATGAAAAATGGACCATGACTGCTTAGGGCAAATAGGTGTTATTTGCCCTAAGCAGTCATGGTCCATTAAACACCAACAACTTCACACTTACCTTCATTTTTTCTAACACCATACCTTGTAAAACCAATTAGCAGAAACATTATTTTTCCTGTAATCTTTGGTCAAAGTGTTGGTAAGTAATGGGATAATCAAAGGGTGGGGAGCTTAATGGAAAAGCCAGAGTAATCAATTTTTATTTTAACCACTGATGGGCTAAATTGACTCCATAAAATTTTGCATAACTCCACCCTTGAAAGCCTCCAAAGCACTTGAGCAGAATAGGTGGGATATTAGAATGGAAAATCCACCATTTTATACCATAAAAAATGCTATTTTCATGTTTTTGTCATTAATAAATCACTGTATGAGCTACAATCCAAGGGACTAGCTTTTTCATACCCTCCTTCTTAGTACAAGAAATCAACCAACAAACCAACCAACCAACCAGCCAACCAATCAACTCACCATTCTTGGGTGGCCACCCCAAGAATAGTAGTTTGATTAAATCGTCTCCTTCCACATGTTCCTCACTTGATATACTGTCTTCTCAGGTAGTCTGAGAGAAGAATATAACACCTGATTATTCCTGGAAAGAGATTATTTTCAGAAAGATGGTCCTTAGTAATTAAAAAGAATGATAGAATTGGGGAAAAATGATTCAGATAACTTACTCTGTTCATTTTACAGATAAGCTTCCCAGAGGGTACATGACTTTTTTACCCAATGAATGCAAATGTCCTGTATTCACATATGGAATGTTCACACTATACTACTACAGAGGAACAATGTCTAATTAGTAAAAGGCAGTCTGTAGTATATCACAGCAGTGGTTATAATATGGATAATTAGTCCCTTTCTCTTACATACAATGATGGGGTTCCTGGCTCAGCTAGGAAAGAGAAATGGACACATAAAGTTGAACATAAAGGCATCATCTCCTCATTGGCATCATCTCCTCACCTGACTGAAAACTCCAGGTGAGGGCATTATATGTGGTTCACTGGAATTCCTTAATTTCTGGAGGCTTCAGAAGCTTGTTTTCTAGGAGTTTACTGAGACATTTTAACATGCAAAGCAGTGTTTAATTGCAAGGATTAATCCCTCTCAGGGATTCCTCTGAAACTCAATGTCTTGCCCCAAGTGGTTTCAGTAGCTTCCTCACGTTTCCCTTGGAGTGCATCCTCTTTCAGTCTTTGGGGTTCATCCAGGTTTTAGAAGATTAGCTCCTAGTAGATTAGTTCTGTTTCATAGCTAAACAGAGAATTCAGGGGAAATACTGAATAAATTTCAGGAGGTTTACTTTTTTAAAAAAATTATTTAATTAAAAAATTTTGGCATTTTTTTTATTATGTTCAGGTAGCCAGCATATAGTACATCATAAGTTTTTGATGTAGTGTTCAGTGATTCATTAGTTAGTATAACGCCCAGTGTCATCACAGCATGTGCCCTCCTCAATACCCACCACTCTGTTACACCCTCCCCACACCCTCCTCCCCTCTGAAACACTCAGATTGTTTCCTGATGTCCATAGTCTCTCATGGTTCATCTCCCTCTCTGATTTCTCCCTCTTCAGATTTCCCTCCCTTCCCCTATGGTCCTCTGTGCTATTGTTTATGTTCCAAATATAAGTGAAACCATATAATAATTGTCTTTCTCTGCTTGACTTACTTCACTTAGCATAATACCTCAGGAGACTTTCTATTGCAGAGATTACATTCCATAAAAGAATCATCCTCTGTGGAGAGTAGTGCAGTAAATGGAAGTTTTGCCCATGACTCAAATTCTGAAACTGAGTATGTTTGTGAATAAATTCTTAAGTGATGTTGCAACAGAGAAATCTGAAACTATATTCTGTTGGTCACTTTAAAGTTAAATCTACTGCATTTTTCTGGAGTCTTCCATTGTAATGACAAGATGGTTGGTAACAGGTAAGGAACTGTCTTGCGAGACTGAAATCCAAGATGGCAGGAGCCATTTAATAGACTGAATTAATCAAATTGTCAGTTTCTATTATGATTTCCCTTTCTAAGAGTGGGGAATTTGAAATCAGTGCAAACAGAAGAGATTTTTAAAATCATTGGTCTTATGATTTTCTTCTTTTTTTTTCAAAGCTTTTTTTTTTTTCCTTTTATTTATTTTCAGCATAACAGTATTCATTATTTTTGCACCACACCCAGTGCTCCATGCAATTTGTGCCCTCTATAATACCCACCACCTGGTTACCCAACCTCCCACCCCCTGCCTCTTCAAACACCTCAGATTGATTTTCAGAGTCCATAGTCTCTCATAGTTCACCTCCCCTTCCAATTTCTCCCCAACTCCCTTCTCCTCTCTAACTCCCCATGTCCTCCATGATATTTGTTATGCTCCACAAATAAGTGAAACCATATGATAATTGACTCTCTCTGCTTGACTTATTTCACTCAGCATAATCTCTTCCAGTCCCGTCCATGTTGCTACAAAGGTTGGGTATTCATCCTTTCTGATGGAGGCATAATACTCCATAGTGAATATGGACCACATCTTCCTTATACATTCATCCATTGAAGGGCATCTTGGTTCTTTCCACAGTTTGGCTACCGTGGCCATTGCTGCTATAAACATTGGGGTACAGATGGCCCTTCTTTTCACTACATCTGTATCATTGGGATAAATCCCCAGTAGTGCAATTGCAGGGTCATAGGGAAGCTCTATTTTTAATTTCTTGAGGAATCTCCACACTGTTCTCCAAAGGGGCTGCACCAACTTGCATTCCCACTAACAGTGTAAGAGGGTTCCCCTTTCTCCACATCCCCTCCAACACATGTTGTTTCCTGTCTCGCTAATTTTGGCCATTCTAACTGGTGTAAGGTGATATCTCAATGTAGTTTTACTTTGAATCTCCCTGACGGGTAGTGATGATGAACATTTTTTCATGTGTCTGATAGCCATTTGTATGTCTTCATTGGAGAAGTGTCTGTTCATATCTTCTGCCCATTTTTTGATATGATTATCTGTTTTGTGTGTGTTGCAATAATAATCCAAAAATTTGTATGGAATCAGAAGAGACCCCGAATAGCTAAGGAAATGTTGAAAAACAAAAATAAAACTGGCGGCATCACGTTACCTGATTTCAAGCTTTACTCCAAAGCTGTGATCACCAAGACAGCATGGTACTGGCATAAAAACAGACACGTAGACCAGTGGAACAGAGTACAGAGCCCCAGATATGGATCCTCAACTCTATGGGCAAATAATCTTCGACAAAACAGGAAAAAATATACAGTGGAAAAAAGACAGTCTCTTCAATAAATGGTGCTGGGAAAACTGGACAGCTATATGTAGAAGAATGAAACTCAACCATTCTCTTACACCGTACACAAAGATCAACTCAAAATGGATAAAAGACCTCAACACGAGACAGGAATCCATCAGGATCCTAGGAGAACATAGGCAGTAATCTCTTCGACATCAGCCACAGCAACTTCTTTCAAGATATGTCTTCAAAGGCAAAGGAAACAAAAGTGAAAATAAACTTTTGGGACTTCATCAAAATCAAAAACTTCTGCACAGCAAAGGAAATAGTCACGAAAACAAAGAGGCATCCCATGGAATGGGAGAAGATATTTTGTTTTTCTTAAAAAAATTGAGGTTTCTTCTGAGGATCTTCAAAATGTGACTCTTAGGCAAAGGTGACAGTGATGATCAATGAGAAAATCTGCATTGCTGGTTACTGAGGTAGCTTGGAGGCAAACTTGATATTCAAGGACATTCTACACTATTTCTCCATTGAGTATTTTTGGTCTTTGTTAAATATTAGTTGACCATATTTGTAAGGGTTTATTTCTTGGCTCTTGATTCTGTTCTGTTGGTTTATGTGTCTGTCTTTGTGCAAATACTGTACTGTTTTGATTACTATAGCTTTGTAGTGTAGCTTGTAATCAGGAAATGTGATGCTTCCAGTTTTGTTCTTCCTTAGAATTGCTTTGCATATTCAGGATCTTTGAGGTTCCATTCAGATTTTAGGCTTTCCCCCCACTCCTATTTCTGTAAAAAGACACCATTGGAATTTTGATAGGAATTGCATTGAATCTTTTGATGACTTTGGACAGTCATTTGAACATTTTTACAATGGTAGCTCTTTCTGTCTGTGATTAGGGAATACCTTTCCATTTATCAGTAGCCTTTTTTCAGTTCCTTTCATCAAAGTCTTATAGTTTCCAGTGTACAGATTTTTCACCTCCTTGGTTAAATTTATTCTTAAGTATTTTATTGTTTTTGATGTTATTGTAAATGGGAGTATTTTCTTTATTTATTTTTCAGATATTTCATAGTGTATATAAATACAAGTTGATCTCTGTATCTTGATTTTGTATCCTACAACTTCACTCAACTTGTTGAGAGTTCTAATAGTTTTTTGGTGGGGTCTTTAGGACTTCCTCTATATAAGATCATGTCATCTGCAAAAGCAATTTACCTTTTTTTATGATTTGGTGCCTTTTATTTCTTTTTCTTGTCTGATTGCTCTGGCTAAGACTTCCAGTACTATATTGAATAGAAATGGTAAGCATGGATACCTGACATTGTTTTTGACCTTAGCAGAAAAGTTTTGACCTTTTACCATTGAGTACGATGTTTTTTGTGGGCTTATCATATATGACTTTTATTAAGTTGAGGTGTGTTTTTTCTCCACTTACATTTTTAAGAGTTTTTTAAAAAAAAATTTTTTTTTGAGTTCTTTTTTTAATCATGAAAGGATGCCATATTTTGCCAAATGCTTTTTCTACATCTATTGAAATGATCATGTGGTTTTTATCCCTCATTTAGTTAATGTAGTATATCACATATATTGATTTACTTATGTTAAACTATTTTTGTATCCCAGGGGTAATTCCCACTTGATCATGGTGTATGATCCTTTTATTTTTATATTTTTAAAGATTTTATTTATTTTTTTGTCAGAGTGAGCACAGGCAGACAGAGTGGTAGGCAGAGGCAGATGGAGAAGCAGGCTCCTGCTGAGCAAGGAGCCCGATGTGGGACTCGATCCCAGGATGCTGGGATCATGACCTGAGCCAAAGGCAGTGGCTTAGCCAACTGAGCCACCCAGGTTTCCCTGTATGATTTTTTAAAAGTGTTGTTGAATTTAGTTTTCTAATATTTTGGTGAAAATGTTTGCCTGTATATTCATCAGGGATATTGGCAGTAGTCTTCTTTTTGAATAGTCTCTCCTTTTAAAAGGTTTTATTTATTTTAGAGGGTGGGGAGGAGCAGAGAGGGAGGAACAGAGGGGGAAGGAAAGGGACAAGCAGATTCCACACTGAACACAGAGCCTGACATAAAGCTCGATTCCATGACCCTGAGATGATGCCTGAGCAAAAACCAAGAGTTGCAGACTCAACTGCCTGAGCCACCCAGGCTCCCCTTATAGTGTGGTTTTCTTTGCTTTTGGTAAAGCTGGCCTCGTATTCCCCCTCAGAACCAATAATTTGGCAGCCATCCATGGACAAAAGTGCCTTTGTGGGAGCTTTGGGATCTAGAAAAGAGATTGTGAAACCCCAGTGTATCTCATGATCATCTAGGGCCACTTTGTATAGGCAGACCCATGCCCAGGTGGCAAACTCACTGATCTAATCTCTGGGTACAGATTTCGAAACAGCCCCATCTCCCTGTGGACTTTGCTAAACCATATTTGGTCTTGGTCTCCCCACCAACACCAGTCATCCACCAAAGGACCTGGTAGAAGCCACATTCGCCTGTGCAACAGGTAGCAGTCCTGCCAAACTCAGTCTGGCTGTGGACCTTGAAGTTGCCTGTGACCCAGTTCTAGTCCCTTTTAGCCACTAGTTGTATATGCCAAGTCCATGTCCCTGAGGTAGGCCCTTTGATCTTGGTCCAACTGTAGATCCTGAAATGGCCTTTTAATTGAGTCACGGGCCAGGAGCACTCCTGCTGTCAACCATCAAAAAGTAAAAATACTTAGGAATAAATTTAATCAAGGAGGAGAAAAGATCTGTACACTGAAAAGTTTAAGACATTGATGAAAGAAATTGAAGAAGACATAAATAAATGGAAAGATATCCTGGATTAGAAGAATTAATATTATTATAATGTCCATACTACCAAAAGTCATCTATAGACCTAAAGCAATCCTTATCAAAATTTCAATGGCATTTTTTCACAGAAGTAGAAAAAACAACCTTAAACTTTGTATGAAAAGTCTGAAACCACAAAAGACCCAAAGGGCCAAAACTATGGAATATTGTTCAGCCATAAAAAAGAATGAAATTCTGCTATTTGTGACAACATGAGTGAAACGGGAGGATGTAATGCTAAGTGAAATAAGCCAAACAAAGAAAGATAAATATTGGGTGATTTCACTTATATGGGGAATCTAAAAAAGTTGAACTCATGAAACCAGAGAGCAGAATGGTGACTGTCAGGGGCTGGTGGCCAAGGATGGAGGTGGTAGTGGAATGGGGAGATGTTGGTCAAAGGGTACAAACTTTCAGTTATAAGGTGATTAAGTTCTGGGACATTAATATACACTGTGGTGACTATAATGAATAGTATTGCATTGCATACTGGAAATATACCAAGAGAATAGATCCTAAGTGTTCTCATCACACAAAAGTGTAATTGTGAAAGGCAATAAATGTGTTAATCAACTTGAGGTGGTACTCATTTCCTCACAATGCATACATATATTAAATCATCATCTTGTATACCTTAAAAAAATTCTCTGTGCAACTTAAATATATATACTTTTTATTTGACAATCACACCAAGAAGAAAAATGAAGGAGAAATATAATACTTTCTTATAAAAACAAGACTGAGGGAATTCACTGCCAAGTAGATTTGCACTATGAATAATGTTTAATTTTTTCAGGCAGAAGTAATGTGACACCAGACAGACACAGTCCACCAAAGATATGAAAAACACTGGGAATGGAATAAAAAAAATATATGGCAGCAATATTTTTTGTTTATAGCATAAGTAAAAGCAGAATTTATGACAAAAAAAATATCACCAAAAGGATGAGAATGAGGAATTGGGGATATACTTGTATAAATCTCACTCACAACACTTTAAGTAGTGGTATTATTTGAAGTTAGACTTTGATTCAATATTTTTAATCCTAGAACAAAAATGTAAAATATTTTAAAAAGATATAAATAATAAGGAAATGATGGAGTTAAAGTGGATTCATAAAAAATAACACAATAGGAGGCAGAAAAAGAACTGAATAGATAGAATAAATGGAATGCAATTAGCAAGAAGGTAACTTTAATCCAACCATATCCAAAATTAGATTAGACATAAATGATCCAAAGAAATGAAGAGTCTGGGATTATAAATTAGAAAAAAAAAAGAAGACCCAACAATATGCTATCTACAAGAAATCTACTTTCAAATAAAAATGATAAATAAAATGAAATAAAATCTAAAAATAGTAAGGAAAATACTAGAAAAACACACTATTCAAACATTAAGCAAAAGAAAGTTGGAGTAGCTACATTAATATTAGACAAAGTAGACCTCATAATGAGGAACATTACCAGAGAAAAGGACATTATATGATTCAAAAGGGGTCATTTCTTGCAGAAGATAGAACATTTCCAAAGGTAGGAGGTACCCAACAACAGAGCTTCAAAATACATAAGCAAAATCTGATCAAGGAGAAGTTAATTCAACAGTGAATTAGGCTGTATATAAAGTAAAAAGAAATACATTTTACGATTTTTATTTATTTATTTGATAGACAGAGATCACAAGTAGGCAGAGAGGTAGGCAGAGAGAGAGATTGGAGGGAAGCAGGCTCCCTGCTGAGCAGACAGCCCGATGTGGGACTCCATCCAAGGACCCTGAGATCATGACCCGAGCCAAAGGCAGAGGCTTTAACACACTGAGCCACCCAAGTGCCCCAAGAAATACATTTTAAAAATAGAATATATTAAATATTCCACTTATATAAAGTTTTAACCAGGTAAATCTATTTTTTAGTGGATGGAAAAAAAAAGGATAAAGCAAAGAAGTTTACAAGAGAAGTTGGGGGAGAATTAGAGTTCTTGAGAAGTCCTAACTGTCTTTGGTAGTGGCTATTGGATGTTTGCTTTATATTTATTATACTTTACATATATGTTTTGTGCATTTTGTGCTGCATATTGTATTTTATAGGAAAGTTGTAAAAATAATTTTTTTTAAAAATTTTTTTATTTTTTATAAACATATATTTTTATCCCCAGGGGTACAGGTCCGTGAATTGCCAGGTTTACACACTTCACAGCACTCACCAAAGCACATACCCTCCCCAGTGTCCATAACCCCACCCCCCTTCTCCCAAACCCTCTCCCCCAGCAACCCTCAGTTTGTTTTGTGAGATTAAGAGTCACTTATGGTTTGTCTCCCTCCCAATCCCATCTTGTTTCATTGATTCTTCTCCTACCCACTTAAACCCCCATGTTGCATCACCACTTCCTCATATCAGGGAGATCATATGATAGTTGTCTTTCTCTGCTTGACTTATTTCGCTAAGCACGATACGCTCTAGTTCCATCCATGTTGTCGCAAATGGCAAGATTTCATTTCTTTTGATGACTGCATAGTATTCCATTGTGTATATATACCACATCCTCTTGATCCATTCATCTGTTGATGGACATCTAGGTTCTTTCCATAGTTTGGCTATTGTGGACATTGCTGCTATAAACATTTGGGTGCACGTGACCCTTTGGATCACTACGTTTGTATCTTTAGGGTAAATACCCAGTAGTGCAATTGCTGGGTCATAGGGCAGTTCTATTTTCAACATTTTGAGGAACCTCCATGCTGTTTTCCAGAGTGGTTGCACCAGCTTGCATTCCCACCAACAGTGTAGGAGGGTTCCCCTTTCTCCGCATCCTCGCTAGCATCTGTCATTTCCTGACTTGTTGATTTTAGCCATTCTGACTGGTGTGAGGTGATATCTCATTGTGGTTTTGATTTGTATTTCCCTGATGCCGAGTGATATGGAGCACTTTTTCATGTGTCTGTTGGCCATCTGGATGTCTTCCTTGCAGAAATGTCTGTTCATGTCCTCTGCCCATTTCTTGATTGGATTATTTGTTCTTTGGGTGTTGAGTTTGCTAAGTTCTTTATAGATTCTGGACACTAGTCCTTTATCTGATATGTCGTTTGCAAATATCCTCCCATTCTGTCACTTGTCTTTTGATTTTGTTAACTGTTTCCTTTGCTGTGCAAAAGCTTTTGATCTTGATGAAATCCCAATAGTTCATTTTTGCCCTTGCTTCCCTTGCCTTTGGCGATGTTCCTAGGAAGATGTTGCTGCGGCTGAGGTCGAAGAGGTAGCTGCCTGTGTTCTCCTCAAGGATTTTGATGGGTTCCTTTCTGACATTGAGGTCCTTCATCCATTTTGAGTCTATTTTTGTGTGTGGTGTAAGGAAATGGTCCAATTTCATTTTTCTGCATGTGGCTGTCCAATTTTCCCAGCACCATTTATTGAAGAGGCTGTCTTTTTTCCATTGGACATTCTTTCCTGCTTTGTTGAAGATTAGTTGACTGTAGAGTTGAGGGTCTATTTCTGGGCTCTCTATTCTGTTCCATTGAATCTATGTGTCTGTTTTTGTGCCAGTACCATGCTGTCTTGATGATGACAGCTTTGTAATAGAGCTTGAAGTCCAGAATTGTGATGCCACCAACGTTGGCTTTCTTTTTCAATATCCCTTTGGCTATTCGAGGTCTTTTCTGGTTCCATATAAATTTTAGAATTATTTGTTCCATTTCTTTGAAAAAGATGGATGGTACTTTGATAGGAATTGCATTAAATGTGTAGATTGCTTTAGGTAGCATAGACATTTTCACAATATTTATTCTTCCAATCCAGGAGCATGGAACATTTTTCCATTTCTTTGTGTCTTCCTCAATTTCTTTCATGAGTACTTTATAGTTTTCGGAGTAGAGGTTCTGTGTTCCTTTGGTTAGGTTTATTCCTAAGTATCTTATAGTTTTGGATGCAATTGTAAATGGGATTGACTCCTTAATTTCTCTTTCTTCTGTCTTGCTGTTGGTGTAGAGAAATGCAACTGATTTCTGTGCATTGATCTTATATCCTGACACTTTAATGAATTCCTGTATAAGTTCTGGCAGTTTTGGAGTGGAGTCTTTTGGGTTTTCCACATATAGTATCATATAATCTGCGAAGAGTGATAATTTGACTTCTTCTTTGCCGATTTGGATGCCTTTAATTTCCTTTTGTTGTCTGATTGCTGAGGCTAGGACCTCTAGTACTATGTTGAATAGCAGTGGTGATAATGGACATCCCTGCCGTGTTCCTGACCTTAGCGGAAAAGCTTTCAGTTTTTCTCCATTGAGAATGATATTTGCAGTGGGGTTTTCATAGATGGCTTTGATGATATTGAGGTATGTGCCCTCTATCCCTACACTTTGAAGAGTTTTGATCAGGAATGGATGCTGTACTTTGTCAAATGCTTTTTCAGCATCTATTGAGAGTATCATATGGTTCTTGTTCTTTCTTTTATTGATGTGTTGTATCACATTGACTGATTTGCGGATGTTGAACCAACCTTGCAGCCCTGGAATAAATCCCACTTGGTCGTGGTGAATAATCCTTTTAATGTACTGTTGAATCCTATTGGCTAGTATTTTGTTGAGTATTTTCGCATCTGTGTTCATCAAGGATATTGGTCTATAACTCTATTTTTTGGTGGGATCCTTGTCTGGTTTTGGGATCAAGGTGATGCTGGCCTCGTAAAATGAGCTTGGAAGTTTCCCTTCCATTTCTATTTTTTGGAACAGTTTCAGGAGAATAGGAATTAGTTCTTCTTTAAATGTTTGGTAGAATTCTCCCGGGAAGCCGTCTGGCCCTGGGATTTTGTTTGTTTGGAGATTTTTAATGACTGTTTCAATCTCCTTACTGGTTATAGGTCTGTTCAGTCTTTCTACTTCTTCCTGGTTTAGTTGTGGTAGTTTATATGTTTCTAGGAATGCATCCATTTCTTCCAGATTGTCAAATTTATTGGCATAGAGTTGCTCATAGTATGTTCTTATAATAGTTTGTATTTCTTTGGTGTTAGTTGTGATCTCTCCTCTTTCATTCATGATTTTATTTATTTGGGTCCTTTCTCTTTTCTTTTTGATAAGTCTGGCCAGGGGGTTATCAATTTTATTAATTCTTTCAAAGAACCAACTCCTAGTTTCGTTGATTAGCTCTATTGTTTTTTTGGTTTCTATTTCATTGATTTCTGCTCTGATCTTTATGATTTCTCTTCTCCTGCTGGGCTTAGGGTTTCTTTCTTGTTCTTTCTCCAGCTCCTTTAGGTGTAGGGTTAGGTTGTGTACCTTAGACCGACCTTGTTTCTTGAGAAAGGCTTGAACCGCTATATATTTTCCTCTCAGGACTGCCTTTGTTGTGTCCCACAGATTTTGAACCGTTGTATTTTCATTATCATTTGTTTCCATGATTTTTTTCAATTCTTCTTTAATTTCCCGGTTGACCCATTCATTCTTTAGAAGGATACTGTTTAGTCTCCATGTATTTGGGTTCTTTCCAAACTTCCTTTTGTGGTTGAGTTCTAGCTTTAGAGCATTGTGGTCTGAAAATATGCAGGGAATGATCCCAATCTTTTGATACCGGTTGAGTCCTGATTTAGGACCGAGGATGTGATCTATTCTGGAGAATGTTCCATGTGCACTAGAGAAGAATGTGTATTCTGTTGCTTTGGGATGAAATATTCTGAATATATCTGTGATGTCCATCTGGTCCAGTGTGTCGTTTAAGGCCTTTATTTCCTTGCTGATCTTTTGCTTGGATGACCTGTCCATTTCAGTGAGGGGAGTGTTAAAGTCCCCTACTATTATTGTATTATTGTTGATGTGTTTCTTTGATTTTGTTATTAATTGGTTTATATAGTTGGCTGCTCCCACATTGGGGGCATAGATATTTGAAATTGTTAAATCTTCTTGTTGGACAGACCCTTTGAGTATGATATAGTGTCCTTCCTCAGCTCTTATTATAGTCTTTGGCTTAAAATCTAATTGATCTGATATAAGGATTGCCACTCCTGCTTTCTTCTGATGTCCATTAGCATGGTAAATTCTTTTCCACCCCCTCACTTTAAATCTGGAGGTGTCTTCGGGCTTAAAATGTGTTTCTTGGAGGCAACATATAGATGGGTTTTGTTTTTTTATCCATTCTGATACCCTCTGTCTTTTGATTGGGGCATTTAGCCCATTAACATTCAAGGTAACTATTGAGAGAAATAAATTTAGTGCCATTGTGTTGCCTATAAGGTGACTGTTACTGTATATGGTCTCTTCCTTTCTGATCTACCACTTGTAGGCTCTCTCTCTGCTTAGAGGACCCCTTTCAATATTTCCTGTAGAGCTGGTTTGGTGTTTGCAAATTCTTTCAGTTTTTGTTTGTCCTGGAAGCTTTTAATCTCTCCTTCTATTTTCAATGATAGCCTAGCTGGATATAGTATTCTTGGCTGCATGTTTTTCTCGTTTAGTGCTCTGAAAATATCATGCCAGCTCTTTCTGGCCTGCCAGATCTCTGTGGATAAGTCAGCTGCCAATCTAATGTTTTTACCATTGTATGTTACAGACTTCTTTTCCCGGGTTGCTTTCAGGATTTTCTCTTTGTCACTGAGACTTGTAAATTTTACTATTAGGTGACGGGGTGTGGGCCTATTCTTATTGATTTTGAGGGGCATTCTCTGAACCTCCTGAATTTTGATGCTCGTTCCCTTTGCCATATTGGGGAAATTCTCCTCAATAATTCTCTCCAGTATACCTTCTGCTCCCCTCTCACTTTCTTCTTCTTCTGGAATCCCAATTATTCTAATGTTGTTTCGTCTTATGGTGCCACTTATCTCTTGAATTCTCCCCTCGTGGTCCAGTAGCTGTTTGTCCCTCTTTTGCTCAGCTTCTTTATTCTCTGTCATTTGGTCTTCTATATCACTAATTCTTTCTTTTGCCTCATTTATCCTAGCAGTGAGAGCCTCCATTTTTGATTGCACCTCATTAATAGCTTTTTTTATTTCAACTTGGTTAGATTTTAGTTCTTTTATTTCTCCATAAAGGGCTTTTATATCTCCCAAGAGGGTTTCTCTAATATCTTCCATGCCTTTTTCGAGCCCGGCTAGAACCTTGAGAATTGTCATTCTGAACCCTAGATCTGACATATTATCAATGTCTGTATTGATTAGGTCCCTAGCCTTCGGTACTGCCTCTTGTTCTTTTTTTTGTGTTGAATTTTTCCGTCTTGTCATTTTGTCCAGATAAGAGTATATGAAGGCGCAAGTAAAATACTAAAAGGGTGGCAATAACCCCAGGACAATATGCTTTAACCAAATTAGAAGAGATCCCAAATCATGAGGGGGGAGAAAGGGGATATAAGGAGGTTCAAAAAGGAAGAAAGAAAAAAAAATGAAAAAAGAAAAAAAAAGAAAAGAAAAGAATAAAAAAAAGAAAACAAATATGAAAAATATAAAAAAGAAAAAATATATATATTAGAGAAACTAGTTATAAAATGTTAAAAAAGAAAAAGGTAAAAGTTAAAAAAAAATTTTACCAGAAGGCAAGAAAAAAAAAAAAAAAATGAAAAAGAAAAAAATTAAGTTAACTGCAAGACTAAAAAAAAATCACAGGGAAAAAGCCTTGAGTTCCGTTCTTTGCTTTCTCCTCCTCTGGAATTCTGCTGCTCTCCTTGGTATTGAAACCGCACTCCTTGGTAGGTGAACTTGGTCTCGGCTGGATTTCTTGTTGATCTTCTGGGGGAGGGGCCTGGTGTAGTGATTCTCAAGTGTCTTTGCCCCAGGCAGAATTGCACCGCCCTTACCAGGGTGCGGGATGAGTAATCCCCTCGGGTTTGCTTTCAGGAGCTTTTGTTTCCTGAGCACTTTCCGTAGAGTTCCGGGGGACGGGAATACAAATGGCGGCCTCCTGGTCTCTGGCCCGGAGGAGGCAAGAGCCCAGGGCACCACTCCTCAGTGTGCCCTCAGAGAACAGCGCCAGTTACTTCCTTCTGCCTGACCTCCGGCCGCGCTCCGAGCTCACCGAGCCTGTGACCGGTTCAAGGTAACACCGAGCTGTGAGCTTACTGTCGGCTCTGTCTCTGTAGCTGGCTTTCCCGTTCCAGTACCCGCAAGCTCTGCGACACTCAGACACCCCCGATCCTTCTGTGACCCTGCGGGACCTGAGGCCACGCTGATCCTGCGTGGGATTCGCCCTGGTTTAGCCTCTGGAGCGATGTCCCTCAGCGGAACAGACTTTTAAAAGTCCTGATTTTGTGCGCCGTTGCTCTGCCGCTTGCCGGGAGCCAGCCCCTCTCCCCGGGGTCTATCTTCCCCTCGCTTTGGATTCACTTCTCCGTCAGTCCTACCTTCAGAAAGTGGTTGTTTTTCTGTTTCCAGAATTGCTGTTCTTCTCTTCGATCTGTGGATGGATTTTCAGGTGTTTGCAATCTTTAGATAAGCTATCTAGCTGATCTCCGGCTAGCTGAAGTAGTCTCAGCCTGCCACTTCTCCGCCATCTTGACTCCTCCCCCGTAAAAATAAATTTTTAAATAAAACTATGGGGAGACCAATTGAATAAATTCTTTTTGAAGTATCATGCTACGTAAAATTTTTCTTCTCTGATTCATATTGTCTCATATAAGTAGAACAATATAATTTATCTCTCCCTTCTATTTCACTTTAGATTTGAGGGTGCTCAAAGGTATTTATTCTGAAATTGAAATTTTATTTACTATCTGTTGTCTCTCATAATATTATGTTTCTTTTTTTATTGTATTTTTTATTTTCATGTATTTTTTTCCCATTTTAAAATTTATTTTCAGCATAACAGTATTCATTATTTTTGCACCACACCCAGTGCTCCATGCAATCCGTGCCCTCTATAATACCCACCACCTGTTACCCCAACCTATGTTTCTTATGTGTCATGGTATTGTTAGGTCCATTATTAAACGAAACGAGACTGAGACAAAGTGAAAGTTATTTAAAGTTTTATTTTAGGATAAGTATTAGAAGTTGGATTGATAGGCCAGGGGAACGAGACTGAGACAAGGTGAAAGTTATGCAAAGCTCTATTCTGTGCTAAGCATTAGAAGTCAGACTGACCTGTCAGGGCCACCTCTGAAGGGAGTGACCACCCTCAGTGTACAGGCTTAAGAATTGACTGAGCGGTCAGGGCCGCCTCTGAACAGGGTGACCCCTCCCCATCTTACAGACTACCTTTTATAGATCAAAAGCCTGGCCACACATAGGTGGCCAATGAGATTGGAACACAGAGAGAAAGTTGCATAGTCATGTTAGGTCACACGTAGGTGGCCAACTGAATTACAGTTTACCCTTTAGTAGCTGTTTGAACTAACCTATTACTCTGGTCAGAATTGGCACTCAAGTTTGGCACCCAAAAGGTGGGGTTTACATTCTTTGATGGTTAGGGAGACAGTATATGTGTTTTACTGATTGCATGTCTCCACCTGGCCTGACTCATCCTTGTAATCTGGGCTCTGTTATCAGGAACTGGCCAACCTGGCCTTGTATTCTGGGCTCTGTTATTAGGAACCAGCTGACCGTATTTTACTGGTTTCCCAGGCTTGCTTCTAAGTAAGTTTCTCTGGGGTGGGGGCAGGGTCAATTTAAGTTTTACTGCACAAACAACAAAATGGCTATTTACCCAAGATGGAGTTGTTCTGGCTAAATAGGTCCTTATGGTAAGTCATATGTTTTATTAAGCTTTTGTGTTTTTTATTTGGGTGTTTATTTATACCTACTATATCTTCTGACAGAAGTCTGACAGCATTTTTTTTTAAAGACATCCATTTTTTTTTAGAGCAGTTTTAGGTTTACAACAAAATTGAGAGGAAGGCACAGAGATTTCCCATATATCCCCTGCATGGATGGACACACACACACCTGCCCCTCCTTCCCCCTTCCATTGCCTCCCCCATTATTGACATCGCTCACCATAATGGTACATTTTAGCAAGGATGAATGGACATTGACATCATAAACACCTCAAATCCATAGTTTACCCTAGAGTTCAGTCTTGGTATTATACATTTTGTGGTTTTGGACTAACATATAATGACATATCCATCCTTATGATAGCATACAGGGTATTCTCACTGCTCTAAAATTCCTCTGTCTTCTGTTTTTCTTTCCTCTGCCTCCACTCTTGGCAAGTATTAATTTTTTTCCCCCCTGGGTCTCCATAATACAATTTATTTCTGCAGGGGAAAAAAGGAGGGGGAAAAAGTATACTCTTCAGGGTTGTAAATCACAGTGCCTTAATAACAAACGAGGAAGCAGCGCAACAGCCTGCGGGCCTCCATAGTGCCAAGAGCAGGTGTGCCCACAGCAGAAGCTAACTGGCTGCAGATGGGGACCAGTGCTTCCAAAACGTGCTCCAGGCAGGTGCCAAGAGGGCCCACGCTCAGGCACAGACATCACGGCTCTCCGCCAGGCTCCGGAGTTGGCTTTGAGGCTGGGAATTGCCTGTGGTGCAGGAGGACTGAGCTGGCTTTGCTAAGCCCCAGGTCAACCTCCAGGGAGAGACTCTTGTCAGCCCAAGGTAGGAGGCATGGGCAGCCACATCGACTCACTGTTTGAATTTTTACCCTTGTTGTCTGAATGCTTTTAAGGTTTCCTTCTCTGTCCCTGACATTCTCCTGCTGAATGTACGTAGCAAACCTAAGTAGTAGAGTTTGAATCTTGGGAAGTGCAGTGGAAATGCCTCTGTGTGGGTGATTTTTCACCTCTTACCCTGTATAAATCTTTTTATTGTTCTGTAGTTTTGCTCTTTCCAGAATGTCATAGTTGGAGTCACAATTTGTAGCCCTTTCAGACTGGTTTATTTCATTTACTAATATGCATTTAAGGTTTCCTCCATGTTTTTTGTTGATACCTGATTTCTTTCTTTTCTTAAGTTTTTTTCTTTTTTTTTAAAAGATTTTATTTATTTATTTAGTTGACAGAGAACACAAGTAGACAGAGGCGGGCAGATAGAGAGGAAGGGAAGCAGGCCCCCCGCTAAGCAGAGAGCCCGATGTGGGACTCGATCCCAGGACCCTGAGATCATGACCTGAGCTGAAGGCAGCAGCTTAACCCACTGAGCCACCCAGGCACCCCTTTTCTTAAGTTTTTATTCAAATTTCAGTTAGTTAACATATAGTGTAATATTAGTTTCAGGTGTAGAATTTAGTGATTCAACACCTATTCAACACCTGGCCCCAACACATATTCAACACCCAACATCACAAGGGCCCTCCCTAGTCCCCATCACCTGTTTAACACATCCCTCTACCCACCTCCCTTCCACTTTCACTTACTATAGTTAAGAGTCTGTTTCTTAGTTTGCCTGTTTTTTCTTCCCTATGTTTATTTCTGTTGTTTCTTAAATTCCACCTATGAGTGAAATCATATGGTATTTGTTTTTCTCTGACTTATTTTGTTTAGTATAATACTCTCTAGCTCCATCCATGTTGTTGCAAATGGTAAGATTTCATTATTTTTTATGGCTGAGTAATAGTCCATGGTATATATGTATACACCACTTTTTCTTTATTCATTCATCAGTCAATGGACATTTGGGCTGTTTCCATAATTTGGCTATTGTTGATAATGCTGCTATAAATATTGGGGTACATGTGTCTTTTCAAATTAGTATTTTTGTGTCCTTTGGATAAATACCTAGTAGAACAATTGATGTATTGTAAGGTAGTTCTATTTTTAACTGTCTGTCCTATTTTTAACTGTCCATACTGTTTTCCAGAGTGGCTGTAACAGCTTACCTTCCCACCAATAGTATAAAGGGGTTCCTCTTTCTTGACAACACCTGTTGTTTCTTGTGTTAATTTTAGCCATGCTGATAAGTGTGAGGTGGTATCTCATTGAAGTTTTGATTTGTATTTCCCTGATGTCAAGTGATGTGGAGCATCTTTTCATGTGTCTATTGGCCATCTGTTTGTCTTCTTTGGAAAAATGTTTGTTCATGTCTTCTGCCCATTTTAAATTGGATTATTTAGTTTTTTTGGGTGTTAAGTTTTATAAATTCTTTGGTTTTTGGATGCTAACCCTCTATTGGATATGTCATTTGCAAATATCTTCCCCCCTTCCACAGGTTACTTTTCAGTTTTTTTTTTATTATTTCTCTCACTGTGCAGAAGCTTTTATTTTGAAGAAGTCCCAATAGCCTTTGTTTCCCTTTCCTTAGGAGGCATATCTAGCAAGAATTTCCTATAGTTATTGTCAAAGCAGTTTCTGCTCATGTTCTCCTCTAGGATTTTGATGGATTCTTGTCTTACATTTAATTCTTTAATCCATTTTGAGTTTATTTTTGCATATGGTGTAAGAAAGCAGTCCAATTTCACTCTTTTGAATGTTCCTGTCCATTTTTCCCAACACCATTTGTTGAAGAGACTGTCTTTTTTCCATTGGATAGTCTGTATAATGCTTAGTTTTATAAGAAATCACTGATTGTTTTCTGAAGTGGCTGTATCATTTTTGTTTCCCACCAACAGTGTGTGAGAATTCCTATTGCCCCATATCCTCGTCAGCATTTGGTCTTACCAGTGATCTGGATTTTGGCCATTCTAATAGGTGTGTAGTAATATCTTGATTTTTCTTTTCAATTTTTTTTTTATTGAAATTCTAGTTAACATATAGTGCAATATTGGTTTCAGGAGTAGAATTCAGTGATTCATCACTTACATACCATGACCAGTGCTCATTGTAACAAGTGTCTTCTTTAATACCCATTCCCCATTTAGCCCATGCCCCACCTACCTCCTTCCATCAACCCTGTTTGTTCCCTATTGTTAAGAGTCTCTTATGGTTTGTTTCCCTTTCTCCTTTTTCTTTTTCAGTTTCCATATGTTCATCTGTTTTGATTTTTAAATTCCACATATGAGTGAAATCATATAGTATTTATCCTTCTCTAACTTGCTTAGCATAATATATTCTAGTCCACATCCATGTTATTGCAAGTGGCAAGATTTCATTCTTTTTTTATGGTTGAGTAATATTCCACTGTATTTGTGTGTGTGTGTGTGTGTGTGTATGTGCATGAGTGAGTGTGTGTATTCCATTGTATGGAATGAAATATATACATACACACATTCATATAGACATACCACATCTTCTTTATCCATTCATCAGTTGGTGGACATTTGGGCTCTGTCCATAGTTTAGCTCTTGATGATAATGCTTCCATAAACATCAGGGTGCATGTTCCCTTCAAATCTGTATTTTTGAGTTTAGGCAAATACCTAGTAGTACAATTGCTGGGTTGTAAGATAGTACAGAGTTTCCTCAAAAGTTAAAAATAGAACTATTTTTCAGAGTGGTTACACCAGTTTACATTCTACCAATAGTGCAAGAGTGTTCCCCTTTCTCTGCATCCTTGCCTAACCTCTTGTTTCTTGTTTTGTTAATTTTAGCCATTCTGACAGGTGTGAGGTGGTAGATTCTTGTAGTTTTGATTTGTATTTCCCTGATGTCAAACATCTTTTCTTGTGTCTGTTAGGCACCTGGACGTCTTAGATGTGTAGTGACATCTAATTATTGTTTTTTTAAAAAATTTTTATTTATTTA
Source organism: Mustela putorius furo (assembly GCF_011764305.1). Lineage (NCBI taxonomy): Eukaryota > Metazoa > Chordata > Mammalia > Carnivora > Mustelidae > Mustela > Mustela putorius. The sequence goes on from NW_025422045.1 coordinate 14,117,044, forward strand.
TTTGACAGAGAGAGAAAGAGCACAAGTAGGCAGAGAGGCAGGCAGAGAGAGGGGGGAAGCAGGCTCCCTGCGGAGCTGAGAGCCCGATGAGGGGCTTGATCCCAGGACCCTGAGATCATGACCTGAGTCGAAGGCAGCGGCTTAACCCACTGAGCCACCCAGGTGCCCCTAATTATTGTTTTAATATGCATTTCCCTGATTACATGTGATGTGAAACATCTTTTCACATACTTCCCATCTTGATGTCTTCTTTGAAGTGTCTGTTAAAATCTTTGGCCCAATTTTTATTTGGATTGTTTTCTTATTATTGCAACTTTTAAAAAGATTTTGTTTATTTATTTATTTATTTATTTAATAGACAGAGATTACAAGTAGGCATAGAGAGACAGGCATAGAGAGAGAGGCATAGAGAGAAAGGGGGAAGCAGGCTTTCCCCCACTGAGCAGAGAGCCAGATATGGGGCTCAATCCCAGGACCCTGAGATCATGACCTAAGCTGAAAGCAGAGGCTTAACCCACCGAGCCACCCAGGTGCCCCCTTATTGTTGCATTTTTAAGAGTTCTTTGTATATTTTGGATAACCGTTCTTTGTCAGATATATCTTTTGCAAATATTTTCTCCTATTCTTTGGGTTGTCTTCTAATTCTCTTGACATTGTCTTTCACAGAGCAAAAGTTAAAGATCTTTTTTTAAATTTATTTTTTATTTTCAGCATAACAGTATTCATTATTTTTGCACCACACCCAGTGCTCCATGCAATCCATGCCCTCTATAATACCCACCATCTGGTACCCCGACCTCCCACCCTCTTCCCCTTCAAAACCCTCAGATTGTTTTTCAGAGTCCATAGTCTCTCATGGTTCACCTCCCCTTCCAATTTCCCCCAACTCCCTTCTCCTCTCTATCTCCCCATGTCCTCCATGCTATTTGTTATGCTCCACAAAGTTTAAGTTTTAATGAAGCCCAGCTTATACAGATTATGTCTTAGGTATTATATTTAAAAAGTATGACCATATCCAGGGTCATCTAGGTTTTTTCCTATTTATCTTCTAAGAGATTGATAGTTTTGTATTTTACACTTAGGTCTGTGATCCATTCTGAGTTCGTTTTGGTGAAAGTTTAAAAGTTCAAATATAGCTGAATTTTTCTCTTTTTTGCATGTGAATGTCTAGTTGTTCCAGTACTATTTGCTGAAGAGACTGTCTTTGCTCCATTATACTGCCTTTGCTCCTTTGTCAAAGATCAGTTCACTGTATTTCTGGGAATCTATTTCTGGGATCTCTATTTTGTTACACTGAACAATTGGTCTATTCTTTTGCCTGTATCACATTATCTTAGTTACTGTAGCTTTATAATAAGTCTTAAAGTCAGTTTGGGTTAGTCTTCCCACTTTGTTCTTCTCCTTCAATATTGTGTCAACTTTTCTGAGTCTTTTTCCTCTAATATAAACTTTAGAATCAGTTTGATGTTCATAAAATACTGGAATTTTAATTGGGATTGCATTGAATCTGTAAATCAAGTTGGGCCATCTAGACAATATTGGATCTTCCTGTTAATGAACATTGAGTATCTTGCCATTCATTTAGTACTTTGATTTTTGTTCATCAGAGTTTTGTACTTCTCTTTATAGTTCTAACACATATTTTGTTAGATATGTAAATATTTACATTTTTGAGGTATTAATGTAAATGTTATCATGTTTTTAATTTTAAATTCCCCTTTTTCATTGATGGTATATAGGAAAGCAATTGATTTTGCATATTGAACTTGTATGCTGCACCCTAATACCACTTATTAGTTCCAGGATTTTTTTTTTTTTTTATTGATTCTGTTGCTGGGTGAAATGGGGAGACCATGGGCTCTGGGGCATTGACCCAGCCCATCCCCAGAGATGTCACCAAAGGTTCTTGGTCTTGTCTTGAGAAAGAATTCAAGGACATGCACACAAAACAGTGGATAAGCAACACAAGAGGCAAGGTTTATTAGAGCAAAAAAGTACTCTCTTGAGATATGAGAATGGGCAAATGAGGGGTGGAATATGTATACTCGGGAGGTTTGGTTTCTATTTTTTATTGACAGTTGTTAAGTAGTGGGTGGAATAGTCATTACCTGGGGCAGGGATGCAGGGTTTTGTGGTTTTTCTCCTTAATTTGGTCAGGGGTTTCCTTTTATGGCACTTGGCATCTTGGCCCTGCCTGGTTTGATCTGGCTTTTTGTGGGGTGCTGCCAGGACAGGTCCCTGACTCTCCTGAGAGCTAGCCATAACTTCCTTGTGGCTGGCCTCTAGGTATCCTGCTAGAACCTAGCTTTTTTCTACATAGATAATTTTCTACCTAGATAATCATGTCATTTGTGAAAAACAATAGTTTTATGTCTTCCTTCCCAATCTGTATACACTTTCTTTTCTTGTCTTATTGCATTGACAAGGACTTCCAGTACAACGCTGAAAAGAAGTGGTGAGAGGGGATGTCTTTGCTTTGTATCTGATCTTAATAGAAAACTAAGTTTCTAATGATTAAGTATGATGTTAGCTATTATAGCTTTCTTTCTTGTGTAAGCGTTCTTTCTTTTCTTTCTTTTTTTTTTTTTTTGAAGATTTTATTTATTTATTTGACAGAGAGAGATATCACAAATGGGCAGAGAGGCAGGTAGAGAGAGAGGGGGAAGCAGGCTCCCTGCTAAGCAGAGAGCCCGATGTGGGGGTCAATCCCAGGACCCTGAGATCATGACCTGAGCTGAAGGCAGAGGCTTTAACCCACTGAGCCACCCAGGCGCCCTTGTGTAAGCTTTCTTAAACGTAGGTTTTCTGATACAATTATATCTAAATCTAAATATTCATTTAGATTTAAAGCTTTTGTTTGCATATTTTGTTTGTTTAGTGGAAAAGGCAGAGTATAAATATACATATATATATATGCATGAATTTTTTCTTTCATATATGTAAGAAATTACAAAACAGAATAACAAATATTTCTTCCAGAGAAAATTTTGCATGAAGTTTAATGTAAAAGAAAGGAAAAGGGGAAAACTATCATCTGTTGAATATTTACACATAGTAAGTATTTTACATACATTTTAAAAAAGAGTTTATTTTTTTAATTGGCAGAGGGAGACACAGTGAGAGAGGGAATGCAAGCAGGGGGAGTGGGAGAGGGAGAAGCAGGCTTCCCGCCGAGCAGGGAGCCTGATGCAGGGCTCCATCCCAGGACTCTGGGATCAGGACCCCAGCCAAAGGCAGATGCTTAACAACTGAGCCACCCAGGCACCCTTTTATATACATTATTATTTTTAGTTTTCACAACTGTATCAGGATAGAAGCTAGTATATTTATAGTTAAATATCTGGGGCTTAATGAGGTTAAATAATATACAAAGGATCATATAGTTGAGTATATGACAGAGCTATAATACAAAGAGAGGTCAATCTGAGATATGATCCAATGCTCTTTATATACGGTACTCATATTAATGAATTTAGCATTCTCTTTCAATAGTAATTAGGACCATTTAGTCCCCAATAAATAAGATTTCATTTACTATTTACCTTTCTTATTACTATTATATCACTATTCATTAAAATAAAATGGGGGAATATTTTTTAATGAGTGTGTATTTAACAAGTCTATTTCTTATGAAGAAAATGCAAATCAAAACCACAGTGATGAATAGTCTCATACTTGTTAGAATGGCTAGCAAAAAGACAAGAAATAACAAATGCTGGTGAGAATGTGAAGAAAGAGAAACTTTGTACACTGTTGTGGGAATGTAAATTAGTACAGCCACCATGGACAACAGTACGGAGTTTCCTCAAACAAAAAAATTAATAAGAGAACTACCATATAATCCAGCAATTCCACTTCTGGGTACATATCTAATGGAAATGAAATCAGTATCTATAAGAGATATCTGCACCCCCATGTAAGTGCATCATAATTTACAAGGGCCAGGAAGTGGAAACAACCTAAATGTCCATCAGTGTCTGAAAGGATAAAGAAAACACTGTGTGTATGTAGTAGTGGAATATTATTCAGCCATAACAAGATGGAAATCTTGTCATTTGCAACAACATGGATGAACCTTGAGGGCATTATTCTAAGCAAAACAAATCAGACTGAAAGATAAATATCCTATAACCTCACTTCTATGTGGGACCCCAAATAAAATCAAAACAAAAAAAATCCTGAAACCAAGCTCATAGATACAGAAAAAATACTGATGGTTGCCAGAGGCGAGGGATGGGGGTTGGTGAAATAGGTGAAGGGGACCAAAAGGTTCAAATGTTGAGTTATATAATAAATAAGTCCTGGGATGTAATATACAGCATGGTGACTATTGTTAATAATACTGTATTGCATATTTGGAAACTGCTAGGTAAGAGAGTAGATCTTAAAAGTTCTTACCACAAGGGGTACCTGGGTGGCTCAGTTGTTAAGCATCTGCCTTTTGTTCAGGTCATGATCCCAGGGTCCTCGGGTCGAGCCCTACATCGAGCCCCACATCAGGCTCCCTGCTCTGTAGGAAGCCTGCTTCTCCCTTCTCCCACTCTCCCTGTTTGTGTTCCCTTTCTTGCTGTGTCTCTCTCTGTCAACTAAATAAAAATATAAAAAAAAAAAAAGTTCTTACCACAAGGAAAATATTTTGTAATTATGTATGGTGATAGATGTTAATTAGACTTATTGTAGTGATCATTTTGCAATATATATAAGTATCAAATCATTGTATTCTACACCTGAAGCTAAAATAATGTAGTATGTCAACAACACCCAAAGAAATAAAGAAAGAGAAAAAAGGGGACCCAAAGTTTCAGACACTTCTTTTAATGTCTTGCTTAAAAGAAGCCAGAAAATTTCAGCATTCATATCTGCTTCTTCAGACATCTGCTAAAAATAGTTTGAAATACTTTCAAGGACTAGAATGGGAGGTATCTCTAGAACTTTGGCATTTCATCACATACCCTGTTGTCTCTGCTCCTGAGACCTGTCAAACATGAAATGGAATTTACTTATCAGTGTCCTGCTAGAAATACAGACCTGGTTTGGAGAGCCCGTTACCAGAAAAAGGGAATAACACTCTTCAAGCCATGGAGTGAGACAACAGGAATGAGAATGAGAACTTTTTTTAAAAAAAGATTTTATTTGTTTATTTGACAGACAGAGATCACAAGCAGTCAGAGAGGCAGGCAGAGAGAGAGGAGGAAGCAGGCTCCCCGTGGAGCAGAAAGCCCGACTCAGGACTCGATCCCAGGACACTGGGATCATGACTGGAGCCGAAGGCAGAGGCTTTAACCCACTGAGCTACCCAGGTACCCCGAGAATGAGAACTTTGATGTCATAACTGATATTGACAGATAAGACTGTAAAACTCAAAAAATGACTCAAATATTCAAATAAAACTGAATAAAAAAGAATAAGAAGATAAACAAAAATCTTGCATTTCAGCTAAGCTGGTGATGCTATAGAAATTGCACCATCATAGAAGTAATCTGTTTATACAACAAAGTAAGTAACTGTGTGCTCTAAGAATAGCACGAGAATATCTGATCACCATGGGGAAACTGGAGTCACAAAGGCCAATCAAGGGGCTCTTGAGGGAATATATCTTAGGGATATAACTAACAGTCCTTTCTTATAAATTCTCACTTTTGGAATTCACAGGAGACTATATCCCCTAGGAGGAATCAGATACAGATTTCACAGAAACATAGATAATTCTCTTGTTGTGCAACAAATATGCCAATTTTGCTCTAAATTAGTATTGTGTGTCCAGCAAAGCAAGCACCCTCTCTGGGCTGCTCTCTACCAAGGATGCCATGCCCTCCATCATGCCTCCTTCTGCTGTAGATAAAAAAGAAGATTCAAGTCACACCTGCCAAATCTGTAAGGAGGTAGGTTCAGAAGACCTACAAGTATAGGACAGTTCTTAGATGTGCCTTTTAGCTCTGCCTTCTTTTATGTGATTGTGGAAAAAGCAGCACCTCCCACTACATGAAGAATGTAAGGAGGTTCATCTTTATAACTGAGAGGGCTGGAAGTCAGGGAAGTGAGAGAGGTGAGGATGAGGAAGTATGAAAAGTCTGTCCTTATTAACCCGAAGTGCATCCAGTCAGAACCAGATTTGTGGGGGAAATAGCATGTGAGTGAAGTGACATCTGGAAAGGACTGACAAAGTGGCTGTGCAGAGCAGGGCAGAAAAAGCTTCAGCTCTCTCTGACTTTAGCCGTGTTCGGCTCTGCCACAGAGCAGATGATCAGGTTATCTCGAGGAGGGAGAACATGACTGAATACTCCAGGGTGGTGGGTTCACTCCCACATGGCTTACAAAGCCTTGTAAGTCTCATACAAAATGACCAACAAATACTTCCTCCTTTTACATCTCTTTCCCCATGGTTTCTTTGGCTTCTGCCTTTCTCTGAATTCCTGCTACAGAAGAATTAACTCACAGTTTGGTTTTGCCAAACATGATCTAGTCATAAAGAGGAGACTTACAGTGAAGTGTGATGTGAAAAATTCTGAATGACTCCAATGCTTTATGTCACTAATTGCAATAATCAAAATCATCCTCAAAGCTATAGGCATTACACAACCTGGAAAGTAATGCATTTTATAACTCATACATAAACATTCTCAGCCAGAATATTTTTATTAAAGGCAACTGGATCTCTATTCTGCATTATATTTTATGAATAAATATCACTCAATCATGTCACTTGGGTCATTCAGGCCCAAATGATGACTGCCCCTCATTAATGGAAGGGATCCTAAAATAAATTAATAAGACCAAACTACTAACAACAGAATTGTAGGCAATTTCATAGGCTTTGTTTTGTTTTTCTTACCATGCAACTCACACAACATCTAAGTCTCAGACAAGCAAGTTTTCACAAAGATTCTCCTTCAACTTCCCACAACAACACTAATCTTCCACAGCTAGAGTAGGAGGGGTGTGACAAAGGGGGTGAAGAAGTGGAAGGGGACTCTTTGTCCAGAGGGACAGTTTATGGCTCTCAGCACTGTTCTTGGTTCCCAGAGACCTCTGCTTAGGAGTATCTGATGTTTGTGAGCCTCTGCATCTATCCATAACCAGAAGGACAGAGGCCTTCTAGGACACTGAGTGACACTTTAGGCAAAACCCTCAAAAATCCTTAAATAATAGACCAGATACATTGCTCAGGTTTTCTACCTATAAGTAGAGATTTAACCTAGACCAAGGTTTTACAGAAGTATTTTAATTCAGCAGGTAGAAGATGGAACTGATATGAAAGCCATTTTATGTAGGTGTCTGGGAGTTCAAATTTTCATTGAGTTAACAAACCACAATGAACACTGAAGAATAGATGGTACGTGTGATGCCTTTTGTCCAGCTGTTCAGATGACCTTAAGACACCAACACTGATCCAGAATAACAGTGAAATGCATAAAGATTTGTGTGTTGTTACCTTTATCCCTTTTCTGATGCCTAACATTTGTGTCTCTAATTCCAAAGATTTAAGTAATTGAAATTCTGTATCCACTAACAAGGGTCTATATCTCTTAATTTATAGATAGAAATACTTGAATTTTATACCTAGCTACATTTGTGAGTACTGTCATTTACCTTCTCCAAGCTGCTTCTCACAGAACATGAGGAAATTCTGAAAGAGAAATGAGAGAATATAAAGATTCAAAGTCTGATCATACCAAGAACTCTCCGAAGTTCATAGTCTTCAGCAGTATAGTTATCTTATTATCTAATGGAATAACAGAATCTAAGGGAGCTAGGGATCTCCACAAAGGAAATAATCTTGACGATGAAAGAATAAGACCATCTTTGTCATTGTCACTTTTCTTCTCCACCCCTTAGGAAGCCATGAATAGGTCAGGAGTCAGCACAGTGACTGAATTCATACTTCTGAGTTTTCCATGCTCCAGGGAGGTTCAGGTCATCCTCTTCATGCTGTTCTTGGTGTCCTACATCCTGACCTGATGGGGAATGGGGCCATTGTCTGTGCAGTGAAGCTGGATTGCAGGCTTCACACTCCATGTACATTCTGGGGGCCAACTTTTCATTCCTGGAGATCTGTTACATCAACACAACTATTCCCAATATATTAAAGAACTTTCTATCTGAGACCAAAACCATCTCTTCCACAGCTTGTTTTTTCCAGTTCTACTTCTTCTTCTCCATGGGCACCACTGAGACCTTCTTACTGCCCCTTATCGCTTTTGATCATTACCTGGCCATCTGCCAGCCTCTCCATTATCCTGTCATTATGAACAACCATCTCTGCATGAACCTGGTGGCCCTGTGCTGGGTCACAGCTTTCCTCTGCTATCCGATCCCTATCTATTTTATCACACAACTCCCTTTTTGTGGCCCCAACACCATTGACCACTTTGTACGTGACCCTGGGCCTCTTCTCGCCCTGTCCTGCATCCCTGTGCCTGGAATTGAGATTTTCTGTTCTAGATTGAGCTCTCTTATTATATTCATCACTTTTTTCTTCGTCCTTGGGTCCTATACCCTGGTTCTCAGAGCAGTGTTGTGTGTCCCTTCAGTAGCTGGCCGATGTAAGGCCTTCTCTACCTGTGGTTCCCACCTGGCTGTGGTGTCTCTATTCTATGGATCCATCATGGTGATGTACATTAGCCCAACCTCTGGAGATCCAGGTGGGATACAGAAGATTGTAACCTTGTTGTACTCATTGGTGACCCCACCTATAAACTCACTGATCCTCAGTCTCCAGAATAAGGACATGAAAGCTGCCTTGAGGAAAACTCATATGTGCACAGGAATTAGTCAAGGCAAATGCAAACTCATGAGTGGAAAAAAACCATAAAACTTTTCCTCATTTCTTTCTAAATAAGTGGTCTTCATTTGTACCTAGGGATGCAGACTCAGAGTAGGTCTCTATTCATTTGTGTCTAGAGATGCAGACTGAAATTCATCTATTTATGCCTAGTTAAATATAGGAGAATAGTATGCCCAATTAAACAAGATCTTGCCTTCAAATCAGGGCTTGATAGATGGTTACTTGAATTAAGTGACCTGGGTGTCTTAACTTTGGACTATCCTACCCTCACCTCCAATAACTACTTGCTTGTTATCTGTGGTCATTTATATAGTCCTTAATCTCATAATTTTTTTTTGACTTTTAATACCTGAATCCATTCTTAACACTTAATTTTTCTAGTCAAATGATCTCTACTTCTAGTAAAAGAGCACTCACCTTTTTGCTCATGTTAAAGGAAACTAGTGCCAATCTATAAGTCATAACTGAACCAAATTTTTAAATTTAATTGACTTCTAAAAGACTAAGCATGTGATTATTGATTTCTGCTTAGGTCATGATCTCAGTCTCCTGGGATCAGGCCCCCTGCTAGGCTCTGTGCTTAGTGTGGAGTCTATTTGAGGATCCTCCCTACCTCACCGTCCTTTCTCTCTCTCAAATAAATAAATCTTAAGAAAAAGCAAAGGTTAGGTCTTAGGAGCATTGCAATTTGCGTTAGTTTCATTTGAAGGAAGGTTGAGTTGAAGGTCAGCCCAGAAGAGGTGAAAGTAGACAGAACAAAAGCCAGCAATTCTAAGAGACTGAGGTGAAGATAACAGATGAATCTCATGACAGTTCCAGGTGATTTGGCCCAACTCTTTGATCAAATAATCAGTTGGCATCTGGGGCTGGTACATTTAATCCATCCATTTATTTACCTCTAGGATATTTTTCCTTTGTGAAACTTATGTATTTATGAGAGAGATAGTCAATAAACAGATAAACACAAAGATCTATAATATCAAAGATACTAAGTTATATAAAAGGAAAAATGGAGTATACAAAAATTGCAGTGGTAGGATAAGACATAATTTAGATCAGATGGTCAGAGAGAGTTTTTGTGAGGTGATATTTTAAACTAAGGGAATACACTATGCAGAAACCTACGGGACTTAAATTCCACATAAGTACCGGTATATTATGGAGTTTTCAAAGACAATAAAGGTTACTTTTGGCCATGGTACATGAGGTTGGAGACATAGTCAGTATTAGATATATAGAAGGTTGAGGTCAATGAAGAGTATTTTATCTGAATTCTGGGGAGGCCTGCTCAATAGTATACACTAAAGATAAGGCTTAATAAAATTTCTAATTAAGTAAAGATCCCATCTCAATAAAAAATCATACTCTAAGCAATTCTTAACTTAGGACTACTTATTTACCAAAATGTTTAATTAAAAATGCATTTATTGGGGTGCCTCATGGCTCATGTGATGGAGCATGTGACTCTTGATCTTGGGGTTGTAATATGCAGTCCCATTTAAGTTTAGAAATTACTTAAATATAAAATCTTTTGGGGCACTTGGGTGGCAGTGGGTTAAGTCTCTGTCTTCGGCTCAGGTCATGATCTCAGGGTCCTGGGATTGAGCCCTGCATCAGGCTTTCTGCTCAGCAGGGAGCCTGCTTCCCCCTCTCTCTCTGCCTGCCTCTCTGCCTACTTGTGATCTCTCTGTCAAATAAATAGATTAAAAAAAAAGTTAAAAAAATCTTTTAAAAAATTTATTTAATATATTCCTCTTTGTTCCACCAAGGATTTGATGTATCAACAAAATTGTACAAAAGGAAGGAAGAGAAATATTAAGTTAAAAAGAAAAGAATGAAGAGCCTGGGTGATGCAGTTGGTTGAGCATCTGACTCTTGGTTTTTGGGTCAAGTCGAGATCTCAGTGTCGTGGGATTGGGCCCTGTGTTGGGTTATTTGCCCAGTCCTGAGTTTATTTAGGACCCTCCCTGCCCCTTCACACTGGTTTCTCTCTAGCTCTCAAATAAATCTTTAAAAAACTAAAAACAAAAGAATAAAATGAAGATTTGTGACTCATAAGACCTTGTATTGGTAAAAAGTCAAGTCTCCAGTTATGAATTTCCTTTAAAACAAATTTTACACCTCTCTATTTAAATTGTATTAGATAATATAGTTAAATACCCCAGTTGGTACATAAAAATCAAAGTAATACATAATATACCTGTAAATATGAAACTATATTCCAACTAACACCCATCCTGAGAAAAGTTCTTAGCAAACTGGGGATAGACAGAAACAACTTCTTTGATCTGTAGACATTTTCAAAGATCTGTATCTAAAATCATACTTGTGGAAATGAATGATTTTCCTCTAAAATCAGGAATAAGACAAGATGTCTGCTCTCACCACTTCTATTCAAGTGCTAGTGTAGTTAGGTTAAAGGAAAAAATGGCATCTAGATTGACAGAAATAAGATTGTCTTTCATCAGATATGAAATGATTATGTAGAAATTTGGTGAAATCTGCAAAAAAAGGCTACTAGAAGTATTACATAAGTTTTTTCAAGATTTCAAGATACAAGGTACATAAAGGAAAATTCATTACTTCTATATGCAATTACAAGTAACAATCAGAAGTTGATTAAAAATGCCATTTACAAATCACAGAAACATTAAATAGAGATAAGTCTGATAAAAAAATGTGAAAGACATATGATGAAAACTACAAAACTTTGCCAAAGAAAAATGAAGATGTTAATAAATGTAAATATATAACTTGTTCATGGGTTGAAAACTCTCTATATATTTTAAATTTTAGTTGATACACAATGTTATATAGGTTTTAGGTGTAGAACATAGTGATTCAGCAGCTCTATACATTGTGCTATTCTCACCACAAGTGTAGCTGTCTGTCTGTCATGATATGACACTATTACAATACCATTGACTATCTTCCCTAAAGTGTATTTTTTATTCCTGTGATTTATTAATTCCATAACTGGAAGCCTGTATCTTGCATTCCTTTTCACTCTTCATTTTGCCCAATCTCCCTCCCTTCTGGCAAACATCAGTTTGTTCTCTGTATAGGTGTGATTCTGCTTTTTGTTTGTTTATTCATTTGTTTTTTAGATTCCACATATAAATGAAATCATATGGTGTTTGTCTTTTTCTGTCTGACTTGTTTCACTTAGCATTATACTTTCTAGGTCCATCCATGTTCTCCCAAATGACAAGATCTCTCCTTTTTATGTCTACATAATACTCTGTTTTATGTATATACTAATTCTTCTGTTTTTATTTTTATTTGCATTTATTCTGTGCAGAATTTACTCCTGGGCCATAAGTTTTTGTTTCTTCAGTTTCTTCTGGGATATCTTTCTCTTTTGTGCAACCTCCTTTTTTGTTTTAGGAATAATCTGCTCTTTTGCAGTAAGGATCATCTCAGTGTGGCAGGGAGAGCTTATGTATGGATTAATATGACCATGAGCCCTCCATGAGCCTTGTAAGTTCTGTGCTTCAACTTGGGGGCTTTGTTCACCTGGATATGCTCAATGAACGGAGAATCGACATATAAACCCTTAAGTTCAGCATTACTCTCTCCATTTTTAAGCATGTGCAGTAAAAATTCAACACTCTTCTTGGGCCACTGACCCTTTGTCCAGCCCCACTGTCTGGCCTGGGCACTCCTACCAACTCCAGTTGGTAGTGACAGAATGGCACACACTGCTTCTGCAAAATGACATCTTTCAGATACTTGGTGGATTTTTGTATGTGTATACCCTTGATGGCTTGGGAGTTTGATGTGTGGTGTTAAAGTGAACACATATATTTGAACCTCTTGATTTGCATGATTTTGTAGGGTTTTCTGGATCAAGCAAATAGGGAACCATTTTCAGAGGTCACCTCAGGCCACTTAGGAGAAGAGGAAGAGCAGTGGCTCCTGGGAGTATGCTGATTCTTCTTTATTCAATGGACATTTGAATTGCTTCCATATCTTGGCTAGTATAAATACTGCAAAAAATATAGAGGCACATACACATTTTAGTATTATTTTCATTCACTGGGTAAATGCCCAGCAATGGAATTATTGAATCATGTGGTCTTTCTTTTTTTTTCTTTTTTCTTTTTTGAGGAAACTCCATACTCTTTTTCACAGTGGCTGCACCAGTTTGCATTGCCACCACTTGTGCTCTGCAAAGGTTTTTTATTATGACGTAGTTGCAATAGTTTAATTTAGCTTTTGTTTCCCTTGCCAGAGGAGACATATTTAGAAAAATATTGCTAAGGTCGATGTCAAAGAAATTACTGGCTGTTTTCTTCTAGGAATTTTATATTTTCCCATCTCACACTTAGGTCTTTAATCCATTTTGAGTTTATTTTTGTGTGTAGTGTAAGAAAATCGTCCATTTTGTTCTTTTGCTCTTGGTTGTTTAGATTTCCAAACATCCTTTGTTGAAGATACTGTCTTTTCCCCATCATATATTCTTGCCTCTTTTGTTGTATATTAATTGACCATAAAATTGTGGCTTTATTTCTGGAATCCATTCTGTTCTGTTATGTGTCTATTTTTCTGCCAGTACCATACTGTTTTAATTACTAGCTTTGTAGGATATACTGAAATCTGGAATTGTGGTACCTCCAGCTTTGTTCTTTTCAAGATTGTTTTGGCTAGTTGAGGTATTTTGTGGTTTTATACAAATTTTAGTATTGTGTGTTCTAATTCTGTGAAAAATGTTTTTTTGTATTTTGATGGGAATTGCTTTGAATCTGTAGATTGTTTTGGATAGGGTGGACATTTTGACAATATTGGTTCTTCCAGTACATAAGCATGGAATATCTTCCCATTTGTTTGTATCATCATTAATTTCTTTAATCATTTTGTAGTTTAGGAGTGCAGGTCTTTTACCTCCTTGGTTAAGTTTATTCTTGGGTATTTTATTCCTTTTGGTACACTTTTATTTATTTATTTATTTATTTAGATTTGGTACACTTTTAAATAGGATTGTTTTAACTGCTCTTTCTGCTACCCCATTATTTGTGTATGGAAATGCCGCAGATCTGTGTATTAATTTTGTATCTTGTGAATTTACTGAGTCCATTTATCATGATCCAATGTTTTTTTCTTTCTGTGATTAATATGATGTATCACAATGATTGATTTGTAAATATTGAACCATCCTTGCATCCCTAGAAAAAATTCTACTTGATTATGGTGAGTGATTTTTAAAATTTAACTTGATTTAATTTAATTTTTATTTATTATTATTTTGGGGAGGGCAGAGGGAGAGAGAGAATCTTATGCAGGCTCCACATCAAATGCAAGCTCCACATGGGGCTTGATCTCACGACCCTGAGATCATAACCTGAGCTGAAATCAAGAGTTAGACACTTAACTTAGACATCCAGCGCCCCCCCGACCAAAGCAGTTATTAAATTGCTTATTTTCTCTTCTTTTTGAATGTGGATCTTAACAAAAAGAAAGGGAAAGCTGGAAGTTCCCCCAAGACCAGCAGGTCCACACGGGATTCCACTGTCTTGCTGGTGAGGACTTCAGAAGCATTTGTTGTAACCACCAGATTTCCATGACCCCCCACTCCCTGATGGAGGACCTCTTCTGAATTGCCTCTGATGCTTACATTGATTCATTTGACCAGGTCTTCTCCCACATTTTTAAAATGACAGTCTTATTTGTGGTCCTGCTGAGTCCAGATTAAGCAACCATGGTTTTAGCAGTGTATTGCTCTCTCTCTCTCTCTCTCTGATGTGCTCTGGGAGAGACTTGAGTGCACATTTTACTCTAGGCAAGACACTTTCGACAGAGCAAATGACATTTCTTTGAAATGCCAGGGAGAAAGTGAGTGGTGCTGGTGTTGTGACTTGGAACTTCCACAGAGTACATTGCTATAATCTCACACAAAAGTGGGTCTTAGGAGCTACGTACTTTCTAAATACTTTCAGGGATTTTCTGGTTCTCAGAGGGTTTTTTGGAAGGAAAAAATTTCAAAATTTCAGTGTTATTGAGGAACAATTGACAAATAAAAGTGTAAGATATTTAAAGTATACGTCATGGTGATCTGATCTGTGTGTGGTGAAAGGATTCGTTCCACCTAGTTAAACATAAGTATCACCTCACTTTACAGCTTTCTTATTTTTTGTGAGTACATTTAAATCCTACTACAGTAAATTTCAAGTGCACAATACAGTTTAGCAATTATATACTGCACTATACCTTAGATTCTCAAACCTTATTCATCTTATAGCTGAAGTTTGTACCCTTTTTAAAAATTTTAAAAATTTAATCTCAGTGTAAAAGAATTAATTGTTTATGCACCACACCCAGTGCTCCATAATACCCACCACCTGGCTCCCCCAACCTCCCACCTCCCACCCCTTCATAACCATCAGATTGTTTTTTAGAGTCCATAGTCTCTCATGGTTCATCTCCCCTTCCCCCTCCTCTCCTTACTCTTACTCCTCTCCTTACCCCTCCCCCTCCTCCAATTTCCCTCAATTCCCTTCTCCTCTTCATCTCCCCATGTCCTCCATGTTATTTCTTATGCTCCACAAATAAGTGAAACCATATGATAATTGACTCTCTCTGCTTGGCTTATTTCACTCATCATAATCTCTTCCAGTCCCGTCCATGTTGCTACAAAAGGTGGGTATTCATCCTTACTGATGGAGGCATAATACTCTATAGTATATATGGACCACATCTTCCTTATCCATTCATCCGTTGAAGGGTATATTGGTTCTTTCCACAGTTTGGCGAATGTGGCCATTGCTGCCATGAACAGTGGGGTACAGATGGCCCTTCTTTTCGCTACATCTGTATCTTTGGGGTAAATGCCCAGTAGTGTAATTGAGGGTCATAGGGAAGCTCTATATTTAATTTCTTAAGGAATCTCCACACTGTTGTCCAAATTGGCTACACCAACTTGGATTCCCACCAACGTGTGTTGAAGTTTGTACCCTTTTATCAAACTCCCTATTTTCTCTACTGTCCCTAGCCCCAGACAACCACCATTCTACTGTTTTTGCAAGTTTGAAACTTTTTTAAAAAATAGATTCCATGTATAAGTGACACCAGACAGTATTTGTCTTTCTCTGTCTGACTTATTTCATAATGCTGTCAAAGGTTCATCTATGCTGTTGCAAATGGCAGAATTTCCTTCTTTCTCATGGCTGAGTAATATTCTATTATAAATGTGTACTACACCTTCTTTATATATTCATTCACTGAGGGATACTATACTTCTGTGTCCTGACTATTGTGAATAATCCTGCAATGAACATGGGGATGCAGACATCTCTTTGAGATACTGTTTCATTTCCTATGGGTATATTCCCAGGAATAGAATTACTGGATCATATGGTAGTTATATTTTTAGTTTTTTTTTTCAAAGATTTTATTCACTTATTTGACAGACAGAGATCACAAGTAGGGAGAGAGAGGGAAGCAGGCTCCTTGCTGAGCAGAGAGCCCAATGTGGGGCTCGATTCCAGGACCCCGGGATCATGACCCGAGCTGAAGGCAGAGGCTTTAACCCACTGAGCCACCCAGGTGCCCTATATTTTTAGTTTTTTGAGGAACCTCCATTTTGTTATCCACAGTGGCTGCACCACTTTGCAATCTGACCAACAGTGCATGAGGGTTTTCTCCACATCCTTGCCAACACTTATTTCTTGTTTTTTTTTAAAAAAAAAATTAACATAGAATGTATTACTTGTTTTGGGGGACAGGTCAGTGATTCTTCAGTCTTAACACAATTCTCAGCACTTACCATAGCACATGCCCTCCTTGATGTCCATCACCCAGCCACCCCATCCATCCCACTGCCCTCCACTTCAGCAACCCTCAGTTTGTTTCCCAATATTAAAAGTCTGTTATGATTTGTCTCCTTCTCTGGTTTCATCTTATTTCATTTTTCCCTCCCTTCCACTATGACCCTCTGTCTTTCTTCTTAAATTCCACATATCAATGAGAGAAGATGATAATTGTCTTTCTCTGACTGACTTATTTTGCCCAGCATATTACCCTCTCATTCCAGTCATGTCATTGCAAATGGCAAGATTTCATTTTTTGATGGCTGCATAATATTCCATTGTATATATATACCACATCTTCTTTATCCATTCATCTGTTGTTGGACATATAGGTTCCTTCCATAGTTTGGCTATTGTGGACATTGCTGCTGTATACATTCGGGTGCACATGCCCCTTTGGATCACTACGTTTGTATCTTTAGGGTAAATACCCAGTAGTGCAATTTCTGGGTCATAGGGTAGCTTTATTTTCAACTTTTTGAGGAACCTCCATGCTGTTTTCCAGAGTGTTGCACCAGCTTGTATTCCCACCAACAGTGTAGGAGAGTTCCCCTTTCTCTGCATCCTTGCCAGCATCTGTCATTTTTGGACTTGTTAATTTTAGCCATTCTAACTGGTGTGAGGTGGTATCTCATTGTGGTTTTGATTTGTATTTCCCTGATGCCAAGTGATGTGGATCTGTGCATTGATTTTATATCCTGACACTTTCCTGAATTCTTGTATGAGTTCTAGCAGTTTTGGGGTGGAGTGTTTTGGGTTTTCCTCAAAAACAATCATATCATCTGCAAAGAGTGAGTTTGACTTCTTACTTGTCATTTTGGATGCCTTTTGTTTCTTTTTGTTGTCTGGTTGCTGAAGCTAGGTCTTCTAGTGTTATGCCTAGTAGCAGTGGTGATAGTGGACAGCTGTGCCGTGTTCCTTACCTTAGCAGAAAAACTCTGTT
Source organism: Mustela putorius furo (assembly GCF_011764305.1). Lineage (NCBI taxonomy): Eukaryota > Metazoa > Chordata > Mammalia > Carnivora > Mustelidae > Mustela > Mustela putorius. The sequence goes on from NW_025422045.1 coordinate 14,134,577, forward strand.
TTCCCCATCGAGAATGATATTTGCTGTGGGTTTTTCATAGATGGCTTTGATGATATTGAGGTATGTATCCTCTATGCCTACACTGATGAATTTTGATCATGGATGCTATACTTTGTCAAATGCTTTTTCTGCATCTATTGAGAGTATCATATAGTTCTTGTTCTTTCTTTTATTAATGTATTATATTGCACTGATTGATTTGCAAATGTTGATCCAAACTTGCAGCTCAGGAATAAATCCCACTTGGTCATGGTAAATAATCCTTTTAATGTACTGTTGGATCCTATTGGCTGGTATTTTGGTGAGAATTTTTGTATCCATGTCCATCAGGGATATTTGTCTATAATTCTCCTTTTTGATGGGGTCTTTGTTGATTTTGGGATCAAGGTAATGCTGGCCTCATAGAAAGAGTTTGGAAGTTTTCCTTCCATTTCTATTTTTTGGAACAGTTTTAGGAGAACATTCAGGAGTTATTATTCAGAAGAATACAAACATTCTCTGAATGTTTGGTAGAATTCCCCTTGGAAGCTGTCCTGCCCTGGGCTCTTGTTGGGAGATTTTGATGACTGCTTCAATTTCTTTACTGGAAATGGGTCTGTTCAGGTTTTCTATTTCTTTCTGGTTTGGTTTTGGTAGTTTGTATGTTTCTATGGATGCATCCATTTCTTCCAGATTGGCTAATTTGTTGGCATATAGTTGCTCATTATATGTTCTTAGAATTGTTTCTATTTCTTTAGTGTTAGTTGTGATAGCTCCTCTTTCATTCATGATTTTATTAATTTGGGCCCTTTCTCTTTTTGATAAGTCTGGCCAGGGGTTTATCAATCTTATTAATTCTTTCAAAGGATCAGCTCCCAGTTTCATTGATGTGTTCTACTGTTCTTTGGTTTCTATTTCATTTATTTCTCTTCTCCTGCTGGGTTTAGGCCTTCTTTGCTCTTCTTTCTCTAGGTCCTTTAGGTGTAGGGTTAGGTTGTGTACTTGAGACCTTGCTTCTTAAGAATGTATTGCTTGTATTCTATATACTTTCCTCTCAGATTTGCCTTTGCTGTGTCCCAAAGATTTTGGACAGTGGTGTTTTCATTATTGTTTGTTTCCGTGATTATTTAAAATTCTTCTTTAATTTCCTGGTTGACCCATTCATTCTTTAGTAGGATGCTCTTTAGCCTCCATGTATTTGAGTTCTTTCCAACTTTCCTCTTTGATTGAGTTCTAGCTTTAGAGCACTGTGGTGTGAGAATATGCAGGGAATAATCCCAGTCTTTTGGTACCAGTTGAGACCTGATTTGTGACCCAGGGTGTGATCTGTTCTGGAGAATGTTCCATGTGCACTAGAGAAGAATGCGTATTCTGTTGCTTTGGGATGGAATGTTCTGAACATATATGTGATGTCCATCTGGTCCAGTGTGTCATTTAAAGTCTTTATTTCCTTGTTGATCTTTCACTTAGATGATCTGTCCATTTCAGTGAGGGTGGGGGTGGTAAAGTTGCTACTATTACTGTATTATTATTATTATTTAAAATTTTTTATTTCTTTTCTTTTTTTATTTAAATTATTTATTTTCAGAAAAGCAGTATTCATTATTATTATTTTAAATTATTTATTTCTTTTCAACGTAACAGTATTCATTGTTTTTGCACCATATCCAGTGCTCCATGCAATCTGTGCCCTCCCTAATACCCACCACCTGGTTCCCCCAACCTCCCCACCCCCCCCCCCCGCCCCTTCAAAACTCTCAGGTTGTTTTTCAGAGTCCATAGTCTCTCATGGTTCACCTCCCCTTCCAGTTTCCCTCAACTTCCTTCTCCTCTCCATCTCCCCTTGTCCTCCATGTTATTTGTTATGCTTCACAAATAAGTGAAGCCATATGATAATTGACTCTTATTATTTTTTATGTGTTTCTTTGATTTTGTTATTAATTGGTTTATATAATTGGGTGCTCCTATGTTAGAGGCATAGATACTTAAAATTGTTAGATCTTCTTGTTGGACAGAACCTTTGAGTATGATATAGTGTCCTTCCTCATCTCTTATTATAGTCTTTGGCTTAAAATCTAATTGATCTGATATAAGGATTGCCACCCAAGCTTTCTTTTGATGTTCACTAGAATGGTAAATTGTTTTCCACCCCCTCACTTTAAATCTGGAGGTGTCTTTGGGTCTAAACTGAGTTTCTTGTAGACAGTATATTTATGTTTTTTTTTTTATCCATTCTGATATGCTGTGTCTTTTAATTGGGGCATTTAGCCCATTTACATTCAAGGTAATTATTGAGAGATATGAATTTAGTGCCATTGTGGTGCCTGTAAAGTGACTCTTAATATATATTGTCTCTGTTCCTTTCTGATGTACTACTTTTAGGCTCTCTCTTTGCTTAGAGGACCCTTTTCAGTATTTCCTGTAGGACTGGTTTGGTGTTTGCAAAATCTTTTAATATTTCTTTGTCCTGGAAGCTTTTTCTATCTCCTTCTATTTTCAATGAAAACTTAGCTGGATATAGTAATCTTGCTGCACATTTTTCTCATTTAGTGCTCTGAATATATCTTTCCAGTCCTTTCTGGTCTACCAGGTCTCTGTGGATAGGTCTACTGCCAATCTATTATTTCTACCATTGTAGGTTACAGATCTCTTGTCCCGAGATGCTTTCAGGATTTTCTCTTTGTCTCAGATTTCTAAGTTTTATTATTAGATGACAGGGTGCGGACCTATTTTTATTGATTTTAATTGGGGTTCTCTGTGCCTCCTGGATAATGATGCCCGTTTCCTTTCCCAAAATTAGGTAATTTCTCCATGATAATTTGCTCCAATAGAACTTCTTCCCCCTCTCTCTTTCTTCTTCTGGGATCCCAGTTATTCTAATATTATTTTGTTTTATGGAGTCACTTATCTCTTGAGTTCTCTCTTTGTGATCCAGTAGTTCTTTATCTCTTTTTTTCTCAGCTTTTTTTTTTCTCAATCATTTAGTCTTCTATATCACTAATTCTCTCTTCTGCCTCATTTATCCTAACCCCATTTATCCTAGTAAAAACCTCCATTTTTTAAAAAAAAATTTAAGTTTCTTTTCAGCATAACAGTATTCATTGTTTAGCAACATGGACAGGACTAGAAGAGATTATGCTGAATGAAAACCTCCATTTTTAAAAATTTTTATTTTTTTAAAAATTTCTTTTATGCATAACACAATTCATTGTTTATGCACCACACCCAGTGATCCATGCAATATGTGCCCTCCATAATACCCATCACCTGGCTCTCCAACCTGCCCCCCCCTGCCCCTTCAAAACCCTCAGATTGTTTTTCAGAGTCCATAGTCTCTCATGGTTCATCTCTCCTTCCAATTACCCTCAACTCCCTTTTCCTCTTCATCTCCCTATGTCCTCCATGTTATTTGTTATGCTCCACAAGTAAGTGAAACCATATGATAATTGACTTTCTCTGCTTGACTTATTTCACTCAGCGTAATCTCTTCCAGTCCTGTCCATGTTGCTACAAAAGCTGGGTATTCATCCTTACTGATGGAGGCATAATACTCCATAGTGTATATGGACCACATCTTCCTTATCCATGCATCTGTTGAAGGGCATCTTGGTTCTTTCCACAGTTTGGCGACCGTGGCCATTGCTGCTATAAACATTGGAGTACAGATGGCCCTTCTTTTCACTACATCTGTATCTTTGGGGTTAATCCCCAGTAGTGCAATTGCAGGCTCATAGGGAAGCTCTATATTTAATTTCTTAAAAAATCTCCACACACTTTTCCAAAGTAGAGCCTCCATTTTTTTTTTAATTGCAACTCATTAATAGCCTTTTTGATTTTGACTTGGTTAGATTTCAGTTCTTTTTTTTCTCCAGAAAGGGATTCTCTAGTATATTCTATTTTTTTGAGTCCAGCTAGTATCTTTATAATCATCATTCTGAACTCTAGTTCTGACATTCTACTAATGTCTGTAGTAATTAGGTCCCTGGCAGTTGGTATTGCCTCGGGTTCTTTCTTTTGAGGTGAGTTTTTCCATTTTGTTATTTGTCCAGAGAAGAATAGATGAATAAGAGAACAAAATGCTAAAAGGGAACAATGACCGCAGAAAAATACACACTAAACAAAACAGAAGAGTCCCAAAACTGGGGGGAAAGAAAGGGAAAAAAATATGAATGTGATCAAGCCAATGAATAGAACAGTGCCACACTCTAGATTTTGGTTATATTTTGGCCTTTTAGAAGAAAGTGCCTCCCAAAATTTTAAAGAAAGAAAAAACAACACACACACACACACACACACACACACACACACACATATACACACACACACACACCACACAACATAAGGTTAAATACAACAAAGGGATAGAATATAATGGTAAAAATGAAAATGAAATAGATTTTAAAAGAAATTGATAAGATGGTAGTTGAAAAATGATAGAAGAAAAATTAAAAAATAGGAGAAAAATAAAGAAATGAAGAAAATTAAAAATTAACTCTGAGGGTCGCCTGTGTGGCTCAGTGGTTAAGCCTCTGCCTTCAGCTCAGGTCATGATCCCAGGGTCCTGGGATTAAGTCCCGCATTGGGCTCTCTGCTCAGCAGGGAGCCTACTCCCCGCCCCCCCACCTGCCTCTCTGCCTATTTGTGATCCCTCTTTCCGTCAAATAAATAAATAAAATCTTAAAAAAAAAAATTAACTCTGAAAGACTAAAGAATCATGGGAAAAAAGCCCATGAATTCTAAGTGCTTTATTACCCTAGCACTGGTGTTTTGCAGTTCTGTTTCATCAGTAAACTTGGTCTTAGCTGAAGGTTCTTGCTGACCTTCTCAGGGAGGGGCCTGTTGCAGTGATTCTCAAATGTGTTTGCCCAAGGTGGAGTTGTACCACCCTTGTCAGGGGCCAGGCTAAGCAATCTGTTCGGGTTTGCTAGGGGTAGCTTTTGTTCCCTGAATGCCTTCTGTACAGCTTTGGAAGATGGGAATGAAAATGGCGGCCTCTCAGTCTCCCACCTGGAGGATCCGAGAACTCGGTACCCTACTCCTCAGTGTACCCTCAGAGGAAAGCAGTCTGTCCTCCTGTTTCCCTGGTCTCCGGCAGTACTCTATGCTCACCCAGACTGTGACCGAGCATTTCTATCTCTGGCACACAGCCCCATTTGGAGTCTCCAAACCCAGCAGATTCCTGCAACACACTCCTACACCACTCCTCCTAGAGGAAGATTGAGGGAGTCTCTTAGATCTGTCACTTGTGGGATCCCTGCTTGAAGAGTAATGGCCCAACTTTGCCTCGGATCATGGTTTATAGCAACCCCAAGCTGTGAACCCACTCCTTGGCTCCATCTTTGCAACTGGCTTCCCCTTCTGATACCTGGGAGCTCTGCCACACTCAGGCACCCCCAATCTTTCTGTGCCACCAAGCGTCCTGAGACCACACTGTCCCAGCGAGGGCTCCAACCCCTGCTTAGCCTCTGGAGTGACATCCCTCAGTGGAGCAGACTTCTAAAATTTCCGAGTTTGTGCTCCATTGTTCTACAGCTTGCTATGGTCTGGCCTCTCTCCCTATGGTCTTTCTTTCCATTTATCACCTCAGATTCACATCTCCATACATCCTACCTTTCAGAAAGTGGTCACTTTTCTGCTCATAGAATTGCTGCTCTTCTGTACTTTGATCTCCTGTTGAGTTCATAGGTGTGCAGAATGATAATTCTAATATATAATGATAATTTGATAATTATTTAACTGAATTCCTGGGATGACAACATTTAGGTCTCCTACTCCACCATCTTGCGCTTCCTGTTGGTGAGTGATTTTTTTTTTTAAATGTGTTGTTGGATTAAGTTTGCTAATACTTTATTGAGGATATTTACATCTATGTTTATCAGAGATATTTAACCAGTTTTGTTTTTTGTGTGTGTCTTTATCTGGTTTTGGTGTAACAGTTATGGGGCCTCATAGAATGTATTTAGAAGCTCTACTTATTCTTCTATATTTCACAACAGTTTGAGAACAATAGGTATTAACTCTTTAAATGTTTACTAGAATTCACTTGTGAAGCTGTCTGATCCTGGACTTTTGTTTGTTGGGAGGTTTTTTTTTTTTTTTTTTTTTATTCATTGGTAGTAATTGGTCTGTTCTAATTTTCAATTTCTTCCCGAGTCAGTTTTGGAAAGTCGTATGGTTCTAGGAATTTATCCATTTCTTCTAGGTTGTCCAATTTGTTGGCATATAATTTTTTTTTGTAATAATCTCTTATCATCTTTTGTATTTCTGTGGTGTCAATCATTATTTCTTCTTGTTCCTTTCTAATTTTATTTATTTGAGTCCTATCTTTTTGATGGATCTGGCTAAAGATCTCTAAATTTTATTGGCCTTTTCAAAGAACTTGCTTCAGTTTTTATCAATCTGTTCTATTGTTTTTTTAGTCTCTATATCAATTATTTCTGCTCCAATATTTATTATTTCCTTCCTTCTGCTGGCCTTGGGCTTTGTTCTTCTTTTTCCAACTCCTTTAGGTGTAAGGTTATGTTGCTTATTTGGTACCCTTCTTGTTGTATTGCCTGCATTGCTAAATCTCTTTCCTTAGATGAGTTTTTGCCTGCATCCCAAAGATTTTGGACCATTGTTTTCATTTCCATTTGTCTCCACGAATTTTCTTATTTCCTTTTTGATTTCTTGGTTTACCCATTCATTGTTTAGGAGCATGATATTCAGCCTCCATGTATTTGTGTTCTTTTCTTATATTTTCCTATGATTGAATTCTAGTTTCATACCATTGTGGTTGGAAAAGATGCATGAAATGATTTAAGTCTTTTTGAATTTATTGAGACTTTTTTGTGGCCCAACACCTGAGTTATTTTGGAGAATGCCCCATGTGCACTTGAAAAAAATGTATTCTATTGTTTTGGGATAGTATGTTCTGTATATATCTCTTATGTCCATCTTGTCTAATGTGTCATTCAAAGGCATTGTTTCCTTATTGATTTTCTTTTTTTGTAGCTCAGTAAATTTTTAATCACCATCTAGTTCAAAGTATAGATCATGTCCAGCATCCCAGAATGTTCCCTTCTGCATTCTTCCCCACCCCGCAAAAGATAACCATTATTTTCTATCACCACGGATGACATTTGCCTGAGTTTGAACTTTTATATGAAGGGAATCATGTGTCCTTATTGATTTTCTGCCTAGATGATCTATCCATTGATGTAAGTGGAGTATTAATAATACTCTAATAATAGAAGATTTTATCATTAGTTTCTCCTTTTATTTTTCTTCATATTTGCTTTATGTATTTAAGTGTCTTAATGTTGGGGGTATATATATATATATATATATATATATATATATTTACAGTTGTTATATCCTGTTGTTGGATTAATCCTTCTATGTAATCCCCTTCTTCGTCTCTTGTTAAGTCTTTGTTTTAAAGTCTGTTTTGTGTGATATAATTATTCCTTTTTTTTTCTTTCTTCCATTTCCAAGGTAAATGTTTTTCCATTCCTTCATTTTCTGTCTGTATGTGTCTTTGGACTCATAAACAGCACATAGATTGGGCCTTTTTTTTTTTTATCCTTTCTGCCACCCTGTGTCTTTTGATTGGAGCATTTAGACCATTTACATATAAAGTAATTATTGCTATTATTACTAATTATATTATTAGTACTAATATAGTACTAATATACTATATAATTATATAATGTAGTATATTATAATATAATATAGTACTATATAATATAGTACTAATATACTAATCATATTATAATAATACTAATTATTATAATGTACTAATATATTAATATATTAGTATACTAATATACTATATAACTATATAATATAGTACTAATATATATAATATAGTATATATTATAATATAATATAGTACTATATAATATAGTACTAATATACTAATTATAATATACTAATTATATTATTACTAATTATTGCTAATTATATAAAGTAATTATTACCATTTTATACTACAAGAAGACAATATTAAAATGAGGGGCGCCTGGGTGGCTCAGTGGGTTAAAGCCTCTGCCTTCGGCTCAGGTCATGATCCCAGGGTCCTGGGATAGAGCCCCGCATCGGGCCCTCTGCTCCGTGGAGAGCCTGCTTCCTCCTGTCTCTCTGCCTGTCTCTCTCCTGCCTCTCTGCCGCCTCTCTGCCTACTTGTCATCTCTATCAAATAAATAAATAAAATCTTAAAAAAACAAGGCATATTTATTTATATTGTACCTGCATAGAAAATTAAAAAATTTTAGAATAGCAACTATGACATAGTCTGTATAATGTAATCATTTTAAAGACATCAAAACCATTATAAGTATGTGCATTTGCTTTTTAAAAATAGATAAGTTCCTTAAATGTTAAAAAATGTAAATAATCAGCTAATGGTTTTGTGACTAAAATATATTTAATACTAGTGAGGACTGATTTAAGAACTAACTCACTCATCCAATTCTAAAAACTCTTCTTTTCTGGGGTGCCTGTCTTGGGTGCATCCAAGTCTTGGTTTTGGCTCAGGTAATGATCTTAGTGTTGTGAGATGGAGCCCTACTGAGCATAGAGTCTACTTGTGACTTTTTCTCCATTTGTCCCTCCCACCATGCTTTCTTTCTCTCTAAAAAACAACAAAACAAAACAAACAACAACAATAACAACAAAACAAACCCCCAAACTCTTCCTTTCTTTACACACTTACTGAAGTCTGTCAATTATCCTGTAACATGCTGGGAATGAAAAGATAAGATCCTCTCCTCATCCTCAAAGGGCTTCCACTCTGGAGGAAGAGACAGACACATAATAGACTCACCTCAAAAAATGTAAGTACAATGATGAAATTTATTTTATTTTTTAGTGTATTTTAGATGCATTATGAAGGACACATAGCAGAGCCTGAAGATGTTTGGAAGGCTTTCTAGTGGAAGTGTTGTCTGAATCAAATCTTAACAAAAGAATAGGTGTTTGACAAGTATAGCTACATAGTCAACCTCTAATACATTGCAGTAGTAAGGTACGTGTGAACTATTTTATACAAAATACTTTTTGTTCCTTCTTTAGGTAATGAGTTCAGTTGAATAACTAAAATATTAGTGCTGAATTAAGACAAAACTGTAGTAGATAGTTCAAACTTGTCCTTAGTAGCCTCCCAAGTAAATTTTATGATTCTTTTCCCACCTTTTTTCAATCCCTCTACTTACCTTGAAGTATAGTCCTATCCAATTGCACAATAACACTTTCAGAGAGATATCTTTTGGTCTTCAGGTGACGGTTTTCTTTTTAGGCTATAGCATTTTAAAAAATATTTTTTACTTTACAATATTTAATTGCTTGTTTTAGACTTGGTAGGGTATAAATACAAAGGAATTTTAATTTTTCTCACCACTTCTACTTCAAATATTTTCTGATGTTCAATTTTCTCCATCTGTGGATAATACCTTGGGCCAATGTGGTAGTTTTCTGATTATCTTTAGCATTAATACAGGGTCTTCTTTATCCAGATCTGGAGGGTCTAAAGCCAAAATTTTAATTTTTTTAAATCCAAATTAAAACTTATTCCTCAAGACTGGGTCTGACTCAGGCTTGATGTACTTTTTTTCCTCTGCCTTTTTACTCCTCTTCTCCCACATGACTACTCTGCCTTTGTTTACTCTAGGTTCCAGGTAGGAGAAAAGTAAAGGTGAAAAGTTTTTCCTTGACTGATATTGTTGCCCTATTATTTGACAGAAATTTGTATGTTGATTTTTCTCTCATGGAGTGCTTTTTTTGGTGGTGGTGTGGGGTGCTCTCTAAACTGTAGTTCTATGGTATAGGTAATGCTTTATTGATTGACTACTTAGGACTTCTTTCATCCCTGGATTCTGGTGATGTATACCATATAGACTCACTTTTGGGGTTGTTTTATTCTCCAAGTAGTGCTTTTGGGTGAAATCCCTTTCAAGATGGTCTAAGATTGTTACTTTCTATAAGCCCTAACTAGGCTAAAGGTGAGTATTCTATATTTGCTCTGTTACAGGTGGGAATTCAGTTTGCTTCTGCTATGGCCCATTTTCTTTGTGGTAATTACATACTAACAACTCACCAAATATATTTTTCCTCATGGATTATTACCAAACTTCCAGTCTCCCCTTGTATACAGTTGATGAGGGTAATGAGTAAGAACTGTGAAACCGAAGTTATCAATAGTGAACCAATATTGTACCAATATTGATGTGTGGGGTGTCTGCCAAAATCCAATAAAAGGTGAAAGATTTGTATGATCTGGAGGGAAACCAGAATATTCTGCCAAAAATCCAGGACAAAAGGCATTTTATGTGTTATGTGTCTTTTTGGCAAAACATTAGACAGCCATATAAGTAAATTACCAACATTATTAATATCTTTTAACAAAGTTGTATGGACAGAAATTGCATACTGAAAAAGTCTAAACTTTCCTGGAAATAAATATTAAGATTTTTAAGAGCTATTTTTTTCTCTGTAAGGGGAGGAAATCTCTTTCCATGGAAACACATTTGTGAAACTATAAGTGCATCAAAATACAGTAAAAAACATGATGAATTTTGCCTTGCAACACAGGACCATCATGGTTATGAATACAGCCAAGTCCATTTGGGTTGAAAGAAGAGGATTACTGTTTGACTTTCAGAAAATGAATCACTGTTTTTGACAAAACCTTTTCACAAAGGTTGGATTATTTTCATTCCACAAATGACCTGACGGAGGGCAAATTTCATGTCCTTGTTGCGTAGGCTATAGATGATGGGGTTTAAGACTGGTGTCACTACAGAGTATATCAGTGTGATGATCTTATGCATAGCAACTGAGTCGCCAGATGTGGGACTCACATACATCACCATTATGGTTCCATAGAACAAAGACACTACAACTAAATGGGATACACAGGTAGAGAAGGCTTTTTGCCGCCCAGCTGAAGAAGGAACCTTAAGGACAGCTCTGAGCACCAGGGCATAGGACCCAAGAATGTACCAAATGGTGGTAATGATGATAAGAGAGCTCACAGAATGGAATACATGCTCTATGATGGGTGCAGGGGCACAGGACAATGCCATCAGTGGGTCCACATCACACAGAAAGTGATCAATAATGTTGGGACCACAAAAGGGTAGTTGAGAAATGAAGAAAATAGTAATTGCATGTCCAAGGAAACCAATGAGCCAACAAAGAGACACCAGAGTGACACAGAGCTGCCCAGTCATAATGGAGGGATAGTGCAATGGATGGCAGATGGCCAGGTACCGATCATAGGCCATGACACAGAGGAAGACGCACTCAGTTGTGCCCAGTGAAAAGAAGAAGTAGAATTGAGTGAAACAACCAGAGAATGATATGGTCTTGGTTTTGGAAAGAAAATTGACCAACATGTTGGGGACTGTGCAAGTCACATACCAGATTTCTAGGAAGGAGAAGTTGGCCAGGAGCACATACATAGGGGTATGGAGCCGATGGTCCCATCTCACTGCACAAATGATGGCTGTATTCCCAGTTAGAGTCAAGATATAGATTAACAAAATCATTGAGAAAAGGGTGATCTGTATGTTCCAGGGACCAGGAAAGCCCAACAAGATAAACTCTGTCACAGTAGATATCCCTGACTTATTCATGGTCTCCAGACTGTGGAGAGAAGACAGATAGATAGTGGTAAGTCACTTTGCTACTGAAACCTTTGAAACTTTTCTTAGGACAGGCAATTTGAATGATCAGACAAATGTATTAAAAATCCTAAAACAAGTCTTGAATAAATCCTGCTCTGTTCTGAGTGAGCTATTTCGTCCTGATTCTTTGTAAATGTACAATTCTAGGCTGCTTGAACTATTTGTCAGTGGGCACAATCAGTTAAATTTCACATTTCTTTTGGTAGAAAGAAATACTTGAGTTAGAGGCAAAAAGGGTTTGTTTTATATTTAATTTTTTTCCATATTGTTCATAAAGTTGTTCATATATAACAGTGCAGTTCACTTCAAAATGTGAGTACACATATGCTATCATTTAAAAATAGGTGTGTATTTGACACATTCTATAGATTTGTATGGTTTAAACTTTCACATTATTACAGTTTCTCTCCCTGTCAACCTCCCCCACGATTTTCTTGAGCTGTTTCCATTACATTTATTTTCTCTCACCTTTTCATGATGCTGGAAGAAAATCAACAAAGATATCCAGATAGTAAACTCTTACTACTATTTCTTAAAGATGTTTACATTGCACTAAAGCTCATTTACAATTTTGTATTTAATCTTTTGTTTTTAGCCATGTAAAGTCACTATAATTCACCTAATGATTAATTTCACACGATAATTTATCATGTTTCATGTCCATTTAAAATATCTCATTAAAAATCAATATAACATTGACAGCATATTGGGGAAGAAAATGAAAATCACCAGGAGATTGTCTTCTAAAGTTCTTCTCATTGCTGTCACAAATCTTTCTTCAAGTTCACTGTTTGGAAGATTTTACTTTAGGTTACAATACTCCCAATTCTGATAGAAAACAAGACTTGCCCTTATTCCCTTTACATAACATCATCACCAAAGATGTCTTTTTTTTTTTTTCAAAGATGTCTTTTTAAGAATCAAATACAACTCAGAAAAGAGTACAATGGTAGATTTCAGAAAATTTTTAACAAGATATTTCCTTAAAATTTTCCTTAAAAACAGTTTTGATAGAAGTGGTGTGTACAGAATATTTATAGTACTCACTGAACATAATCAAATGGAAAAAATCCTTCTATTTAGTGAGGTTATATTAAGTAATATAAATGTACTTATAATGAAGCAGTTGTTGCAGTTTCACTAAATGAATAATGCATAAAGTGAACTATTAACCTATTCATCTAGAAGCAAACATAACCTTCCTACTGGACTGGTTAAGTCAAGAACATTATAGTCTTGAGGACAAGAAACCAAGAGAACGACGTTGAAAGATGGGGATAAATTCTTTTTAATTTTTTGAACTAGGATGATTATGAAGAAGTAAACTAAACTGCATTGATCATTGTTTTGGTTCAGGGTTCCATAGAACACATCATTGTGCAAGAAAGAAATGGTTCCCCACTATGGGAACTCTGAATTTCCAAGCAAGAGAACTCTCTTCTCAACAAGACAAGAAAGCAATGATGCAGCGAGCATCCACTTACTACCTGGAACAATAACAACAATAACTTGAATCAGATTCACAGACTTTGACTAAAAATCTAAATATGTAAGACTTAGGTCTATGTATTTGAGCTATAGACTACTCTTAAAAAAAAAAAAAAGACCTCACAGAATAACTATTAGCTATAGGAAAAGCATGGTAAATAAATTTCACAAATAATTTTCAACATGATTATAAGAGGCAATTCCTAATATATTCACCATTAAATTCTCAGTGAATCTTACTCATTATATACACTGATTTGATTTTGTCCTTAAAAAAATTTTTTTTAATGCCACCTCTTCTGAAGATGGAGATGAGTAATGGAATGGACAAAGAGGGGAGAGCTGAGAGAAGACCAAAACAAAACAAATCCCTGTTTTCTCTTGATTTTGGTCCCAGTGGGTGGAACTAGTTCCATACTGTTTTGTTCAAAATATCTATGTAAATAACATCACTTGTGGTATTCCAGCCACTTCCTGAGAAGGGAAAGATCTTTGGATGACTTTGGCACCATTTAGTGCACTAATCTGGGGGAAGTTCCAGGATGATCTAAATACTCTGAAAATTTCATCTCTTTGAATTGTGAGTAACCAATATTCCTTGATACTCAGTCTCTTGAGCATATTCAATGAACAAATGTGAAAGAGGTGAATAGGCCTACCTGTGGTGCATAATAGTCCATCAGAGATGATGTTTCCTATATACTGGGAAGCTTTCCCAGGTCCTGGGGAGAGTTCATAGGGAGGTCACAAAGATTCTCTCATTCACTGCCCTTGATGTGGAAGCCCTGTGTGAGAGTTTTTTGCATGACTTATTTCTTTTCCCTTGCACTGTAAGATTCTAGTGGCCTATTTACAACAGAGTGTGCTAAAGCTATGTACTAGTTTTAATTTATGTGTCAGTTTAGCCATTGTTGAGAATTCCGAGGTATGTTTTCATATGATCCTAAACTTTCCATTCCTTTCCCTAGGGACCTTCTTTCTTCTTGCCCGGGGATTTCATTAGTATTTCTGATAAGTTGGCCTAAAGTGACTAGTAGGTAATGTGCTACATTGCCTCTCTGGAGACCTCATAATCTCAAGTTTGTGCTTCTCAAACAGAGTATGTGATTCTGTGCCATGGGATACACACAGCCCCTAATTAGATGTCTTCCTGAAGGGACAGTTTCACTTAGAGAAAATTATTTTGTATTACACCAAATATGTACATGGAACAGAAAGTGTAATTAGTGATTATTTTTAAGATAAAACTTTGACTTTAAAAGGAATATTGCCCCAAAATGCCCCATGTTCTCTGCCAAAAACTCTTTGGTGTTAAAAAGGTTTGAGAAATGCTTTATGAGAATATTTAATCACCTAGAACAAGCAAGCCTATCTTCCTGGAACACCTAATTTCATTTCCAGCATGGCCATAACTAAAAGGATATACTTTGATTTTAAGAAGATTGGCCTTTCAGCTAATGGCTTTCCTTTTCAACATGGTGTTTGGGCACAAAGATGGAATTTGTTCTTGGTATAATTTTCTCTTAGTAATTTTCTGACTGAGACTTTGTCCTATAGCTTCCTAAGAGGCATAAAAATATGTTTGACATTATTATTGCATATTACAAGTGGTATTGTCACAGTTGATTTGGGAAAGCTATAAATAAAGATGTGCAGTTGGGAGAACATATAGATTGATTATTATTATTTTTTAATCTTTAAAATTTATTTATTTATTTATTTTTTAGTGTAACAGTATTCATGGTTTTTGCACCACACCTAGTGCTCCATGCAATTCGTGCCCTCTCTAATACCCACCACCTGGTTCCCCCAACCTCCCCGCACCACCCCCCGCCCCTTTGAAACCCTCAGATTGTTTTTCAGAGTCTATAGTCTCTCATGGTTCATTTCTCCTTCCAATTTTCCTCAACTCCCTTCTCTCCATCTCCCCTTGTCCTCCATGTTATTTGTTATGCTTCACAAACAAATGAAGCCATATGATAATTAACTCTCTCTGCTTGACTTATTTTACTCAGCATAATCTCTTCCAGTCCCGTCCATGTTGCTACTAAAGTTGGGTATTCATCCTTGCTGATGGAGGCATAATACTCCATAGTGTATATGGACCACATCTTCCTTATCCATTCGTCCATTGAAGGGCATCTTGGTTCTTTCCACAGTTTGGCGACCGTGGCCATTGCTGCTATAAACATTGGGGTACAGATGGCCCTTCTTTTCACTACATCTGTATTTTTGGAGTAAATCCCCAGTAGTGCAATTGCAGGGTCATAGGGAAGCTCTATTTTTTTTTTTTTTTTTTTTTTAAAGATTTTATTTGTTTATTTGACAGAGAGAGACCACAAGTAGGCAGAGAGGCAGGCAGAGAGAGAGAGGTGGAAGCAGGCTCCCCGCTGAGCAGAGAGCCCGATGCGGGACTCGATCCCAGGACCCTGAGATCATGACCCGAGCCGAAGGCAGCGGCTTTACCCACTGAGCCACCCAGGCGCCCCTGGGAAGCTCTATTTTTAATTTCTTTTTTTTTATAAAGATTTTATTTATTTATTTGACAGAGAGAGATCCCAAGTGGGCAGAGAGGCAAGGCGGAGAGAGAGGAGGAAGCAGACTCCCCACGGAGCAGAGAGCTAGATGTGGGTCTTGATCCCAGGACCCTGGGATCATGACCCAGCTGAAAGCAGAGGCTTTAGCCCACTGAGCCACCCAGGCACCCCTCTATTTTTAATTTCTTGAGGAATCTCCACACTGTTTTCCAAAGTGGCTGCACCAACTTGCATTCCCACCAACAGTGTAAGAGGGTTCCCCTTTCTCCACATCCTCTCCAACACATGTTGTTTCCTGTCTTGCTTATTTTGGCCATTCTAACTGGTGTAAGGTGGTATCTCAATGTGGTTTTAATTTGAATCTCCCTGATGGCTAGTATAATGAACATTTTTTCATGTGTCTGATAGCCATTTGTATGTCTTGATTGGAGAAGTGTCTGTTCATATCTTCTGCCCATTTTTTGATATGATTGTCTGTTTTGTGTGTGTTGAGTTTGAGGAGTTCTTTATAGATCCTGGATTATTGTGAAGTTCAAGGGTTAGGGACTGAATGGGCAGTGTTGTAAATTAGGGATTTGAATGGAGGAAGAGTTTGTACTTTATGTAATGGAAGTATAAAGCCTACTTTGTTTTTGGTGTGAAAGACAGCTTTACACAATGGCAAATGTTTTTACTGGGTGGATTTATTTATTTTTTTGCAGCCTTTTGGTCCATTGTTTTTAAAGAATATTTTCTGAACTTAGATCACGCACCTATTGAAAGGCTCCAGGTATGCATGCATTTCATTCTTTCCACCAGCTAAGATTAAACAAATGAAGAGACATCAAAGACAAATAACATACATATAATAACAGAATGTAATTACTTAGAAAAGTATGCATGTTTACAATATTTTATTTAGCCTTTTTCATTGGTGAGCTGAACTTGAACTGCTAAGGAACTGTGGAAAAAAAGTATCTTCTACTTAAGTATGATCCAGAACATGAATTACTGAAGCCGTTTTTTATTGCTTTTATAAATAATTAAGGTCAGAAGTGACAAATTCTGCTTTTCTTTATTTTTTCTCCATTTTTAATTTAAATTCAATTTAGTAAACATAAAGTATATTATTAGTTTCAAGAATAGATATTAGTGATTCATCAGTTGCGTATAACATCCAGTGCTCATTATGTCACATGCCCTCCTTAATGCCCATCATACAGTTACCCCATCTCCCCACCGACCACCCCTTCAGCAGCCCTCAGTTTGTTTTCTAGAGTTAAGAGTCTCTTATGGTTTACCTCTCTCTGTTTTTATTTTATTTTTCCTTCCCTTCTCCTGTGTTCATCTGTTTTGTTTCTTAAATTCTACATATGAGTGAAATCATAGGGTATTTGTCTTTCTCTGACTGATGTACTTTGCTTAGCATAATACCCTCTAAAACATCTCAGTTTGGATTAGTTCTTAATCCTAGGACTCTCTTTAGGGCATCTTTCATGTCTTTGTTTCGGAGACTATAGATAAGGGGATTTAAGAGTGGAGTCACTGCTGAGTATACCAAAGTGATGATCTTCTGCATTCCTGTTGGGTTCCCTGATGTTGGGCTTACATACATCACCATAAGTGTTCCGTAGAATAGAGAAACCACCATTAGGTGGGACCCACATGTGGAGAAAGCTTTAGTTCGACCAGCACCAGAAGGAACACGAAGCACAGCTCTGAGTACCAGAGTATAAGATCCCAGGATGGAAAGGAAGGGCCCAAAGATAATCAGTGAGTTGAAGGTGTAACAGATGAGCTCAGTGGAAGGAGCAGGGATGCAGGCCAGTGAGAACAGTGGGCCTGGGTCACACACAAAGTGGTCAATGATGTTGGGTCCACAGAAGGGAAGTTGGGAGATGAGGACAATGGGGACTGGATAGCAGAGAAATCCACTCACCCAGCAAACACAGACCAGGATCACACAGAGCTTCCCAGTCATGATGGAGGGGTAATGTAGTGGGCGACAGATGGCAAGGTATCGATCATAGGCCATGACTGATAAGAAGAAACATTCTGTGGTACGCAGTGAAAAAAAGAAATAGAATTGGAGGAAGCAGCCAGTGAAGGAGATGGTCTTGGTCTCAGAGAGGATGTTGACTAGCATGTTTGGGATAGTGGAGGAAATGTACCAGATCTCTAGGAAGGCAAAGTTTCCCAAGAAGATGTACATGGGTGTGTGAAGACGCTTGTCCCATTTCACTATACAGACAATAATCCCGTTCCCCAGTAGGGTGAGGAGATAGACCACCAGGATGAATGAGAAGAAAAAGTTCTGCATCTCCCTTTGACCAGGGAAACCCAGAAGGACAAATTCAGTCACAAAATGCATTGTTGTATTCTGGGATTCCAAAACTGTTAGAGAAACAGAAGTAACTAAGGAGTGAATAATAACATTTTTAGGTTTTGCTAACAATACACTTGTTAATGTACAAAGTGTTTTTATTTTACATTATTTCATTTGGTTTTCCAAATGAAAACTGTAGGGAGGTGTGCTTCATCCTTCTCTTTAACAAATAAAAAAAACTTGAGGTTCAGGGCACCTGGGTGGTTTGGTGATTTGGGCCAATGCCTTTGGCTTAGGTTCTGATCTTGGGGTCCTGGGATTGAGCCCCACGTTGGGCTTTCTACTGGGTGGGGAGCCTGCTTCCTCCTCTCTCTCTGCCTGCCTCTCTGCCTACTTGTGATCTCTCTCTCTGTCAAATAAATAAAATCTTAAAAAAAAAAAGAAAACTGAGGCTCAGAGAAATTTAAGGGGTTTACTTAAACGTGCAAAAATAGGCAGTAGCTCCTAGATACACTCCCCATTTAGAGATTGGTTTAGAGCAGACCTCACTTCGTTTCAAATATTCCTGTAAGCCTGAGTTAGTTAACGTATCATCTTACATGTTAAAATCATTGCCTCTTGGATATCCTACATGTAAGTATACACTTTGGATATATTCTACTTTGAAACAAAATTGAATAGAAATCTGAAGCAAAAAATTGTTTTCTTACTCAGAATTTCACATACTAAAGTCCAATAAAAAGCAGATAAATGGAACTATGTGGTGGGAGTCTTGAGCTCCCTTGCTTTTCTGTTTCTGAGGGAGGTGCTCTAGAAACCTCAGGATTCTGTAAAATGGTGTGAAAATTATTTATGTAGCCCTCTCTAAGTTACATTCTTTTAGGTGGCATCTGGATTTGTAGAACAATTTAGCTCATTCCCTCCTGAGGAAATCTGGTTCTTTCAAAGTACTTAATGTTGCACAAAATCTGTCTCCTTTATTACTTCTATGCATTGATCCTAGTACTCTCCTTTGCTGAAGCTATACAAAATAAGTCTCATTCCTCTTCTATTATGGTGATGATGATGGGGCTTAAATAACAGATGGAAGCTATTATGTGCCATATACATTACTTTTTTTTTTTTTCCTGGATACCACCATTTTTCCTGGCTTGTTTCCCCCTAAGCTGCATTATTCTACATCATGGCTAGAGTTTTGAGGTAACTGGTAGCTGGATATGCCAATTTTGTCTAGTATACAAAACAGTGTACTTCCTTCTCTCTCTCTCTTTTTTTGTCTGGGAATTAAGCCTTAAACACCATAACTTTCCATTCATCATCTTGCTTTTACCTCAATTAAATAACGAATTAGAAAGGTCATCTTAGGATATGCCGAGACCAGAAAGATTGTCCTCATACTGGCTGAGTTAGGAATTGAGACATGAGTATAAATTTGGATGTTGCTAACAACTTCTCTAGAATTATTGATCCAGGCTTATTTCTTTATCTATCTATCTATCTATCTATCATCTATCTATCTATCTATCATCTTCCTATATCATCTATCTATCTAATCTATCTAGCAAGGGATGGGGGGCAAAAAGAGAGAGAGAATTCCCGAGATCATGAACTGAACCAAAATCAAGAGTCAGCCACCTAATTGACTGAGCCACTCAGGTGCCCCATATCCACTCTTATTTCTTTGTCTTAAAGTTTCCTGGTTAAAATTCAAGATATTTGGCTGGGTGAAACCACCATTTTATTTTAAATATTTTAAATTTAGTGATATCTTGACTACATATGTAAGATAATTTGCCATATTATTTATTAATGTTACTGCTAAGATACTCACAAAATTGCATCTTTATGCCATTTAAATAATCTTCAGAGCACATGAGGTCTACTTCTCAGTATTTGATCAAACCTGGAGCAAACTGAGAAGGTAAAGGTTTTATTGCCAAGGCAACTTTGTATATCTGTTTTGATTAACGATATTTTTAAAATGATGAAAATGATGAAAAAAGACTCTGACTAAACATGACTTTCATGAAAGTCTAAATTTTGTCCAGGTAAGTTAGTTCAATAGACTATAGCTATGACTGTATGTATCAAAATTTCTAGGAGAGCTATAATTTCAAATATACCCCCCATAACTATACTTGTATTTGTCAGACCATGTGCTGTCACTTTTGGTCAGAAAATATAGTTACTTGGCTTATAATAAAAAAAAGTTGAATCTTGAATTTAAATCATAGCACATTATTCACTTACTTATTCACTGGCATTAAACACAAGTTTATTCACTGTTATATTCCCAGCAGTGTGCTAAGGCCTGGGGCACAATGGTAAGCATGAAAAATAAAATTCCTCCCCTTTTGAAACTTATGACATAAAAGCAGTCAAGACTGCCACTTACATCTATAGTGTCTTGAACAGTGTTTCATGGCACATACCCAATTACATACTGTGGGCCTCAAAAAGATATTTATTACAGCTCATAATAATTTAGATAAATCAGTGTAATGAGAGGAGTCACATGATTGCCAACTTTGACATAAATGAGATTTTTGGCTTTTCAAGACAGACAGAGACATGAGACATGAATTGATTTACTTTAATCACAAACCAGGAAGTTTTTGTCACCAAGAAACGAAACATAAATCCAGTTCATGATTTTGGACTTGGAACCAGACCTCATAAGTCTTACCTCCTTCCTGGTCCTCTGATTTCATGATATCCAGGATCTTTTGACATTTGTGCTGCCATGAAATTTTAGTTACCTGTGGAATATGGGATCAGAAAAAGGGATAAACGGACTTCTCAGATTATTTGAAATTTTACTGCATCTATTTCTTCTTCCTCCGCATTAAAGTGCACCTATTAGTAGCTCAAAGGGTGAACTTAAATCCACTTCTTTCTACTCACCTCAAGTGATACAACAAAAGAACAGTTGGAGAGGTGAGGAGAAACAAGGAGCATGGAGAGTCCATTCTATTTGAATGGATAAGGAAGCCAGATCCTCCTTCATAACCCCAGCCACTCATTTGAGAGATTTAAGCCTCTTGCCCAGAGAAGTGCAGGGATTCTTTTCCCTTTAAATATTTATATTTTTAAGGTTAATTTGTAAATTTGGTAATTTGATAAATTTGGTAAATGAAAAAGGACAAGATAGTCTGCTTATGACTCTCTTGGTTTCCATTTCCCACTTGTTACTTATTAAGTATTCTGAAAAATAAGAACATCCTGCTTTAGTTGCCCTTGACGAAGGATAGTTGTCAACCAAAACTTTGCTGATCAATATTAGAAACAAAGTGGTACAAGACTCAGGCTCCATTCTGACTGAAGGTTTAGTGGCACCCCAAAACATCCAAGGGATTTGAACCCTATGTTCCCTAAGTGAGTTGTATAGTGGGAACTTTGTGATACTAGAGTGAGTCCTTAATGTGAATATATTACCCCAAACAGAAGTGTGTTAGGAAAAGAGAACTGCAGGACCTAACATGTTCTTAGTAAAGAACAAAGGAACAAAGAGAGGATAGATTTACAAGAGAACCAGCATGCTCTTAGAGTCTGACAGCAGTGGGTATATAGGAGTAGTGACACACTGATGTGGGCAGACTTTCCTTACATACCTGATGGTGTTTCTGGCTCCAAGAGGAAGATGTGAGAGAAATTTCAGCCATAAGAGTACCTCATTTAATAACCTAAAGGCTCATTCATGAGTGGAGAGCAGTATTTGTGGCCCCATAGACTTCCTTTCCTTTAGTATTCTGAACTAAATGAAATGTATCTTTCATGCCAGTCATTATTAAAAATTTACATGTCCTTCCTGAATCGGATTAATCATTCAGCATGTTCACTGGAAAGCATGTGTTCATGTATCTCTGGGCATGCACCCAATTCTGCCTATATTTGTGCATATTTCCCCTAGTGGTTTGATTAGAAAGGCACAGAGGTCAGAATAAACACCCAAGAGAGGCAGAGAAAATTGTCCTCTTGGTGGAATTATCCTTCCTTTAAGGACCCCATCTACCTGAGGGATGAAGGAGGAGAGGAGTGAATGGGACAGGTTAATAGAGAGAGAGAGAGAGAGAGAGAATGACATGGGGGAGGAGGGGGATAGTGGGTTTGGGGCTGGGAGGGTGAGCTCTCTTTCCAAGATAAATCTGTTTTATCTTGGTGCCAAACCTCTAAGCACTTAAATTCTAAAAATTTTCTGTTTATATGTAATTTATTTAATTTTTGTTATATCCAACAAAAGGTAAAGAATTTTCGTTGTCAATTTTAAGTGTAGCTTGAACACATTTGTTTGAAAAACTTAGTCTTCTATAAAAATAGATTTGTAATTTGTTGACTTAACTGATGCAATATTAGTAAAAATGAAGGTTTAGCACTATAAATGGCTCAAGGCAGGAAATAAGAATTCTTTTTTTAAAAAAAGATTTTATTTATTTATTTGCCAGAGAGAGTGAGCACAGGAGGACAGAGTGGCAGGCAGAGGCAGAGGGAGAAGGAGGCTCCCTGCTCAGCAGAGAGCCCGATATGGGACTCGATCCCAAAACGCTGGGATCATGACCTGAGCCAAAGGCAGCTGCTTAACCAACTGAGCCACCCAGGCATCCCAGAAGTAAGAATTCTTACATTGGTATCGGGAGAAGGAGAAAAACAAGATGAGGCAGAGAATCTGAGGGAACAAGAACTCCAGGAGAGAACACTACTGGGTTTAGGAGTGTGGTTGTGTAAGGACAGAGCAGGTTCTCAAGAATGTAGTCCCTGTACCAACAGGGACTTGAAAAGTTGTTAAAATGCAACTTCTGGGGCTCCTCTCTGACTTAGAAACTTGGTGTGGGCCAAGCAATCTGTTTTTAACAAACTTGCCATGTGTTTCTGTTGCATGCTGATGTTTGAGAACCACTGTGTAGAGGATCAAGTCTGGGTTAAGGAGTGGGTGTATGAAATAGCATCTAAGTTTGGGAGGGATTTCAGTAGGATCAGGAATTAATCGATCATGGTTTGGAGACAGAGTTAGGAATATTTGTAGAGATAACTGGCACTAGAAGCTGAATTACAGGTGATTGTATCTCACAAGCAGGACTGCATTTAAGCATCAGGCTTTTGAAAGAGGCCTGGGAGAGGCAGGGAAGTGGTGAAGAAGGTTATTCAGGCATCATATGAAATGGGGTGACCTGGGATAAAAGCAGGGTACTTTTTATGGGTGGGAGCAGATTTGAGCCTAAAGACAAGGTGGTAAAAGAAAACTAAGACACAGAAAATCTTGGTCCTAGCCTGAGTGTTTTCACTTATAGCTGTGGGAGTTTGGTGGGCTCATTTCAAATTTTAAATATTAGACACATAATTTTTCCTTGTGTACTCCATAGGGCTGATATGAAAATGAGATGAGATACTAGATATGAGAATATTTTGTAAATATCTGTATATTCATAATATGATTGATATGGTTCTCCCATCCAAGTACTAACCAGGCCCGACCCTGCTTAGCTTCCGAGATCAGACGAGATCGGGCGCGTTCAGGGTGGTATGGTTCAAGAGCCTCAGGAGTGTATTTGTAATTTTCCACTCTTTTTTAAAATGATTTTTTAAATTTTTAATTTTTTACTCTAATTCTAGCTAGTTAACACACAGTATAATGCTAGTTTCAGGTGTACAACATGATTCAATAACTTTATATGTGAAACTATGCTCACAAGTATAGCTGCCATCTGTCACCATACAATGCTATTACAATACCACTGACTACATTCCCTATGCTGTAACTTTTATTCCCATGACTTATTCATTTCATACTGTATCATCCACCCGTTTGTTCCATCCCTCCCCTTTAGTAACCACCAGTTACCGCATTTATAGGTCTGATTCTGCTTTTCATTTTTTATGCATTTGTTTTGTTTTTTTAGATTCTGCCAAGAAGATCATATGCTATTTGTCTTTCTCTGTCAAGTTAAAACTCTATTACATATAAGATAAATTCCTTTTTTTAAGCTTTGTTTTCTTTTAAAAATTTTTATTTGAATTTTAGTTAGTTAACAGGTAGTGTAATACTGGTTTTATGAATAATTTAGTGATTCATAAATCAAAATTTAATTTAGTGATTCATCACTTACATATAACACCCAGTGCTTATCACAACTGCCCTCCTTAATGCCCATCCTCCATTTAGAACTTCAGCCTGCCCACCTCCCTCCATCAACCCTCAGTTTGTTCTCTGTCATTATGAGTCTTTAATGGTTTGATTCTCTCTCTTTTCCCCTTCCCTGATGTTTATCTGTATTTTTTTTCATTCTTAAATTCCACATGTGGATGAAATCATATGGTAATTGTCTTTCTCTGACTTATCTTTTTTTTAACATAATACATGCTAGTTCCATACACATTTAAAAAATTAACATATAATGTATTATTTGCCCCAGGGGCACAGGTCTGTGAATCATCAGACTTACACATTTCATAGAACTCACCATAGCACATATGCTCCCCAATGGCCATAACCCAGCCACCCTAACCCTACCTGCTAACCCCCTAGAAACCCTAAGTTTGTTTCATGAGATTAAGAGCCTCTTATGGTTTGTCACCCTCCCAATCCCATCTTGTTTCATTTTTCCCTCCATACTCCCAGCGAACCCCCGCCCTTTCTCTGAAATTCCTGATATCAGAGAGATCATATGATAATTGTCTTTCTCTGATTGACTTATTAAGCATGATACCCTCTAGTTCCATCCACATCATTGAAAATGGCAAGATTTTGTTACATTTGATGGCTGCATAGTATTCCATTGCATATATATACCACATCTTATTTATCCATTCATCTGGTGGTGGACATCTAGGTTCTTTTCATAGTTTGGCTATTGTGGACATTGCTGCTGTAAACATTCGGGTGCACGTGCCCCTTTGGATCACTACATTTGTACCTTTAGTGTAAATACCCAGTATTGCGATTGCTGGGTCCTAGGGTAGCTCTATTTTCCACTTTTCGAGGAACTCCATGCTGTTTTCCAGAGTGGCTGCACCAGCTTGCATTCCCACCAACAGTGTGGAAGGGTTCCCCTTTCTCCGCATCCTTGCCAGCATCTGTCATTTCCTGACTTGTTAATTTTAGCCATTCTGACTGGTGTGAGGTGGTATCTCATTGTGGTTTTGATTTGTATTTTCTTGATGCCAAGTGATATTGAGCAGTTTTCATGTGTCTGTTGACCATTTGGGTGTGTTCTATGCAGAAATGTCTGTTCATGTTCATGTCTTCTGCCCATTTCTTTTTTTTTTCTTTCTGCCCATTTCTTGATTGGATTATTTTTTCTCTGGATGTTGAGTCTGTTAAGTTTTTTTTTTTCCTTTTTAAAGATTTTATTTTTTTGACAGAGAGACACAGTGAGAGAGAGAACAGAAGCAGGGAGAATGGGAGAGAGAGAAGCAGGCTTCCCACTGAGCAGAAAGCCTGATGCA
Source organism: Mustela putorius furo (assembly GCF_011764305.1). Lineage (NCBI taxonomy): Eukaryota > Metazoa > Chordata > Mammalia > Carnivora > Mustelidae > Mustela > Mustela putorius. The sequence goes on from NW_025422045.1 coordinate 14,159,992, forward strand.
GGGCTAGATCCCAGGTGGTGGGATCAGGACCCAAGCTGAAGGCAGATGCTTAACGACTGAAAAACCCAGTTGCCCCTGATAAGTTCTTTATAAATTTTTGATACTAGCCCTTTATCTGATATGTCATTTGTGAATATCTTCTCTCAGTGTTCCAGTTGTCTTTTGGTTTTGATGACTGATTCCTTTGCTGTGCAAAAGCTTTTTATCTTTTTTTTTAAAATTTCTTTCCAGGGTAACAGTATTCATTGTTTTTGCACCACACCCAGTGCTCCATGCAACCCGTGCCCTTTCTAATACCCACCACCTGGTTCCCCCAACCTCCCACCCCCTGCCCCTTCAAAACCCTCAGATTGTTTTTCAGTGTCCATAGTCTCTCATGGTTCAAAAGCTTTTTATCTTGATGAAATCCCAATAGTTCATTTTTGCCCTTGCTTTCCTTGCCTTTGGTGATGTTTCTAGGAAGAAGTTGCTGTGGCTGAGGTTGAAGAGGTTGCTGCCTGTGTTTTCCTCCAGGATTTTGCTGGATTCCTGTTTCACATTGAGGTCTTTCATCCATTTTGAGTCTATTATTGTGTGTGGTGTAAGGAAATGGTCCAGTTTCATTTTTCTGCATGTGGCTGTCCAATTTTCCCAACACCATTTGTTGAAGAGACTTTTTTCCATTGGACATTCTTTCCTGCTCTGTTGAAGGTTAGTTGACTATACAGTTGAGGATCCATTTCTGGGCTCCCTATTCTATTCCATTGATCTATGTGTCTGTTATTGTGCCAGTACCATACTGTCTTGATGATTATAGCATTTTAATAGACCTTGAAGTCTGGAATTGTGATGCCACCAATTTTGGCTTTTTTTTCCCTCAAGATTCCTCTGGCTATTGGGGATCTTTTATGGTTCCATATAAATTTTAGGATTATTTGTCCCATTTCTTTGTAAAAAAATTTATGGTATATTGATAGGGATTGCATTAAATGTGTAGATTGCTTTAGGTAGCATAGACATTTTCACAGTACTTGTTCTTCCAATCCATGAGCATGGAACGTTTTTTCCATTTCTTTGTGTCTTCCTCAATTTCTTTCATGAGTATTCTATAGTTTTCTGACCATATTCTTTGCATCTTTGGTTAGGTTTATTTTAGGAGTCTTATGGTTTTGGGTGCAATTGTAAATGGGATTGACTCCTTAATTTTTCTTTCTTCTGTCTTGCTGTTGGTGTATAGGAATGAAACTGATTTCTGTGCATTGATTTTATATCCTGATACTTTCCTGAATTCCTGTATGAGTTCTAGAAGTTTTGGGGTGGAGTCATTTGGGTTTTCCACTTAAAGTATCATATCATCTGCAAAGAGTGAAAGTTAGATTTCTTTGCTGATTTGGATGCCTTTAATTTCTTTTTGTTGTCTGATTACTGAGGCCAGGACTTCTAGTACTATGTAGAATAGCAGTGGTGATAATGGACATCCATGCCGTGTTCCTGACCTTAGCAGAAAAGCTCTCAGTTTTTCTCCAATAAGAATGATATTTGCTGTGGGTTTTTCATAGATGGCTTTGATGATATTGAGATATGTTCCCTCTATCCCTACACTTTGAAGAGTTTTGATCATGAAAGGATCAAAACTGTACTTTGTCAAATGCTTTTTCAGCATCTATTGAGAGTAACATGTGGTTCTTGTTCTTTCTTTTATTAATGCATTGTATCACATCAAATGATTAGCAGATGTTGAACCAACCTTGCAACCCAGGAATAAATCCCACTTGGTCGTGGTGAATGATCTTTTTAATGACCTGTTGAAGCCTATTGGTTAGTATTTTGGTGAGAATTTTTGCATCTGTGTTCATCAAGGATATTGTCTGTAATTCTCTTTTTTGATGGGGTCTTTGTCTGGTTTTGGGATGAAGGTAATGCTGGCCTCATAAAAGGAGTTTGGCAGTTTTCCTTCCATTTATATTTCTTTGAACAGTTTCAGGAGAATAGGAATTAATTCTTCTTTAAATGTTTCATAGAATTCCCCTGGGAAGCCGTCTGACCATGGACTCTTGTTTGTTGGGAGTTTTTGATGACTGCTTCAATCTCCTTACTAGTTATGGGTCTTTTCAGGTTTTCTGTTTCTTCCTGGTTCAGTTTTGGTAGTTTGTATGTTTCTAGGAATGCATTCATTTCTTCCAGATTATCAAATTCGCTGGCATATAATTGCTCATAATATGTTCTTATAATTGTTTCTATTTCTTTGATTTTGGTTGTGAGCACTCCTCTTTCATTCATGATTTTATTAATTTGGGCCCTTTCTCTTTTTGGTAAGTTTGGCCAGGGGTTTATCAATCTTATTAATTCTTTCAAAGGACCAGCTCCCAGTTTCATTGACGTGTTCTACTGTTCTTTGGTTTCTATTTCATTGATCTCTCTTCTCCTGCTGGGTTTAGGCCTTTTTTTCTCTTCTTTCTCTAGGTCCTTTAGGTATAGGGTTAGGTTGTGTACTTGAGACCTTGCTTCTTGAGAATGTATTGCTTGTATTGCTATATACTTTCCTCTCAGGATTGCTTTGCTGTGTCTCAAAGATTTCGAACTGTGGTGTTTTCATTATCATTTGTTTCCATGAATATTTAAAATTCTTCTTCAATTTCCTGGTTGACCCACCCATTCATTCTTTAGTAGGATGCTTTTTAGCCTCCATGTATTTGAGTTCTTTCCAACTTTCCTCTTTGATTGAGTTCTAGCTTCAGAGCACTGTGGTGTGAAAATATGCAGGGAATGATCCTAAGCTTGGTACCCAATCTTGGTACCAGTTGAGACCTGATTTGTGACCCATGGTATGATCTGTTCTGGAGAATGTTCCATATGCATCAGAGAAGAATGTGTATTCTGTTGCTTTGGGATGGAATGTTCTGAATATATCTGTGATGTCCATATGGTCCAGTGTGTCTTTTAAAACCTTTATTTCCTTGTTGATCTTTCGCTTGGATGATCTGTCCATTTCAGTGAGGGTGGGGGTGTTAAAGTCCACTACTATTATTGTATTATTTTTGATGTGTTTCTTTGATTTTGTTTTTAATTGATTTATATAATTGGCTGCTCCTATGTTAGAGGCAGAGATATTTAAAATTGTTAGATCTTCTTGTTGGACAGACCCTTTTATTATGATATAGTGCCCTTCCTTATCTCTTATTATAATCTCTGGCTTAATATCTAATTTATCTGATATAAGGATTGCCACCCCATCTTTCTTGATGTCCATTAGCATGGTAAATTGTTTTCCACCCCCTCACTTTAAATATGGAGGTGTCTTTGGGTCTAAACTGAGTTTCTTGTAGACAGCATATTGATGTTTTTTTTTTTTTTTATCCATTCTGATATGCTGTGTCTTTTGATTGGGGCATTTAGGCCATTTAAATTCTGGGTAACTATTGAAAGATATGAATTTAGTGCCATTGTATTGGCTGTAAAGTGACCGTTACTGTATATTGTCTCGTATTCCTTTCTGTTCTACTACTTTTAGGATCTCTCTTTACTTAGAGGACCCTTTTCAGTGTTTCCTTTGGAGCTGGTTTGGTGTTTACAAACTCTTTTAGTTTTTGTTTGTCCTGGAAGTTTTTTCTCTCCTATTTTCAGTAATAGCCTAGCTGGATATAGTAATCTTGGTTGCATATTTTTCACACTTAGTGCTCTGAATATATTAGGCCAGCTCCTTCTGGTCTGCTAGGTCTCTGTGGCTAAGTCTGCTGACAATCCAATATATCTACCATTTTATGTTACAGATTTCTTGTCCTGAGCTGCTTTCAGGATTTTCTCCTTGTCATTACGACTGTGAGTTTTACTATTAGGTGACTGGGTGTGGAACTATTTTTATTGATTTTGAGGGGGTTCTTTGTGCCTTCTGGATTTTCGATGCTTGTTCCCTTTGCCATATTAGGGAAATTATCTATTGTAATTTGCTTCAATATACCTTCACGCCCCTCCTTCTTCTGGGATCCCAAATATTCTAATATTGTTTCATTTTATGGTATCACTTATCTCTCAAATTCTCCCCTTGTGGTCCAGAAATTGTCTCTCTTTTGCTCAGCTTCTTTATTCTCAATCATTTGTTTTCTATATCACTAATTCTCTCTTCTGCCTCATTTTTCCTAGCAGTAAGAGACTCCATTCTTGATTGTACCTCATTAATAGCTTTTTTGATTTCAACTTGGTTAGGTTTTAGTTATTTTATTTCTCCAGAAAGGGATTCTCTAATATTTTCCATGCCTTTTTGAGCCCAGCTAGTACCTTGATAATTATCATTCTGAACTTTAGTTCTGACGTATTACCAATGTCCATACTGCTTATGTCCCTAGCCATTGGTACTCCTTCTTGTTCTTTTCTTGTGGTGAGTTTTTCTGCCTTGTCATTTTATCCAGATAAGAATATATGAATGGGAGAATAAAATACTAAAAGGGTGGCAAATATCCCAGAAAAATATATGCTAACCAAATCAAAGGGGACCCGAATTTGGGGAGCAAAGAAAGGGGAAAAAATAAAAATAAAAAAATATACATTAGGCTGTTGAATAGAAGAGAGCCATCCACTTGATTTTGTGTGTATTCTGGTATCTTAGAGGAAATTATCTCCCATCATCTTAAAGAAAAAAATATGTCTGTGTGTGTATATATATATGTACACATACATATACACACAGACATATATGTATATATATACATACATATACACACAACACACACACACACAAACAAGGATAAACATGATGAAGGGATGGATATGACTGTAAAGATGTAAATTTTAAAAAGATTTTTAAAAAGGAATTGATAAGTTGGTTGGAAAAAGAAGCAAAAAAGGGAGAGAATGTGATTAGGCTGGAGACTAGAACACAGCCATGTGCAAGATTTAGGGTATATTTTGATCTATTAAAAGAAATTTTATCCCAATGTTTTTAAAAAAGAAACCTATATGTTTACAAAAAATAAGGTTAAATATGACTTTTAACATAATACATAATACATAAATACATAACATAATACATAAATATGACTTTTAAAATAATATGACTATTAACAATGAAAATTTAAAAAGATTTTTTAAAAAGGTATTGTTAAGATAAAATAGTTAAAAATATTAAAAGAGGAAAGAGGAAAAGTTAAAAAAATAGAATAAGAACAAAATAAAATAAAAAAAAATTAACTTTGTAAGACTAAAGGGTCATGAGAGAAAAGCCATGAATTCTATGTGTTGCTTTCCCGCGGTTCTTGTTGATAGTGAACTTGGTCTTGGCTTGATGTTCTTGCTGATCTCCTGGGAGAGGGTCCTGTTGCAGTGGTTCTCAAATATCTTTGCCTGAGGCGGAATTGTACCACCCTTTCCAGGGTACGGGCTAAGTAATCTGCTCAGGCTTGCTCTCAGGAGCTTTAGTTCCCTGAATGCTTTTCGTAGAGCTTTGGGGGACAGGAATGATGATGGAGAAGCCAAGAGCTTGGGGCCCCACTTCTCAGTGTGCCCTCAGAGAATAGCAGTCAATACCTTCCATCCTGGTCTCCAGCCACACTCCATGCTCATCCGGCCTGTGACCGAGTGTTTCTATCTCTAGTGCACATTCCCCCTTGGAATCTCTAAACCCAGCAGATTTCTGCTGCACATTCCTGAGCTGCTGCTTCTGGAGGGAGAAGGTGAGTCTCCCCGGATCTGCCACCTGTGGGGTCCCTGCTTGAAGACCTGTGGCTTGATTGTGCCTTGGATCATGGTTTAAGGTAACCTCGAGCTGAGAGCTCACTCCTTGACTCTGTAGCTGGCTTCCCTACTTTGATACCTGGGGTCTCTGCCACACTTAGACACCCCTGGTCTTCCTGTGACCCCGTGGGTCCTGCGACCACACTGTCCCCATGAGGACTCTACCACCTACTTAGCCTCTGGAGGAACATCCCGCAGTGCAGCAGACTTTTAAAAGTTCTAATTTTGTGCTCTGCAGCTCCACTGCTTGCCACTAGCCAGCCCCTCCCCCTACGGTCTACCTTCCTGTAGCTTCAGATTCACTTCTCTGCATGTCCTACCTTCCAGAAAGTGGCCAATTTTCCATTCCTAGAATTACTGCTCTTCTTCTCTTCTATCTACCATTGGGTTTGTAGCTGTTTGGAATGGTTTGGTAACTATCTAACTGAACTCCTGGGACCTAATGATATTTCAGTATGGTACTCCTCCACCATCTTGCTTCCTCCCCCAGGACCATAATGTTTTGATTACTACAGCTTTATGCTCTATCTTGAAGTCAGGAATTATGATACCTCCTTGTTTTTCTTTCTTAGGATTGCTTTTACTATTTGGAGTCTTTTGTGATTCCATACAAACTTCAGGATTATTTTTTCTAGTTCTGTGAAAAATGCTGTTGGTATTTTGATAGAAATTGAATCTATAGATTGCTTTGGTTAGTATGGACATTTTAACAATATCAGTTCTTCCAAAACGTGAGGATGGAATATCTCTCCATTTATTTTGTTTGTTTATTTTTTAAAAAATTTCAATTTTTATTTATTTGTCAGAGAGAGAGAGAGCACACAAGCAGGGGAGCAGCAGACAGAGGGAGAAACAGTCTCTCCACCGAGAAGGGAGCCTGATGTGGGACTTGATCCCAGGACCTTGGGATCATAACCTGAGCTGAAGGCAGATGCCTAACTAACTGAGCCACCTAGGTGCCCCTATATTTCCATTTATTTGTGTCATCTTCAATTTCTTTCATGAATGTTTTATAATTTTCAAAGTACAGGTCTTTCACCTCCTTAGTGATGTTTAATTCTAGGTATTTTGTTCCTTTTGGTGTCACTGTAAGTGGGATTGCTTTCTTAATATTCCTATTACTTCATTTTTAGTATATAGAAACACAGTAGGTTCCTCAGTTCTGTGTCCTGAAAATTTACTGAATTCATTTATTATAATAATTTTTTGGTGGAGTCTTTAAGGTTTTCAGTGCATTGTATCATGTCATCTGCAAACACTGACAGTTTATCTTCTTCCTTACCAGTATGGATGCCTTTTATTAGAAACACTTTTGTTTTGTAACCTGAGGTGTGCTCTTAAAAAGAAAATGCCCTATGATTAGCTATGCTTTAATCTTCTTTTACATGACACAAATCCATGTTTTCACACATGCTACTTCTCATGATCTTTAAAAGTATTAGTTTTTCCCCATTATTGCACTTGTACCATTTAACAAAAAGAAAACACTTGCAATTTTATTATGCATCTGTACTATGACACTGTGAGCCCTATGATGGAAAAAAATGTCTCTTATGTACTTTTGTATCAAATTTATTTCCTGGTTCAATATCTGGTATTGTAAGTGCTCAACAACAAAAACAAGAGTATATAGTTGAATAATGGGAGGGGGGGTGTCTAAATATAAATATGATACAGTAGTTACAGAGTTTGTCACAGTATATTTGTAGAAGCTCTAAGAGGAAAAAAACACATCTCAGATTTTCTATGAAGTGCCAAAAAGTCAGTGAAAAAATGTGAAGATGTTCTTTGGACCTAACTTCTACTTTTTAATACATGGATAGGCTCCTATGGATTCCTAGAGTTGTTGAGGAGGTATTGGGGGAATAATTTTCTAGATCATATTATTAGAAAATTCCTCTAGAAAGTTTTTTTTGTTTAAAACAACTGTATTATTATTTATTTAAAATTTTAAAAAAATATTATTTAAATGAATTAAATAAATTTTAAATAAATATGTAATATTTAATAATAAAATTTAAGTAAATTTTCAAATTTATTTTTAAATAAATAACAGGCAGTATACCAAAGAATTTAAAGAGTTCAAAAGAAGTTATGAAGTAAACACTTCCTTCACTCTCTTGTTCCTCAGACATCAAATTCTCCTCCCCTGAAGCAACCCCTGTTACCAGTTTTGGGATCTCTTTCAGGAGATAGTCTATACATTTACATGAAAGATAGTTACACTTAGCTACCCGCCTTGTGTTCTTCACTCAACAGTATATCTGGGATGTCAGCTATCCTTCAGAAATAATAATAAGTCACAAGATAAAATATATCTTGGAGATATATATAATATTACATATAAAACTACTTCACATTCTATAAGACTGAAGACAATATTCTATTGTATGACTGAATCATAGCTTATTTAACTAGTTGTCTTTTAATAGGAACTGACATTTTTCTCAACATTTTGCTATTATAGCAATACTGGAATGAATATTCTTATACTTTCATCATTTCCTATATGTGTGAGAATATCTGTACACCGAGCACCTTAGAAGTTGGATTGCTGGCTTATAGGGTGTATGTCTTCTAAATTTCGATCAAAGTTGCCCAATTGTCCTGTATAAAGCTTGTAAAATTTATTCTCCTACAAGAGTGAGGGAAGTCATTTCACTATCCTCAACCACACAGTGGTTATCAAAATGCTTGATCTTTATTACTCCTGTGGGTTAAAAATGAGATAACATTATAGGCTTATTCTACTTGTATCTTTTTATGAATGAATTAGTGCTCTTTCTATATGTTTAAGAATATTTTCTACATGTTGTCTATATCCTTTTGCTTATTTTCCTATTAGGATATTGTTCTGTCCTCCTACTGTTCATAGAGTTTTATGTATCTTAAGGAAACAAATATTGTTTAACTGCCAGATGATTGAGACTTACTAAATTATTGATGGGAAAATAATTGAAATGTACTAAAGATAGAAATACAGTATTAGTTTGTAGCAAAAAAGCAACTTGGGCTAGTGAAATGGGTGGTGGATAGAAAATTTTTGTGTTTTACCATTAAACATCAACATGCCACTCCTGATTCCCAACCTTTATTTTCTTCATTTGCAGATCAGGTCTTTGAATTGCTAAAGACATTTCAATATTAAGATGACCTTTCATTTAAGACCTAGGAGGGAGTGCAAGGAGAACTAGCCCAAGTGACTAATATAACTCCTGGTACATGTATTTACTGATCTACAATTGCTGAGTGCCTCCTATACAGGGAAAGGAAAAAAAAAAAAAAAAAGCCTGAATCTGTTCTCTGTGGGCATTACTGCTCATTTATTATTATTTTTTTAAATTTTATTTTATTTTATTTTTTTCAGTGTTCCAAAATTCATTGTTTATACACCACACCCAGTGCTCCATGCAATTCATGCCATCCACAATACCCATCACCCAGCTCCACCCCCTTCCCCCAAACCTTCAGTTTGTCTCTCAGAGTCCACAGTCTCTCGTGGTTTGTTTCCCTCTCCAATTTTACCACTTATTTTAATGTAACTATTTTGGGAATCTGGAGCTGCTTGCAATAAGAAAAAAAGCAGGTCTGTATCTCAAACTTGTGTTTATGCCAGTCCCTATATCCACTTGTCTCTGATTTGTCTCTGCATTTTTGCATGGTTTTGTTATAGGGTCATCTTAGGAAAGCGAAGGAAGTAAGACCATGTGGAATTTAGATGCACCAGAAATAATAGAAAAGAATTTCTGGCTTTCTCCTGACTAAGCAGCTTGTATTAAACTAACCTTTCCACCAGAAGTAACCATAGAATCTGGACAGAATACCTAACAGCATCATTTGAAGGCTCTGGAAGATGGTCAACACAGGTGACTTCAGGGGTTACAGTTCCAAGAAGGGAGGGACAAGGAAAAGAGTTCTATATTCACCTTGAGTGCTGTTTTCCTGAGGATGTTTGACAGTTCACTTGGTGTGGGCAATATGGGGATATCGAGGCATGTGGGAAAGAATGGGAGGAAGGAAGAATAAAGTCTCAGCAGAAAACAGTAGTATCACTGATAGGAGAATATAAAGGCTTTGGTGTTTGTGGCCGCTAGAGAAGCTGGAGTTTGAGCAACAAATCCTGGAGAGAGGAGAACCACAGAGAAGTGAGGCTCAAAATATGATGCAATATCCTTTTCAGGCATTTGTTGATTTCTAGTCCATTAATGTGCAAGATGAGATTTCAAGAAATCTAGAGAAAGCAAAACTGGGAGTCTAAAGAGCTGAGCAGAGCTTTCAGGAGCATGGCGTTCAAGGAGTGCAGAATTAGGAAACTAGAGTGCACTAAAATGGAGGGACCCTGAAAACAGTCCAGCCTTGCAGATGAGACTCAGAGGACTATTCTTGGAGTATACATTTCAGGAATAAAGGCAAAACTAATCTAGGCTATTTTTATACTTAAATTATAGTCCTTAAATGAAATAAAAATGATCTGCCTCCACTTTCTCTACTGCTACAAGAAAACTTAACTTTTGTTGATTTACTACACCTGCTGTCTTCACAAATTTTGAAATAAAATATTTAGCTTCAATTTAAAAAATTGCATGGTAACAAACAGGACAAATGATCAAGAACCAGGGTAAGAAGTAAACAATAGACACATGCTTAAGGTTTTTGGTCAGTACTATGGTGAATAATTTTCGAAAAAAAGTAGTTTTTTAAATTATTTTTAAAATTTTCAACATCTCTAATCATCAAGAACAGTGTAAGTAAAAAAACCACAATGAGATATCACCTCACATCAGTCAGAATGGCTAAAATAAAAAAACACAAGAAACAAGAAGTGTTGACAAGGTTGTGAAGAAAAGGAACCCTCATGCACTGTTGGCAGGAATGCAAAGTGGTGCACCCACTGTGGAAAAGACTATGGAGGTTCCTCAAAAAATTAAAAATAGAAATACCATATGATCCAGTAATTCCACTACTGGATATTTAACCAGGGGAAACAAAAACACTAACTCAAAAAGATATGCACATCCCTGTGTTTATTGCAGCATTATTTATAACAACTAAGACATGGAAACAACACAGTGACCAGCCACAGACAAATGGATAAGGAAAATATGCACAATGGAATATTGCTCAGCCACAGAAAAGGGTGAGAGCTTGCCCTGTGAGACAACATGGATGGACCTAGAGGGTATTTTGCTAAGTGAAATATGTCAGAGAAAGACAAAATGCCATAGGATTCCACTTGTAAATAGTATTTAAAAAATGAATAAACAAAAAGAAGAACCAAACTTATAAATACAGAGAACAAACTAATGGCTGCCAGTGGGGAGTAGTGTGGGTTGGGCAAAATGGGTGAAGAGGAAGGGGACAAGGTTTCCAATTATGTATTAAGTAACATGCATAAAAAACCAGAGCATAAGAAATGCAATCAATGATAATGTAATAGCTATATAATGAAACAGATGGTAGCTATACAGTGGTGAATGTAGCATAATATGTAAGCTTGCCAAATTGCTAAGTTGTATACCTGAAACTAGGGTAATATTGTGTGTCAATTATACTAAAAAAAAAACCTTTTTAAACCTGAAAATAAGTTAAATACAATTTTTGTAAATAAGTTAAATGTAATATTGAACTCTAATTTCTCAAGAGCCGTTTTGATTAACACTTTTTATATTCCCAGAAGTTTCTTCAGGGCATTTTTCATATCTTTGTTCCTAAGACTATATATCACAGGATTAAGGAGGGGGGTCACAACAGAATAAAACAGAGTCACAATCTTTTGTGTTCCAGCTTCATGCTCAGATGTTGGGCTTCCATACATGACAAGTACTGAGCCATAGAACAGTGAAACCACAGCCAGATGAGACCCACAGGTGGAGAAAGCCTTTCTTTTCCCAGCTGCTGAAGGGACTTTCAGTACTGCTCTTAGGACCAGAGCATAGGACCCCGTGATGAAGAGAAAGGGAATGATGAGGGGCAGAGGACTTAAAGTGGAGAAGACAAGCTCTATCACAGGAGCTTTTTCGCACATGAGTGCTAGAAGAGGACCTGGATCACACAAAAAGTGGTCAATGATCCTGGATCCACAGAATGACATTTGGGAGATGATTACGATGGGAATCAAGAACCAGAAAAAACCAAGTATCCAGCAAGTGACCACAAGATTGGTGCACAGATGTCTTGTCATCATGGTTGGATAGTGTAGAGGTCGGCAGATGGCAAGGTACCGATCAAATGCCATAATAGCCAAGAAAAAGCATTCTGTAGAACCCAAGGAGAAGAAAAAGTAGAACTGGAGAAAGCACCCAGAGAAGGAGATGACCTTGGTGTCAGAGAGGAAGTTGGCCAACATGTTGGGGACAGTGGAGGTGACATAGCAGATCTCTAGGAAGGAGAAGTTGGCGAGCAAGATGTACATGGGGGTATGGAGTCTCTGATCCCAGCGCATGGCCCAGATGATAGACCCATTGCCCATGAGGGTCAGGAGGTAAAGAAGGGTGAAGAGCAGAAAGAGGAGGATCTGCCCTTGCCTGGGGCAAGGGAACCCCAGGAGGATGAAGCCAGTGATGGTGCTGGAGCTGTTGGAGATTATCATGTGTCTGGGAACTGTAAAAAAGCCATCAAATTATTGAATGACAGTGTATAAAGACAGATGGGGACCCAGAGTTTATTTAAAACATCTTGGGAATGAAAATAGAGAACTATGTGTTTATAGTTACTTTTTTTTCTTAGAAAACAAAATATTGACCTGGGTTACTTTTTATTCTCATTGACATTTTCACGGTGGACTCAAGATAACTCTGGTTAGAATTGATAAGGTCTTGAAGGAGAGTGTTGTAGAGGTGTTTTAAGATTAGATTAGACCTTATATTTAATAGAGTTTCTGTCTACCTACCTGTTCTCACAAAAGTGGAATTTTTTCCATTTTCAGAAGTGGTGACATTTGCAGTTGTGGCAGAAATTGCATCAAACTCTTTATTATGTAACAAACTTGGAACTTTTTGGAATGACTTCTTTTACATGATTTTTGAAATTGGCCTTATTAAAAACTAAATGATTACCTTAATTTGATAATATTACACACCAGTTTTATGTGTAAAACAGTCAAGCCAATTGGAGAGAATTAGCTTCAGTTTCTGTTGTGTTAAAACAGTAATTGTAGCCATCCATGGTTGACCAAGGTGAAAGAATTATTAATGGGCCATGTAGAAACAGGTCTGTGCTTACCTAAAAAAGAGATATGAATTTTTTAGTTTATAGCTATAAATATAATTCTATTCCAACAATATATACTATGGTAATTATTAATAATATGGAATTCTAAATAGTGGTGGATTTGTAGGGGATGCAAAGCTAAAACTTTACTCCATCCTTCAGTAACTCCTTAGGACGATCTCAAGGCAGAGTGACTTTTAAAGGTTGAATATTACATACAATGGTTTTCTTTTGTTCTAAATAAGTTAGAATAACTTTGTTAAGCAATTATGTACTCAGGCCTTGGAATCAATTAGAACCCTCTGTAAATAAATGTATAAATAAGCAACAGAAAATCTATGTCCCCCACCCCTCATTTCATGTTAAGTCCATATTTTGCTTTTTGAAAATTTGAAAATCGAATAATTTCTTATTGTGAGTAATCAAGTTCTGAGAAAACTGTAGGACCAAGAGCAAAAGGTGACAGCAACCAGCTGATACTCCATCTCAAGTATTAGGTTTGGGGGCTTAAAGAGTTGCACTGGAGGAAGAACAATCGTGTAAAGGGGGGTAAGGCGGGGTAAGACTGGAACAGTTACAGCATAACTTTTAAAACCGTTTCTCGGTCATTTGAAACTAAGGATCCCCTGATTCTGATAGCGTGGGGTTTCTTGGGGCCGATAAAATCTCCACAGATCTGCCTGACTCTATTTAGCATGTATAAACTGGAATAGGGTTTAATGGACTCTGGTCTTGGTGGAGGAAAAGTGAGCTAGATTCTTTTGGTATCTGCATTATGAACTTCCATTTCCTAGATGTCTTTTCCTTTTCTGCTTTTAAACTCATTTGTGTAGGGGACTAGTAAATTTCTGAGACCACACATTTATCTTTTAAAAAGGGTAGTTGGAAGCAGACAACAGAAGAATGTATTTTTAAAAAGTCACTCTGTACCAGCTTCGTTCATGATTAAGGACCTTAAGCATTTAGCCTTTTTTTTTGCAGCATGCCCTGCAGTGTTTTCAAAGTTACATTGGAGTAACATGAGCCTGCTGATTGCTAAAGAATTAAAACAGGGACATGGGAAAGATTTTGCTATGTGGAAATCCTTGATGGATTCTAAAAAAAAGATTAAGTCTATAAGTCTAGTGCTAATTCAGAGGAAGTTAACTTAATTATGAGCAATTAAAAACAAAGATTACTAATAGTGATTAGTATTTTTGACCAGGATTGTTTTGCTGGTATTTGTGAAATTTCATTTTAGGAGTAAACATCTGCTAGTAAACAGTCTAATAATTGGTCCTTGGATTAAATGTTTAAGAATTCTGCCCCCTCGCATCACGTTACCTGATTTCAAGCTTTATTACAAAGCTGTGATCACCAAGACAGCATGGTACTGGCATAAAAACAGACACATAGACCAGTGGAACAGAGTAGAGAGCCCAGATATGGGCCCTCAACTCTATGGTCAATTAATCTTTGACAAAACAGGAAAAAATATACAGTGGAAAAATGACAGTCTCTTCAATAAATGGTGCTGGGAAAACTGGACAGCTGTAGAAGGATGAAACTCGACCATTCTCTTACACCGTACACAAAGATAAACTCAAAATGGATAAAAGACCTCAACGTGAGACAGGAATCCATCAGAATCCTAGAGGAGAACATAGGCAGTAACCTCTTCGATATCAGCCACAGCAACTTCTTTCAAGATACGTCTCCAAAGGCAAAGTAAACAAAAGCGAAATAAACTTTTGGGACTTCATCAAAATCAAAAGCTTCTGCACAGCAAAGGAAACAGTCAAGAAAACAAAGAGGCAACCCACGGAATGGGAGAAGATATTTGCAAATGACAGTACAGACAAAAGGTTGATATCCAGGATCTATAATGAACTCCTCAAACTCAACACACATGAAACAGGCAAACATATCAAAAAATGGGCAGAAGAAATGAACAGACACTTCTCCAATCAAGACATACAAATGGCTATCAGACACATGAAAAAATGTTCATCATCATTAGCCCTCAGGGAGATTCAAATTAAAACTAAATTGTGATATCACCTTACACCAGTTAAATGGCCAAAATTAACAAAACAGGAAACAACATGTGTTGGAGAGGATGTGGAGAAAGGTGAACCCTCTTCCACTGTTGGTGGGAATGCAAGTTGGTGCAGCCTCTTTGCAGAACAGTGTGGAGATTCCTCAAATTAAAAATAGAGCTTTCCTATGACCCCGCAATTGCACTTCTGGGTATTTACCCCAAAGATACAGATGTCGTGAAAAGAAGGGCCATCTGTACCCCAATGTTTATAGCAGCAATGGCCACGGTCACCAAACTATGGAAAGAACAAAGATGCCCTTCAATGGACGGATGGATAAGGAAAATGTGGTCCATATACACTATGGAGTATTATGCCTCCATCAGAAAGGATGAATACCCAACTTTTGTAGCAACATGGATGGGACTGGAAGAGATTATGCTGAGTGAAATAAGTCAAGCAGAGAGAGTCAATATATATGGTTTCACTTATTTGTGGAGCATAACAAATATCATGGAGGACAAAGGGGTGTTAGAGAGGAGAAGGGAGTTGGGGTCAATTGGAAGGGGAGGTGAATCACGAGAGACTATCGACTCTGAAAAACAATCTGAGGGTTTTGAAGTGGCGGGGGGCGGGTGGGAGGTTGGGGTACCAGGTGGTGGGTATTATAGAGGGCACAGATTGCATGGAGCACCGGGTGTGGTGAAAAAATAATGTGGTGAAAAAATAATGAATGTTTTTCTGAAAATAAATAAATTGAAAAAATTAAAAAAAAAAACAACAAAAAAAGATTTCTGCCCCCTCCCTGCCATAAAACTTATTTCAGAGTGGTATTTCTTCCCTTTCTCTTACCCTCACATCTCATTCGTCAACAATTTCTGTTCATTTGTCTCCAAAATAAGTCTCTGGTCCACCTACTTCTCTGTAGCTTAAGCTCTCATCTTTTCTCTGCTGGACTTCTGTGATGCTGTTCTGACTGCTTCTTGCTTCCACCCTTCCCCTCTATAACCTGCTATCCATGCCACAGCCAGAGTGACTATTTAAAAAAGGAAAATCAGATCAGTCCTTGTTCTTGCATGCAGATTTCAATTAACTTCCCAAAGCATTTACAGTAAATAAAATCTCCACACCAGGGTCTTTGATTTGACCCTGCTTAATATTTCTAACTTCACCACATGATTCTGTTAATCAAACACACACACACACATACATACTTTGTCTCTCATACACACATGCCCCGTCCCCCAACATACACTGTTGTGCAAAGGAGGTGAACACATAAGGACTTCAGATATAAAATAGGGTTCAACAAGCAGAGGGGTTGTAGAATGTGCCCTTCTCTGTGCTGATCTCACTGGAAGGTGTACATATTTGAACTATACCCACACTAGCCAGCATTTCAGTAGAGACCGACCCATTTATGTAATGCTTTACACCAAGGGCCAGCAAATTTTGTCTTAAAAATTTTGGGTTGTAGGGGCATCTGGGTGGCTCAGTTAAGTCTCTGCCTTAGGCTCAGGTCATGATCCCAGAGTCCTGGGATCAAGCCCCATGTCAGACTCTCTACTTAGCACGGAGTCTTCTTCTCCCTCTCACTCTCCCTCTTTGCTCTTCCTATCTCTCAAATAAGTAAATAAATATCTTAAAAAATTTTTTTGGCTTGTAGGCCACGTAGTCTCTGTCACAACTACTCACCTCTGCTGTTGTGTGAAAGCAGCTACAGACATTATCTAACTGAATGCACATGGCTGTATTCCAATAAAATGTTATTTATGTCCACTGAAATTTGGATTTCATGTAACTTTCATGTGTCACAGAATGTTATTCTTACATATTGATTTTAATATTTAAGTTAAAAATGTCAGAATTATTAGTCCATTGGCCATACAAAAACAGACAGCAGGCTAGATTTGTTCCATTGGTTATAGTTTACTGACTCCTGCTCTTTCGTATTTATAAGCAGGAAGGCAAGCACCATCCATTTGACTGTGGAATGATGGCAACTTGGTCCAACAATAATGACCTTTTAAGAAAAAGAGGGGACAGCTGTTGGGATCTACCTGTTCTGCTTAGCAGATCTGTTAGGACAGCTTTCCATTAAATTACAAAAATGAATTAAAAAAACTATCTGGATTTGCCCTAATTTCTCTGTCTCTGCACACACATGCACAGATGTATATGTGCACACAATAGTTCAGAAATACGACACTGGCTGCCTTCTAGTTTCTAGAAGTGAATACTTCCCCCACTCAGGCTCTTTGTTTTTGTCCTTCAAGTTCACTCTTTATCCCCGGTGCCCAGGACAGTCTGAAGAAAATAGTATTTTGTAAATATTTGTCAAAGAAATTATCTACATTGTTACAGAGAATATAGCTAGGTGATAGATACATAAATATTTATGAATTACTTCACTTGAACTTTAAAAATCCTGTGAGATGAAATTTTAGGAATGAAATGTAGAAGACTCCAAATGACCTGGGGCTACAGAGCATTGGCCCATACTTGAGAGGAATTCCATTCAAAGGAAGCAATGCAAGATGGAATGTTCTGGATAGTAGGGCGTGTTACACCCAAACCCAGAGGTTTCCTGTCTGACTGCTAAAGATAGTTGTGGTCCCACAGCTTTTGGATGTTGAAGTAGGAAAGAGTGGGATAGAAATTCTAGATTCAGTGCTGCGATGGAGTTGCTCAGTGGCTCTAGTGGGTGTTTCTGTTTTGTTTTCTTTTTTTAATCTTTATAAGCTTTGATTTCTTTATGTGAAAAGGGAGTAGCAGCATATGAGTTTTATCACTTTTAATTATAAAATGCTTTATATGAAAAGGGAGTAGCAACATATGATCTTTATCACTTTTAATTATAAAATGCTTACTCTCATTCCAAGTACAGCAAAAGTGCACATCCTCTGGAGACTTTATAGATCTACAGGCAATATTTTAGTCACATTTATGTCTCAGATCAAACATCACTTGGATAGATTGTTGCTTATATGTGAAAACCAAAAGATCCAGGCCAACTATCTTTCAGGGCAATTCTCCTATGTTGAGTGTCTGACAGAGTTGCCCTAGAAAACAAGAAGGGTGTGAGAAATGATAATTTGTGTGCCATCACGATTTCATGCTTGACCTAACTAAATTGACAGTGGTTAAAAAAAAAAAAGATATATCTAACAAGACCGCATTCTTCCTCTCCTTTTATTAGTTGGCCTCTCTATACAGAGAGTGGCAGTATTTACCTGGTATGGGGCTTTGGACAATGGCAGGAAGATTTTCCAGGCTCAGTTTTAGAAAGTGCTGTGTAGATGTAGTGCATATATGGATACAGTGCTGTCAAAGCTGTGGTAGGTATTCAGGATGCATAGACTGAGTTAATTGAGAAGTCAGACAAAATAAACTACACTCTCACCTTCATTATATCTTGGAAATTTGGGTAGACCCAATCTAGGACAACCAGGTCCTGAGCTGTCAGATGAGAGAAAGATGTTTCTCTGATATTTCCTTTTTTCCTAAGGCAGGTCTGAGAAGACAGGATGGTATGGAAATATTATTAACCTGCTCTCTTAACAGCACATCCTTTTACTTCATTTGGTTGGGACAGATTATCACACCTGTCCCTGTCTGCAAAGCACTTGAAAATAGGAACAGTGTTCTCATTTACGAGAAGTGATTGGTAGTTAAGCCTAGTAGAAAAGCAAAGTATTTGGGGTAAGGAGCCTAGCGTTTGAATTACAAATCATATTTTACCAATTATATGAACTTTGTCAAGTCAGTTATGTAATACCATTTCCCAATCTTTTCATCTGCAAAATGGGCAGAGTAACACTTTCACCAAGGGGTGGGAGACTCTGAGATAACCTGTGGAAGAGCCTTATCTAGGGCCTCACACAAAAATGCTTAGGAATTGTTAACTATATCATATACACCTGAAGCAAAGTGAAAGGGAGCCTTATTTAGGGGGTGGTAGTTTTTCTATTGCTTTTATGTTTATTTTCTCCTCTAAGCTTTGTGTCATTGCTTTCAAGGGGACAAACAGGGAATCCAAACCTGAAGATTCTCTTACAGTATCTGGTCTTCCTGGAGAGGAGAGCGGGTCTCTTCCACAATAACCCTCAATGAGTGAAGGTGTAGAAATAGGGTGATCTCTTTGTATTTGCTGGAGGTCAGAGGGATTATAAGCAGAGCCCCTAGGGAGTGGGCCCTGCTCCATGAGGATCACCTTTCCATTTCTAGAAAGAGAACTGTGTCAAGAGACTGTTCTGTGCCAGTTCTTTTCTTCCCCAGAGACCTGCTTTCTCTGGAGACCCCGATGCCTTCCACCTTTGTTTTCTAGTAGAGGAGAAAATATTACCTTTTCCAGCCCTAAAGTTCTGATGACCTGAGATCTAGTCAACCTCCAAACCGACTCAGAGCACCTGCTGGCTGCCCAAAGGAAAGTCTATCCAAGTAGTAGGGTGTGGTGACTGCATGCAGGAGGCAACTCACTAGGCCTCTAGTGAGTGGTATGAATCATGGGTTTTAGGGACAGAACCTCTTCTGACTTTCCAGAAAGGAGAGATGGGGGAAGGTGTGATGAGATCTCAGGCAAAGAGGGCTGTGCAGCTGCAGCTGGAATCAATCTTCCTGGCTCCTACCTGGTTTCTTTATAGCTCTTTCATTTCTTGTTTATGGTTGGGCCCTGTGAGCCTCAAGCAGCTGAATTTTAGGGCACACCACCCAAGTCCAGGAGAGGCCAGAGCAGGGCATTTCACAGTTCCTCTCCAGCAGTTGCATCTGGAAGCTGGGTTCTCCTCTCTGATGGAGTGCAGGTTTTTTGTTTTTTTTAAGCACAACTCATTTTCTGTCCTTCTGCTTCCAACTATGGAAGAAGGTTCATCTTAAAGACTTAATTAGTTCATTTTGCTTCCTTGTTTGAACAGCTTTAATATTTCCCTCAGTCACAACACAAGATTCAAAACTGACAAACAAGAACACCTGCAATTCATCTCTAAAATTATTATTATTTTTAAAATGTTTTATTTATTTATTTGACAGACAGAGATCACAAATAGGCATAGAGGCAGAGGGGGAAGCAGGCTCCCCACTGATCAGAGAGCCCAATGCAGGGCTCGATCCCATGACTCCGAGATCATGACCTGAGCCGAAGGCAGAGGCTTACCCCACTGAGTCACCCAGGCACCCCTCATCTCTAACATTGTTATTCCTGTTGTTGTTATTTTACTTTTCCCCACTGTTTCTTACAGATGTTCTTATTGTCACAGCCACATCAAGCTACTTAGCATGAAATGGAAGGTCATATATTTTCATGGAATAAATAATTTCACCCTCTGAAAAGTAGACAAGAACACTGCATTAATGACTGGCAGTGGGAGAGCTAAGCCCTGTAGTGTGAGGGACCTGGGGAGATTAATTTACTCATGCAGATAATGAGAGCTAATTTATGATGTGTCCTCTTTGTATTCTTTGTATTCCTTTTCTTGTTTTGTGTTTTGTCAGCATCTTCTCTTACTGATCCCGTCAGCCTAGATATTTTCTCACAGAATTCTTGGAGGTGGTATTAGTACAGTGTAACAGAGGTCATTGGTTCTCCGTGAATATTCCCTCCATATTTCCTCCTCTGTTCACTTTAGTGTACCTGCCAACCTCCACGTTTATTTCCCAAAGACTTTTTTGTTGTTGATTTTGTTTTGTTTTCTGACTGGGAAACCTGCTTTGCTTGCCTTTTCTTCATTCTTTCACACCACAAGTTCTGGGAAGTTAATGACCTCTGTGCTCCCTAGAAGCCCTCAACTATGAACAGATGAGAACTGGGATATCAAAATTCCAGCTTCCTTGCTCCTATAGTGAAGCAACTCTGGGATGTCTATGGGACTTCTCTGGGGTTCTCCAGAGGGATTAGCTCCAGTTACCCACAGTGGTAGCTGGCTTGACAATGTACCTTTTCTACTGGAATACTTCCTTGTTTCACTCTTCTGTCAATGTTCCATTCATTACCCAAATAAACTAGTTTCACTGGAATCCTTCTCAGGATTTTTTTTTTCTGGGGAGACCAGAAGAGACATAGGGGCAGGTACATTGTGACCCTACCACTATTTGTAACTGTTTAGATGAGCAAAGTTGTTTCAAGTTTCAAACAACCAGTAAACATTTTTTTCCAAATAAACTTTTTGACAATTTAAATAGTTAGATGGTGCTATTCTTTATAATGGTTTCTCTAAGAGTATTACTAATTTTGTTTGGAAACATGAATTATAAAAGTTATGAAATAAAAACATCAATAATTTACCGTTAAAATTCATCTATAGTTTTTGTGGATCAAGAAGATGTGGTATATATACACAATGGAATACTATGCAGCCATCAAAAGAAATGAAATCTTGCCATTTGCGACAACATGGATGGAACTAGAGCATATCATGCTTAGCGAAATAAGTCAAGCAGAGAAAGACAACTATCATATGATCTCCCTGATATGAGGAAGTGGAGATGCAACATGGGTGGTTAAGTGGGTAGGAGAAGAATAAATGAAACAAGATGGGATTGGGAGGGAGACAAACCATAAGTGACTCTTAATCTCATGAAACAAACTGAGGGTTGCTGGGGGGAGGGGATTTGGGAGAAGGGGATGGGATTATGGACATTGGGGAGGGTATGTGCTTTGGTGAGTGCTGTGAAGTGTGTAAACCTGGTGATTCACACACCTGTACCCCTGGGGATAAAAACTATATGTTTATAAAAAATAAAAAATAATTAAAAAAAAGTAAAAAAAAATTCATCTATAAATAGCTTTTTTTCCATATTACTCACTCTACAAGTTTTTAGGAGAAAGAACAAAACATTTTTGCTTTACCTAATTCTGTCATCTCCATTTCATTGGTCATAATTGCTGGATAAGATTAGATTTTGAACAAGTTTTCTGCTTTTATGATAATTATGAAACTAAACTAGCATAACCACTCAGCTTAATTTGCACCAGTAAACTTGGTTAAAATTGAATTTTTTTTTTTTGCTTTTGAGTTGTAGAAATTCTTTATGTATTTGGGTTTTAACCTGTTGTCAAATATATGGTTTGCAAACACTTTGTCATTCTGCAGGTTCCCTTTTCATTTAGTGTATTATCTCTTTTGCTGTGCAGAAGCTTTTAAGTTTGATTTACCAGCTGTTGCTTTTTGCTTTTCTTTTATGGGCTTTGGTGTCATATCCAAAAAATAATTGTGCAGACCAGAGACTTTTCTGAGTGTTTAAGAAGCTTTCCCCTTATGGTATCTTCTAAGAGTTTTACAATTTTTAGATCTTATGTTCATCTATTTGAGTTTATTTTTTGTGTATGATGTAGGATATGGTTCCAATTTCATTCTTTTGCATGTGGGTATTCAGTTTCTCAACACCATTTATTAAGGAGACTATCCTTTCCCCATTTGGTGTTCTTGGTCCTTTTGCCAAAGAGTAGTTGATCTTATATGCATAGGCTTATTATATGTGTCTTCTTTCAACTTTGTAAACTTACTGTTATAATTTTGAAGCTTGCTACACATTGGGATGTGCTGTGCTGTCTCATTGCTTATTTTCTCATCTGTGGGCTGAACGGGAGAAGAGCATGCTGTACTTTCTTTTCCAAAGCAGTCACTTACACAGTCAAAACAGAAGCTGTGTTCACATCCTCCTCAGCTTGTAGATTCCTTCAAGATATTGCTATAATCCAAATATTTCAGGTTCTTATCCAGTTGATTGTATCAGTTTCTTATTGCTGCTTCAACAAATGCCAAAAATTTAGTGGCTGAAAACATGCAACTGTATTACCTTAGGGTTCTAGAAGATAGAGTCCAAAATAGGTCCACTGGATTAAAATCAAGATGTCAGCAGGACAGAGTTCCTTATGGAGGCTGTAAGGGAGAATAATTTCTTTGCCTTTTTTTTTTTTATAGCTTTCAGATGTCTTCTGCATTATTTGGCTCATGGCTTCCTCTTCCATTTTCAAAGACATCTTCAAACCTTGCTCAGACTCTAGTCTCTACTTCCATTGTCTTATTTCCCTCTTTACTCTTTTCTCCTTCTTTCCTCTTACACTTATAAGGAAGTTTTAAGTGTCATATGTTTTGTTCTCCATATTCTATAAAGAATAGCACCCATCTAACAATATTTAAATTGTCAAAAAGTTTATTTGAAAAAAAAATGTTTACTGGTTGTTTGAAACTTGAAAGAACATTTCTCATCTAAACATAGGATAATTGTCTTTCTCTGATTGAATTATTTTGCTCAGCATAATACCCTCTAGTTCCATTCACGTCGTTGCAAATGGCAAGATTTCATTTCTTTTGATGTCTGCATAGTATTCCATTGTATATATATATACCATGTCTTCTTTATCCATCCATCTGTTGATGGACATCTAAGTTCTTTCCATAGTTTGTGGACATTGCTGCTGTAAACATTGAGGTGCACGTGCCCCTTTGGATCACTACATTTGTATCTTTAGGGTACAATACCCAATACTTTAGGGTAAGTACCCAGTAGTGTAATTTCTAGGTCATAGGGTAGCTCTATTACCAACTTTCTGAGGAACCTCCATGCTGTTTCCAGAGTGGCTGCACCAGCTTACATTCCCACCAACAGCGTAGAAGGGTTTGCCTTTCTCTGCATCCACACCAGCATCTGTCATTTCCTGACTTGTTAATTTTAGTCATTTGGACTGGTGTGAGGTGGTATCTCATTGTGGTTTTGATTTGTACTTCCCTGATGGCAAGTGATATGGAACACTTTTTCAGGTGTCTGTTGGCCATTTGGATGTGTTCTTTGCAGAAATGTCTGTTCATGTCTTCTGCCCATTTCTTGATTGGATTATTTGTTCTTTGGGTGTTGAGTTTGAGAAGTTATTTATAGATTTTGGACACTAGCCCTTTATCTGATATGTCATTTGTGACTATCTTCTCCCATTCTGTGAGTTTTCTTTTGGTTTTGTTGACTGTTTCTTTTGCTTTGCAAAAACTTTTGATCTTGATGAAGTCCCAATAGCTCATTTTTGCCATTCCTTCCCTCACCTTTGGCGATGGTTCTAGGAAGAAGTTGCTGTGGCTGAGGTTGAAGAGGTTGCTGCCTGTGTTCTCTAGTGTTTTGCTGGATTCCTGTTTCACATTGAGGTCTTTCGTCCATTTTGAGTCTATTATTGGGTGTGGTGTAAGGAAATGGTCCAGTTTCATTCTTCTGTATGTGGCTGTCCAATTTTCCCAACATCATTTGTTGATGAGACTGTATTTTTTCCCATTGGACACTCTCCCTGCTCTGTTGAAGATTAGTTGACCATAGAGTTGAGGGTCTATTTCTGGGTTCTCTATTCTGTTCCATTCATCTATGTGTCTGTTTTTGTGCCAGTACCACATGATTACATTACTTGATGATTACAGCTTTGTAAGAGAGCTTGAAGTCTGAAATTGTGATGCCACCAACTTTGGTTGGCTTTCTTGCTTTCTATCTATCTATCTATCTATCTATTTATTTATATTTATTTTCAGCATAACAGTATTCATTGTTTTTGCACCACACCCAGTGCTCCATGTAATCTGTGCCCTCTCTAATACCCACAAACTGGTTCCCCGAACCTCCCACCCCACTGTCCCTTCAAAACCCTCAGATTGTTGTTGAGTCCATAGTCTCTCATGGTTCACCTCTACTTCCAATTTTCCCCAACTCCTTTCTCCTCTCTAACTCCCCTTGTCCTCCATGCTATTTGTTATGCTCCACAAATAAGTGAAACCATATGATAATTGACTCTCTCTGCTTGACTTATTTCACTCAGCATGATCTCTTTCAGTCACGTCCATGTGGCTACAAAAGTTGGGTATTCATCATTTCTGATGGAGACATAATACTCCATAGTGTATATGGACCACATCTTCTTTATCCATTCATCCATTGAAGGGCATCTTGGTTCTTTCCACAGTTTGGCGACCATGGCCATTGCTTCTATAAACATTGGGGTACAGATGGCCCTTCTTTTCACTACATCTGTATCGTTGGGGTAAATCCCCAGTAGTGCAATTGCAGGGTCACAGGGAAGCTCTATTTTTAATTTATTGAGGAATCTCCACACTGTTTTACAAAGTGGCTGCACCAACTTGCATTCCCAACCACAGTGTAAGAGGGTTTCCCTTTCTGCACATCCCCTTCAACATATGTTGTTTCCTGTTTTGTTAATTTTGGCCATTCTAACTGGTGTAAGGTGATATCACAATTTAGTTTTAATTTGAATCTCCCTGATGGCTAGTGATGATGAATATTTTTTCATGTGTCTGATAGCCATTTGTATGTCTTCATTAGAGAAGTGTCTGTTCATATCTTCTGCCCATTTTTTGATATGATTGTCTGTTTTGTGTGTGTTGAATTTGAGGAGTTCTTTATAGATCTTGGATATCAACCTTTTGTCTGTACTGTCATTTGCAAATATCTTCTACCATTCCGTGGGTTGCCTCTTTGTTTTCTTGACTGTTTCCTTTGCTGTGCAGAAGCTTTTGATTTTGATGAAGTCCCAAAAGTTTATTTTCGCTTTTGTTTACTTTGCCTTTGGAGACATATCTTGAAAGAAGTTGCTGTGGCTGATATCGAAGAGGTTACTGCCTATGTTCTCCTCTAGGATTCTGATGGATTCCTGTCTCACATTGAGGTCTTTTATCCATTTTGAGTTTATCTTTGTGTACAGTGTAAGAGAATGGTCCAGTTTAATTCTTCTGCATATAGCTGTCCAGTTTTCCCAGCACCATTTATTGAGGAGACTGTCCTTTTACCACTGTATATTTTTTCCTGTTTTGTTGAAGATTATTTGCCCGTAGAGTTGAAGGTCCATATCTGGGCTCTCTACTCTGTTCCACTGGTCTATGTGTCTGTCTTTATGCCAGTACCATGCTGTCTTGGTGATCACAGCTTTGTAGTAAAGCTTGAAATCAGGTAACGTGATGCTGCCTGTTTTATTTTTTGTTTTTTAACATTTCCTTAGCAATTCGGGGTCTCTTCTGATTCCATACAGATTTGTGGATTATTTCCTCCAGCTCTTTGAAGAATACTGGTGGAATTTTGATTGGAATGGCATTAAAATTATAGATTGCTCTAGGCAGTATAGACATTTTAACAATGTTTATTCTTCTGATCCAGGAGCATGGAATGGTCTTCCATCTTTTTGTGTCTTCTTCAATTTCTTTCATGAGTGTTCTGTAGTTCCTCGAGTACAGATCCTTACCTCTTTGGTTAGGTTTATTCCCAGGTATCTTATGGTTCTTGGTGCTATAGTAAATGGAATCGATTCTCTAATTTCCCTTTCTGTATTTTCATTGTTAGTGTATAAGAAAACCACTGATTTCTGTACATTGACTTTGTATCCTGCCACGTTACTGAATTTTTGTATGAGTTTTAGTAGTGTGGGGGTGGAGTCTTTTGGGTTTCCATATAAAGAATCATGTCATCTGTGAAGAGAGAGGGTTTGACTTCTTTATTGCCAATTTGGATACCTTTTATTTCTCTTTGTTGTCTGATTGCTGTTGCTAGGACTTCTAATACTATGTTGAACAAGAGTGGTGGAATGGGCATCCTTGTCATGTTCCTGATCTCAACGGGAAGGCTGTGAGCTTTTTCCCATTGAGGATGATATTCGCTGTGGGTCTTTCATAGATAGATTTGATGAAGTTCAGGAATGTTCCCTCTATCCTTATACATTGAAGCGTTTTAATCAAGAATGGATGCTGGATTTTGTCAAATGCTTTTTCTGCATCAATTGAGAGGACAATGTGGTTCTTCTCTCTTCTCATATTGATTTGTTCTATCACATTGATAGATTTGTTAATGTTGAACCATCCTTGTAGCCCAGGAATGAATCCCACCTGGTCATGGTGGATAATCTTTTTAATGTGCTGTTGGATCCTGTTTGCTAGGATCTTGTTATTTATTTATTTATTTATTTTAGATTTTGTATTTTTTTTTCCAGTGTTCCAAAATTCATTGTTTTTATATCACATCCAGTGCTCCAGGGAATATTGCCCTCCGTAATACCCACCCCCAGGCTTTCTTTTTTCAACATTCCTCTGGCTATTGGGGGTCTTTTCTGGTTCCATATAAATTTAGGATTATTTTTTCCATTTCTTTGAAAAAAAATTGATGGTATTTTGATAGGGATTGCATTAAATGTGTAGGTTGTTTTAGGTAGAATAGACCTTTTCACACTATTTTTTCTTCCAATACATGAGAATGTAATGTTTTTCCATTTCTTTATGTCTTCCTCAATTTCTTTCATGACTTTTCTATAGTTTTCTGACTACATATCTTTGCCTCTTTGGTTAGTTTTATCCCTAGGTGCCACTTCCATTTGGCTACAGGAGAAGAATTAGGCACAAACAAGTCAGCTGCAAGAGATTGGGAGCAGGGGACAACAGTCGAAAAGACTGCTGCCACGAGCAACTCCACAGTCTCACTTTTATTAGATAGAAACAATAGCCAACAGAAGGACTGATGAAAGTCAAATGTTAGTTGCACGTCCTGTGGACAAGCAAGAAGGACAAAGTTTATAGTTAACCAAGCAAATTCAAAGGAGTCATCTAAAAAACAACGGGTGCTTCTGGGAAGAGAAAGAAGCGGTAAGGGAAAAGGGAAGCAGGCGGTATTTTGTTCCACCCTGAGCTGACCAGGCATTCCCTGGTACTCGGCTTCCCTGAAGCAGGCGGTGTTCCACCCTGGGCAGGCCGGGCTTCCCAGCTGCCTGGCTTCTGTGAAGGGGCGGCCTTCCGCCCTGAGTGAGCCAGGCATCCCCAGCTGCCCAGCTTCACGGTCGTATATCGTCCTTCTCCTCAAAGACCTATTGCCAGTATATGTTTTTCATAAGGCCATATCTAAATGTGCTTGGCAACTAGTAAAATCCTCCAGGGGTTATAGTTTAAGTAACAAATTGTTCCGAGGGGCAGTAGCACCTAGGTGTCTTATGCTTTTGGGTATAATTGTACATGAGATTGACTCCTTAATTTCTCTTTCTTCTGTCCTGCTGTTGGTGTATAGAAATGCAACTGATTTCTGTGCATTGATTTTATATCCTGACACTTTACTGAATTCCTGTACAAGTTCAAGCAGTTTTGGAGTGGAGTCTTTTGGGTTTTCTACATATAGTATCATATCATCTGCAAAGAGTGATAGTTTGACTTTTTCCTTGCTGATTCAGATGCCTTTAATTTATTTTTGTTGTCTGATTGCTGAGGCTAGGACTTCTAGTACTATTTTTTAAAAAGATTTTATTATTTATTTGTTTGACAGACAGAAATCACAAGTAGGCAGAGAGATAGGCAGAGAGAGAGGAGGAAGCAGGCTCCCTGCTGAGCAGTGAGCCTGACACAGGGCTCAATCCCAGGACTCTGAGCCGAAGGCAGAGGCTTTAACCTACTGAGCCACCCAGGCGCCCCACTTCTAGTACTATTTTGAATAGCAGTGGTGATAATGGACATCCCTGCCATGTTCCTTACCTTAGCAGAAAAGCTTTCAGGTTTTCCCCATTTAGATGATATTTGATGTGTTTTTCATAGATATCTTTTTTAAATTTATTTTTTTACTAATTTACTTATTTTCAGCATAATAGTATTCATTATTTTTTCACCACACCCAGTGCTCCATGCAATCCGTGCCCTCTCTAATACCCACCACCTGGTACCCCAACCTCCCACCCCCCCGCCACTTCAAACCCCTCAGATTGTTTTTCAGAGTCCATAGTCTCTCATGATTCACCTCCTCTTCCAATTTCCCCCAACTCCTTTCTTCTCTCTAACTCCCCATGTCCTCCATGCTATTTGTTATGCTCCACAAATAAGTGAAACCATATGATAATTGACTCTCTCTGCTTGACTTTTTCATAGATATATTTGATGATATTAAGGTATGTACCCTCTATGCCTACACTGTGAAGAGTTTTTATCATGAAAGGATGTTGTACTTTGTCAAATGCTTTTTCAGCATATATTGAAAGTAGCATATGGTTCTTGTTCTTTCTTTTTTTAATGTATTGCATCACATTGACTGATTTGCAGTTGTTGAACCAACCTTGCAGCCCAGGAATATATCCTACTTGGCCATGGTGAATAATCCTTTTAATGTACTTTTGGATCCTATTGGCTAGTATTTTGGTGAGAATAGTTCATTCAGGGAACACAACTGAAGAGACCCTAATGAAGAGAATTTTTATAGAGGCACAGACAGAGTTAAGGTAATCCAGAATGGATATTGAGCCACTCAGAGCCTAGTAACACAGAGAAACTATTATTACCTGAGACCTCACAAGGTCAGAAGAGGAAATAGTGTTACAGGAGCCCCATACAGGTATCATCTGAGAGAGCCTATATTCCTAGAGAGATGTAGCCATTGCTAGAACCTAGTAGTGAACACAGAAGATATATACCATCCAGGTTGAGCCATAACATTCATAGGGCCCAGGGCAAAAATACAAGTGGACTCCCATATGCAATATGTCTAAATATTTAAAAGATAAAAATCAACCTAACAGTGTTCTGTAAAATATGTCCTTTCTTTCTATTTTCAGGTGTACTTTGTATGGACTTAGAAAACTAGGTTCAGAAGTAGAATTCTGAGATTCCTGAGAGTTTCATGCAGAACTGTGGTGCAGAGAGAGCTGACCTCTTACTCCAGGCTCTTTCTCTTGTGGCTCACTCCTTTCTCTTTCTACCCCTGAATCAGTTTGACAATGTGAGAGGCCCTCGTATACTCACATAAAAGGACACCTAGCTTGTATATCCAGGATCTGTCCATACCCCTTCAAATAACCCCGTTGTCACCTCTGTGATCCAGGGATGTACACACAGACTGCCATTCAGATGATAGACTAAGGGAAAATGTTCACACAGGCCAGGGAAGTGGGCTTGGGGCCATTAGAGAAGGAAATTCCAGAGACCTGAGTACTCAGAGCTTGATCTAGAAAAAGAGAGGGTGAGGCCCTCTGTGGGAAATTTTGTTGGTCGCATGGTCAGTCACCATACCGGTAGGAAACAAAGTGAGCAGAGGGAGGCACTCTAAAGCATAGAAATAATGGGATCCATTTTCCTGGGTCTATGGGCTGTGTTGAAGCTAACTTCTCTTTCTTCCCTCTGATCTCCTGATGGTGTCTCCCATTAGTTTTATTTAGCAGGAAGCCATGCACAATGGAGCTTGTGGGATGTAGTGCTTTTAGTGGACAAATAGGGAAGAGCACAAAGAGAAGGATCCAAAACTCCTTGGGGTGAGAGGAGTCAGAATGTTAGCATTTTGGACGTGTTAAAATGTTCATGTATCTGTGAAATGTAGAAAGGCCATCAGTTAGTGAATGTTAATGGAATGACTTAGGGTTGTCATTTCTGTCATCCCATTTATATAAAGCTAGGTGTTGCAACAAGACTCTACTGCCTCTTTTGAGTGATGTAGTAGGGAATGACATTTCACTTCCTAACATTTTCTATACTCATATATTCATATTTTATTGAGAGATAGTTAACATACAAGGTTATATTTCAGTTATACAATGTAAAGATTTGATATATGTGCATATTGGAAAATCATCACCACAATAAATCTAATTAAAATCACCACACATGATTACAAAATTTCTTTCCTCCCTCATTCTTAATTATACTACTATGACTAACTGGAATTATATGTTTATCTGATTATTATTGGTCTCCCTCACTAGACTGTAAATTTCACAAATGCAGGGACTTTCTTTTCTACATTGATGTAGTTCATTAAATTTTTTAAAGATTAATATATTTGATTTTGAGAGGGTGTGTGAGTGGGAAGAGGGGCAGATGGAGAGAAGCAGAGTCCCAGCTGAGTTCAGAGCCTCACACAAGATTTGACCTGAGCCAAAATCAAGAGTCAGACAATTTAACCAATTGAGCCACCTAGGCATCCCTCATTAAATGTTTTTACTGAATGAGTAAGCAATAAAGAATATAAATATATTAGTTCTGAAAAGAGTCTGGTTATAATTTTAATGCAGTTTATTTCCTCCCACAAGTTCTCAGATGACAAAGTAATTCCCATTTGCTCTCTTCAGAACAAAGAAGTCTGAATGAAATGATGTCTGTGGACTCTTAGATCCTGGCTCCTTCATATGTTATGGAAGGCAGCCTCCTTTATAGATTATGCAAGGGGCCCAGGAATTGTGGGAGAACTGTTCCTTAGTATCCATTCTTGGAAAATTTGCCAGTAGAGATGACATCGTCGTCATCATCATCATCATCATCAATAAAATTTTGTCTCTGGGATAACAAAGGGTACAGGGGGAAAATAAATCTTTTCCTTTCTTTTGTATCCACGACACCCTCCATCCTCTTCCCAAGTGAACCCATTGTTAGTTTTCATATCTATACTTCAAAAGGATATTCTACCCTTTAAAAAATGCACAGATTTACTAAGTTCTTTATAGATTCTGGACACTAGTCCTTTATCTGATATGTCGTTTGCAAATATCTTCTCCCATTCTGTCAGTTGTCTTTTGATTTTGTTAACTGTTTCCTTTGCTGTGCAAAAGCTTTTGATCTTGATGAAATCCCAGTAGTTCATTTTTTCCCTTGCTTCCCTTGCCTTTTGCGTTGTTCCTAGGAAGATATTGCTGCGGCAGAGGTCGAAGAGGTTGCTGCCCGTGTTCTCCTCAAGGATTTTGATGGATTCCTTTCGTACATTGAGGTCCTTCATCCATTTTGAGTCTATTTTTGTGTGTGGTGTAAGGAAATGGTCCAATTTCATTTTTCTGCATGTGGCTGTCCAATTTTCCCAGCACCATTTATTGAAAAGGCTGTCTTTTTTCCATTGGACATTCTTTCCTGCTTTGTCGAAGATTAGTTGACCATAGATTTGAGGGTCTATTTCTGGGCTCTCTATTCTGTTCCATAGATGTCCATCAACAGATGAATGGATCAAGAAGATGTGGTATATATACACAATGGAATACTATGCAGCCATCAAAAGAAATGAAATCTTGCCATTTGCAACAACATGGATGGAACTAGAGCGTATCATGCTTAGCGAAATAAGTCAAGCAGAGAAAGACAACTATCATATGATCTCCCTGATATGAGGAAGTGGTGATGCAACATGGAGGCTTAAGTGGGTAGAAGAAGAATAAATGAAACAAGATGGGATTGGGAGGGAGACAAACCATAAGTGACTCTTAATCTCACAAAACAAACTGAGGGTTGCCGGGGGGAGGGGGTTTGGGAGAAGGGGGTGGGATTATGGTCATTGGGGAGGGTATGTGCTTTGGTGAGTGCTGTGAAGTGTGTAAACCTGGTGATTCACAGACCTGTACCCCTGGGGATAAAAATATATGTTTATAAAAAATAAAAAATTAAAAAAAAATGCACAGATTTATAATTTTAAACAGAAATGACAGATTATATCATTTATTCAGTTAACAAAATAACTTGTCATGGTACCATATCTGTACATCTAAACTCCCTCATTTAAAAAAGTTTCATTTTCCATTGCATGGGCATAAGTTACCCAAACAGGTCTCAATAAATGGGCATTTAAGTGGTTTCTAGTAATTTGCTATTACAACACTGCAACAATGAATATTCTTCTGCATGCATATTTTCACATATGCGAGCTTGTATGTGTAGACTAGGTATTTAGGAATGAGTGTAATTGCTGGGTTAATGGATAGCATGCATTTTAAAGTTTGTTAAATTGTTTGTGATTTGTTCTAAGTAGAAGTTGTACCAGTTTACATTTCTATCAATAATATACATATTTCTCCCTGCTCAAATGAAAGACTATTTGATGGCTGCATATCTGAATGGCAAACATATATTCTTATAGTTTATTATGTATTTCTTTCTTTATGAATAGAAAGAGCAGCTCTTTAAAAAATAAAAAAAATTCTGTGCATTATAAAGTTATGATGAGAGCAGGTCCCTCAAAATTTCCATTCTCCAGCTTCTTCATCTATAAAGTGAGGGAATTGGATAATGTCTCTGAATCCTTTCTTGCTCTAATGATTCTAGGAAAAGTATGAACAGCCACAATGAATAAGTTCAGTAATAGGATGAACAATTCTCAGAGTGGTATTGGTTATTAATATTTTTTCACCTGAAGAAGTTTGAAGGTAGGCTATTACTCAAAGATTTTTTTTTTACCAAAGTAAAAATTTTTATATTCCTAGAAATTTCTGCAGGGCATATTTCATATCTTTGTTTCTCAGACTGTAGATGACAGGATTAATGAGTGGGGTTCCTACAGAATAAAAGAGGGTCACAAGCTTCTGCATCCCAGATTCATGTTCAGATGTTGGGCTCAGATACATGACCATCACTGAGCCATAAAACAATGAAACCACAGCCAGATGGGACCCACAGGTAGAGAAAGCTTTTCTTCGTCCAGCTGCTGAAGGGACCCTCAACACAGCTCTGAGGACCAGAGTATAGGATACTATGATGCAGAGGAAAGGAATAAATAAAAGCAAAGAACTTAAAATCATCCAAAAGAACTCCATTATTGGGGCTCTGGCACAAGTGAGTGCTAATAGGGGACCTGGGTCACATAGGAAGTGGTCAATGATCCTAGACCCACAGAAGGACATTTGGGAAATAACAATGATTGGGACTGGGAACCAGAGGAAACCAAGTATCCAGCAGGTGACCACCAGATTGGTACAGAGACATCTTGTCATAATGGTTGGATAGTGTAGAGGTCGGCAGATGGCAAGGTACCGATCAAATGCCATAATAGCCAAGAAAAAGCATTCTGTAGAACCCAAGGAGAAGAAAAAGTAGAACTGGAGAAAGCATCCAGAGAAGGAGATGACCTTGGTGTCAGAGAGGAAGTTGGCCAACATGTTGGGGACAGTGGAGGTGACATAGCAGATCTCTAGGAAGGAGAAGTTGGCGAGCAAGATGTACATGGGAGTATGGAGTCTCTGATCCCAGCGCACGGCACAGATGATAGACCCATTGCCCATGAGGGTCAGGAGGTAGAGAAGGGTGAAGAGCAGAAAGAGGAGGATCTGCCCTTGCCTGGGGCAAGGGAACCCCAGGAGGATGAAGCCAGTGATGGTGCTGGAGATGTTGAGGGTGTTGGAGATTTTCATGTATCTGGGAGCTATGAAAGAACCCATAATTACTGAATATTCCTGGAACAGTGGAGAGGTTTCATTTTCTTTGTCCAAAGAAGAAACAGATTAGTTTATTCATTATGAATTCAATATTTATTGAATGTTTACTGTTGGCGAGGTATTTTTTTCTAGATACTGGAGGTATAGCCGTGAACAAAATAGATTAAAAATCCCTATAGCCTTTAGCTTATCCCAGATAGTAGAACGCAATGCAGGTTGATATTATTATGTGTAATTCTTTTTTTTTAATTTTTAATTTTTTATAAACATATATATTTATCCCCAGGGGTACAGGTCTGTGAATCACCAGGTTTACACACTTCACAGTACTCACCAAAGCACATACCCTCCCCAATGTCCATAACCCCATATTATATATAATTCTTTTTCTCTCCTCTTAAACTCAATATACTGGGTTAGCTCTCTTCTTGACAAATGTCTTTGTAAGAGTAGGCTGAGGTTATTGTTATGTCCAGGAGCAGTGTCATGGAGGTGACTAGAGCTATAGATGATCCTTGCCTTTAGAAGACTTTCTGTAATTTTTTAAATGAATGGATAAATACATTGCCTTTAGGAACTCCATGAACAGTCACCTGTTCATGCAGTTGCTTGTGGTCAGGTGCCTTGTTGTTGGTCATGTGATTCCAGAGCAAGAAAAACGTGGGACTTTTGGTTTCAGTTAAAAATTACATGATGTTTAGGCTATATTTTAACCTAATTCTCTCTAATGGCATTATCTACCAATTTCATGGGCAAAGCCATCAAGTTTGTTGGAGAAAACTACCTGAAAAAAATAGCACTTAAGGCCATTTGGATGGATGGCTTGGAAAATAAAATTAACATCAATAATCTGACCTGATTGGAAAAGATCTGTTCTCTGGGGTAAGGATGCAGTGGTATGCTGGAACCCCTTCTCTTGGTCAAGTTGGTTTAGGACATTTATTTAATTCCCAGGTTAAGGGTGGTTGTGTGTCCCCTAAGAAATTCTAAGATTCTAGCCATCTTGGTCTCAATATCTATTACCACAGGGCTTTCCTGGCCTCAGCTAGGGTCTGAATGGTTGGGGAGATGATGACTGCATTATGAGCACTCTTCTGTATGCTTTTGCCCGGCTTTAAATTTGTCTGTATCAGATCTCAGGTTAAATTCGAAATGATTATCTATTTATTTCTCATAAAGGGGAACTGAAAGCAGGTTTTATTTAAAAATCTCTAATTTGTAAAACAACTCTCTTTCATTTAGGATGAAACTATTCAGGACTTTTTGCCTCTGTTGGTGAAAAATTTTTGCCTGAATTTGCCTGTCTCTTTGTAGAACATGTTAAAACTGATATTGCAGTCACATGAACTCAGGTTATCCAGTCTCAGAAGTAAAAACAAAAATTTTATGAAGCTTGTGAGTTTATAATATTAATTTACAGACATAATACCTGGATTTAAGCAATTCAAGGGATCTCCTGCTTAGTCTTAATTGTGTGTTTTTGGTTTGGATTGTTTTGCTGCTTTCCTCAAATCTCAGTTTATACTCAGTCATCTATTTGACCACTTTTTTACTGGAAATGTGGATAGTTGAGTAAATCTTTGAGGGCTTTCTTTTTTTTTTTTTTCTGTACGTTTAATATCATATCTCCCTCTCTCTTATCCTTTATAACTCAGGTGCAATTTGTATTTGCTCTGTTTCTAAAATTTGTCTTGATGCATCTGCTTTTTTATGTTTCCCCTGCACCTCCTTGTTCAAACTACTATTATTTCTCTGGATTACTACAGAGCCTCCTGAATGATCTCTTTTCTTCCTGCCTTTGCTTCTTTTAACCCGTTCTCTACAACAGGCATACTGCCTTTTTTTTTTAAATTTATTTTTTATTTTCAGCATAACAGTATTCATTATTTTTGCACCACACCCAGAGCTCCATGCAATCCGTGACCTTTTAATAATGTAAATTTAAAAATTTTAAAAATGTAAGTATGTCATTTCTTTATGTAAAAACATTCAGTAACTTCCCCACCCTAGAATAAAATCCAAGTTCCAATTTATGGCGCATGAGCCCCTAAATGATTCAGCCTTCACCTACTTCACAGTTTCTTCCCTTTATCCTCCTCTTGCCCTCATCTGCCTTTCCCTCTTTGTACTTACTCAGTTACATGGGGCTTCTTCCTATACTGGCATAAGCCAAGCCCATCTCCGACCAGGTGCTTTTGCTTTAGGTGTTTTTTTTTTTTTTTTTTTTGTCTGGGAATCTCATCTGAACGCATTCTTCAGTTTTCAGCACAAATACTTTCTTCTTCTGAACACTCTATGTTAGTTCCTCTGTCATTCTCTCGTTACTAAATTTCTATTTATTTTCTTTTTAGTACTTATCAAGATCTGAAATTATTTCTTTACTTATTTATTGCATTTGCCGGTTGAATGAGCTAGAGAACTTGTCAAATTCATTGTTTGATTAGGGTCGTGGCACATAGTGGGAATTTAATAAATTGTAGTATAATTTTTTTTCAAAAATATTTTTAAAATTATGAAATACATGTATCATATAAAACTCTGGAAAAACACATGGATTGCAGAGAATAATGCAGAGAATAATAAAAGTTTAAAAAATATCTATAAAAGACATTTTAGGAGAAACATGTTCTAAGTCTTAAAATGATATTATTTATATGAAACTGATTTTTACACCTTGGGAACTTAAAAAAATAATGCGAGTAAAATTTGCAGGAATGTGTTATTTAATAACTTCCGTGTTTTACCTTGAGTTACTAGAGTTCTGATACAGATTTCAGGGAACTTATTTGAAAGGGGGTTATGAGAGATTGAATGTTCTTGGTAACAGAACATATTCTGTTTAAGTGATCTGTTCAGCTGCCAAAGGATGGGTAGCAGAGTGGACAAGTAGAAAGACAAGGCCTAAATTCTTTTGATTAAAAAAAATTATTTGTTTATGGATCTAGCATCTTAGTTTGTCAAATGGTTGAATGGGAACTGTACTATAGAATTCTTAATTCTGTTCATCTCTGAGAAGTTAGTTGTTTTTCTAGGAATGCCCAGACTGCACAGGATACTTAGACTTGCAAGTCTAGAAATGATATATGATCCTAGAATGAAAACCCTTGGCTGGATATTGTATTAATTAATCCAAAGGAGGAGAAATCAGAGAGTGAGATGAATCATGAGAGACTATGGACCCTGGGAAACAAACTGAGGGATTCAGAGGGGGAAGGGGTGGAGGGAAGGGGGTAACTGGGTGATGGGTATTAAGGAGGGCACGTGTTGTGATGAGCAGTGGGTGTTATATGTAACTAATGAATCATTGAACACTATAGCAAAAATTAATGATGTACTATACAGTAGCTAACTGAACATAATAATAATAAAAATAATAATTATATATGAAAGTACAAGGTATAGGACACCTCCCTTGTAGAATAGTTTTCCAGGTAAAAGCCTGACAAAACTGTCCTGGAGAAGAGGAAATGTGTAAAAATATTTTATGCTAAGTCTAATGAAATTAAATGTGGTTAAAGATAGAGATATTTGTGCTAAGCTGTTTTGTTACTGTTTTTCAATTAGCTCCTAAGCATAGAAAGCAGCTGCTAATGAATTCTTTTAGAATCATTATACATTGTGTACTCTTACTTACGTCTGTTTTAATTGAACATTAAGGGAATGCAGTATTTTAATGGTAACCCTGCCAGTATCTTTATCTAGAGGCCTGTTGCCATTTTTGTCCTCTGAAATCTTTGTCGCCGAGAAAGCCGGGATTACACTTTTTTCTTTCAGATGGACTTGGTGTAGTGTATTCTTGGTTATCGAAATACTCATAGTTTTGGGGACTTTGAAATGGTAAATATTCATGGTGTGTGTAAAAAAACATGATACATAACTACGATATTAATTACATTAAAATGCTTACTTTTGTAGATACACCCATGGGACCTAGAAGTCAAACTAAACTGCTTGTGATTATGGATGACTTTGTTCTTTGCTTCTTGTGTTTTTCAGTTTCCTTTTATGCGCATGTTAACTTTTAAAAAATAAATTTTTTAAAACCAAAAAAAAAAAAAAAAAGAAAGAAGCTGCTATGTTAACTGTCCATCTAAGTTGGTTTGGTCCCCCTGAATTGGTCTCAGAGGTGAAACACTAGAACAGGGGCCTCAACTGTGTGTGTATGCACTCAGGCTGCTTGGACAGAGAATTAGAAAACAAACAAACAAACAAACAAAAAAACAACAAAAAGAAGCCTCACTTTTTAACTTGGGAAATGAATATCCATTATCTTGATGCATCCTCACTTCTTTTTCCCTAAAGCTGATCCCAGAAATACATTGGAGTACAAGTCTTGGTATCCTCACTAGTTAAATTCTTCAAGCAGCCACCCCAGACAATTCCCCTGTGAGCATAAACCTCTGCCTTATGCCGGGGAGGGGCTGCTCCATGGAGGACCACAACCACTTTCCATCTGTGAATGCATGTTCACTTTTCTATGATTTGGTTTTCTTTTCTGTAAGGTAGAGAGAGTGAGCATTTTGACTACAGAGAGTGTTTTGAGGGTTAAATATTTGTAAAAAGCCTAGCAACCAGTTAGTGATACATAGCCCTCTATCCCATTGTATAAACTTTCTTGGAAGCCCTTGAAAGTAAGTGTATTTATCCATTGCTGATAAGCAGTAGGCAATTGTATAATAGAAGTAGCCCTGGATTTGAATTCCAGCACTTACATTGCATTGTTGTAGGAAATTCTACAGGTCAGTTATTTCCTATCTCTTAGTTTCCTCAAATGTCAAATGGCAGTGATAATGCCTTCCCCAAAGGGTTGGTATAAAGATGGCTGAATGAGATAATGAATTGACAAGGTGGAAGCACTTTGTCGATATCTGACATATAATAAATGTCAGATGTTTTCTGTAAGACTGTAGCAGAATTAGCAGGAAACTTTTTTCAGAGATGTAGATTCTCCAGCTATATTTTAGTATTTTTTTCCTCTCAAGCATGATATTACCTTCTTCCCTGAAGCAGGAAAGGGAATCCCAACTGAAACATCTGTTAGTTTCTTGTAGGCTTTTCTGACGGTAGAAGTAGTTGCCTTTGTAGTAACCAGCTGGAGAGAAGGTGTAAAGTAGGTTGGAATGAAGATCAGTGAACGTATGTGCTGTAGGATCCACGAATTATAAGCAGAGTTTGTCTTTTGCTCCTTGAGGATTCATTTACTCTTTCTAGAAGGGGAAGAGTGTCAGGAGACAGGTCTGTGCTAGTTATTCCCTTGCTCACTCCCTGTCTTCTCTGGAGACCATTGTGCTTTCATTTCTGTCTTTTTTTCCCCCAGTGGTGAAAGAAGTAATATTTTTACTGGGTTTAAATCTCTTAGAGGCAGCTAGAGATGCAATAGTGATTGATCCCTCACTAACCTGTTCAGCATATCTATGCTCAAGGGAAATTCTGCCAAACAAAACCCTAGATAAGGTGTCATTATTTTTCTTGGACTTCTAATCCATTAATGCCAGTTGTGTGTTTTGGGGAAAGATTTCCTCTCTTCCTACCAGAAACTGGAGATCGGTTGGAGAACCTTAGCCAAGGGACTGTGGCACTAAATTCCCAATACCACCATGGCCCCCTCTTCTTTCAGATCCAGGTTCTGAGTTATATCAGTTTCACTGAGGAGTCCTGCCTCTCATGGGACACTTATCATGCCTGAGAATACTCTTGGCCAAGGGGCCACATAGCAGGGCCATTCTGCAGCAATGTGCGGAGAAGCTGCACTTGGGGCTTGGGCTTCAAGTTTTCTTCATCCTCAACAAAGGAGCAGATCTTTTAGCACAGCTTGCTCTCCTTGAAGGAGGTTTCATCCTAAACATCTCACATCCTGTTGACACACCTTTGACATTTCCCCTAATCATGGTGTAAAACTCTAAGTCTGTAGCCTGGTCAGTAAGGCCTCGGCAACACAGCCCTGCCCTCTCTTTCAAGTCTTGCTTATCAGAGTTTCCTGCTCTTTCCCCCTCTCTCCTCCAGCCATACCTACCTATGCACACACAGAATTCCAGCCACGTATTTGTTGAGGAAGTCATTTCCCCTCTGAAAGACTTGAAAGAACACCCTGACTCTGAAAGAGGGAGAACCCACTCCTGTGGAGTGAGCTGAATTCACATAACCAAATAGCAGGTTTACAAGTTAATTACATGCAAGAGTATCCATATGTTGCTCTGCTTACTTTTACTCCTTTTTATTTGCCATTTCCACCCCTTCTGGTAACTGTAATTAGGTGTCATAAAACATCAATACTAGGAGCAAGTACATCATGGATTGGATAGGACGTTGTGTGCTGACTTAGAAGCCTAATCACCATTTACAATGTTTAGGTGGGAAAAACTTGTTGCAAATGTCAATCAGTCTTGTCTTGTATTTTCAGCAATGGTTACTTTAAAAGCATACACTTCATATGGGAAACTTGTCACAAGAGAGGATACAAAACAACATCAGTGACAACTAAATCCTCAGGAAAGTTGATGGTGTTTTATTTCACAATATATTCTCCTTTTTCCTCCACATCTACAGTCAGCTATTTTTAAGGATAAAGTTCAAGGTATTTGCACATCATAATATACTGTTAGTAGGTGCCAACAATCAGCTGTAACAAAATTCGTTTTTCTCTTTTTGTTAATTATGAAGTACACAAGCCCATCAGCTCAATTTAGTGCTTATACTGAGCTTAGACCAAAGCTTAAAGCTTAAAAGTTTAAAGACTTATTTATTTATTTTAGAGAGAGAGCATGAGCAGGCAGAGAGACACAGGAGAGAAAGAGAGAGAGAGAGAGAGAGAGAGAGAGAAAGAGACTCCCCATTGAGTACAGAGCCCATTGTGGGGCTGGATCTCATGACCCTGAGAGTTGAAATCTAAAGTTGGGTGCTTAACTGCTGAACCACTTAGGTGCCCCAATATTAAAATTAATTTTTTTTTCTGGAGAAAAAATGATTAAAAATCTTGCATAGAATCTGGTAAGTATCATCTAGGATCAATGGTTTTTATTCCATTCTATTTGTGCTACAAACAGTTACTTTAATTTTCAAATATGAAAGTTTAACTTTGAGAACAAAAAATCCTTTCCATTGAAATCTATGGAAAGAATGACTTTGTTTTTAGAAATCTACTTTAGAACCTTGAAGGTGTCACCAATTTACTAACATCTGAAGGCTCATTTGATATTAAAAATGGTCAGATTGTAATCTTGACTGGATCTTGAACCAGAAAAAGAAATCTGTCCCTAACTACTACTATAAAAGATATCAACAGAATTGGAGAAATTAAAGAATAAGGTCTATAAATTAGATAATAGTATTATATCCATATAAATATAAACCACATACTGTGGTTATGTGAGAAACCATTCCGTATTTCTAGAAAATACACACTGAAACTTTTAGGTGTAAAGGTGTTACTGAACTCCAAGTTCAGCTGCTCATTGCTGGAAATGCCAATACTCAGAGAGGAGTTTTGCTTGGAAAGGAATTTGAACTTTATTCAGGAGGCTGGCTACCTAGGGAGAAGGCAGACTTGTCCAAAAGCCAACTCTGAAGTTTTTTTCTGCTTTACTCAGGAGTTTTTAAAGGGGGTGCAGGGTAGTTAATCAGCAAAGGAGGACAGTGGTCTGCTACATTTCTTGATCGTGCACAGAACTCATGGTGCCAGGGGTAAATGTTATGTCTGTGTTGGGAGTTGTGTGAGGGTCATATCTCGTGATATGCCAGAGTTCAGTCAGAATGGCTAAAATTAACAAGTCAGGAAACAACAAATATTGATGAGGATGCAAAGGGGAACCCTCCTACACTGTTGGTAGGAATGAAAACTGGTGCAGTCACTCTGGGAAACAGTATGGAGTTTCCTCAAAAAGTTAGAAATAGAGCTACCCCACAATCCAGGAATTACATTACTAGGTATTTATCCAAAGAATACAAATGTAGTGATTCGAAGGGGGCACAGTGCACCCCAGTATTTATAGCAACAATGTTCACAATAGCCAAAATATAGAAAGAACCAGGTGTCCATCAACAGATGAATGGATATAGAAGTGGTATGTATGTATGTATATATATATGAATATATATATATATATATAGTGTGTGTACACACACACACACACACTGGAATATTACTCAGCCATCAAAAGAATGAAATCTTGCCATTTGCAATGACATGGATGAAACTAGAGGGTATTATGCTGAGTGAAATAAGTCAGAAAAAGTAAATATTGTATGATTTCACTCATGTGGAATTTAAGAAACAAGGTGAACATAGGGGAAGAGAAGGAACAATAAAATAAAATGAAAACAGAGAGGGAGACAGACCATAAGAAACTCCTATTATAGGAAGTAAACAGGGTCCCTGAAGGGGAGGGAAGTTAGGGAACAGGGTAATTGGGTGATGGGCATTAAGGAGGGCTCTTGATATAATGAGCATTGGCTGTTATATGCAATTGATGAATCACTAAACACTGTCTATGAAATTAGTAATATACTATATGTTAATTAATTTATTTTTAAATAAAAATGAAAATAAAAAAGGTAAATATGTAGAGAAAAACAGGACACAGTGAAAGATATAAAAAGATACAGAGGTTAATAAAGCAATTATAAATTTTAACCAATTGGAACCTGGATAAAGGGCATATCTATATTATTCTTGCAACTTTTCTGAAAAACTCAAATTATTTCAAAATACAAAATTACAAAAAAGTCATCAGATCTTTTGTATTTGTCAAGTATGTCTTTTTTCTGTTGGCCTTCAAGATCATATTTGGAAGCACATCCATTTTTTTAAAAAAAGATTTTATTTATTTGAATGAGATAGAGAATGAGAGAGAGCATGAGTGGGGAAGGGATGCAGAAGGAGAGGGAGGAGCAGGATTGCCCACTGAGCAGGGATCCTGATGTGGGGCTCGATCTCAGGAACCTGAGATCATGACCTGAGCTGAAGTCAAGAGTAGGGTGCTACGATTATCCACCATGACCAGGTGGGATTTATCCCTGGGTTGCAAGAATGGTTCAACATTTGCAAATCAATCAATGTGATAGAACAAATAAATAAGAGAAGAGAGAAGAGAAGCACCTGGGTGGCTCAGTGGGATAAAGCCTCTGCCTTTGGCTCAGGTCATGATCTCAGGGTCCTGGGATCGAGCCCCACATCGGGCTCTCTGCTCTGCAGGGAGCCTGCTTCCTCCTCTCTCTCTCTCTCTCTGCTTGCCTCTCTGCCTACTTGCGATCTCTGTCTGTCAAATAAATAAATAAAATCTTTAAAAAAAAAAGAGAGAGAAGAGAGAAGAACCACATGGACCTCTCAATTGATGCAGAAAAAGCATTTAACAAAATCCATCATCCACTCCTGATTAAAACACTTCAAAGTATAGGGATAGAGGGAATATTTCTGAACTTCATCAAATATATCTATGAAAGACTCACAGCC
This sequence comes from Mustela putorius furo, assembly GCF_011764305.1. Classification (NCBI taxonomy): domain Eukaryota; kingdom Metazoa; phylum Chordata; class Mammalia; order Carnivora; family Mustelidae; genus Mustela; species Mustela putorius. The sequence continues at coordinate 14,203,484 of NW_025422045.1, forward strand.
AATATCATCCTCAATGGGAAAAAGCTCACAGCCTTCCCGTTGAGATCAGGAACATGATAAGGATGCCCACTCTCACCACTCTTGTTCAACATAGTATTAGAAGTCCTAGCAACAGCAATCAGACAACAAAGAGAAATAAAAGTTATCCAAACTGGCAATGAAGAAGTCAAACTCTCTCTCTTCGCAGATGACATGATACTTTATATTGAAAACCCAAGACTCCACCCACAAACTACTCATTCAGCAATTCAGTAACGTGGCAGAATACAAAGTCAATGTACAGAAATCAGTTGTTTTCTTATACACTAACAGTGAAAAATACAGAAAGGGAAATTAGAGAATCGATTCCATTTACTATAACACCAAGAACCACAAGATAACTGGGAATAAACCTAACCTAAAGGATCTGTCCTTGAGAAACTGCAGAACACTCATGAAAGAAACTGAAGAAGACACAAAAAGATGGAAGACCATTCCATGCTCATGGACTGGAAGAATAAACATTGTTAAAATGTCTATACTGCCTAGAGCAATCTATACTTTCAATGCCATTCCAATCAAAATTCCACTGATATTTTTCAAAGAGCTGGAACAAACAATCCTAAAATTTGTATGGAACAAGAAGAAACCCTGAATTGCTAAGGAAATGTTGAAAAAGAAAAACAGAACTGGGGGCATCACATTGCCTGATTTCAAGCTTTACTACAAAGCTGTGATCACCAAGACAGCATGGTACTGGCATAAAAATGGACACATAGACCATTGGAATAGAGTAGAGAGCCCAGATATGGACCCTCAATTCTATGGTCAAATAATCTTCGACAAAGCAGGAAAAAATGTACAGTGGAAAAAAGACAGTCTCTTCAATAAATGGTGCTGGGAAAACTGGACAGCTATATGCAGAAGAATGAAACTCGACCATTCTCTTACACAATATACAAAGATAAACTCTAAATGGATTAAAGACCTCAAAGTGAGACAGGAACCCATCAGAATCCTAGAGAAGAACATAGGCAGTAACTTCTTCTACACTGGCCACAGCAACTTGTTTCAAGATATGTCTCCAAAGGCAAAGGAAACAAAAGCAAAAATGAATTTTTGGACTTCATCAAGATGAAAACTTCTGCATAGCAAAAGAAACAGTCAACAAAACAAAGAGGCAACCCACAGAATGGGAGAAGATATTTGCAAATGACAATACAGCAAAGGGCCGATATCCAGGGTCTATAAAGAACTCCTCAAACTCAACACACACAAAACAGATAATCATGTCAAAAAATGAGCAGAGGACATGAACAGAAACTTCTCCAATGAAGACATACACATGGCTATCAGACACATGAAAAAATGTTCATCACTAGCCATCAGGGAGATTCAAATTAAAACTACACTGAGCTACCACCTTACACCAGTTAGAATGGTCAAAATTAGCAAGACAGGAAACAACGTGTGTTGGAGAGGATGTGGAGAAAGGGAACCCTCTTATACTGTTGGTGGGAATACAAGTTGGTGCAGCCACTTTGGAAAACAGTGTGGAGATTCCTTAAGAAATTAAAAATAAAGCTTCCCTATGACCCTGCAGTTGCGCTACTGGGTATTTACCCCAAAGATACAGATGTAGTGAAAAGAAGGGCCATCTGTCCCCCAGTGTTCATGGCAGCAATGGCCACTTTCGCCAAACTGTGGAAAGAACCAAGATACCTACAATGGATGAATGGATAAGGAAGATGTGGTCCATATATACTATGGAGTATTGTGTCTCCCTCAGAAAGGATAAATATCCAACTTTTGTATCAACATGGACGGGACTAAAAGAGGTTATGCTGGATAAAATGATTCAAGCAGAGAGAGTCAATTATCATATGGTTTTGCTTATTTGTGGAGCATAAAGTATAACATGGAGGACATGGGAGAGGAGAAGGGAGTTGGGGGAAATTGGAGAGGGAGATGAACCATGAGAGACTGTGGACTCTGAAAAACAATCTGAGGGCTTTGGAGGGGTAAGGGGTAAGAGGTTGAGTGAGCCTGGTGGTGGTATTATGGAGGGCATGTATTGCATGGAGCACTGAATGTGGTGCATAAACAATGAATTCTGGAACACTGAAAAAAAAAAAAAAATAAAAGAGCAGGGTGCTTAGCTGACCAAGCCATCCAGGCACCCTGAAAGCACATAATCTTTTTAAATAGAGAACTTCCAGAAATCCATCAACAGTCACTTAATCAACATTACCATGTGTCTGCCACTCTTCTGTGAATGAGTATGAGAATTGCATTGAGAAATGTAGAAAACAGCAGAGAAATACAAATAACTGTAAAAGATTATCCTCATCTGCAAAGCATTTAGCATGGGAAACTCAGCCAAATATTCTAGAAGAAAAAAATATAAAAAATGGCACGGTTATTTTATGAAATTATTTAATGAGTAAGAATTTTGGAGCTGTAAAGGACATTTACCTTGGGATAAGAGAAGAGTTATATTCTAAATATAGAGTTACATTCATGACCACAGATATATTTCATGAGAATCTATCACTGATGTAAAATGTGAAAACTTCTTCTGTAGTGTGTTGATCCTTTGTGTTCTTTCTTTAGAATTATTTTTCATATTTTCTCAAATATGTATATATTTGAGATATTAAATATGTATATATTTGAGAAATATATATACATACACATACACATTTATATATGTATGTATCAGTATTTAAATAAAAACTGGGTTCTGAATTGTGATTTTTATTATATTTTGCAGGCCAACTTTTTCTAGGTGTTCATTTACGCTTGTTAGGTAAATCAATTTAAATAGTAAAGAAATATAAATAGTCTGCCAACTTTTTAGGGACATATTAACTTGGGAATGTGAGACATAAGAAACTGTAGTATGTGATTGAGACATCTTTAGTTTGCCATATTGCTAGAAGGACTTCATCACAATTTATATCTAATCAGCTGATACTGGAGTCCAGAAACCTCTTATTCTATATAGTACCCATGAAACTGACTGAAATGAAGCTAGATGGGCCAACAGGACTCTTCTCTTGCTAGTTACTCCCAAATGTTCATTTTTTAATCTTCCTGCCCCTGCCCCCATTCTTTCAAGGGACTTAGTGTTCTCTCTTAATTTCTGAAAACACTTTTTGAAGTGATAGGCTTTGTTAGAAAAAAGTAAGGGACAGGCTGGTTAGTGAGGTTTTATATAGGTGAATATCCTTAAGTTATGCCAGTTCTTTTAAACTGGGAAACTCTGAGCTAGACTTATCATCATTATTATTTAAATAATTTATTATAATAATGAATAAAACTTATTAATGTGTTATTATTTGATATAGAAACATTTTAAAATAAATCATAAGATTGGAAAAAAAATAGAAAAAGAGACCTCCATATTATTACCTAAATATTGCCATTTAAACTGTTTTGGTATACTTCCCTTTTGTCTTTTTTCTAAAGACTGGAAGTTAATTTTCCTGCATATAGATGTCATATTGTATTTACAGTATTATTCTACATTTATTTATTTGGGTCCTTTCTCTTTTCTTTTTGATAAGTCGGGCCAGGGGTTTATCAATTTTATTAATTCTTTCAAAGAACCAGCTCCTAGTTTCGTTGATTTGTTCTATTGTTTTTTTGGTTTCTATTTCATTGATTTCTGCTCTGATCTTTATGATTTCTCTTCTCCTGCTGGGCTTAGGGTTTCTTTCTTGTTCTTTCTCCAGCTCCTTTAGGTGTAGGGTTAGGTTGTGTACCTGAGACCTTTCTTGTTTCTTGAGAAAGGCTTGTACCGCTATATATTTTCCTCTCAGGACTGCCTTTGTTGTGTCCCACAGATTTTGAACCATTGTATTTTCATTATCATTTGTTTCCATGATTTTTTTCAATTCTTCTTTAATTTCCCGGTTGACCCATTCATTCTTTAGAAGGATACTGTTTAGTCTCCATGTATTTGGGTTCTTTCCAAACTTCCTTTTGTGGTTGAGTTCTAGCTTTAGAGCATTGTGGTCTGAAAATATGCAGGGAATGATCCCAATCTTTTGATACCGGTTGAGTCCCTGATTTAGGACCGAGGATGTGATCTATTCTGGAGAATGTTCCATGTGCACTAGAGAAGAATGTGTATTCTGTTGCTTTGGGATGAAATATTCTGAATATATCTGTGATGTCCATCTGGTCCAGTGTGTCGTTTAAGGCCTTTATTTCCTTGCTGATCTTTTGCTTGGATGACCTGTCCATTTCAGTGAGGGGAGTGTTAAAGTCCCCTACTATTATTGTATTATTTGTTGATGTGTGTTTCTTTGATTTTGTTATTAATTGGTTTATATAGTTGGCTGCTCCCCACATTGGGGGCATAGATATTTAAAAAATTGTTAAATCTTCTTGTTGGACAGACCCTTTGAGTATGATATAGTGTCCTTCCTCATCTCTTATTATAGTCTTTGGCTTAAAAATCTAATTGATCTGATATAAGGATTGCCACTCCTGCTTTTCTTCTGATGTCCATTAGCATGGTAAATTCTTTTCCATCTTTTCCTCCACCCCCTCACTTTAAATCTGGAGGTGTCTTCGGGCTTAAAATGTGTTTTTCTTGGAGGCAACATATAGATGGGTTTTTTTGTTTTTTTATCCATTTCTGATACCCTGTGTCTTTGACAGGGGCATTTAGCCCATTCACATTCAGGGTAACTATTGAGAGATATGAATTTAGTGCCATTGTATTGCCTGTAAGGTGACTGTTACTGTATATGGTCTCTGTTCCTTTCTGATCTACCACTTGTAGGCTCTCTCTTTGCTTAGAGGACCCCTTTCAATATTTCCTGTAGAGCTGGTTTGGTATTTGCAAATTCTTTCAGTTGTTGTTTGTCCTGGAAGCTTTTAATCTCTCCTTCTATTTTCAATGATAGCCTAGCTGGATATAGTATTCTTGGCTGCATGTTTTTCTCGTTTAGTGCTCTGAAAATATCATGCCAGCTCTTTCTGGCCTGCCCAGGTCTCTGTGGATAAGTCAGCTGCCAATCTAATATTTTTTTACCATTGTATGTTACAGACTTCTTTTCCCGGGGCTGCTTTCAGGATTTTCTCTTTGTCATTGAGACTTGTAAATTTTACTATTAGGTGACGGGGTGTGGGCCTCTATTCTTATTGATTTTGAGGGGCATTTCTCTGAACCTCCTGAATTTTTGATGCTCGTTCCCTTTGCCATATTGGGGAAATTCTCCCCATAATTCTCTCCAGTATACCTTCTGCTCCCCTCTCACTTTCTTCTTCTTCTGGAATCCCAATTATTCTAATGTTGTTTCGTCTTATGGTGTCACTTATCTCTCGAATTCTCCCCTCGTGGTCCAGTAGCTGTTTGTCCCTCTTTTGCTCAGCTTCTTCTTTATTCTCTGTCATTTGGTCTTCGATATCACTAATTCTTTTTCTTCTGCCTCATTTATCCTAGCAGTGAGAGCCTCCATTTTTGATTGCACCTCATTAATAGCTTTTTTTGATTTCACCTTGGTTAGATTTTAGTTCTTTTTATTTCTCCAGAAAGGGCTTTTATATCTCTCGAGAGGGTTTCTCTAATATCTTCCATGCCTTTTTCGAGCCCGGCTAGAACCTTGAGAATTGTCATTCTGAACTCTAGATCTGACATATTACCGATGTCTGTATTGATTAGGTCCCTAGCCTTTGGTACTGCCTCTTGTTCTTTTTTTTGTGTTGAATTTTTACGTCTTGTCATTTTGTCCAGATAAGAGTAAATGAAGGGGCAAGTAAAATACTAAAAGGGTGGCAACAACCCCAGGAAAATATGCTTTAACCAAATTAGAAGAGATCCAAAATCGTGAGTGGGGAGAAAGGGGATAAAAAGAGGTTCAAAAAGGAAGAAAGAAAAAAGAAAAAAAAAAAAGAAAAGAAGAGAAAAGAATATTTTTAAAAAAAGAAAACACCTAAGAAAAATGTAAAAAAAAATATATATATATTAGATAAACTAGTAAAAAATCGTTAAAAAAGAAAAAGGTAACAGTTAAAAAAAAAATTTTACCCGAAGGCGAGAAAAAAAAAAAAATGAAAAAGAAAAAATTAAATTAACTGCAAGACTAAAAAAAATCACAGGAAAAAAGCCATGAGTTCCGTGCTTGGCTTTCTCCTCCTCTGGAATTCTGCTGCTCTCCTTGGTATTGAAACCGCACTCCTTGGTAGGTGAACTTGGTCTCGGCTGGATTTCTTGTTGATCTTCTGAGGGAGGGGCCTGTTGTAGTGATTCTCAAGTGTCTTTGCCCCAGGCGGAATTACACCGCCCTTACCCGGGGCCGGGGTGAGTAATCCGCTCGGGTTTGCTTTCAGGAGCTTTTGTTCCTGAGCGCTTTCCGTAGAGTTCCAGAGGACGGGAATACAAATGGTGGCCTCCTGGTCTCCGGCCCGGAGGAGCCGAGAGCCCAGGGCCGCACTCCTCAGTGCGCGCTCAGAGAACAGCGCCCAGTTACTCCCGTCTGCCTGACCTCCGGCCGCGCTCCGAGCTCACCGAGCCTGCGACCGGTTCAAGGTAACACCGAGCTGTGAGCTTACTGTGGGCTCTGTCTCTGTAGCCGGCTTTCCCGTTCCAATACCTGCAAGCTCTGCGACACTCAGACACCCCCGATCCTTCTGTGACCCTGCGGGACCTGAGGCCACGCTGACCCCGCGTGGGCTTCGCCCCGGTTTAGCCTCTGGAGCGATGTCCCTCAGTGGAACAGACTTTTAAAAGTCCTGATTTTGTGCGCGGTTGCTCCGCCGCTTGCCGGGAGCCGGCCCCTCCCCCCGGGGTCTATCTTCCCGTCGCTTTGGATTCACTTCTCCGCCGGTCCTACCTTTCAGAAAGTGGTTGTTTTTCTGTTTCCAGAATTGCTGTTCTTCTTCTCTTCGATCTGCCGATGGATTTTCAGGTGTTTGCAATCTTTAGATAAGCTATCTAGCTGATGTCCGGCTAGCTGAAGCAGTCTCAGCTTGCTACTTCTCCGCCATCTTGCTCCCTCTCTCACTGGGTTCTTCTCTGCTCTTTCCCATGAATGCTTTCTAACATCTGAATGTCATTACAGCTTTAGTGAAATGGAGAATTTCCCCCATTTTTCAATAACCTCTTTAATTCTGCCATGACAAGTTAGTAGTGTTGAAGAACATCATCTTTGGACTAAGAGAAACCTGGGTTAAGTATCCACTTCCTTAGTTACTATCAGGCTGTACTTTGAGCAAATTGTTACCTAATATCTTCAGGTCTTAGCTTTCCATGTAAAATCATGTAAAATAGTAATGGCTCAAATAATGTAATGGACTAAGAGAAATTGTGTATACAAAATGGTTAGCTCGGGAGCTCTCATATAATACCCTAACATTAAGAGAGAGCATAACATGATAGTTAATAATATGGTTTCTGGAGTTATAATTCTTTTTTAAAATTTAATTTTAATTTTAATTTTCATCTTAATTCTAGTTACCATACAGTGTAATATTAGTTTCAGGTGTACAATATAGTGATTCAACAATTCTGTACATCACCCAGTGTTCATCACAAGTGCCCTCCTTAATCCCCATCATCTATTTCACTCATCCCCCACTGCCTCCCTTCTAGTAACCATCAGTTTGTTCTCTATAGTCTAAAAAACAATCTGAGGGGTTTGAAGTGGCGGGGGGTGGGAGGTTGGGGTACCGGGTGATGGGTGTTATAGAGGGCACGGATTGCATGGAGCACTGGGTGTGATGAAAAAATAATGAATACTGTTATGCTGAAAATAAATAAATTTAAAAAATTTTATTTAAATTTTATTTTTAAAGATTTTATTTATTAAAGTGTGAGAGAGAGCAAAAGATGGGGGAGTGTCAGAGAGAGAAGCAGACTTCACACTGAGCAGGGAGCCCGACATGGGGCTCAATCCTGGGACTCTGGGATCATGACCTGAGCTGAAGGCAGATGCTTAACCAACTGAGCCACTCAGGCACCCCTCTGTGTCTGTTTCCATGTTAGGAAAGCCAGATATATCTCCTGCTCTTGAAAGTAGTGGCTTTATGAAGAAGAGGCCCTGTCATGCCCAGCAGTTTAATGTCCCCTGTTCACCAGAAACTGGCACTTCATGGGTGTCTCCTATGTGTTGCATGTGCCATATTATTGTGACTGAGTCACTTTTGTCTTCTGTCTGTTATCTGCAATGGCTTTCTGCCTGTTGGGGGCAGGATTTGGTCCCTTGCTATTAGTGGGCCAGTATGGGGTCATCTAGGGCTCGAGTTGAGTCAGATCAGGTATTTGCCAGAGATGTAGTAGCACCAAAATACAAGGCACTTTCCTTTTGTTGCCTCCCTGAGAAGTTTCTGCTGGTGGGGAGAGTCTGTAGTCAGACTGGAAGTCTGTCCCCAGCCCACTGCTAGGGCAGCATTTGGACTGGGTGTATATGGTTATCTTCCCCTCTCTCCCATGTAGGAGTCAGTTTTGGAGTAGTACTGATTTTTGTTGGGGCTGCTTGCAGATTGCCACACTGTGGCAGCACTTTGGATGGGTGTGGCCAATGTTGTATTGGAGGGCAGGTCAACAGGAGAATGTGGGGGTGGGATATTTGGTATTAGCAAGGTTGTGTGAGTCTGCTGTGGGAGGGGACCTGGAGGGGAAGCCTGACTAGAGGGGGCATATCCACAGAATTTGAGGCAGGGTGTGCTGTTACTAAATTAGTGAGTATTGGTGCTGTGTAGGTTCCTTGTGTTTAGGCTGGGGGGCAGGGTAGGTAAATGGTGCCTGCCAGCTCTTTTATACTTGGACAAGCCTCCCAAGGTTCCCTACCCCTCTAGCACATGCTCTTAGATTAGTAATAAATCTCCCTTAATTTATCCCAGGCGGTTTTTTTTCAAACTGTGGCTTCTATGCAGTATCTCCACAGGGCTGTTAGTTGTGCTGTCTCTTTAAGGGCAGAGACTCAGTTTCTTCTTGCTTTCTTGGCTTTCCCAGAATTGAGCTCACTGATTTTTAGATTTCCTGGTGTTAAGCCCTACTGATTGTAAGAACCCATGAAATTATGCCTTTCTGGTTTTTAAAGCCAAATGTTATAGGGATTCATCTTTTCTGTGGGGGTTCCCTGTGCCTGAGGTGCCTGGTATGAGATTCTATTTCTTTTCTCTGTGCCTGCAGTATCCCTCCCACAGCCAGTATTATGGTCTGTTTAGCTCCCTACCATGCCTCTGCCCTTCTTACCCTCTCCGATATGGCCTCTTCAGTACATTTAGCTGAAAACAGTCTGTTTTGCCAATATTTGGGTCATTTTCTGGGCTATTTACACTTGATGGGGCTGTTTTCTAGTTATGTTCATTAGATGAAGGGAGCTTAGAGTCATCTTACTCTACCATCTTCTCTCAAGTGGTAGCTATATAAAATCATATAGCTACCACTTGAGAGAAGATGGTAGAGTAAGATGACTCTAAGCTCCCTTCATCTAATGAACATAAGTTACTTGTTCAATATCCAACATGTTGGACAATTTTCTTTCTAAAGCCAATACCATTCTATATTGTGGTTGCTTCACTTGGTTGTGCTTCATTTTTCTTTCTTTCTTTTTTTTCTTTTTTAAAGATTTTATTTATTTATTTGACAGAGAGAGATCACAAGTAGGCAGAGAGGCAGGCAGAGAGAGAGGAGGAAGAAGACTCCCTGCTGAGCAGAGAGCCCGATGCGGGACTTGATCCCAGGACCCTGAGATCATGACCTGAGCCGAAGGCAGCGGCTTAACCCACTGAGCCACCCAGGCGCCCAGTTGTGCTTCATTTTTCAAAGCACAAATGCATGGTTCTTCTACTCTGTCATGGAAAATGGTCAGCAGTTGGCCTGATGCTACTTACTGCACTATCTCATTCTCATGACAGCATCTGTGGAAGGGCGATGTGATTCTCTTGGCTCACTGACTTTCTCATTTAGTCCCTATATTCTTTCTAAGTGATACAGTGACATAGGTTGGGTTCAGTAGGAATAGAGGCTAAGAGTTCATGCAGAGAGTTTGTTGTAGAATTCTTTTTGGGAACACAGCTGTACAGGATTGAGGAACGTAGGATGGGACAGAAGGAGAAGTTGAACTATTGATAAATTGAAACAAAAGTCTCAGCTATTGCCATATGGAACCCTGTAGCTGTGATGGCTGTTCAGATTTGTCACAGATTGAGGAAAGATTGTTAGGCCTTTGTATACCAGCATTGACTAATTCCTGGATGTGAGCTATCCCTGGGGAGTGCAGATAATCAAGGAAAAAACTAGTCTGTGTGGCTTGAGGCAGTTTCTGGCAAGGATGCCAGTTATCAGCATGCTAGACTTCTGTCAGAGAAATGATTGTCTCAGTCTTGAAAGAAAGATTGGGACAGCACTTTATGGCATCCGCTACACATGAGCCCATTGAATCATGTCCCTTATCTATGCTACGTCATAGAACATGTACTATGAATTCGTTATCATTCTAACTGCTTTGTATACCCTTGGACAATATCTGTTGATTATAAGAGCTACATTTGGGTGCTCTCAGTTTGTCATCAAAATGCCTTCTCTAAATGTGATTCTTGGTGGTAGTGTCTCTGTTCTATGACATCATGGTGATGTATGTGAATCCCATATCTGGCTGCTTAGTAGAAGTGGAGATGACTAATCATATCCTCTCACACCCTCTATAAAAATGATACCTTCTATAAAGACTCCAATCTTCAAATTCTCAGTGACATCTCACTCAATAAGGACATGAAAGCTGTTCTCAGTCATGTCTTTTATGGGATGAATATTATCCACAATTCAAGAAGAGTTCTTCTTATTAAAAGATCCTATTGAAGGAACCCAATTTTTACTAATTACACATCTCTGGCCTACTATACAAAATGAAAATATTTGGTACACCTAACCTTACTTTGGAGAAAATTGTATATATTGTAAGGCCAAATGTAAGGATACCAAATAGAGAAGTCTATAAAATATAAATTTATTTTTGTAAGATAAACAGTGAAAAATCCCTGACATATGGTTAAAAATATTTTGATATAATTAAGAGCATGGAGAAAAATATGAAACATATGTACTGGGTTGTTAATATTGTTTGTCTAGTAGGGAATAGTTGGTTGTACAGAAAAAAGTAGATTGAGGAGGAAGAGATGGAGGTAAGTATAGGAAGGAGAAAATAAAGGAGTCCACCATAACAAAATTGTCATTCGTATAATATTGGCATATGTGAGAGCGTGTGTATGTGTATATAAGAACACATGAAAGATAATTGACTAAAGTATTAATGGTGGTTCCCTCAGAGTGGTGGGATTTTAGATAACTTTAAAAGTATTTAGATCTTTTATTGTTTGAAAATTATTTCAATGAGCATTTATTACTTATATATTGAGAAAAGCAAAATTACATTTATTTTTCTACTGTGGATGAAAAGAAGCATTGCATTAAATTTTTTTTCTTGAATACAAATAAATATCAGTGTATCCCTTGGAATGAAAAAGAAAGCTGAATTCATAAAAGTAGGTCAAATATACAAAGTACATTCCACATACCAGCTTACATGGTTCTAGGTCAAAGAATAAGTTTTGAATGTAATATTTTTAAAAATTTTTAATGATTTTATTTATTTATTTGAGAGAGAGAGAGAGAGAGAGAGAGAGAGAATGGGAGAAGAGAGGTCAGCGGGAGAAGCAGACTCCCGAGTAGGGAGCCCGAGGTGGGACTTGATCCGAGGACTCCAGGATCATGACCTGAGCTGCAGGCAGTGCTTAACCAACTGAGCCACCCAGGGACCCAAAAGTTTATTTATTTATTTTTTTTTTTAAAGATTTTATTTATTTGATAGAGAGAAATCACAAGTAGACGGAGAGGCAGACAGAGAGAGAGAGGGGAAGCAGACTCCCCGCTGAGCAGAGAGCCCGATGCGGGACTCGACCCCAGGACCCTGAGATCATGACCTGAGCCGAAGGCAGCGGCCCAACCCACTGAGCCACCCAGGTGCCCCCAAAAGTTTATTTTTTAATGTAACCATTACCATTGTTTAAATCCAATACATGATTATAGAAAGAAATTGTAAAAATTCAAAAGCATATATAGTGATTGTCCTTTTCTTTTCCTGTCCCAAACACCCAGTTCTCTTTCTCAAAAACAATCACTGTTCTGCTTTCTTCTTTCTTCTTCAAAAAGTATATAATGTAGTTATGAACACAAACATACACTTACCCATAATCTTTCTCCACCTGAAAGATAGCCCAAGATAGAGATTTTTTTCATCTTGCTTTTCATTTAATTGTGTACATTGAGGATAGTTTAAGATGAATAGTTTTTTACAGATCTTCACTTTTGAAAAAAGATTTTATTTATTTATCTGACAAAGAGAGGGATCACAAGTAGGCAGAGCAGCAGGCAGAGAGAGAGAGGGGGGAAGCAGGCTCCCTGCTGAACAGAGAGCCCTATGTGGGGCTCGATCCCATGACCCTAAGATCATGACCTGAGCTGAAGACAGACACTTAACTCACTGAGCCACCCAGGCGCCCCAGATATTCACTTATTACAGGTATGTAGTATATTTCATTCTATGGATATATAGTAATTGAATCAGTCCTTAACTGATAGGAATTTAGATTGTTTTAATTTTTGCTGTTAGAAACAGTACTAAATATTCTTGTATGTATGCCATTTTTTCTTATACGTGAGTATACTACTCAGATCAGTATCTAAAACTGGAATATCTAGGTCAAAAGGAATGCCTTTTTTTTTTTTTTAAAAGGAATGCCCTTTAAATCGATCTATTGATCTATCTATCTATCATCTATTTATTTATTACGTTAGTCACCATACAGTTCATCATTAGTTTTTGATGTGGTGTTCCATGATTCATTGTTTGCATATAACACCCAGTGCTCTCTGCAATATGTGCCCTTCTTAATACCCATCACCGAATGCCTTTTAAATTTTTTTTACATTTTTTTTTTTTTACAATCACAAAAGGTTGAATCTACTGAAGACAATTATTTATTTCATGAATAAGGTTTGGTAAGTTGCCAGTGGGTTGCAGAATGCCTTAAATTATCGGATACAGGCCAAGGAAATAAGTGTTCTAGGTGAAAGAAGCTAAAATAGTTTTAAAACAATACTTTTAATCTTCAGTATGTTAACATTTAATTGTAGGTACATTAACTAAACATCCAGATAGTGAACACCAACAATGTGTCACGCATTTTTGCTTCTTAGTCTTCTATATATTATTTCAGTTAATTTTCATGCTGAAGTAACTATCACCATTATCCATATTATTAGTATCTAAGTGTAGGAAAGAAACTGAAGCCCTAAGATCCATAGTCACTTACTAATGTCACACAGATAGTGGAATTTGTGCCCTTTAAATTTTGATAGTTTTTTGTCAAAATGTCCCTCCATAGCTGTTGTAACAATTTACGTTCTACTAGCAAAGGAAGAGGTTGGTGTTTACACCAACATCATGTTTAATCTTTGTATCTCTCTAATTCTGAATAAAATAGAATGTCTTTTTATATATTGAAAACATCTGCTATTCATTTTTTTCATACATTTGTCACTTTTTCTTATGCGCTGATGTTATTTTCTTCTTGATATGTAAATATATATACACACACACACATATATAGATTTATATATATATATTAAGTTATGAATCTTTTGTCTATAATTGATGTTCCCAACATTAAATTTCTGGAAGGCAGAAATTTAATCTAGACCAGAAAAAAAGGCCAATTTGTTGTTGTTGAAAGGATAATAGAAAACTGTAGCTTTTGCCATAGAGTTATAACCTTGTGTAATTTGTAAGGTTAACTACAAATGAAAAATTAGAGGCTGAATTATCCCTACTGAAAATAAGGGAAGAGATTTTCTGCCCCCTCCCATTTTTTTTCTTGAGCATTGACTTTAGAAAACTTATAAATTGTTTTTCTGTCTTTGAAATGTATGTAAAAATTTAAAACATCTAAATGAGCCTCTTTTTTAAAAATTACATTCAGTTAGCTAACATATAGTACACCATTTCTTTTTGATGTAGTGTTTAATGACTCATTAGTTGCATATAACACACAGTGCTCATCACAGCACATGCCTTCCTTTATACCCATCACCTGGCTACCCCAGCCCACCACCTCCCTCCCTTCTATAACCTTCAATTTGTTTCCTGAATTTCAGAGTTTGTCATGGTATGTCTTCCTCTCTGATTTCTTTCCTTTCAGTTTTCCCTCCTCTTCCCCTATGGTCCACCATGCTATTCTTTATGTTTCACATATGAGTAAAGCCGTATGATAATTTGTCTTTCTCTCCTTGATTTATTTCACTTAGCATAATCCCTGCCAGTTCCATCCTTGTCAGTGCAAATTATAGGTATTCATCTTTCCTGATGGCTGAGTAATACTCTGTTGTATATATGAACCACATCATCTAAATGAGCCTCTTGCCTGATTCTGACTCAGGAATGTCTCTGTCAAGGACCTAGGAAGTATCACTGAAATGTAATCATCAGAGGGGTAGTGCCTCAGTCTCCCAGTTTCTGTGGGGGTATAGGAGCCTACCTTTGATGGCCTATCTTCCAATCTACAAAACTATCTCAGGTAGTATAAATAGACTTATTTTTCCTTTGTATGAAGCCAGTTGGCAAACACATAGGGCCATCCCAATTATGAGGTGAATCTAGGATGAACCATTTGTGACAATGGGTGCTGTCAAGTTTTTCTTGAGGACTAATAGTTATTTATCTTGAGAACATGTATGTAAATGGGTTGTATCTGGTTGGCTACAAAAAGGAAAGATATTTCTTTATGTATTTGCCATCTCTTAGATTGCTATGATACACATATTCTCTTGCTTTAATGCTTATTCAATAATAAAACTGTTTTATACTGTTCTTCCACTGTGGAGAGGTTTTATGACTTGGAAGGAGATGTCTTAAATTCTATTTCTCAGCAAACTCTATTATCACTCTAGTACTTTACCATTTATAAAATTAGGGAGATGGAGTGCACCTTTGAGATCCCTTATAGCCCCATTAAATCTAGGAAATAAACTGTCTGGTGTATGAAGTTAAAAAACAATACCGATAATTTTCTGTGTGATGTGAGTTGTCTTTTTAACTAAGAAATTAAAAACAGGAGCGCCTGGGTGGCTCAGTTGGTGAAGCATCTGCTTTTGGTTGGGGCCATGATCTCAGGGTCCTGGGATTGAATACCATACTAAGCTTCTTGACGAGCAGGAAGCTTGCTTCTTCCTCTCCCTCCCCTACTGCTCCCCCTGCTTGTACCTGCACGCTCTCTCACTATCAAATAAATAGATAAAATCTTAGAAAAGGAATTAAAAATAGATTCTATCCCCAAATCTTTTAAGCCAAGACTTATTTTTAGGTTCCCAATAATTTCTTCATAGCATGTTTCATATCTTTGTTCCTCAGACTATATATTACAGGGTTGATAAGTGGAGTTACTATGGAATAAAACAAAGTTACCATCTTCTGCATCCCAGCTTCATGCTCAGATGTTGGGCTCACATACATGACCATCACTGAGCCATAGAACAGTGAAACTACAGCCAGGTGGGACCCACAGGTAGAGAAAGCTTTTCTTCGTCCAGCTGCTGAAGGGACCCTCAACACAGCTCTCAGGACCAGAGCATAGGACCCCATGATAAAGAGAAAGGGAATAAATAAGAGCAGAGAACTTAAGGTGGAGCTAGTTAACTCTACTACAGGGGCTCTAGTACAAGTAAGGGCCAACAGGGGACCTGGATCACACAGGAAGTGGTCAATGATCCTGGATCCACAGAACGACATTTGGGAGATGATGATGATGGGAATCAAGAACCAAAAGAAACCAAGTATCCAGCAGGTGACCACAAGATTGGTGCAGAGACGTCCTGTCATAATGGTTGGATAATATAGAGGCCGGCAGATGGCAAGGTACCGATCAAATGCCATAATAGCCAAGAAAAAGCATTCTGTAGAACCCAAGGAGAAGAAAAAGTAGAACTGGAGAAAGCACCCAGAGAAGGAGATGACCTTGGTGTCAGAGAGGAAGTTGGCCAACATGTTGGGGACAGTGGAGGTGACATAGCAGATCTCTAGGAAGGAGAAGTTGGCGAGCAAGAGGTACATGGGAGTATGGAGTTTCTGATCCCAGTACACAGCACAGATGATAGACCCATTGCCCATGAGGGTCAGGAGGTAGACAGCAGAGAATAGCAGAAAGAGGAGGATCTGCCCTTCCCTGGCGCAAGGGAAGCCCAGAAGGATGAAGCCAGTGATGGTGCTGTGGCTGGAGGTGTTGGGGGTGTGTCAGAGATTTTTTCATGGGTCTGGGAGCTGTGAAAAGACCATCACATTATTGAATGTCTGTGTAGATGGGGACCCAGATATGTATCAAAACCACCTTGTGGAATGCGATAAACACTTATATCTCAGTAATTGCTATTTTTGTCTAATCCTGAAATACTGTTCTAGTTTAGTTGTTGGACTGAAAGCCACAAGAAGCAGGTGAATATCAGTGGATAGATAGAGATGTTTCTTTATTGTAAAATATATGCCACAACATGCCTAATACATAGCTTATAACTTTAATATTATACATAAACCTCTGCAGTAACTACCCCTGAGGTCAAGAGATAGACTATCATTTGCACCCTAGAATCTTCCCTCATATTCCATCCCAATCAGTATCTTCTGCCTCTCTATCCTTCCAACTGTAACGTTCTCCTTTCCTAATGGTAATGACTTCCTTGTTTTTCTTTATTTTAATAACTAAGTATGCTTCTCTATAGGGAAGTATTTGGTTTTGCTTATTTTTTTACTTTACATAAATGGAATTATACTTTTTGGCTGGCTTCTTTTGTTCAACAGTAGGTTTGAGAAATTGATGTTATTGCGTTCTCTGTAGTTTCCCCATTTTTACATCTCTATACTATTACATTCAATGAACAAGCCACCACTATGAATTATGTCCACTTTGGAGCTATCAGGAATAATTCTATTATTACATTCTATGAATAAACCACCAGTATGAATTATGTCCACTTTGGAACTATCAGGAATAATTCTACTATGAATATATAGTTCATTTTCCTGGTTTACACTTGCATTCATTTCTATAGGCTGGGCCATAGACTGTGTGAATCTTCAACTTTATTTAACTAAGCAGTGTTGGGTCATTGTTGTGCCTTTTTTCACTTCCATTGGCTGTATATGAGGGCTCTGATTGTCTACATTCTTTTCTAATGTTAAGGTCAATGTGTACCAGGGCCTGGGGAATGCTATATAGACTGTGTTTTAACGACTTCACCCTTTTATTTTTTTTTTTTCTGGTGATACTGGACAGAATAGTTGTCTTCTTGTCAGTATTGTTTTTTCCAGAGTAGGTGGTTCTATCAAAATTGTCCTACAGTAGTCCAGAAGTGAGGGAAAAAAAGAGAAAACCATTCCCAAACTTGATTTATGAGAACATTGTAACACATGATGTAATTTACAGCCACATCTGGGAAGTTAGTTGTCCATCTTACATGACCACTGAGTCTTGTGATCAGCCTTGTAACTTAACTAAGGCATTCTTTTCCGTGCCTACTTTTCTGATATGACTCTCCCAAGAGAAAATTCTTTGAAGTGGCTCACTCAGAAGTATCTTCCTGAAAAGGAACTTTTTCATAGGCTTGAGATTAGTTTGTGTAAGCTAGTTTACCAGAAGTAATTGGGAATTATAGTGTTTTGCATTTAGGCAGCTTTTAATAAATACTCATAAAATGAATGAATAATGTACTTTTCTCAGTTCCCAGAAGGAGATCACACCAACAGAGCTGCTTGTAGGCAAAGCTGACTCAGATTGTGTGGCCTCGGAGCAGCAACACGTGGGACTATTGGCATCACTTTTCTGTTTTGAGGGAGTTAACAAACCCACTTATTCTATTTGGGAATGCTTTGGGAGTAAACATTCGAGTTGTAGGAAACAGCTGCAGCTCACCTCTGTTAATATAGTTCCCCAGCCATCTAAGTCAGATACAGTTGAGGGATAGGATGAGCATTAATGTGGTTTTGTAGGAAGAAGTCCTTGATGGTTTGGGTTGGGGATATGACTCTACAAAATTTTCTGTTTTGTAGAAATGTTCTATTTCTATTCTAGTGATAAGAACTGTGGAATCTGATACTATTTCTCTAATGTTAAGGTACATGCAGCAGGAAACTTGAAAAGAAGAGAAAACTGTAATATATTTTGCTCCCTTCTAGTGACTGCTTGGGAGTGCCTCAAGGCAGAATGAGCTTGGATGTTCATGCATTTGCATAATGGCTTTATGTTTTTCTGAGTTAAAAAAAACAACAACAACAATACAAATAGCCCTACCTTCAATCCTGGGTCTTGGTTATGGCAGCCTCTGTGAATGGGGGATGCCTGAGGAACATGAAAAATATCCATTTGCATTATGTGGAATGTAGGATCAGTTAATCAAATTATTTCTGAGAGTTGGCATAGTTATCCAAGGAGTCTGACAGTGGTCTGTTGGAGTATTCAAAAAGAGTAAGATTTCTCTGAATAAAATGACAGAAGGTGTCAGAGGACAAGTAGTTGATGATAGTATATTTTTGCGTTGATTTGAGAGGAAGATTTGTGATAGGGGACCAGCAAAACTGAGTAGCAGTTTGCAACTTGTAAACTGTGTACGAAAGCTTCCCTCTCTGAACCACATCTATTTCTGGATTTTACACGATTTTCATGACATGGGGAGCTCATGTGCCCAAGAGAATTTCCCAGGATCCTGCTAGTTTATGTCTTATATTCCAATGGGTGTTTTAGTGCCTTAGCTGTGGGAGGAACAGGTTCTGATTCTTGTATCATAGACTTATACTTTCTAAATGCCCTTTCTTCTCTGATTTTAAGAACATGTGACTTGGAATGAGGTTAAGTTTCAGATACCAAGTATTCATCTTTTGAAGGCAAACTTAAACCAGACATAAAATAACTAGTATACATTTGCATTATTTTACCTTACTCTCACATTGAGGATGAACATTTTCAGAATGTAGTCTTTTCTGAAGCAACCATTTTCCCAAATGCCCTGTTCTTTGAATGGGGCTGTTAACAAATGTTGAAGCTATGACAAGACATGACTGCTGGTGAATGGAAGGAGGGACTTGAAATAAAATTTGCTTTAACGTGTGAGAGCCGCTTATGGACTCTAAATTCCGTAAAATTAAAAAAGGTCCTTTTTAGGCTTAACAGTTTTAGTAGTCATTCAGTTTTCATTAGGTCAAAATAATTTATTAATAATTGTGGTTGGGGCCTTTCTTTCTTCCTTTTTCTTTTTATTCTTTCTCTCTCTTTTAAAGTAGGCACCATGCCCAGCATGGGGCTTGAACCATGTTGATGAGATGGAGACCGAAGCTGAGATCAAGAGTCAGATGCTTACCAAACTGAGCCAGCCAGGCACCCCTTCGGTTGGGGCATTTTTAATCAAAGTGCTTTGCAGGATGTTTCTAAGGTTATTTTTGGTAATAACCACTTTTTCCATCACCTGAATATATCAGCACTTTGAATGGCTTGATGTTCAAGAACTTACTTTTCCTGGTCTAGTCTAATATTGCTTCTCTTCCTTTCTTTTACCCCTCACATCCAATTCATCAGCAAGATGTTTCTGCTTCTGAACTATGACTCATGTCAGATACTTTTCTTTGTCTTCATTGTTGTCTCCCAAGTTCAAATAGCCCTCCTTCCTTCCTTGGACTTCTGCAGCACCACCTAACAGAAATCCTTGCTTCTGCTTTTGCTCCTCTACCCTCTGTTTTCTAAGCAGCAGCATATTACTTCTTAAAGACATAAAAACCAATCATGTTGGACTTTTGAGTAAAACGCTGAGTAAAAGCTCTGTGTCAGGAAGTCTCACAAAGCTGTTCTAGAAAACAGGAATGGCCATCACCATTTTACGCTCAATCTAATATGTTTAACAGGACTGTACTGCTACTCACCTTTTATCACTTAGCTCTTCTGTAGGGAAGAAACTATGATGTTTACCTGCCCCAAGTTGAGCAAGACCTTATATTCCAGTGGGTGGAATCCAGTGGGTCAAAACAAAACAAAACAAAACAAAAGTGAAACAAAACTGGTTATTCCCGCTGTGTCAACTGCAGAGGGCGCTGTGAACGTCAGTGTGTTTATGACCCCAGGCTGAGTTAGTGGACTGAGTTAATGCACAACATTTGCTGACTTGTTAAATTAGTCTACCTGGGAACGGTTAAGATGGACTGAGTGAGTGAGTGAGCCAGGTCATGTGATACACAGTTCAAGGAAGACATTTCCTGACCATGGTGTGTCTGTGTGTTGGCCCTCTCTTCACAGCCAGTCTGGAGATGACTCACGACAGCTCAGCTCCCTCTAGCTAGTTTGTGTAGTTTCACTGAGGGTGCTGTCACATCTGTAATACTGGGTAATCTAGAAAATACTGAAGAGTAAGGATAATTTTGCTGATTGGGATGAGTGATAAGCAGCTGTGCATAATGGGAAAAAGCACTATATTTAGGGTCAAGAGCTTTTTAAATGAGCCATAGGAAATTAATACTCAGTTCTTTAGTGATAAATTGGGCCTTATAAATGCCCTTAAAAATTATTTATTTATTTATTTGACAGAGAGAGAGAGAGAGAGTACAAGTAAGCAGAGGGTGGGAGAAACAGGCTCTCTGCTGAGCAGGGAGCCTGATGGGGGACTCGATCCCAGGACCCTAGGATCATGACCTGAGCCAAAGGCAGCCACTTAACTGACTGAGCCACCCAGGTGTGCACTAATGCTCTTTTAAAGGGCTGTAGTAAAGATTACTGGATGAGATAAATGTCTGTAGCAGTACCTTGACCCGTGCCTGACCTATAAAAGCTTAAGAACTAACTGGCTGTGGCTAGAAGCTTGTAGATTATGGCTTTGGCTCTTCTAAATACTTGTAACCTCTTTACCTGAATCAGCAAGGGGGAATTCCAAACTGAAGCTTCTCAAAAGCTGCTTTTTTCATTTCCTTAGAGAGATGGCAGTGACCAGGGAGGAGAAAAGAAGTGGAAGTGGTTTGTGGAAGGATGAAGGGGTTATAAACAGAGTCTGTCAGGAAGTAACCCAGGTTTTTTTTTTTTTGATCCTTGAGGATCCATTTACTGCTTCTGAAAGGAAAACAGTGTCAAGAGACATCTTTCTGCTCATTATGCCCTTCCCTTGGGGGTCTACCATAATTTGTGTGTTTGTGTGTCCTATACAAGTTGAAGTATTGTCTGTTTTAAATCTCACATAGGTAGAATGATGTATTAACAAATCAATTAATTGTCTCATTAATTAGCCAACTCACAAATCTATCTCTAAATTCCCTATGTGTGCCTTTTTGCAATTCCTACCTTCTCTCCCTTCCTGACATCACTCCCCAGGTAACCACTGATCTATCTCTTACTGCAGATGTTTGTACTTTTCATATGTATATATGTGTATGTGTCATACCTTACTTTTTTTTTTATTTTAGTTTCTTTCACTCAGCACAAGTATTTTGAGATACATCCATGTTGTCGTATCTATTGAGGCATTATTCGTTTTTCTTGCTGAGTCATATTCTGTTGTATAGACAGACAGGAATTTGCTCATGTGTTTGGGCTTTTGATGGATTTTGGGGTCACTTCTAATTTTGTGTCATTATAAATAAAACTGCTAGGAACATTTATGTGTAAGAGTTTGTATGTCACATGCTTTTTTCTCCTAGGTAAGTTGCTAGGTGTGTAACAGCTTTATGAAATGGTAGATACATACTTAATATTTTAAGAAACTGGCAAGCTGTTTTCCAAACTGCTTGTACCATTTTACATTCACACTAGCAGTGTATGAAAGCTCTGGTTCCTTTTTATCACCACCAACATTGGTAGAGTTGTTCTTTTTAATTGTAGTGATTCTGGTATATATATGGTGGTAGCACATCGTGTTTTTAATTTGTAATTCTGTAATGAGAAGTGATGTTGAATAGATTTTCATTTGTTTGTTTTTCATTTGTATATGTTCTGTTCTGTGTGTGCTCAAATATTTTCCCATATTTTTATTGGGCTATCTGCTTTATTATTATTGATTTTTTTTTAATTTTTAAAATTTTTAAAATTTTTTAAAAATTTCTTTTCAGCGTAACAGTATTCATTGTTTTTGCACCTCACCCAGTGCTCCATGCAACCCGTGCCCTCTATAATACCCACCACCTGGCTCCCCCAACCTCCCAACCCTACCCCTTCAAAACCCTCAGATTGTTTTTCAGAGTCCACAGTCTCTCATGTGAGAGACTTCCAATTTCCCCCAACTCCCTTCTCCTCTCCATCTCCGCATGTCCTCCATGTTATTTGTTATGCTGCACAAATAAGTGAAACCATATGATAATTGATTCTCTCTGTCTGACTTATTTCACTCAGCATAATCTCTTCCAGTCCCGTCCATGTTGCTACAAAAGTTGGGTATTCGTCCTTTCTGATGGAGGCATAATACTCCATAGTGTATATGGACCACATCTTCCTTATCCATTCATCCGTTGAAGGGCATCTTGGCTCTTTCCATAGTTTGGCGACCGTGGACATTGCTGCTATAAACATTGGGGTACAGATGGCCCTTCTTTTCACTACCTCTGTATCTTTGGGGTAAATACCCAGGAGTGCAATGGCAGGGTCATAGGGAAATTCTATTTTTAATTTCTTGAGGAATCTCCACACTGTTCTCCAAAGTGGCTGCACCAACTTGCATTCCCACCAACAGTGTAAGAGGGTTTCCCTTTCTCCACATCCCCTCCAACACATGTTGTTTCCTGTCTTGCTAATTTTGGCCATTCTAACTGGTGTAAGGTGATATCTCAATGTGGTTTTAATTTGAATCTCCCTGATGGCTAGTGATGATGAACATTTTTAAGGGAAGTATCACATAAACATCAGCAGTAACTAAGTCTCAGGAAGGCCCTGATAAAATAAAAAGTCATTCTGTGCATCTGGTGTTTTCTTGGCAGCATATACTACTCATGCCAATGATGTATGAATGCTTTCTTAGGAAAAGGCAGAGGGTGCATGTATAAGCTATCAGCAGTGCAGCTGTTAGCAGCCTATGGCATGTGATCTCAGGTTGGTTCAGCTTGTCAAGGTGATTCTCAATTTCACAGATTACTATTCTGCTCTGGAGGGTGATTTGTTCCCATCAGACTGTGTGCAAGAAAACCACAAGCAGGAAGTAGTTGGTCTCTGTGGATGCTGAATATCCTTTTACTGTGTTTTAATTTTCCTCTTTTTCTACTTCCAGCATCCTGAGGGCACTGTTCTCTCACTGCCACTCACCTCAGGATCTGCCCTCTAGTGTCCTACAAATTCCACTCACTATCGTCTTAGGGTTAAGTTAGAGAAATGAAATACACCCTCTCTTTATTAGCCGAGTAAGCATTTTATCTTCAACATTTAAGAGGAAAGTTTCTAAGGAAGTAAAAGAACAAAACCAATGAAAAAGCATTTATTCAGAATACAGGTAATTAAATTATTTTCCTGAAAGTTTGAATAATAAAGTTTACTGGATTTATGTACTCCTTCTCACCAGTAACCCATCCCCTACATCTCAATTATATCAGGAGTAACTTTGCCCAAAACTTTCCAGCTATATTTTTGTTCCCACTCTTTCCTTCAACCTCTCACTTTTCTTTGGTAACAGTTGTGACAGCCCTGTACGGGTATATTAATTCCAGTTCAGAAAGAATCTAATTGTGTTATGTTAGTCACCATACAGTAAATCACTAGGTTTTGACTTAGTGTTCCAAGATTCATTGTTTACATATCTTAAGACAATTATTGCGATATCAACAATTCCTTCCATTCTTTTGAATCGTTGTTGAAACTCAACTTCTATATCACAGACGAGAACTTTGTTGTCCAAATAAGGGGTCATTAATCTTTGATTTGTGTGAACATGCTATTAGCTCTAAATTTTATTCTGAGGGTATTCTGGGTTAACTTTTGGATTAAGGCAGAACTTCAGAAAGCTAATATGTGGATCAAAATGATTAGCTCTGGGAAGAACTACTACTCATGAATTACACTTCTATATAATGCTTTTGCTTCTTATTGAGAATGTTATAAGAAGCATCTATATTGACCATATTATATCTATGTATCTTTGTTTGCATGTATCTTTTTGTTATTATCATCATCATCTCTCTGTTCCAGATACTTTTGGGGACCAATGATCGCTGTATTTCTCAGTTATCCTAATGCAAATCCCTGTGAGAGAAATTATTATAGGATTAAGAGCCAGTAATTTACCTTTCCCTGTGAACCCACTTGTTTTCTTTTTATACTGAATGAAAACCATCTAACAAATAATTTTCCCAATTTCTTACTTTGTTTCCCCATTCCTCATAACACATTTCGAGGCTTGACTTTAATATCAGCATAAGATCATATCCAAAAAGTATCATTTTATTTTTTCTTTCTAAGTTCATATTTCTCTTATTCTTTCTTTTAGTCCTCCTTTGTTATGTCAGATCCTTAATGAAACAAGGTGGAATATAGTATAATAAAGGCATATATAAATAAAGGTGTAAGTAAATAAGTTGTTCTAAGATAAGAAGAACTTATGAAGTTGTCAAGATTTTTATTAAGATGAGGTTTTTAAGCTTTCCTTTATATTACTAGGCTGGCTTTCCCAGCAGTTCAGATAAATCACTATGTATTGTGGTCTAGAAGGTTCTGGATGATCTGATCTCTCCTACCTCTCCAGCCTCATACACCAACTAGCTTCTGGATAGCCAAATAAACTCACATTCTTTGAAAATCCCAAACTTTTACCTGTACTTACATGGAACTTGGTTCCCCTAGAACTTTGCATAACATATTTTCTGACTTTTAATGATCACCTCCTAATAATGTCATTCTCTAACCATTTCATGTAAATTACCCCCATCTACCCAAACATTTTCTATATTCATATATTCATGTTTTATTGAGAGATAGTTGACATACGACATTATGTTAGTTTCAGCTATACAATGTGAAGATTTGATATATGTGTATATTATAAAATCATCACCCCAATAAATCTAGTTAACATCTATCTCTACACATAGTTACAAATTTTCTTTCTCCCTTATTCTTTGTTATACAACTATGATTAACTGGAATTACAGACTTAATGTGTTTATCGGATTATTAATTTGTCTCCCACACTAGAATGTAAATTTCACAAAGACAGGGACTTTATCTTCTACATTTATTTAATTCAGGGCAAATCACAGATATAATTATATGTTTATGGAATGATGAAAAGTGTCAATCACAGACATTAGCTGAACAACTTATTTTTGACTATAGTTGAGTCAAAGAACAAGGAGTGGTCATTAAATATCTCTGCATCTGTCTTTATCTCAGTCTCTTAGACTCACTGGCTTTAGTCTTTGTTTGGCTTTACTTCTTTTGGGTTGTGGACTCTACTTAAACTTTCTTCACATAAAACTAATCCAAACTGTAATGCCACTACATGATTGTCTTCTTTTAAAATGTGGACTCTGAGAAACAGAGAGTTCTGGAGGAGTGGGGGTTGGGGGTTGGGAGAGCCTGGTGGTGGGTATTATGGAGGGCATGTATTGCATGGAGCATTGGTTTTGGTGCATAAACAATGAACCTTGGAACACTGAAAAAATAAAGTTAAATTAAAAATAAGATTAAAAAAATAAAAAAAATGTAAACCTATTTCCAGGTACCTTAATTATCTTGCATAGGTAATAAAAGTTAAGAAGAATATAGTCTAGTCCTTATTTTTTAAATGGAGGTATCAAAATTGATGTAGGAAAAGAAACTAATGCTACTGTCACAGATGTTTGATTCACCTATCATACTCACTGCAGCTTTTTCACTTTTCCCAGCTAAGGCAGTATTTTATTTTTCTGCGTCACATATTTATTTTAAATAGTAGCTCTGTAAGAGCAGTTTGTAAATTGGTGTTGGTCTCAGTGCATCAGAACCACCTGAGTAATATTAAAATAAGGATTTCTAGGAGTCCACTTCAAAGATTCTGATTTAGATTTGGAGAACGGACTGGGAACCTTTCCCTAAGTAATTATGAAACAGGTTTGGGAAACAGTGCTTCAGATCATTGTCAATCTTTTGGATTTAAATTAAATAAAAATTTTGGCCAAATTGTGGTTGGATTCTTGCTAGTTTCTTTTTATTTGAGCTATAAAGATATGAATACTCTTCTATGGAGTAGAGTAGAGTAGAGATGTTTAAGCAAGAAAAAACAAGTGTAAGAATGAATGAACTTAATAGAGGTCAGGAAGGCATGAAGCTAGGGACTGTGATAATAATCATAGATAAATGGACAAGCAGTTATAGGAAGTCAGGATAGAAAAAAATTTTGAAGTCCAAATATCCAGGTCATTTATTCAAATTATGATCTATGAAATCCTGATTTGAGGGAAAGGTGTGATTTAATTTGACATACTGTTGTCCATTATGTAACCTAGCAGGAATAGATGAATTTGAGTCTGTTTCAAGGGACAAATGAATAAACACCTACTTTTTAGGTAGGAATGGAAATAGGGAAAAGAATTAACTGTGATTTTGACCATTTCATGAACTCTCATTTGCTTTGACTAATTCCTGTGCACATATGAATTTTTCTCAAGGCAGCTTTCATGTCTTTGTTTCGGAGACTATAGATCAGGGGGTTTATAAGTGGGGTCACTGATGAGTAGAACAAGGTTACAATCTTCTGTATCCCACCTGGATTACCAGAGGTTGGGCTGATGTACATTATCATGAGGGTTCCATAGAAGAGAGACACCACAGCCAGGTGGGAACCACAGGTAGAGAAGGCCTTACGTCGGCCAGCTGCTGAAGGGACACGCAACACTGCTCTGAGAACCAGGGTATAGGACCCAAGGATGAAGAACAAAGTGATGAAAATAATAAGAGAGCTCAATATAGAACAGGAAAGCTCAATTCCAGGGGCAGGGATGCAGGACAGGGCCAGTAGAGGCCCAGGGTCACATACAAAGTGGTCAATGGTGTTGGGGCCACAAAAAGGGAGTTGTGTGATAAAATAGATAGGGATCGGATAGCATAGGAAAGCTGTGACCCAGCACAGAGCCACCAGGTTCATGCAGAGGTGGTTGTTCATAATGACAGGATAATGGAGAGGCTGGCAGATGGCCAGGTAACGATCAAAAGCCATAAGGGGAAGTATGAAGGTCTCAGTGGTGCCCATGGAGAAGAAGAAGTAGAATTGGAAGAAACAAGCCATGAAAGAGATGGTTTTGGTCTCAGATAAAAAGTTCTTCAACATACTGGGAATAGTTGTATTGACATAGCAGATCTCCAGGAATGAAAAGTTGGCCAGCAAAACATACATGGGGGTGTGAAGCCTGCAATCAAGCTTCACTGCACAGACAATGGCCCCATTCCCCATCAGTGTCAGGATGTAGGACACCAAGAACAGCATGAAGAGGATGACGTGAACCTCTTTGGAGCACGGAAAACTCAGGAGTATGAATTCAGTCACTGTGCTGACTCCTGACCTATTCATGGCTTCCTAAGGGGAGGAGAAGAAAAGTGACAATGACAAAGGTGGTCTTATTCTTTCATCTTCAAGATTATTTCCTTTGTGGAGATCTCTAGCTCCCTTAGATTCATTCTATTATTCCATTAAATTAATAAGATAACTATGCTGCTGAAGTCTGTGAATTTCAGAGAGTGCTTGGTATGATCAGACTTTGAAACTTTGTATTCTCTCATTTCTCTTTCAGAGTTTTCTCACAGTAAAAGACAGGATGTTCTGTGATAAGCAGCTTGGAGAAGGTTGATGACAGCACTCACAAATGTAAGTAGGTATGAACATCATGTATCTTTATCTATAGATTAAGAGCTATATAGACCCTTGTTATTGGACACAGAATTTCAATTTCTTAAATCTTTGAAATTAGAGACACAAATGTTAGGCATCAGAAAAGGGAGAAAGGTAACAGCACACAAATCTTTATGCATTTCACTGTTATTCTGGATCAGTGTTGGTGTCTTAAGGTCATCTGAACAGCTGGACAAAAGGCATCACACGTACCATCTATTCTTCAGTGTTCGATGTGGTTTGTTAACTCAATGAAAATTTAAACTCCCAGACACCTACATAATGGCTTTCATATCAGCTCCGTCTTCTACCTGCTGAATTAAAATACTTCTGTAAAACCTTGGTCTAGGTTAAATCTCTATTTATAGGCAGAAAACCTGAGCAATGTATCTGGTCTATTATTTAAGGAATTTTGAGGGTTTTGCCTGAAGTGTCACTTAAGTGTCCTAGAAGGCCTCTGTCCTTCTGGTTATGGATAGATGCAGAGGCTCACAAACATCAGATACTCCTAAGCAGAGGTCTCTAGGAACCAAGAACAGTGCTGAGAGCCATAAACTGTCCCTCTGGACAAAGATTCCCCTTCCACTTCTTCACCCCCTTTGTCACACCCCTCCTACTCTAGCTGTGGAAGATTAGCATTGTTGTGGGAAGCTGAAGGAGAATTTTTGTGAAAACTTGCTTGTCTGAGACTTAGGTGTTGTGTGAGTTCCATGGTGAGAAAAGCAAAACAAAGCCTATGAAATTGCCTACAATTCTGTTGTTAGTAGTTTGGTCTTATTAATTTATTTTAGGATCCCTTCCATTAATGAGGGGCAGTCATCATTTGGGCCTAAATGACCCAAGTGATGTGACTGAGTGATGATATTGGTTCATAAAATATAATGCAGAATGGAGATCCAGTTGCCTTTAATAAAAATATTCTGGCTGAGAATATTTATGTATGAGTTATAAAATGCATTACTTTCCAGGTTGTGTAATGCCCATAGCTTTGAGGATGATCTTGATGATTGCAATTAGTGACATAAAGCATTGGAGTCATTCAGAATTTTTCACATCACACTTCACTGTAAGGCTCCTCTTTGTGACTAGATAATGATTGGCAAAACCAAACTGTGAGTTAATTCTTCTGTAGCAGGAATTCAGAGAAATGCAGAAGCCAAAGAAACCATGGGGAAAGAAATGTAAAAGGAGGAAGTATTTGTTGGTCATTGTGTATGAGACTTGCAAGGCTTTGTGAGCCATGTGGGAGTGAACTCACCACCCTGGAGTGTTCAGTCATGTTCTCCCTCCTTGAGATACATGGATCATCTGCTCTGTGGCAGAGCCGAAAATGCTAAAGTCAGGGAGAGCTGAAGTTTTTTGGGCCCTGCTCTGCACAGCCACTTTGTCAGTCCTTTCCAGATGTCACTTCACTCACATGCTATTTCCCCCACAAACCTGGTTCTGACTGGATGCACTTTTGGTTAATAAGGACAGACTTTTCATACTTCCTCATCTTCATCTCTCTCACTTCCCTGTTGCCAGCCCTCTCAGTTGTAATGATGAACCTTCTTATATTCTTTATGTAATGGGAGGTGCTACTTTTTCCACAACCATATAAAAGAAGGCAGAGCTACAAGGCACACCTAAGAACTGTCCTATATTTGTATGTCTTCTGAACCTACCTCCTTACAGATCTGGCACGTGGGACTTGAATCTTCTGTTTTCACTGCAGCAGAAGGCAAGCATGATGGAGGGCATGACATCCCGGGTAGAGAGCAGCCTAGAGAAAGTGCTTACATTGCTGTACATATGATACTGCTTTGGAGAGAAATTGGCATATTTGTTGCACAACAGGACACTTATCTGTGTTGCTCTGAAATCTGTCTGATTCCCCCTAGGGGACATAGTCTTCTGTGAATTCCAAAAGCGAGAATTCATGAGAAGATTGTCAGTTATTTCCCTAGTGTTCCCTTCCCTCAGGAGCCACTTGATTGGCCTTTGGGGCTCAGTTTGTCTAGTGGTGATCAGATAGATATTCTTATGGTTTTCCTAGAACAGATGTTTATTTTGTTGTTTGGACAGGTTACTCTTTTGATGGTGCACTTGCTATAGTGACACCAGTTGAGCTGGGACATGAGCTTTTTATTTATTTATTGTTGTTTCACTTTCAATTTTATTCATATTTTTGAACCTGCTACCAGTTTTAGATTCTCGTATATGTCAGTATCAGAGTCATGTCATCAGATTTCTCATTCTCATTCCTATTGATTCACTCCGTGAGTAGAAAGGAGTCATTCCTTCTTATAATGACAAGTTTTCTCCCACATTCACCCTGTGCTTCTAATATGACGCTGATAAGTAAATTCCATTTCATGGTGAACAAGTCCCAGGAGGAGAGAACATGGAGTATGGGATGGAATGCCAAAAATTCTAGAAGACACCCCCGCATGTAGCCCTTTAGGTTATTTCAGAGTGTTTTAACAGATGGCCCTAAAGGTTGGCATGATTAAGGAAAAAAAAAAAAAGGTTGGCATGTTGTTGAAATTTTCTTTCTTCTTTCAAGTGAGTTATTGCTGAGAGAGATGAAGCAAACTTTCAGACCCTTTCATTTTTATTAATTTTATGTCTATGTGTGCATGTGTACATGGGTATGGGTATACCTAGATGACATATTTCATAATGTTTTCCTTCTGTTATTGGTTTGGAGCCATCTGTAATGAGACTGTACTCTTGTTAATAATTTTTTGTTGGCTACAAAGCATCAATGAGCAAAAGTTTAATGAGGGCTTATGACTTGAGGTCTGCTTATTCTCTCAGCATCATTTCTGTAAGGTGGAAATTTTTTTTTCTTTTAAGTGGTTACACCACTTTTTGAGTCATGAGAATTGATATCCTTTTATGAATAAGAGCCAGTTTTTTGAGTGATTTATTCATTGAAAGTCTTTGATGTTTGAATGCACAAAGAATTTTCTTGACACTGAAGTCTGCCTAAGGACACTAAGTTCTGCCAAAATTATGATTTGGAAGCCAAGATTTATCTCACTTTTGTTGGGTGGATGGTGCCACACCAGATACTTGAAGTGAAGTATTAAACTGTAGAATTTAATTGGAGGGAGGTGAAGGACTTTGGTCTTTTTAAAAAAATGTATCTATAATTACACACAGACACACAAATATGTGCATACTATATGTATTTCCCATATATATATGGCCTTATTCTCATCCCCCCTTCCATTAACCTTAAAAACCAGCAGCGTTGAACCATGGTATCTGTGAAAACCAGCAGACTAGCAGTCACTGGAGAGGGAAGACTGGGTTTGTAACTCCTCAAAAAACCTCATCACCAGAGAACTCTCACTATTCCGCTCATCATCTAGCTGCCTAGAAAAGCTGCATTTGTGTAGGACTTGTTATTTCGCCTCAATCAGAGTTTGATCAGTGGGAAAAGCGCTATCCCAGGATATTTTTGAAAATAGTGAAGGCAGTTGTTTAACATTGCAGCTGTTTGGGACAGTGTTATTAGGTGGGATAAATGGGAAGCTGGAAAGAAAAACAACAACAACAACATAAAAAGTATGTCTGGGGACTGAGATGTCTATAGTGATCTTTGAAATATCCTAGTGTATTCTTGGAGATCTAGAAGACCACACACATGTGAAGGGCTGTGTGACTTAAGAAGGCCATTATGTTTTACCCCCTGGGGCTGCATCTGAGGCTCTACTCAAGTAGAAAATGAGAGTTAATGCAGAGTTATAAACTGCTGGAACCCTGAAGCTTTGTCCTAATACAGAGCCCCTCTGCGAAGGGTGAGTAACTTTTTGGTTAAAGGTGTTTAAAGAAATCTCCATGTAATTATGATCTGACCACTACATTAACCAGACAGAGACTTCAGGAGCTACATATAAACAGATGATATAGACTTTATAGAGTTAGCACACACACACAAAAGTCATTGAAGAAACAAATAGCATCCTCAGTTTTCAGAACAACCACATGAAACAACAAGAGCAATACTTGCAGAAGTTGGGAAAATTTGAATTTTGAGTTGCCACATTATATTATTTAAAATATCCAATTTTAGATGAAAAAAAAAAAGACATGCAAAGAAACAGAAAAGTATGGCCCATAGATGTGATGAGCACTGGGTGTTATATGCAACTAATGAATCATTGGACATTATACAAAAAACTAATGGTGTACTATATGTTTGCTAATTGAATTTAAATAAAAAAAAAGCCCCCCAAACAGCAGTCATTAGAAACTATCCTCAGAGGAGTCCAGATGGGGACTTACTAGGCAAAGAGTTTAATCTTTTATAAACAACTTCAAAGGTTTGAAGAAAATTATATCTAAAGAATTAAAGGAAATTATGAGACTGATATCTCACCATGTAGAGAATATTAATAAAGAGATACAAATTATAAAAAAGAACCAGATGGAAACTCTTCATTGAAAAGTACGGTGACTAATGAAATATTTAATAGAGGGGTTCAATAGAATATTTGAGTAGGCAGAAGAAAGAATCAGCAAATTTAAAAATAGATTGAGATTATCCAACATGAGAAATAAAAGCAAAAAAAAAATGAACAGTTTTAGAGAACTGTAAGATACTATTGGGCATATCAACATATAATGAGAGTCTAAGAATGAAAAAAGAGATAAAAAAGTAAAAAGGAGGAGGAAAATACTCAAATAATGGCTGAATATACCCCAAATTTGATGAAAAATATGAATCAACACATCCAAGAAGCTTAATAAATTTCAACTGGATAAATTCAGAGATCCAAGTCTAAACACATCAGGGTCAAACTCTTGAAAGAAGGCTGAAAAAATTGTGAAAACAGCAAGAGAAAAACAACTCATCACATAGTAGTGATCTTTTTTTTAAAGATTTTATTTATTTATCAGAGAGAGAGGGGGGCAGAGAGAGTGAGCACAGGCAGACATAATGGCAGGCAGAGGCAGAGGAAGAAGCAGACTCCCCGCTGAGCAAGGAGCCCGATGTGGGACTCGATCCCAGGATGCTGGGATCATGACCTGAGCCGAAGGCAGCTGCTTAACCAACTGAGCCACCCAGGCGTCCCATAGTAGTGATCTTATAAGATTAACAGCTGACCTCTTATTCAAAACTATAGAAACCAAAACAGAGTGAATTGGCATTTTCAAATGGACTGAAAGAAAAAGATTGTCAACCAGTAATCTTATATCTAATAAACCTTTCTTTTACAGAAGAAAGAAAAATTAAGACACCCTCAAACAAAAATGGAGAGAATTTGTTGCTAGCAAACTTGCATTACGAGCAGTGTTAAAAGAAGTCCTTCAGGTAGAAAGGTAAGGACTAGACTTGAATCTATGTAAAAAAGTAAAGATAAAGAAGATGTGGTTCATATATACAATGGAATATAACTCAGCCATCACAAACGATGAATACCCATCATGGATGGAACTAGAGGGGATTATGCTTAATGAAATAAATCAAGCAGAGAAAGATAATTATCATATGGTGTCACTCATATGTGGAACATAAGGAATAGAATGGAGGACCACAGAGGAAGGGAATGAAAGCTGAATGGGAGGAAATCAGAGAGGGAGATGAACCACAAGAGACTATGAACTCCGGGAAACAAACTGAGGGTCACAGAAGGGAGAAGGGTGAGGGGTTGGGGTGGCTGGGTGATGGGTATTAAGGAGGACACATGTTGGGATGAGCGTTGGGTATTATATGCAACTAATGAATCATTGAACAATACATCGAAAACTTAAGATGTACTTAGGTGCCTGGGTGGAGTAGTCGGTTAAACATCTGCCTTGGGCTCAGGTCATGATCCCAGGGTCCTGGGATTGAGCCCTATATCAGGCTCCCTGCTCTGTGAGGAGCCTCCTTCTCCTTCTTCCCAACTTGTGCTCTATAGTTTTCTCTCTGTATCTCTCCAATAAATAAATAAAATCTTAAAAAAGAAAAACTTACAATGTACTATATGCTGGCTAACTGTACATAATA
Organism: Mustela putorius furo; assembly: GCF_011764305.1. Classification (NCBI taxonomy): domain Eukaryota; kingdom Metazoa; phylum Chordata; class Mammalia; order Carnivora; family Mustelidae; genus Mustela; species Mustela putorius. The sequence goes on from NW_025422045.1 coordinate 14,237,317, forward strand.
ATAAAAAAAAACCCTAAAGAACACCAATAAAGAATAAACAATGAAGGTAATATAAATGTACATTTACTTGTAATTCTTTTCCTCTCCTAATTCAAAAGACAACTGCATAAAACAATAATTTTAAAACTGTGTCAATGAGTTTAAAATGTATAAAGATGTCATTTGTAGGACAATAAAAACATAAAGAAGGGAGAGAAAAGAGGTACATTGAAGCCAAGTTTTTTAATACTATTTTTTATGAGATTAGTGATTTTTATTTTATTTTTTAATTTAATTTTATTTTTTCAGTGATCCAAGATTGTTTATGCACCACACCCAGTACTCCATACAATACGTGCTCTCCACACTTGATTAAGATGAAACCAGTAAGAAAATAACTCTAAAAATATATCAAAGAAACAAAAGGTGAATTAAAATGGTATAAAAATATATATTTTGCACAAAAGAAGGTAATAATGGAGGAAGAGAATTTCAAAAATAAAGAAGAGGAAATAATCTTTCCTACTCATTTTATGAGGCCAGTATTACTCTGAGACTTAAACCAGTCAAAGATGTCACAAGTAAATAAAACTATCAATGTTCTTTATGAACATAGACAAAAAAAAAAAACCTAAAAAAATACTAGTAATATGAATCCAGTAATACATAAAAAATACATGACCATGTGTATCAGGAATGCAAGGTTAATTTCACTTTGAAAATCATTTAGTCTTATTTACCATATGAACAGAATAAAGACAAAAATATATGATCATTTCAATAAATATCAAAAAAGCATTTTACAAATTCCAACATTCTTTCATGATAAAAATCTTAAAAAAAGAGAAAGGAAGGAAGACAGACCTAGGAATAAGAGGGAACTTCTTCAACCTGATAAAAGGCGTCTATACCCACTTCTAACCTTACATCTAGTGCTGAAATAGTCAGGGCTTACCTATCATGAGGAATAAGACAAGGATGAATATTCTTTATACTTATATTTAATATTGTACTGAAAGTTCTACTCCTCAGTAAGAAAAAGAAATAAAAAGCATCCTGATTCCATTTACAACAGCATCAAAAAGAATAAAAATCTGACAATTTAATTTAGCAAAACAACAACAACATCAAAAAAAAAAAAAAACAACAGCAAGACTTGAGTCTTGCTTGAGCACTGTTGCAAGAAGTTACTATAAATCTAAATAAATAGTGATCCCATGTTATTGAAGGAAGATTTAATACTATTAAGGTGGCAATACTCCCTGAGTTATTGTCAACAGAAATTAATGACTTGACCTCCATGTTTTTTGTGTCCTGAGGGCTTATTTCTTTTTGTTACTGAAAGATATTCCAGTGTATAAGTGTATTAGAGTTTGATGTCCATTCACCTACTGAAAGACTTCTTCATTGCTTCCAGGTTTTGGTAATTATGAATAAAGCTACTGTAAACATATGTGTGCAGGTTTTCTTTGTGGGTATACGTTTTTGGTGAATGCCTGGGGGTGCAGTTGCTTCCTGGTTTGGTATAATTAAGTGTAGTTTGAAGGAACCTGCCAGATTTTCTTCCAGGGTGATTATATCATTTTGCATTCCCAGTGAATGGCTAGTGAATGGCAGTTCTTGTTACTCTGAAATTTTGTCAGCAGCTGTTATTGTCAGTTTTTGGATTTTGGCCATTCCTGTTAATGGATAGGATAATGGTGAGCCCATAGAATGAGGAAATATTCCCTTTGTTTCTGTTTTCTGGAATACATGTGGAAAGTTGGTATCATTTATTTGTTAATTCATGAGTAAAATCATCTGAACTTGTTGATTGTGTTTTTAAAAGGTTATTAATTTACTTTATATAGTTATAGATAGTAGATACACACTTAAGGATACTAGAGGTATAGATATAGATATATTCAGATTATCTATTTCTCCTTGTATGAATTATAGTTTGTGTCTTTTATGGAATTTGTTCAATTCATTTAAATTATTAAATTTGTGGACATAAACTTACAGAGTTTCTTCACTGTTCTTTTAATGTCCATTTATGTCTTCTCTCTGTTTTTTTTTTTTTAAACTTGGTTAGCCTTGCTAGAAGTTTAATAATTCTTTTTATATATTTTTTTCTTTTTATATTTTTGAAGGACTTTTGTTTTATTGATTTTATTTTTTTCTGTTTGCAATTTCATTGATTTCTGCTCTGGATTTTATTATTTTTTTTCTGCTTGTTTTAGCCTATTTATTTACATATGTCACATTTCTTTTTAATTTCTTAACTTTTTTTTGTTATGTTCAGTTAGCCAGCATGTATGATGTAGCATTCAGTGATTCATTAGTTGTGTGTAATACCCAGTGCTCATGGGGCGCCTGGGTGGCTCAGTGGGTTAAAGCCTCTGCCTTCTACTCAGGTCATGATTGCAGGGTCCTGTGATCAAGCCTGGCATGGGCTCTCTGTTCAGCAGGGAGCCTGCTTCCCCCCGCCCCCCCCCCCCGCGTCTCCCTGCCTTCCTCTCTGCCTACTTGTGGTCCCTCTGTCAAATAAATAAATAAAAACTTAAAAAAAAAATATCTAGTGCCCATGATAACACATGCCCTCCTTAATATCCAAAATCCTGTTACCCCCTCCTCACTCCCCTCTGGAGCCCCCAGTTTGTTTCCCAGTGTCCTTAGTGTCTCATGGTTTGTCTCCCTCTCTGGTTTCTCCTCCTTCAGATTTCCTTCCCTTCTCCTATGGTCCTCTGTGGTATTATGTTCCACATGTGAGTGAAACCATATGATAACTGTTTTTCTCTGCTTGATTTACCTCACTTAGCGTAAATCCCCTCCAGTGATATTGTTCTTTCTCCCAAGGTAGAATAATATATACAATGAATTTTATATATATTCTTTTCTAATAGATGTATTTAATGCTATAAAACCTTCTTTTTATTTAATTATTTTTATTAACATGTAATGTATTATTTGCCCCGGGGGTACATGTCTGTGAATCATCAGGCTTACACACTTCTCATCACTCACTATAGCACATACCCTTCCCAATGTCCATAACCCAACCACCCTCTCCCTACCCCCCACCCCCCAGCAACCCTCAGTTTTTTTGTGAGATTAAGAGTCTCTTATGGTTTTGTCTCCTCCAGATCTCCTCTTGTGTTTTTTTTTTTTCCTTCTCTACCCCCCAACAACCCCCTGCCCTGGCTCTCAAATTCCTAATATCTGAGAGATCATATGATAATTGTCTTTCTCTGATTGACTTATTTCACTCAACGTGATACCCTCCAGTTCTATCCACATCATTGTGCTATAAACCTTCTAATTACTGATTTTGCTGCATCTCTCAAATTTTGATGAGGTGTATTTTTTTATTTTCAGTTTAAAAAATGAACTGGAATAAATACTGACTTTATTTTCAGTTTTTTAAAATCTCCTGAGATTGCTTTGTTGCTACATGTGTAGAATAGAAGTATGTTAAGTTCCATAGGCAGTAACCTCTTCGATATCAGCCACAGCAACTTCTTTCAAGATATGTCTCCAAAGGTAAAGGAAACAAAAGCGAAAATAAACTTTTGGGATTTCATCAAGATCAAAAGCTTCTGCACAGCAAATGAAACAGTCAAGAAAACAAAGAGGCAAACCACAGAATGGGAGAAGATATTTGCAAATGACAGTACAGACAAAAGGTTGATATCCAGGATCTATAAAGAACTCCTCAAACTCAACACACACAAAACAAATAATCATATCAAAAAATGGGCAGAAGATATGAACAGACACTTCTCCAATGAAGACATACAAATGGCTATCAGACACATGAAAAAATGTTCATCATCACTAGCCATCAGGGAGATTCAAATTAAAACCACATTGAGATACAACCTTACACCACTTAGAATGGCCAAAATTAGCAAGACAGGAAACAACATGTGTTGGAGGGGATGTGGAGAAAGGGGAACCCTCTTCTACTATTGGTGGCAATGCAAGTTGGTGCAGCCACTTTGGAGAACAGTGTGGAGATTCCTCAAGAAATTAAAAATAGAACTTCCCTATGACCCTGCAATTGCACTCCTGGGTATTTACCCCAAAGATGCAGATGTAGTGAAAAGAAGGGCCATCTGTACCCCAATGTTTATAGCAGCAATGGCCACGGTCGCCAAACTGTGGAAAGAACCAAGATACCCTTCAACGGACTAATGGATAAGGAAGATGTGGTCTATTTACACTATGGAATATTATGCCTCCATCAGAAAGGATGAATACCCAACTTTTGTAGCAACATGGACAGGACTGGAAGAAATTATGCTGAGTGAAATAAGCCAGGCAAAGAGAGTCAATTATCATATGGTTTCCCTTATTTGTGGAGCATAACAAATAGCATGGAGGACAAGGGGAGTTATAGAGGCGAAGGGAGTTGGGATAAATTGGAAGGGGAGGTGAACCATGAGAGACTATGGACTCTGAAAAACAATCTGAGGGTTTTGAAGGGGCGGGGGGGTGGGAGGTTGGGGGAACCAGGTAGTGGGTATTAGAGAGGGCATGGATTGCATGGAGCACTGGGTGTGGTGCAAAAACAATGAATACTGTTATGCTGAAAATAATGTATATATATATATATATATATATATATATAGAGAGAGAGAGAGAGAGAGAGAGAGAGAGAGAAGAGAGAGAGAAAGAGGTGTGTTAAGTTCCACATCTTTGGGAATTTTCCAGTTGTCTTTCTGTTACTGATTTCTACTTGAATTTCAGTGTGGTCTGATCATACGCTTTGCATTATTTTTATTATTTGAAACTGTTGAAGCTTTTATGGCCCAGAATGCAGTCTATTTTGGTGAATAATGTTGTATGCATGTTTGGGAATATTTGTTAGATGGAATATTTTATAAATCCTTATATTTATGGTTTAATGTTCAACAGGAGTGCTGAGACAAGTTACTGCAGGGGAGGGGAAGATAGTCTCAGCAAATGGGGCTATGACAATGGGGTATCCACATGCTAAAGAATGAAGTTGGGCCCTTATCTCCGACCATATACAAAAATTATTTCAAGATGGTTCATAGGCTTAAATGTAAGAGATAAAGTTGTAAAACCCTCTGAAGAAAGCAGGCATAAGTATTTGTGATGTTGGGGTAGGTAGTGGCTTCTTAGATACCAAACCAAAAGAAAAAGAGACACACAGAAATAAATTGGATTTCATCAAAATATAAAAACTTCTATGTTGCAAATGATACTATCAAGAAAAGTAAGAAGCAACCCACAGAATAGAAGAAAATTTTTGCAAATCATTTATCTGATAAAACACTTGTATCTAGAGCATTTAAAAAACTCTTAAAACTCAACAGGAATAAAAAATAACTAAGCCAATTAAAAACAGGGCAAAGGATTTTAATTGACATTTCTTCAAAGAAGATTCATGAATGGTCAATAGTTACATGAAAAGATGCCTAATAGTGATTAGGCAAATGCAAATCAAAACCATAATGAGATACTACTTCATAATGTCTAGGTTGGAAAAAAAAATAAAAATGAGAGGGAGTGGAGGAAGAGATGGAATAACAAGTGTGGCTGGGATGTGGAGAATTTGAAACACTTTTTTAAAAAATTTTTAATTTTTTCAGCATTCAGTATTCATTATTTTTGCCCCACACCCAGTGCTCCATGAAATCCATGCCCTCTCCAATACCCACCACCTGGTTCCCCCAACCTCCCACCCCTGGCCCCTTCAAAACCCTCGGATTGTTTTTCAGAGTCCATAGTCTCTCATGGTTCACATTATGCTGAGTAAAATAAGTCAAGCAGAGAGAGTCAATTATCATATAGTTTCCCTTATTTGTGGAGCATAACAAATAGCATGGAGGACAAGGGGAGATGGAGAGGAGAAGGGATTTGAGGGAAATTGGAAGGGGAGGTGAACCATGAACCATGAGAGAATTTGAAACTCTTAATAATTGCTGGTATTATTATACAATAGTACAACTTTGGAAAACAGTCCAGAAATTCTTTAAAAAATTATCACATGATCTAGCAGTTTTACTTAGGTATTGTTAGGAACTGAATTGTGTCCTTCCAAAATTTATATTTGAAGCCCTGATCTCCAATGCAACTGCATTTGTATCTTGGGTCTTTAAGGAGGTAATTAAAGTTGAGTGATGTCATAAGGGTAGGATCTTAATCTGATAAGACTACAGTACTTATAAGAAAAGGAAGAAACACAGCAATACTACCCCTGCGTATGTGCATGTACAAAGGAAAGGCCAGTTGAAGATATAGTGAGAAGGTAGTTGTCTACAAGCCAAGAAAAGAGGAATTACCAGATACCAATTCTGCTGACACCTTGATCTTAGACTTGCAGTCTCTAGAACTATGATAAAATAAATTTCTATTGTTTAAGCCACCCAACCTGTGGTATTTTGTCATGGCAACCCATGTGGACTAGTATATATCCTGGAGAAATGAATATATACATTCACCCAAAAATATGCACATGGGTGGTCATAACATATTCATATTAGCAAAAAAGTAGGAACAGCTTAAATGTCCATCAGTTGATGAATGTGTAAACAAATGTGGTATATCCATACAGCATAATATTATTTTGCAATAAAAAGAATAAAGTACTCACACATGCTATACATGGTTGAGTTTGTGGATGAACATTATGCAAGTAAAGTGAACCAGCCACAGAAGGCTACACAGTGCATGATCCCACTTTTTTGAAATGTCCAGAATAGGTAAAATCCATAGGAACAGAAAGTAGATTAGTGGTTTTCAGGGGCTGAAGGGAGAGGGGAATAGGGAATGCCTGCTAATGGATATGGGGGTTCTTTTTGAGGTTATGAAAATATTTGTTAAATTTGTAAAATTTGTAAAATTTGTAAATTTGTAAAATTTGTTAGTGGTAATAATTGCACAATTATGTGAGTAAACTAAAAACACTGAATTGTGCACTTTTAAAAAGGTGAATTTTATGGTATGTAAACTGTTTTTCAGTCAAGCTGTTATAAAACAAAAAAGTTAGGGAAAGTTTATTTCCATCACTGGGTTGTGGTTTCTTTGAGGACAGGAAAGAAATATTGCTAATTTGGGTTATTCCAAAGGCTAGTACAGTGCCAGAATAGTATTTCATAGTCCCTATTCTTTTTCATATACCTATCTCCCAAATGTAAATGTGCAAAAATATTAAAAAAAGTTTCAAAAACAAAAATATTTTTAGCAAAGCAGTGATTATTATACTGTGTTACAACACATCTTATTCTAACATTCAAGTTGGTTGTTTTGTACCAAGGGGGGTTTTGGAAAGAAAAAGAATGTGGATGGATGTGGTCTCATTCTGTGTTATTGTAGAATTTAGAAGACGCTAATTTTTTTTTTTTTTTTGAGAGGGAAGAGGGGCGTAGGGCAGAGGGAGAGAGAGAATCTTTAAGCAGGCTCCATGCCATGTGTGGAGACTATGTGGGGCTTGATCTCACAACATTGAGATCATGACCTGAGCTGAAATCAAGAGTTGGATGCTTAAATGACTGAACCACCCAGGCACCCCATAGAAGTCCCTAAATTTGAATGCAGTGATTCTCGGCCCTCTCTCTGTATTACAGTTTCCTAGGGAGATTTTTAGAATACCTGTGTCTATACTCCACCCCAAATCTGAGTCAAACAGTTGCTAACAACTGTTTGAGTGGAGGTAGCTATCTTTAGAACTACATGTGGTTGTGATTACTGTGAGCCAACAGAGAATCAGCTGTAAATCAGTGGTTTTCCAACTTTAGTGTGTGTAACAACTCACGAGGATAAAATGCAGATTCTAATTCAATAGGCCTGAGATGGGTCCCGAGATTCTACCTTCTAAGAAGATCCCCAGTGATGCCCAGCTAATGATCCCCAAACCACATTTTCAGTTGTAAGAGATGTATAATGTATTTTCAAATGTGCAGGAGTGACAGCACGGTTAGTAAGAAGAAAATAAAATAAAGCAGTTGCATTATTGAGTAAAGGGATTGACGAAGAGAAGGAAGCAGGTAATTTCTTAAGAGATTAACTTTCATCTTGGTGAGGCTCTTCCATTGATTTGATAATCATTTAATGATTGGTCCAGCTACTTTAGACTAACTTCACATACTTCTAGAGGTTTTCTCATTTCATCTGTAGGATATGTAAAATATAGATTGTAATGGAGTTCTCATACTTTCTTTAGATATTATTCTGGCTGTTGATAGGATGACAAGGGTGACAGAATCTAGTGAGGAAATATGAACAAACTTATTTTCTTGATTGAAATTGACATTATTGAAATTTTTGTGCTAGGTGTGATGTTGGGTTCTGGAGTTATAGAAATTAGTAAAACATAGGCCCTGCTCTTAAAAAATTGACAGTCTATTAAGAATAAGGAGGCACGTAGGACTGACTTATGAATAGCTAACTAAAACAGGAAGAAAATCATGTTCAATAGAAGTATACACAATGTGCTATGGAAAAGAGAGTTAATTTCACCTGGGGAAAGGCTTCATTGATGACTGGATATTTAGAATTTTGAAACTACCTTCTTCAAAATGTTCACATCTGTTTGCCAGTTTCTTAACTGCTTACTGACAGGAAGCTCACAGTCTGAACTCATCTGGGAATAAGACATTACCATTACAGACCAGTTTTATGAAACTCCTAGAACTTTCTTCAAGGCATCCTTCATTTCTTTATTCCGGAGGCTGTAGATCATGGGGTTGAAAAAGGGGGTCAAAACTGAGTAGAACAGAGTAGTGAACTTCTGCATTCCCTCTGCTTGTCCTGACCCTGGGCTCACATATGTCATCATGACAGAACCATAGAAGAGAAATACAACAGCCAGATGAGAGGAGCAGGTAGAAAAGGCCTTCTTCCGGCCAGCAATTGAGGGCACCTGCACTACGGCCCTCAGCACTAGGGTATAGGAACCTATAATGTAGAAAAAGGTAGCGAAGATGAGGAGGGAACTCATGGTGCCACATATGAGAACTGTCCCTGGGATTGGGACGCAGGCTGAAGCCAAGGCCAGCAGAGGACCCAGGTCACACAGAAAGTCATCAATTACATTTGGGCCACAAAATGGTAGCTGGGTAACAAGTATCACTGGGATCAGAAACCAGAGAAAACCATAGACCCAGCAAAAAATGACCAGGCTGCAGCAAAACTTAATAGTCATGACCGTGGGATAGTGCAGGGGGTGGCAGATTGCCAGGAACCGGTCATAGGCCATGATGGACAGAAATAAACATTCGGTTGTGCCCAGTGAGAAGAAGAAGTACAACTGGAGGAGGCACCGAGCAAAGGAGATGGTTTTGGTATGGGAGAGGAAGTTGGCCAGCATGTTGGGCACATCAGAGTTGACATAGCAGATTTCTAGAAAGGAGAAGTTGGCCAGCAGAATGTACATCGGGGTGTGCAGCCGGCGGTCCCAGCGCACTGCACACACGATGGCCATGTTTCCAAGGAGTGTCAGGATATAAGTCACAAAGAATATGGAAAAGAGGAGGAACTGTATTTCCCAGCGGCAAGGGAAGCCCAAGAGGATGAATTCGCTCACAGTGTGAGAAATATTTCTGGCCTCTGAAGTCATTTCCTTCTGTCCTGTGAGGATTACAGCAGAAGTTACATGTACGGAGGGAATTATGCCTCCTGACTCCTCCCCAGGAGACAGCGCATTTTCTTGACAGGAGAGGGAGACTGGACCAAGGGTTCCTATTTTTTTTTTTTTTTTTGGGTGCTCCAAAAATACATTTGTTGAGTATACTCTTCTATAATTGACTCTTCACTTTTAAACTGCATACAGACCACTGTCAATCTATATACTATAAATATTTATATACTATAAATATTGGTAAATATTTTGAAAAAAGTTTTCTTTATGTTAAAATAGAAATTCAGGTACTTCCTTTCTGTATCTCTCATTGGGATGTCCAGTGTGCCCAGCTTTGGAGAACATTCTCCATTGTCTAGCCTGTACAAATAGGTGGCTGACTGAAGATATAAACATTGACATTGACAATTCAACTACAAAACAAATTAGAATTGACAGCTTTACTGAACAAAACAGTACTATCAGGTTGCCTGGGTGGCTCAGTGGGTTAAAGCCTCTGCCTTCGGCTCAGGTCATGATCCCAGGGTCCTGGGATCGAGTTCCTCATCCGGCTCTCTGTTCAGTGGGGGCCTGCTTCCTCCTCTCTCTCTGCCTACTTGTGATCTCTGTCTGTCAAATAAATAAAAAAAATCTTAAAAACAAAACAAAATAGTGCTATAGGATAAGTGATAGAAATGAGAGAACATGAGGCTTTGAAGCCAGCTATGAAAATAACAACAGAGTGACTTTAAGCATGTTCTAATTTAGTTACATCAAGTGACCATTTATAGGCCATTAGTATCTATTCTCTGTGTGTAGGATGCTGCCACATGGGCTCCAGGATTTGATATTATTAGAACCATCTGAGGGAGCCTTTGAAATGTGTGGGCTCCACCTGGGTTTGGGACCCACTGGTATGGCAGAGCACACATTTGGAGACATTACAGTTCTAGGCTTTGTACTACTTAAGGAGTATTTTCTCAGGAAATAGTTTAAGTTTTGAGACTACGTTTCTTTCTCTTTAAAATATGAATAATCATACTTCCACAGCCAGGATGACCTGAAAATTGAGTAAAATTATATATGCAGAAGCAGTTTAAAAATTATAAAATGTTACCAAAATATAAGCTATTCTAAACTGTTCAGGGTTTATTCTGCTTGATGTTATACTCCTTTGTAAATCTTATAAATTAGGCTTATTTTAAAGTGCTAAAGAATGTTTTTCCTTGTGGAATTTTAGCCAGTGACAGGCTCAGGACATGCCTTATGTGTGTTGTGTTCCTGTGTGAGTACATGTGTATGTGTATGAGTAAGAGACGTTTCTCAGTCCTCTCAGACCACACCAAATGCAACTCCCTTAGAAGCTTCTTTTGAAGGCCATTTTTTGCCCATCAGATACACTAGAGGCTTCTTCTCAGTAGACTGTTTCTTGGCAAGGCCACCATTGCAGTCTTAGATGATAGGATCATTTTTCTGATGGCTACATCATAGTGGGTGTTAAGGCTACATACTTCTGACCTGCAGAACTTCCTGGGGGATCCTTTCCCCCCTACCCCCCCATACTTACCTACCAGTCCCATGCCTGGCCCTTCTGTGGGATGTCCTGGGAAATGAGGATCAGACGTATGCAAGGGATCATAACAGAGGAGCACCAACAAATACTATTTCAAAATAGGCCGATTTTTGGAAATCAGCGTCCTTTTCTGGTATTTCTGGATTTTGTGGCTTATTCAGCTCTGGAAAAATTCTGGCTCTTCTTTTGAATACAAGGGAATAGAGAGAAGATTATCTAAATTTTAAGTCTTGACTGAGGTTAAGTTAAACCCAGAAAACGTTTGGAATATGGTGTGTTATCTCTGTTTCACCTTTTTCTTCCTTTCCTATTTTAGAAGCTCAGAAGTCAAATGCTCTATTCTCTTTTTCTTAAAACACCCATTTCTCTGGGGGGGAATATCCAGTAAATTCATGCATAACCTGAACCCCTAGCATCTGTGAAGACTTTGGTAGTTTTCATTTTCCATGTTATGCACACAAGGGCACATGACAAGATGGCACCCACACCAAATATAATAGAGCAACATTTATGGGGGAAACTTGTAGACCTAGGATATATTACAGGCATGCAGGCCCCTTTTATTTTGCTCACTATAACCATGGTGGCATACCAAAATCTAGGATATTACATTTTAAGAAGGCACTTCAAGCCTTAAGCTCTGAGTTGTCATTCTTAAATTTTATTTATTTATCTATCTATCTATCTATTTATTTATTTATTTCTAGCAATAGGATTAGGGAAGTGATAACTCCTCCACTAATGTGTCAGGATATAATATCAACATGAAGGAAACCTGATTTAGTCCTTTCTTTAGTCTCAGAGTTTGGGGATGGAGGAGAGGTGTGCCAGCTCTTCTCCTAGTGTGATGGGGGTTGCAGTTCAAGCTTTGTGGTTGCAGCTCTAGGACATGCCAAGCTAATAGCAGGACTCCTTGCCTCAGTCATGTGAAGGAGACAGTCATTAAACGACAGGAAATGGATACTTCATTCCATTGAACTTGGTAGGAGGCAACTCGCACTTTGGGAGGGTGGCTTGAAAGGGATTCCTTCGAGCAAGTTAACCCTTATGTCTAGTGTGTATCTTTTGGGGGGAGCTTCTTAATTACTCTATAGGGGAGCCACAGCAAGGACTTTTGCCCCCATTTTATATACAAGGAAATAAAGACTCAAAGAGATTAAATGCCTGAGATTTCCAAACCAGTCAGTGACAGGGTCAGGACACGAGTCCATGCTTTCTGGCTTTCATTTTACGGTCACTATTTTAAGGGAACTTCAGAGTAGATGTGTCCAGAATGTCTCCCATTCCAGAGAAAAAGTGCACCAAAAAAAAAAAAAAAATTGTTGGTGCTGTAGACATCACTGCATCATCTGAGAGGAGAGCTGTGACGTATCCCAGACTCCCCTCAAATTATATCACTTTGGTGGGATTGTGGATTTTTTTTTTCCTTTTATTTTTCATTTTTACATGGCGCGCTCTCTCTCTCTCTCCCTTTGTAATAAGAAGTTAAAAGGCACACAAATATCATTCCGAGTATGGTAGTTATTTTTCTTACCTGACTTTTCTTCTATGCAATGTTCACCTTCTCTGTTGTGAGGAGGCTGGTTACCTTTTACCCATTTCTGCAAAATTAAGATAAATAATTAAAGAAGTAATGAAAATAATATATTTTTAAAGAGAAGGTATTAAGAAGGTGTGATAGACAGTGAGGACATGTAAGGGGGCTGCAGGCATGCTTCTTTGCAGTTTGGGGTGCTATATTTCTATTTGTTGCAGTCTTTGATTTATTAAAGACTTTTTGTTATTGAAACTTTCTTCACCACTTAGATAATGTTATTCTATTTCTACACTGCCTGCCTGAGTCTCTGTTTTCCAGTTGTTCTTGTAGCATGAAGGACAACTGATTCAATGGGCTATGTCCTAGGGATTCACTTCAGTAAAAAGTGGGATTCTGTTCTTTGTACTCTGGAGGAAATAAACTGTCAAATCTAACCTTGTATTTCTTGGAATAATGTATTGCTCATAATCATTGGCCTCAGAGATATCATGGGTTAAAGTGGGATCTAAAAAGTTATTGATCTGACTTTACTGAATCTTGGAGCAGGAAGTAACTTTAGGGATTCTGTGGTCTCTCTTCCTGCCAGCAGTAAGAGCCCCTGTCTTCAGCCTGCTTGCGGATTGTTCATCTAGCTTCTGCTGGAACAATCTATGACAAAGAGCTCAATGAATGGCAGAACAGCTTTCATTTTGAGAAGTTGTAATAAACTTCCGAGTTCTTGCTTGCATTCTTGAGTCACATTCCCATCTTGATTTGTCCCCTTGGTCTTGCTTACTTCTTTTGCAGGGAAGGAAGGTTAGCACTTACTGTGTGCTCACTATATGCACACAGTCCATCAGGATTTGGACTGTGCATGATCCTTCTTGATCTTCCAACAACTACAGAAGTAATAATTGAGCCACAGGAAGGCAGTAAGTGCCGGTCCTGGCAGATCTGTGTTCTTTCATTACATTATACTGATGTTCAGAATAAGTCTACACAGAGGCGCCTGGGTGGCTCAGTGGGTTAAAGCCTCTGCCTTTGGCTCAGGTCATGATCCCAGGGTCCTGGGATCGAGCCCGACATCAGGCTCTCTGCTCTTGCAGGGAGCCTGCTTCCTCCTCTCTCTCTCTCTGCCTGCCTCTCTGCCTACTTGTGATTTCTCTCTGTCAAATAAATAAAATCTTTAAAAAAAAAGAATAAGTCTATACAGCATCAATTAAAAATATTTGAGGAAGGGGCTCATGTCTTCTTTGAATCTTCTCAATTTATACTAAGCACTCTTGGTTTCTTTAACTGAATTTGACATAATTTACAGAATGCTCACTATCCTAGTTGTCTTTTTTTTTTTAAATTTTTTATTTATTTTCAGTGTAACAGTATTCATTGCTTTTGCACCACACCCAGTGCTCCATGCAATCCATGCCCTCTCTAATACCCACCACCTGGTTCTCCCAACCTCACCCCCCGCCCCTTCAAAACCCTCAGATTGTTTTTCAGAGTCCATAGTCTCTCATGGTTCACCTCCCCTTCCAATTTCCCCCAACTCCCTTCTCCTCTCCATCTCCCCTTGTCCTCCATGCTATTTGTTATGCTCCACAAATAAGTAAAACCATATGACAATTGACTCTCTCTGCCTGACTTATTTCACTCAGCACCCTTTGGAAGATGTGACCTTACTAAAAGCGAACACAGTACCCCTCATACTGTGTGACTGACACAGAGCATACGTGTCATAAGTTCTTTTGCTCTAGAAACTCAGGCGGACTTAAGTTGACATTAGATTTTTTTAGACGGTAACTTTATACTCTTGACTGTTATTGAATTTTTATTTTGCCCAAGTCTTCAGAGTTTATTCATAAGAACTTCTTTAAAACAAGTTTGGTCCTATTTGATGCTTGTGTCGTTGAGTTTTCAAAGTGAGAGAGGTTAATAATTACTGAATTTTACCAAGTGTTTCAATCAATTAAGATCTTAAGACTATAAAATACTATCTTTCTTTTCTATTTTATTGCCTATAAATTTGATAAAATTTCTCATATTTCACCTATGACTAAAATATGTAGAACATGAGAAAATTCTTTTTCATATCACTTAAAATTTTTCTACATCAGCATCTATTATTATTAACAATTGTTGATAGATGGCTAAGCTCAAAAATATATAAGTAGTACAAAGGTGGTGAAAATGACAGTGTTATCTCTGGAAGACATTCTGACATATATTATTAAATGGATGGTTTATGAAAAATTTTTAGAAGCAAATTTTGGGCTTAAAAACTGGTACCTTTACTCAATTTCAGTTTAAAAAATTTTTTTTTCTTTCTTCAGAACCCTTTATAGAGATTCTAGTCATGGTCTCTCTGCATCTGGGTATATAATTTGTCTAGGTCTGAGAACTTTTGTTTATTTATAATTTTTGAGTGCTGTTTTGCTAAATTGTCATAACAATTCTCTCTTAAACATGTGTTCTTCATGCTTTGAAAAGAAGATGATTTTTTGGAGCTGGCCATATTTTAATTTAGATTGATGGGTGTCATGCCTTTCTCTCTCCAGAGGGCAGGAAATGGCCCCGTCTTTTTTTTTTTTTTTTAAATCTCATAAACATTGCAAGTGAGGAGACCATCTCACTACAATGCTATCAGCTAGTGTTGTTAAGACCTTCTCATTTAGGTCTTAGTCTAGTGAAAAGCTCACTAAATTCCTTAGAGAAACTCATGCTTTCTTTATAATCACTTTATTTTACTGGTCTCTCTCTATTTGTTTCTGTCTCTCTCTCTCTTTCTCATCATTTATTACTTTTTCCACATAAAATTACTTCTAAGATGACAATATGATTTGGTATTTCTGACCCTGGAAAATTTAAGAGCTGACTGTAATACTGCCCATCTTCCATAGTTTCAGTACGTGTATCATGAATAATATTGCATACCATTTTCCATAAAATATTTTTAAATAGCAGCATTAACTTCTTGACTGCTGTCTTTGATGCACTTTAGTTCATTTTCTTTTAATTGTCATTTGCCAGCATTTATTGAACATTTATGTGCTGGTACAGTCCTTTCAAGCTTATTTTCTAAACTTCAATTGGTTTTATAGCTAATCACTGATCTAAATGACTTCAAAGATACAATACAATTTCACCAACTACCTACTGAATTCTTGTATAATTTTCAATGCAAAGGATGTTTTATATTCCTGCATGGTGAAATATCTTAAAAATCAGAAATACTCCTTTCAGTAAAATTAAGGGGCATTTAAAGAGGTGAATATGTAATGTCAGTGTAAAAATTGTGGAAGTTAACATCCCACATTTTTAGAAAAATGTAGCTTAAAGTTGAAAAAGATAATTTTTCTTCTGCTTTTCAAATTAGCATAGGTCATCATTATACCAGTGTTGGTGAAGGTGCAATGAAATGACACTCAGAAGAACTGTTGGGGGGGAATATAAACTTGTAATTTTTTTTTTCTGGCAGGAAATCTGGAAATATCTAGACCTTTTAAAACCTCTGTACACATTAAATAAAAATTGAGATGTAGAAAAAAATAATTAAGTTAATCATAGCAATACAGAAGAATTTCTGGGGATCATATTAAAATACAGATTCTGACTCAAAAGGAATAGATGGGGATTGGGATTCTAAATTTTTAAAAACATATAGAGAGTTTGAATCACTTTGTTATGTACCTGACACTAATGTAACATTGTATAACTAATGTAACATAAAGTAACTAATGTTGACTACACCCAAATGAAAAAAATCTAGAAAAAAGCAATAAGATAATGCTGATTCCTTGAATAATAAAGGTTTATAAAGTTATTTATAGAGCTCTCTGTGTATTAAGGGATTATGTAGTTCTTTATCTACATTTCTGTAAAGAAAGTAAATAATACAAAGGAACAGAAAAATTCCTGTAAAAATAAAAATAGTGGCATTTTTTCAAGGTTAAATGATAGGTTATGTAATTCTTTTCTTTATACATGTCTATATTTCTTGAAATTTCTATGAGTACATGTATCACTTATAATCTCAAAAATAATTATCATAAGATATTGTTTTTGAAGATACTTACTTTTCCGGATCTTCTACCTTCTTTGAGCACTTTTTAATGAACTTTACTATTCCTGAGATATTCCAAGGTTCTGGGGAGCCCATGATCTGTGTCATGTTTGACTTGCCATGTAAGGTCTCATCCCTCTTCAATTACTACTTGGATTTAAACTCAATGAAGTCAGCCTCTGTGCCAAGGTTGAGAAGAAAGGGAAGATTACCAACAGGGCATCCTGAAGCTGCATTTTACTTTTGGGTGACCAATATCAATTCATAAATCTAGGGCAGGGATTAGAAGTTACATTAAAAAAAAATTAAGTGCCACATGAGAAATGGTAACTGTTAGCTCCTGGAGAGGACTGTGTTGTTACTCCTCTCTCATTAGAAAGAGTCGTAGTTCATCCTCAGTCTATTTTCTTCCCTAAAAGAAACAAAAAGGAAATTAAAATTACTTTTCATTTTGGGTTTTACTTTCCTCCAGTAAATTTTATGGAGAATGTTGTAGTTTAGAATAAAGATAATAAAAACCATGACAATAGTAGAACCAGAGCAAATGAAAGCAATAAAATTACCTTTTTACTTTTTGCCTTTTGAGTTGACCACCTTTGAAAGTAATTATTTCTTCTTCAACTAGAAAGGTTAGAAAGGTACTTTCTTAGACTCAGATTTCCACACTCAAAATACAACATATTTTTCTCTGTCCCACATTCATGCAATATGGGCACCTGACCTTTGTTGAAGGAGTTGATTCAAGAACTGATGGAGAATAGGAGTCAGGGACTGCTGATAAACATTTCCCTTGGATCTGAGTTCCATCCCTTGTGCTTTCACTTTCAGTGCATTTGGGGAAATGAGTTTTTGAAAGTTGGAGAAGATGTGTTTCCCCCCCTCCCACCTTCTAACAGTGATGAAAGTGAAAACTTAGATTCTCTACTTGTCCCTGTGAAACTCTTGCTGGGCCAAAGCCATCTTACCTAAAGGGATTCTTTGTTGAGTTTCCTCAGCTATATGGACATTACCCCAAGGACACATGTTTTGATGATTTTTTTCCCAAACATCTAACACTCCTTTTCTCATACTGGATTAGCAAGTCAACTCTCATCTGTTGACACTGTCCATTTGACATGCAATTCTGAGTCTCTTTCTATAATTAAAGGGATGCCTATTTTGATTACTCATTTTTAAATTCTGAATCCAAAATCAGTCCATGCCCATAGCTGTTCTTTTACTTTGCCCTTTAAATGCCTATAACAAAGCAATTACAAGATTGCTTTGTTATAGGCAGTAAAATGAGTACATTTTTGGAATAAGTTCATTTAACTCCCATAATAATCCAACATGTTAAATATTACTTATTTTTATTTTATAGGTGAAGTCATTGAAGATTAGATAATTTATTCAAGGTTTCACATCTAGTAAGTGAGAATGCCAATAACTGAATTTAGTTCTGAGAGCAGAACCTGAGTTCTCAAATACTAAACTATTTACCCTGCATCTGTACTTGCCAGAGAAGGAAAACAGTGCTTACTGATAACTCATCTCATGCCAGGCACTGTGACAAAATTCTTACATATAAGTTATTTTATTTTTTCTTGAAACATTCTGTGTGTTTGGTATCACTATTGTAATTTTTAAAAATTCTGATTATCAAAGTAATATATACTAACAAAAAAATTTGGAAGATTCAGAAAAGCTGAGTGCTAAAAAGTTACTGATAATTTTATCAAGCAGACATAAATTCAGATAAGAGGTTAGCATATTTTCTTTGCTCTATTTTGTTCTAACAATTTTTATTTGTACCTGTGTGGTCATAAAGGATGTACAATTTAGTATCTTGCTTATGTAAGCATTTTTTCCATGTAATTAAAACTCTTCAATGCTACATAATAGTGAGTGTTATATTTATAATATTTCCCTAGTGTATTTATGCAATTTTGAGTTTTCCAGTCTTAAAATAATGCAATAAAAATCTTTGGGTTTACATGTTAAATTTTAGAATATTTTCCTGGAATAGATTGTTTGAAAGAAAATGATAATGTCAAAGTATTGTCATATACATTTTATTTTTTTTTTTTAAATTATGGACATTGGGGAGGGTATGTGATTTGGTGAGTGCTGTGAAGTGTGTAAACCTGTCATATACATTTTAAAGATATATACAATTTAATGCTCGCAATACATATTGCCAAATTGCTTTCCAAAATATATTCTCAAAAGATGTGTTGATGAGGATGTCATCTTATGGTATCCTTATAGGCATATGGATGATATTTAAAAATATTTCTTTTTATATTTATAGAAAAAAAACATTCATGTCTCATTTTTTTTTAAAGATTTTATTTATTTATTTGACAGAGAGAAATCACAAGTAGATGGAGAGGCAGGCATAGAGAGAGGGAAGCAGGCTCCCTGCTGAGCAGAGAGCCCGATGCGGGACTCGATCCCAGGACCCTGAGATCATGACCTGAGCCGAAGGCAGCGGCTTAAACCACTGAGCCACCCAGGCGCCCTCATGTCTCATTTTTATAGTTGCATTATGTTGGTTACTAATAATGTATTTTTCTCCAGTTTTATTGAGATATAATTGACATACAATACTGTATAAGTTTATGATATACAGCATAATGATTTGATTTAGATATATTGTGAAATGATTACCACAATAAGTTTAGTTAACATCTCATATAGGTACAAAAAAAAAAAAAAGAAAGAAATTTCCTTGTTA
Source organism: Mustela putorius furo (assembly GCF_011764305.1). Taxonomy (NCBI): domain Eukaryota; kingdom Metazoa; phylum Chordata; class Mammalia; order Carnivora; family Mustelidae; genus Mustela; species Mustela putorius. The sequence goes on from NW_025422045.1 coordinate 14,256,729, forward strand.
TGTGAACTCTTAGGATTTACTCTACTTTTATATGTATTGTAGAACAGTGCTAACAATAGTTATCATGTTGTACTTTATATCCATAGTATTTATCCTATAACTGATAGTTTATACCTTATGACCATCTTTACACAGTTTCCACTTCCCCTATCCCATGCCAATGGTAATCACAAATCTGACCACTTTTTAAAGTTTATTATTATTTTTAAAGATTCTACCTAAAAGTGAGGTCATGCACTATTTGTCTTATTCTGACTTATTTCACTTAGCATAATGCCCTCCAGGTCCATCTATGCTGCTGCAAATGGCAGGATTCCCTTCTTTTAAATAGCTGAATAATATACAATTGTACATATATGCCACAACTACTTTATCCATTTATCCAATGATGGACACTTCGGTTGTTGCCATGTTTTGGCTATTGTAAATAAAGCCGCTATGAACAGGGGTGTTCAGATATCTCTTTGATACAGTGTTTTTGTTCTTTCAGCTAAATTCCCAGAAGTGGAATTGCTGGGTCATATGATAGTTCTACTTTTAATTTTTTGAGCCCTCCACACTGTTTTCCACACTGGCTATACCATATTACAGTTTCAACATAGTACACGAAGGATTTTTTTTTTTTTTGCTTCCCCACTCCCCAGGCTTTGCTTGCATTTGTTATCTCTTGTCTTTTTGCTGCCGGCATCAGACACTGATAGGTGCCCCATTGTATATCCCATTGTTGTTCTGATATGTATTTTGCTAATGATGAGTGATGTCAGCATTTTTCATGTGTATGTTGACCATCTGTATGTCTTCTTTGAGAAAATGTCTATTCTGGTTTTTTGCTGTTGAATTGCATGAATTCTCTCTATATATCTGATATTAACCCTTTATCAGAAATATGTTTTGCAAACATTTTCTTATTTTATAGGTTGTTTTATCATTATGTTATTTCCTTTTACTGTGAAGAAGCTTTGTAGTTTGATATAGTTTCACTTGTTTATTTTTTGTTTTGTTGCTTGTGCTTTATGTGTTTATTCCAAAAGTCACTGCCGAGGTCCATGTCAAAGAGCTTCTTTCCTATTTTTTTTAAGGAGTTTATGGTTTTGGGTCTTATATTTAAGTCTTAAATCTATCTCAAGTTCATTTTTATAAATGGTGTATGATAGGGGTCTGGTTTCATTCTTTTTTTTTAAAATTAATTTTTTATAAACATATAATGTATTTTTATCCCCAGGGGTACAGGTCTGTGAATCGCCAGGTTTACACATTTCACAGCACTCACCATAGCACATACCCTCCCCAATGTCCATAACCACACCATCATCTCCCGACCCCCTTTCCCCCAGCAACCCTAAGTTTATTTTGTGAGGTTAAGAATCTCTTAGGGCTTGTCTCCCTCCCCATCCCATCTTCTTTTATTTATTCTTTTCCTACCCACCAACCCCCCGATGTTGCATCTCCACTTCCTCAAATCAGGGAGATCATATGATAGTTGTCTTTCTCTGATTGACTTATTTTGCTCAGCATAATACCCTCTAGTTCCATCCGCTTTGTCACAAATGGCAAGATTTCATTTCCTTTGATGGCTGCATAGTATTCCATTGTATGTATATACCACATCTTCTTTATCCATTCATCTGTTGATGGACATCTAGGTTCTTTCCATAGTTTGGCTATTGTGGACATTGCTGCTATAAACATTTGGGTGAACCTGTCCTGTCTGATCACTACATTTTTATCTTTAGGGTAAATACCTAGTAGCATAATTGCTGGGTTGTAGGGTAGCTCTATTTTCAATTTTTGAGGAACCTCCATGCTGTTTTTGAAAGTGGTTGCACCAGCTTACATTCCCACCAAGAGTGTAGGAGGGTTCCCCTTTCTCCGCACCCTTGTCAGCATCTGTCATTTCCTGCCTTGTTAATTTTAGCCATTCTGACTGGTGTGAGGTGGTATCTCATTGTGGTTTTGATTTGTATTTCCCTGATGAGTGATGTGGAGCATTTTTTCATGTGTCTGTTGGCCATTTGGAAGTCTTTTTTGCAGAAATGTCTGTTCATGTCCTCTGCCCATTTCTTGATTGGATTATTTGTTCTTTGGTTGTTGAGTTTGCAGAGTCCTTCATAGATTTTGGATACTAGTCCTTTATCTGATATGTCGTTTGCAAATATCTTCTTCCATTCTGTCAGTTGTCTTTTGGTTTTGTTGACTGTTTCCTTTGCTGTGCAAAAGCTTTTGATCTTGATGAAATCCCAATAGTTCATTTTTGCCCTTACTTCCCTTGCCTTTGGTGATGTTCCTAGGAAGAAGTTGCTACAGATGAGGTCCAAGACGTTGCTGCCTGTGTTCTCCTCAAGGATTTTGATGGATTCTTTCCTCACATTGAGGTTCTTCATCCATTTTGAGTCTATTTTCATATGCGATGTAAGGAAATGTTCCAATTTCATTTTTCTGCATGTGGCTGTCCAATTTTCCCAACACCATTTGTTGAAGAGACCGTCTTTTTTTCCATTGGACATTCCTTCCTGTTTTGTTGAAGATTAGTTGACCATAGAGTTGAGGGTCTATTTCTGGGCTTTCGATTCTGTTCCATTGATCTAAGTGTCTGTTTTTGTGCCAATACCATGCTGTCTTTTTTTTTTTTAAATTTGCCACTTTATCGTTTTTAATTTTCATTTTATTTTTATTTTTTTATCATTCTTATTTTAAGAAATTTATTTACTTATTTATTTATTTTATTTTTTATTTTCAGTATAACAGTATTCCTTGTTTTTGCACTACACCCAGAGCTCCATGCAATCTGTGCCCTCTCTAATACCCACTACCTGGTTCCCCCAACCTCCTACCCCCCCCCCCCCCCGCCCCTTCAAAACCCTCAGATTGTTTTTCAGAGTCATTAGTCTCTCATGGTTCACCTCCCCTCCAATTTCCCTCAACTCCCTTCTCCTCTCTAACTCCCCTTGTCCCCCATGCTATTTGTTATGCTCCACAAATAAGTCAAGCCATATGATAATTGACTCTCTCTGCCTGACTTATTTCACTCAGCATAATCTCTTCCAGTCCCGTTCATGTTGCTACAAAAGTTGGGTATTCATCCTTTCTGATGAAGGCATAATATTCCATAGTGTATATGGACCACATCTTCCTTATCCATTCGTCTGCTGAAGGGCATCTTGGTTCTTTCCACAGCTTGGCGACTGTGGTCATTGCTGCTATAAACATTGGGGTACAGATGGCCCTTCTTTTCACTACATCTGTGTCTTTGGGGTAAATACCCAGTAGTGCAGTTGTAGGGTCATAGGGAAGCTCTATTTTTAATTTCTTGAGGAATCTCCACACTGTTCTCCAAAGTGGCTGCACCAACTTGCACTCCCACCAACAGTGGAAGAGGGTTCCCCTTTCTTCACATCCCCTCCAACACATGTTGTTTCCTGTCTTGCTAATTTTGGCCATTCTAAATGGTGTAAGGTGGTATCTCAATGTGGTTTTAATTTGAATCTCCCTCATGGCTAGTGATGATGAACATTTTTTCATGTGTCTGATAGCCATTTGTATGTCTTCGTTGGAGAAGTGTCTGTTCATATCTTCTGCCTATTTTGTGATATGATTATCTGTTTTGTTTGTGTTGAGTTTGAGGAATTCTTTATAGATCCTGGATATCATACTGTCTTGATGATGAAAGCTTTGTAATAGAGCTTGGAGTCTGGAATTGTGATGCCACCAACTTTGGCTTTCTTTTTCAGTATTCCTTTGGCTATTCGAGGTCTTTTCTGTTTCCATAAAAATTTTAGGATTATTTGTTCCATTTCTTTGAAAAAAAAATAAAAGGATGGTATTTTGATAGGGATTGCATTGAATGTGTAGATTGCTTTAGGTAGTATAGACATTTTCACAATATTTGTTCTTCCAATCCATGAGCATGTAACATTTTTCCATTTTTCTGTGTCCTTCTCAATTTCTTTCATGAGTACTTTATAGGTTTCTGACTACAGATTCTTTGCCTCTTTGGTTAGGTTTATTCCTAGGTATCTTATGGTTTTGGGTGCAACTATAAATGGGATTGACTTCTTAATTTCTCTTTCTTCTGTTTGCTGTTGCTGCATAGAAATGCACCTGATTTTTGTGCATTGATTTTATATCCTGACACTTTAATGAATTCCTGTACAAGTTCTAGCAGTTTTGGTGTGGAGTCTTTTGGGTTTTCCACATATAGTATCATATCATCTGCAAAGAGTGATAGTTTGACTTCTTCTTTGCCGATTTGGATGCCTTTAACTTCTTTTTGTTGTCTGATTGCTGAGACTAAGACTTCTAATACTATGTTGAATAGCAGTGGTGATAACGGACATCCCTGCCATGTTCCTGACCTTAGCGGAAGAGCTTTCAGTTTTTCTCCATTGAGAATGATATTTGTGGTGGGTTTTTCATAGATGGCTTTGATAATATTGAGGTATGTGCCCTCTATCCCTATACTTTGAAGAGTTTTAATCAGGAAGGGATGCTGTACTTTGTCAAATGCTTTTCAGCATCTATTGAGACTATTATATGTTTCTTGTTCTTTCTTTTATTGATGTATTGTATCACATTGATTGATTTGCAGATCTTGAACTAACCTTGCAGCCCTGGAATAAATCCCACTTGGTTGTGGTGAATAATCCTTTTAATGTACTGTTGGATCCTATTGGCCAGTATTTTGGTGAGAATTTTTGCATCTGTGTTCATCAAGGATATTGGTCTGTAATTCTCTTTTTTGATGAGATCCTTGTCTGGTTTTGGGATCAAGGTGATGCTGGCCTCATAAAATGAGTTTGGCAGTTTTCCTTCCATTCCCATTTTTTGGAGGAGTTTCAGGAGAATAGGAATTAATTCTTTAAATGTTTGGTAGAATTGCCCTGGGAAGCCATCTGGCCCTGGGCTTTTGCTCGTTTGGAGATTTTTGATGACTGCTTCAATCTCCTTACTGGTTATGGGTCTGCTCAGGTTATTTATTTCTTCCTGGAATGTATCCATTTCTTCCAGATTGTCGAAAGTATGTTCTTATAATTGTTTGTATTTCTTTGGTGTTGGTTGTGATCTCTCCTCTTTCATTCATGATTTTATTTATTTGGGTTCTTTCTCTTTTCTTTTTAATAAGTCTGGTCAGCGATTTATCAATCTTATTACTTCTTTCAAAGAACCAGCTCCTAGTTTCGTTGATTTGCTATTTTTTTTTAGTTTCTATTTTATCGATCTGCTCTGATCTTTATTATTTCTCTTCTCCTGCTGGGTTTAGGCTTTCTTTGTTGTTCTTTCTCCAGCTCCTTTAACTGTAGGGTTAGGTTGTGTATTTGAGAACTTTCTTCTTTTTTTGAGAAAGGATTGTATCACTATGTACATTCCTCTCAGGATTGCCTTTGCTGTTTCCCACAGATTTTGAACCAATGGGTTTTCATTATCATTTATTTTCATTAATTTTTTCAATTCTTTTTTAATTTCCTGGTTGACCCATTCATTCTTTTTTTTTTAAATTTTTTTAAATTTTATTTATTTATCAGAGAGAGAGGGAGAGAGAGAGCACAGGCAGACAGAATGGCAGGCAGAGGCAGAGGGAGAAGCAGGCCCCCCGCTGAGCTAGGAGCCCGACGTGGGACTCGATCCCAGGACGCCGGGATCATGACCCGAGCCGAAGGCAGCTGCCCAACCAACTGAGCCACCCAGGCGTCCCATTCATTCTTTAGAGGGATGCAGTTTAGTCTCCATGTATTTGGGTTCTTTCCAAATTTCCTCTTGTGACTGAGTTCTAGATTCAGAGCATTGTTGTCTGAATATATGTAGGGAATGACTCCAATGTTTTGATACTGGTTGAGACCTGATTTATGACCCAGGATGTGGTCTATTCTGGAGAATGTTCCATGTGCACTACAGAAGAATGTGTATTTTGTTGTTTTGGGATGGAATGTTCTGAATATATCTGTGATGACCATCTGGTCCAGTGTGTTGTTTAAGGACTTTGTTTCCTTGTTGATCTTTTGTTTGGATGATCTGTCCATTTCAGTGATGGGAGTGTTAAAGTCCCCTTTTATTATTGTATTATTGTCGATGTGTTTCTTTGAGTTCGTTATTAATTGGTTTATATAGTTGCTTCTCCCATGTTAGGGGCATAGATATTTAAAATTATTAGAGCTTCTTGTTGGATAGACCCTTTGAGTATGATATAGTGTGCTTCCTCATCCCTTATTATAGACTTTGGCTTAATGTCTAATTGATATGATATAAAGATTGCTATCCCAGCTTTCTTTTGATGTCGATTGGCATGGTAAATTCTTTTCCACCCCCTCACTTTATATCTGTAGGTGTCTTTGGGTCTAAAATGAGTTTCTTGTAGGCAGCATATTGATGGGTTTTGTTTATCCATTCTGATATCCTGTGTCTTTTGATTGGGGCATTAGCCCATTAACATTCAGGGTAACTATTGAGAGATATGAGTTTAGTGCCATTGTAGTGCCTGTAAGGTGACTGTTACTGCATATTGTCTCTGTTTCATTCTGGCCTACTACTTTTAGGGTCTCTCTTTGCTTAGAGGACCCTTTTCAATATTTACTGTAGAGCTGGTTTGGTGTTTACAAATTCTTTCAGTTTTTGTTTGTCCTGGAAGCTTTTTATCTCTCCTTCTTTTTTCTTTTTCAGTGATGGCCTAGCTGAATATAATATTCTTGACTGCATGTTTTTCTCATTTAGTGCTCTGAATATATCATGCCAGTTCTTTCTGGCCTGCCAGGTCTCTGTGGATAAGTCTGCTGCCAATCTGATATATTTACCCATTTTGTGTTACAGACTTCTTTTCCCAAGCTGCTTTTAGGATTTTCTCTTTGTCGCTAAGATTTGTAAATTTTACTATCAGATTACGGTGTGTGGATGTGCACTTATTAATTTTGAGGGGAATTCTCTGCATTTCCTGGATTTTGATGCTTGTTCCTTTTGCCATATTAGGGAAATTATCTACAATAATTCTCTCCAATATACCTTCTGCCCCCCTCTCTCTTCTTCTTCTGGAATCCCAGTTATTCTAATGTTGTTTCATCTTATGGTGTCACTTATCTCTCGACTTCTCTCCTCATGTTTCAGTGTTTGTTTGTCTCTCTTTTGATCAGCTTCTTTATTCTCTGTCTTTTGGTCTTCTATATTACTAATTCTTTTTTCTGACTCATTTATCCTAGCAGTAAGAACCTCCATTTTTGATTGAACCTTATTAATAACTTTTTTGATTTCAACTTGGTTAGATTTTAGTTCTTTTATTTCTCCAGAAAGGGCTTTAATCTCTCTGGGGAGGGTTTCTCTGATATCTTCCATGCCTTTTTCGAGCCTGGCTAGAACATTGAGAATCATAATTCTGAACTCTAGTTCTGAAATATTACCAATGTCCATATTGGTTAGGTCCCTAGCCTTTGGTATTGCCTCTTGTTCTTTTTTTTTTTTTTTTTTTTTGTGGTGAGTTTTTCTGCCTTGTTATTTTGTCCAGATAAAAATATATGAAGGAGCAAATAAAATATTAAAGGGTTGGGAAAGACCCCAAGAAAATGTGTTTTAACCAAATCAGAAGAGTCCCCAAATCATGGGATGTAAAAAGGGGATAAAAAGAAGTTCAGGAAAAAAACAGTTAAAAAAAGAAAACAAATGAAAAAATATTCAAAAAGAAAAGAAAAAATATATATATTAGATTGGTGACTAGAACAGGGTCACCCACTTAATTTTGGGAGTATTTTGGTCCCTTAGATGCAACTACCTCCCAAATTTTAAAGAATGGAAAACATATATAAGGGTAGACACAGTGAAGGGATGGGATATGCCTATAAAGATGTGAAAAAAATTTTTTTTAAATTTCTAAAAAAGTTGTTGATAAAGTAAGTTGGTTGGGAGAATAAAGAAAAAGAAATTGGAGTGAAATTGCTTGGGTTGGAGACTAGAACAAGCCCGGAGCTAGATTTAGGGTATATTTTTTTCTATTAGGAGATGTTGTACCCCAGTTTTTTTAGAAGAAAAAACCCCATGTGTATACAAAAAATAAAGTTGGATATAATGTAGGATAAAATATGACTATAATAATGAAGGCTTAAAAAAGATTATTATTTCTTGAGGAATCTCCACACTGTTCTCCAAAGAGGCTGCACCAACTTGCATTCCCACCAACAGTGTAAGAGGGGTCCCCTTTCTCCACATCCCCTCCAACACATGTTGTTTCCTGTCTTGTTAATTTTGGCCATTCTAAGAGGTGTAAGGTGATATCTCAATGTGGTGGTTTTAATTTGAATCTCCCTGAGGGCTAGTGATGATGAACATTTTTTCTGATAGCCATTTGTATGTCTTCATTAGAGAAGTGTCTGTTCATATCTTCTGCCCATTTTTTGACATGATTATCTGTTTTGTGTGTGTTGAGTTTGAGGAGTTCTTTATAGATCCTGGATATCAACCTTTTGTCTGTACTGTCATTTGCAAATATCTTCTCCCATTCCGTGGGTTGCCTCTTTGTTTTCTTGACTATTTCCTTTGCTGTGCAGAAGGTTTTGATTCCCTATGACCCTGCAATTGCACTACTGGGTATTTACCCCAAAGATATAGATGTAGTGAAAAGAAGGGCCATCTGTACCCCAATGTTTATAACAGCAGTGGCCATGGTTGCCAAACTGTGGAAAGAACCAAGATGCCCTTCAACGGATGAATGGATAAGGAAGATGTGGTCCATATACACTATGGAGTATTATGCCTCCATCAGAAAGGATGAATACCCAACTTTTGTTATCAACATGAACGGGACTGGAAGAGATTATGCTGAGTGAAATAAGTCAGGCAGAGAGAGTCAATTATCATATGGCTTCACTTATTTGTGGAGCATAACAAATAGCATGGAGGACATGGGGAGTTAGGAGAAGGGAGTTGGGGGAAATTGGAAAGGGAGGTGAACCCTGAGAGACTAATGACTCTGAAAAACAATCTGAGGGTTGAAGGGGTGGGGGGTGGGAGGTCAAGGTACCAGGTGGTGGGTTTTAGAGAGAGCATGGATTGCATGGAGCACTGGGTGTGGTGCAAAAATAATGAATACTGTTATGTTGAAAATAAATAAAAAATAAATTAAAAAAAAAGAGAAGCGAAATGATTAAAAAAATTCAAAATAAAAGATTATTATTATTATTATTATTTGTTTGAAAGGTATTGTTAAGATAAATTAGTTAAAAAAGTTAAAAGATGAAAGGGTGAAAATTAAAAAAAATTTAGCAGAAGGAAAAAAATTAACTGCAAGTCTAAAGAATAGTGAGGAGAAAGCCATGGATTACATGCTTTGCTTTCTCTTCTGGAATTCAGCTGTTCTCCTTGGTAAGTGAACTTGGTCTTGGCTGGATTTCTTGTTGATCTTCTGGGGGAAGGGCCTGTTGTAGTGATTCTCAAGTGTTTTTGCCCGAGGCGGACTTGTCCCGCCCTTACCAGTGGCCAGGCTAAGTAATATGCTTGGGTTTGCTTTTAGGAGCTTTTGTTCCCTGAACACTTTCTGTAGAGTTCCAGAGAATGGGGATGATAATGGCAGCCTCCCAATCTCCAGCCTGGAGGAGCCAAGAGCTCCAGGTCCCACTCCTCAGTGTGCCTTCAGAGAAAAGCACTCAATCTCTCTATCTCCCTGGCCTCTGCCACTCTTGTAGAAAAGCACTCAATTGCTTCCAACTCCTTGGCCTCCAAGCTCTGAGCTCACCCAGCCTGTGACTGGTTCAAGGAACCCTGAGATGAGAGCTCACTCCTCAGCTTTGTCTCTGTAGCCTGCTCTAATACCTGTGAACTCTGTGACACTCAGACACCCCCAGTCTTTCCGTGACCCCGTGGGACCTAGGGCCACGCTGACCCCGCATGGGGTCACCCCGGTTTAGCCTCTGGAGTTATGTCCAAGTGGAGCAGACTTTTAAAAGTCCTGATTTTGTGCTCCATTGCTTTGCCGCTTGCAGGGAGCTGGCCCCTCCCCCTGTGGTCTATCTTTCCGTCACTTTGGATTCACTTCTCCGCCGGTCCTACCTTTCAGAAAGTGATCGATTTTCTGTTTCTAGAATTGCTGCTCTTCTTCTCTTCCATCTCCTGTTGGATTTGTAGGTGTTTGCAATGGATTGATAAGCTATCTAGCTGATCTCCTGCTACCTGATGTAGTCTCAGCTTGCTACTTCTCTGCCATCTTGACTCCTCCCCCTGGTTTCATTCTTTTTAAATATGAATATCCAATTTTCCCAGCACTGTTTATTGAAGAGTTTGTCTTTTCTCCATTAAGCATTCTTGGCTCCCTTGCCAAATATTAGTGAACCATACATGCATGGGCTTCTTTCTGGTCTCCTGAGTTGCTCCATTGGCTATGTACCTGTTTTTATGGCAATACCATACTATTTTTATTACTATAGTTTTATAATGTAGTTTGAAACCATAAAGGTTGATGCCTTCAGATTTGTTCTTCTTTCTCAAGATTGCTTTGGAGTCTTTTGTGTTTCCATACAAGATTTAGTATTATTTTCTCTATGTCTGTGAAAAATACCATTGGAATTTTGATAGGGATCTTATTAAATTTGCAAATTACTTTGGGTAGTATGGATTTTTTAACAATATTAATCCTTCCAATCCATGAACATAGAATATATTTTCACTTATTTGTATATTCAGTTACTTTTGTCAATGTCTTATACATCAATATTTATTCTAAAGCCTAAAATAATGGAAATAGACATGATGCCGTTATATTTATTTCACTTTGAAAATTAACAACCAGTTGCTCAAGAAAAGGAAGAAAAGAAGGTCACCAGTTATGGAATATTTTGTTTATAACTTTATAACTTACCTGTTGTGATTAATTGAAAAGAGGAAAATTGAGCTGACCGAATTGTATCTGTTCTTATCTGAAACAATCGGTTTTTTAGGCAGAGAGAGAAGGAAGCAGGCTCCCTGCTGAGCAGAGAACCTGATGTGGGGCTCAATCCCAGGACCCTGGGATCATGACCTGAGCTGAAGGCAGAGGCCTTAACCCACTGACCCACCCAGGTGCCCCTGAAACAATGGTTTTTAAAGAAGCTTCCACAATGGATAAGTGAAACTTTTTAAGGTCTGAATATCCTGCAAGAAGTCTGAGAAGACAACAGATATATATGTCTAGGAAGTCTACGGGTTGTGCATCCTATTTGTCTCTTCATGACTCACTAAAAATTAAAAAAAAAATTGTGTACCCTAGAGGGCAATCAGGATGTCTCCCAGTGTTCCTTTGTGTGGGTCCTTAGGATAAAGCAAACAAACTGAAGGAGGGAGACAAAGGAGCTATCTTTCCCCTAAATAATAATCCTGTCAGAGCTAGAAGTAGTTGAATGCTTAGAAACTGATACCTTCTCCTGAAGACAGGACACTTGGATTTCACTGGCGGTTAGACAAATCTCACTAGAGTGAGTGTGAATGAATCCCCATTTTATTCTATCTTTCATACAATAGATGACTAATATACATGTGTGCTAAATGAATGAATAGAATAGATGTCTTTAGGAAGTCATATTAACTGAGAATTTAACCACATGGTATATCATCTACTTTAAGTGGCCAGATGGGGAGAGGCCCCATGAGTTTTCTCTTTGCTAAAATTCCTGTGAGAATGAATATTACTTTGAAAAATTCCAGATGTACAAGGAAATAAATCTTGGTGAAATTTTTCACATGTCTCAAACTTAGAAGTCTTATTGTCTCTTAAAAATTCCTAAACCAGTTTTAGTCATTTGTATCATGAAAAACTCAGACTCATGTCTCATAATTCTAGTATCTCCTGTGATCATATAATTATCCTCTTAGTAACTTAGCTTCAATATGGTAACTTTATTTCCATGGTTCCTCTCCACAATCTTCCCAAATTGCTTCTGACCCTCTCCAAATCACCTTGCTGTTCTTGCTTTTAATCATAGTCACCTCAGTGATCAGGTCTTTTATATATTTATATATAAGAATGCAGTGGCCTGCCCTGCTTATTGTTAGGTTTGCTTAAAACATGCTCATTCAGGTGGATGCTGAAAATGATGTTGAGATGGGAGAGGATGGGGTGAAGAGTATTCCCTGTTACTAGCTACCATTCATGCTGGGTTGGCAAGAGAGGGGAGACCTGCTACATCCTATAGCAGGCAGAAGAGGGGACAGATGTACTCAATATTATTATTTGATCAAGCTCTCTCTATGCTGCTTTAGCTTGCAATCTATTTGGGTTAGATTGATTATGAACTTTGGAATCATGCAAACCTGGGTTCATGTCTTGTCTGTCTGATTTACTACTCTATGACATGGGAAACTATTGAATATTGATGAAACCTGTCATTCTAGTGGCTTACTTGAAGTTTATCTCTGGGTAAGAAAGAGTTTTGTCAGTTCAGATCTAGGGACACTACTTCACTTCTGCCTTCCCAGCTTTAACATATGCAAGGCAGTAGAGGAGAGAGCTGTGCCTGGACTCTTAAGTTTTAACCAAAATGGATTTTTTTTCCCCACAGAAAAAGAATTGTCTTAAGAATGGTTCAACAGCTCCCCTTAAAATCTATAACAAAATCTATAGTTGAAATACTTACTGTGTGAAGGGGACTGAAAACAGAATAGAAGCTAACAGGTTGAAATCAGAGAAAAAGGAAAATTGTATAGAATAATGTCAAAGGGGAACAATTCATGGGGTAAGAAATAATTAAAATTAAAAATTACCGCAATAATCAGTTGAGCTTCTTTGAACCACTCTGGAATGGAGCTATAATGTTTTTATTGAGATATTTATTCTGAGTTCCATATGTGATTTTATTTTTTATTTTTTAAAAATATTTTATTTAGAGAGAGAGAGAAAGAGCACAAGCAGGGGGAAGGCAGAGGGAGAGGGAGAAGCAGATTCCTCATGCAGGGCTTAATCCCAAGACCCTGGGGATCATGACCTGAGCCAAAGGCAGATGCTTAACTGACTGAACCATCTAGAAGCATATGTGATTTTAGGACATGTTTTCAAAGGTTAGTTAGGGGCATAGAAGTGTATTAAGTTCATATCATTCCTAAGATTGAATGTGCGAAGATCAGAATGTATATAAAAGCTAAATATTCTTCTTTTAGGTTCAAACAAATCCTTTTTAGGAAGAACCTGCTCATATTTTGGTTATGGTAGTTAGGGCAATAAAATGAGCCCTGCTCCCAAAATTTACTTTATGCTAGACACTGTGCTAGGTGCTTTACAAACATTATATTTAATGCTTTGTTAATGCTTCCTGATAGGCATTACCCTGATTTTGCAGATAAAGAAATTGAAACTCAGAGAGAGAGAGAGAATCACTTGTCCCAGGTTATAAATCTTATATTAAAAAGAGCTAGGATTTCATTTTGGATCTTTTTGAATTCTGACTCTTAATTTTTCTTTAAAACTAAAATAAATATTTGTATAATTATGGTAAAACCTACACCTCATTCTTTTTTTTTAAGTTTTTTTAATTAAATTATTTTTGTTAACATACAATGTATTATTTGCCCCAGGGGTACAGGTCTGTGAATCATCAGGCTTACACACTTCACAGCACTCACCGTAGCACATACCCTCCCCAATGTCCATAACCACACCACACTCTCCATACCTCCCTCCCCCCAAGCAAACCTCAGTTTGTTTTGTGAGATTAAGAATCTCTTATGGTTTGTCTCCTTCCCGATCCCATCTTGTTTCATTTTTTCCTTCCCTACCCCCCACAACCCTCCACACTGCCTCTCAAATTCCTCATATCAGGGAGATCATATGATAATTGTCTTTCTCTGATTGACTTATTTCACTCAGGATAATACCCTCTAGTTTCATCCACGTTGTTGCAAATGGCAAGATCTCATTTCTTTGGATGGCTGCATAGTATTCCATCCTACACCTCATTCTTAAACAGTCACTTTGACTTTGTACTTAAAGAAACACTAAGATGTCAAGCCCTTTGGTTTTTCACTAAACTGTGTATATTTAAAATGAAAATTGAGGGAAAATAATATACATAGAAAATAAAAACGAACAGGTAGAAAATCTGTTCTAAGTAAAAAATAAATTATACCATGCTATTTTAAAAAAGAGTAAACTAGAAAATTTTGCAAAGGAACTGAAATGCTATAGAGCTAACATAAATGAAGGGGATTCCACAGAGGATAATCTGAGTCAAATTAAAATATTTAAGTATTTTTAAAGCACATATTACATTCCTTAGTTTAGACTGAGAATTGCTGAGTTATCATTAACATATGCAAGGCAGTAGAGGAGAGAGCTGTGCCTGGACTCTTCAGTTTTAACCAAAATGGATTTTTTTCCCCCACAGAAAAAGAATTGTCTTAATAATGGTTCAACAGCTCCCCTCAAAATCTATAACAAAATAACATAAATAACAAATAACAAAAAATTATTTATGAACTCTTTTATTTTATATCCTTGTGTTTCTAACTCAGTAATATAGGCTCCATATTTTACTTTCATTGTTGTCAATTCACATCTTTTGAAACAACCTTCCCTGAGTTCAAACTTCTCTGGCACCCATAGAGTATAATAGTAATTCTCAAAAACCAGGCATTGTCTTTGTAACACTAGAATCATCTGGGGATGTCAGTCTTTAATGGAAATTAATTAGTGAATTAATTTATTTGTATATGGATGTGCCTTTCTTATTATGCTCTGCTAAGCTTCTACAATAATAATGTAGTTAAATAGTGAAATTTGTGGACCTTGTGATGCTGAGTGAAGTCATATTTTAGGCAATAAACTATTTCAGTGCTGTTTAAGGGTGTAAACTGCTTCCTGAAACTTATTAGCTGTACTAGAGTTAAAGGTGAGCATTTAAGGTGTATAATGATTCATTTCTATCTTTTTTTCTCATAGGCTAAAATAAGAAGAAAAAGCTTTGGAGAAAATAGTTAAAGTAATACTTAAAGTAATGTTACTAGTGGTGTTTTTTCTATTTGTCTTCCAACAGAGCTATTTTGAAAACAATTCTTCATGTTGACTAATTTTGTTATCTACTTATAATACCACCTAATTCTGATGAGAAATTAGGTATTAAGGAGGGCTGAATAAAATAGGAGACTCTTAATATGTAGTTCTGATTATGTCTCTGTACATGTTAAGTTAGAAATGCATATTTTGCCTAACAAAAATGACACTGCTGTCATTCATGAATTCATTCTCCTGGGTTTCCTATGTAGTCAAGAGGTGGAAATTCTCCTTTTTGTTTTGTTCTCCATCATCTACATCTTGACTTTGTTGGGCAACAGTGCTATTATCTGTGCTGTATGGTGGAACCAGCAACTCCACACTCCTATGTATACTTTATTGTCCAACTTCTCTTTCCTGGAGATCTGCTACATCAATTCCAATGTGCCCAACATGTTGTTCAACTTCCTATCCAAGACCAAGACCATCTCCTATAATGGCTGCATCTTACAGTTCTACATCTTCCTCTCTCTTTGTGCCACAGAACTTTTCTTCCTGGCCCTCATGGCATTTGATAGGTATGTTGCCATCTGCCATCCACTGCATTACCTTACCATAATGACCAGGAAAATCTGCGGAACCCTTGTGTCTGCTTGCTGGGTGGGTGGGTTCCTCTGGTTGGTGACTCCAGCCACCCTTATCTCTCAAGTTCCGTTTTGTGGTTCAAATGTCATTGATCACTACCTCTGTGATCTTGGGGCAATGTTGGCCATATCATGTGTACCTGTCCCTAAGACAATGCTGACTTGTAGCATTTTCAGTGCTGTAATAACATTTATCACTTTGTTCTACATCCTTGTGTCCTACATACTGGTCCTTCGAGCTGTGGTTCAGGTTCCCAAAAGTTCAAGTAGGAAAAAAGCCTTCTCCACATGTGCTTCCCACCTGATAGTTGTGTTCCTATTTTATGGCTCAATTATGGTGATGTATGTAAGCCCAGGGGCAGCCAATCAGCCTGGTATGCAGAAGTTCTTGACAATGTTCTATTCAATTGCAACTCCACTTTTAAATCCTCTGATCTACAGCCTCAGGAATAAGGAGATGAAGATTGCCCTCAGGAAAGTTATGTGTAAAGTTTAGAAATAATTTCTGAATGGGAGATTGTGTGGTGAGATAAAATTCCTTTTGATTCCTAGAATCTAGAAAAATTATACTTAAAAGTAAGAAAATGTACTAGATTTAGAAAAAATAAGTCCACATGAGAATTCTTAAAATTCAAAGCTTCTCTCGATTCCATATTGATTAACTATGGGTAAGTTACTTAAATTGCTATTTGTCTGCTTTAACTGGAGACGATATTAGTAATCAGGTCTGCATCATAGAGTGTTTAGAAATAAATGAGTTAATATATGAAAGCCTTTAAAATAGTGCCTGGCACTCAATATATATTATATAATGTAATTGATATACTATTATCAATTATATCAAAATTTATTATCATTAGCTATTGTTGTCAAGTTATGATCTTCAGCAGTTTTGTTTTTATAAACTTTTAAATGATCATCCCATGATATTTATTTAAAGGAAAAAAGGGCCTCTTTTTAAGAAAAAAAATGTTTTGATTCTTGAAAGAAATCTATGTAGCTGCAAATCAAAACAAGAATTATTTCTGCCCTATCCACCTATGTTTACTTGTATTATGAAAATGATAACAATGCTTTGTTAGAAAAAAATTGACAAGGATTGTGTTCTGATTCCATCTCAGCAAATCAAAACTTTCATTCCTAGTTTTTAAAAAGGGCATTTGGGGTTTTTTTTGATGTGGATCAATAAGCAGTCATATATAAAAGTATTTATAAAATGCAAAGTACAATCAAAAGATGAAAGTGGTTCACATATACATCAACAGGTGAACAGATCAACAAAATGTGATGTATACATACAATGTAATCAACAAAGTATGATGTATACATACAATGTAATTACCCAGTCTTACTGGAATGGAAATTCTGAAACATGGATGAACCAGCTTGTCACAAAACCACAAATACTGTATCATTGCAGTTTTGTAAAGTTCCTAGAATCCTATAATTCACAGAGACAGAAAGCAGAATGGTGACTGCCAGGGGGCATTACCCCTCAATGGATACACATTGTCTGTTTTGGAGGATGAAGGTGTTCTGGAGATGGATGGTGGTAATGATGGCTCAACAATGTTAATGTACTTAATGCCACGTAACTGTATACTTACAAAATTGTTAAGATTTGTTGAATGCCGTTTTATGTGTATCTTACCATAATTAAAACTAGTTTTCAAATATAAAGCACATTACCAATGTCGGTTGTTTTTTATTGGATTGTTATCATGTTAACATTTCCAGGAACCCTTGCTGCTGCAGTCTTGTCTCTGTGTGTGTTTTCTTTTCCTCTGTGATATTGTTGTTATAGCTTTTACTCAGTAATTTAAACTACAGATGGGGTAGGATCTTTCCCTTCAAGTCACGAATACTTCACTCCTCAACTGCAGCAGTGCTTTGCCTTCCCAGGTGTACCTTTGCTTTGCTCTTTTAGGACACATAAAGTGGTCTCAAGGAGGAAGCCACTCCCCTTCCTCCAAAAGCTGACTGCCACCTCAGGGAATTTCTTCCATCCTAGTGCACATGATTGTTAGAAATTGCACTATCATTATGGATAAAATTAAAGAGAGGAATAATTTTTGTTCTGGGATGTAAGATTAAGACCCTCTGAGATATGCAAACTCTTGGCACATGAAAAAACTTGTTCTGAGGCTGCCTGGTGTTGTCCACTTTTTAGGTATCACAGCAGAGCCTCTCCTGTTCTATTTTTAACAATAATCAATATAAAGTTATTAACCAGATATTTTGTATTAAGATTTTATTCTAAGTTTTGAAAACTGGGCTGAATTTTATACTTACAGTACATCTCAGTTTGGACCAGTCACATTTTGAGTGTCAGTAGCCACAGGTAACTAGTGGTTACCATAACAGACAGTGCAACTCTATGGCTTCTTATGTCCTCCTTGGTAATGAGAGTTGGACAGCTCTTCTTCTAAAGGGAGATTCAAATTTTTAAAATTTATTTTATTTTATTATTTTTTGTGGAGATTGAACTTTAAAACAGCTTTTAGAGAGGAGGGAGCATTAAAAATCTGGAAGCAACAAAAGAGATAAGGAAGACTCTTTTTTTGTTATCAGTGGAGACAGAGCAGGGCCATTTTGGGAAAAGGAGTGGAGCGTATTTTTTACTGATGCTTTATATCCACAGCAGCTGGTATAGAAAGGTTGATGGAGAGGGAGAGGAAGGTAAATTTACTAGGAGACAGCAGAGCTTTGGTGTTCCTCTCCAATCTTGTTGAAGGTGGTGCACAGGCCAGAGGATATGTGGTCTTAAACATGGAACTCTGGGGCCTGCAAAAGATTCTTCTTCTTCTTCTTTTTAATATTTCACAAAGCAGGAAAGAGTATCCAATAGAAGAGAGATAGGCTCTTCAACAAATGGTGTCGGGAAAACTGGACAGTCATATGTAGAAGAATGAAACTGGACCATTTCCTTATACCACACAACAAATAGACTCAAAATGGATGAAAGACCTCAATGTGAGACAGGAATCCATCACAGTCCTAGAGGGGAACTCCGGCAGCAACTTCTTTGACCTCGATCACAGCAACTTCTTGCTAGACATGTCTGCAAAGGCAAGAGAAACAAAGGCAAAAATGAACTCTTGGGACTTTAAGATAAAAAGCTTCTGCACAGCAAAGGAATAGTCAACAAAACCAAAAGACTACTGACAGAATGGGAGAAGATATTTGCTAATGACCTATCAGATAAAGGGCTAGTGTCCAAAATCTATAAAGAACTTATCAAACTCAACACCCAAAGAACAAATAATCCAATCAAGAAACGGGCAGAAGACATGAACAGACATTTCTGCAAAGAAGACATCCAAATGGCCCACAAACACATGAAAAAGTGCTCCACATCACTTGCCATTGGGTAAATACAAATCAAAACCACAATGAGATACCACCTCACACCAGTCAGAATGGCTAAAATGAACAAGTCAGGAAACAACACATGTTTGCAAGTGGGGAAACATGCAGGGAAAGAGGAACCCTCCTGTAAGAGTTTAAACTCTAGTCATGTTCCAAGCAGCATACTTGGTATTGATGATATAGAGATGCTAGGATCCTTGTTCCTGAGGAATTCTTGACTTCTATGGGCACAGATCTATTAACGATCAAAAAAAAAAAAAAAAGAAAAAAAGAAAAAAAAAAAGAAAAGAAAAAAGAAAAAAGGGCGGAATACAGAGGGGGCAAGAGGAGCAAAGAAGATTGTTGGACTAAGTATGGGTTAAGGTTAAGGAGGGGTTCACAGAGAAGCTGATAAGTCACCTGAGTCTTGAGTGACAGGTTGGAAGTTTTCTAGATAGAATGAAGGGAGGAGGGTGTATGGTGACATTACAAATGGAAGGAGTATACAATATGTATGAGTATACAATATGTATGACTGAGTGTAGAGTGAATGGGAGGGGATGTTCTGAAAGGAGATGTACTTAGGGAGGCAGGAACTTAGAGACACTAACGAGGTGAACTTGATTCTGTAGGGGAGAAGGGAATATTTAAGGATTGAAAACAAGGAAATGACAAGATCATATTTGAATTTTTGAAAAATTTGGCCTCTTTATTTAGATTCTGTGTCATTCAGTGATGTAGGATAGCTCCTTCTCTCATCAAATGTAGGTGATCCAATTAATATTTTTTTAGCACAAACGATTTTATTAAAAACATTGTAGAACTTGACACTCAATAAGTATTGTGCTTTCTAACAATGAAAGCTATCCCCGTGATTAATGTGTATTTTGGAGGTAATGTGTGTGTGTTTTTTTTTTAATTTTTTATTTTTTATAAACATATATTTTTATCCCAGGGGTACACGTCCATGAATCGCCAGGTCCACATACCCCACAGCACTCACCAAAGCACACCCCCCCCCCAAGGGTTATGATCCAATTAATTTTAAGAAGAAGATGAATTCAGATTAATGGTATTGACTCAATCTTTTTTTTCATGATATTTTTTAAAATTTATTTTCAGCATAACAGTATTCATTGTTTTAATTTAAATTTATTTTTAATTTATTTTCAGCATAACAGTATTCATCATTTTGCACCACACCCAGTGCTCCATGCAATTTGTGCCCTCTCTAATACCCACCACCTGGTACGCCAACCTCCCACCCCCCCGCCCCTTCAAAACTCTCAGATTGTTTTTCAGAGTCCACAGTCTCTCATGGTTCTCCTCCCCTTCCAATTTCTCCCAACACCCTTCTCCTCTCTAACTCCCCATGTCCTCCATGCTATTAGTTATGCTACTCCACAAATAAGTGAAACCATATGATAATTGACTCTCTCTACCTGACTTATTTCACTCAGCATAATCTCTTCTAGTCCCATCCATGTTGCTACAAAAGTTGGGTATTCATCCTTTCTGATGGAGGCATAATACTCCATAGTGTATATGGACCACATCTTCCTTATCCATTCGTCCGTTGAATGACATCTTGGTTCTTTCCACAGTTTGGCGACCATGGCCATTGCTGCTATAAACATTGGGGTACAGATTGCCCTTCTTTTAACTACATCTGTATCTTTGGGGTAAATCCCCAGAAGTGCAATTGCAGGGTCATAGGGAATCTCTATTTTTAATTTCTCCACACTGTTCTCCAAAGTGGCTGCACCAACTTGCATTCCCACCAACAGTGTAAGAGGGGTTCCCTTTCTCCACATCCTCTCCAACACATGTTGTTTCCTGTCTTGCTAATTTTGGCCATTTAACTGGTGTAAGGTGATATCTCAATGTGGTTTTAATTTGAATCTCCCTGAGGGCTAGTGATGAAGAACATTTTTTCATGTGTCTGATAGCCATTTGTATGTCTTCATTGGAGAAGTGTCTGTTCATATCTTCAAAAAATTGAAGCAGAAGGAAAACTTCCAGACTCTTTCTATAAAGCCAGCATTACTCTGATCCCCAAACCTGGCAAAGACCCTACCAAAAAGGAGAATTTCAGGCCAATATCACTGATGAATATGGATGCTAAGATTCTCAACAAGATCCTAGCAAACAGGATACAACAGCATATTAAAAAGATTATCCACCATGACCAGGTGGGATTCATCCCTGGGCTACAAGGATGGTTCAACATTTGCAAATCAATCAATGTGATACAACAAATTAATATGAGAAGAGAGAAGAACCACATGGTCCTCTCAATTGATGCAGGAAAAGCATTTGACAAAATCCAGCATCCATTTCTGATTAAAATGCATCAAAGTATAGGGATAGAGGGAACATTCCTGAACTTCATCAAATCTATCTATGAAAGACCCACAGCAAATATCATCCTCAATGGGAAAAAGCTTGCAGCCTTCCCGTTGAGATCAGGAACAAGACAAGGATGCCCACTCCCACCACTCTTGTTCAACATAGTATTAGAAGTCCTAGCAACAGCAATCAGACAACAAAGAGAAATAAAAGGTATCCAAATTGGCAATGAAGAAGTCAAACTCTCTCTCTTTGCAGATGACATGATTCTATATATGGGAAACCCAAAAGACTCCACCCCCAAACTACTAGAACTCATACAGCAATTCAGCAATGTGGCAGGATACAAAGTCAATGTACAGAAATCAGTGGCTCTCTTATACACTAACAATG
Source organism: Mustela putorius furo (assembly GCF_011764305.1). Classification (NCBI taxonomy): domain Eukaryota; kingdom Metazoa; phylum Chordata; class Mammalia; order Carnivora; family Mustelidae; genus Mustela; species Mustela putorius. The sequence continues at coordinate 14,278,383 of NW_025422045.1, forward strand.
ACAATACAGAAAGGGAAATTAGAGAATTGTTTCCATTTACTACAGCATCAAGAACCATAAGATACCTGGGAATAAACCTAACCAAAGAGATAAAGGATCTGTACTCGAGGAACTACAGAACACTCATGAAAGAAATTGAAGAAGACACAAAAAGATGGAAGACCATTCCATGCTTATGGTTCAGAAGAATCAACATTGTTAAAATGTCTATACTGCCTAGAGCAATTTATACTTTTAACGCCATTCCAATCAAAATTCCAGAAGTATTTTTCAAAAAGCTGGAGCAAATAATCCAAAAAATTGTATGGAATCAGAAGAGACCCTGAATCTCTAAGGAAATGTTGAAAAACAAAAATAAAACTGGCAGCATCATGTTACCTGATTTCATGCTTTACTACAAAGATGTGATCACCAAGACAGCATGGTACTGGCATAAAAACAGACACATAGACCAATGGAACAGAGTATAGAGCCCATAAATGGACCCTCAACTCTATGGGCAAATAATCTTGGACAAAACAGGAAAAAATATACAGTGGAAAAAAGACAGTCTCTTCAATAAATGGTTTTGTGAATACTGGACAGCTTATGTAGAAGAATGAAACTCGACCATTCTCTTACACCGTACATAAAGATAAACTCAAAATGGATAAAAGAGCTCAACGTGAGACAGGAATCCATCAGAGTTCTAGAGGAGAACATAGGCAGTAATCTCTTCAATATCAGCCACAGCAACTTCTTTCGAGATATGTCTCTAAAGGCCAAGGAAAGAAAAGCGAAAATAAACTTTTGGGACTTTATCAAGATCAAAAGTTTCTGCACAGCAAAGGAAACAGTCAAGAAAACAAAGAGGCAACCCACGGAATGGGAGAAGATATTTGCAAATGACAGTACAGACAAAAGGTTGATATCCAGGATCTATAAAGAATTCCTCAAACTCAACACACACAAAACAGATAATCATGTCAAAAAATGGGCAGAAGATATGAACAGACACTTCTCCAATGAAGACATACAATGGCTTTCAGACACATGAAAAAATGTTCAGCATCACTAGCCATCAGGGAGATTCAAATTGAAACCTCATTGACTCAATCTTTTGAGAATTGTATGATTCCTCTTGAAAACAGCTGATATCTCAGAGTCTTAAAGAGTCAAGGTTGGACCTCTGTTTTACACTAATATTGCCAATTTAAGTTTAGTAGCTTAATATTTCAGTTGGGTAACTGTTCAATTAAAATCATATTTCATTTATAATTGATCATGCCCAAATGGAAATTCTGAACCTTTCATTCACCTTAGACTCCAAACAGTAGAATAATTCCTTGGCTTCAACTACATATTGGCATCTAAGAACAAATTAGAAGTAATGACAGTGATAGTAATAATACCTTCTCATTCACATTTCCTCAAGCCCTCTATTTGTAGCATATTTCCATGGAGGCTTTTTGCTCTTGCATATAGAATGTATGACAAAGTCTGTGTTAAGGGTCATACAGCTCTTATGAGCCACTGAAAACTACTCTGTGTAAAGAGGTTAAAAAGCCATGTGCTACAAATAGGAAACCCATAAGTCAAGCAGGGAGAGTCAATTATCATATGGTTTCACTTATTTGTGGAGCATAACAAATAGCATGGAGGACATGCGGAGATAGAGAGGAGAAGGGAGTTGGGGGAAATTGGAAGGGGAGGTGAACCATGAGAAACTATGGACTCTGAAAAACAATCTGAGGGTTTTGAAGGGGCAGGGAGTAGGAGGTCGGGGTACCAGGTGGTGGGTATTATAGAGGGCATGGATTGTATGGAGTACTGGTGCAAAAATAATGAATACTGTTATGCTGAAAATAAAAAACAAATTAAAAAAAGATTAGATTATGAAAATTCTTCAACAGATGTGTGATTTGTTAAATGTGTAGGAATTCTAAGGGTAATAACCTGGTTTAGTAACAGATCTATTGAGTTCTAAACAATCCTGTATCCCTCATATGTGCTATTAAGACAGCAAGAGAGCTAGGTTGGTTCTATAATGGCTTGTGGATAGTTAAGACAATTCTGTAGATTTTTATTTATTGTGGTCATTAGCTTTGTGTTCTTGGAAATGTAGATTTTAGGTTTGAATTAGACATTGGGTCACCTTGGACTCTGAAAAACAATCTGAGAGGTTTGAAGTGGCGGGGTATGGGAGGCTGGGGTACCAGGTGGTGGGTATTATAGAGGGCACGGATTGCATGGAGCACTGGGTGTGGTGAAAAAATAATGAATACTGTTATGCTTAAAATAAATAAATTAATTAAAAAAAGGAATATATTCCATGTTCTTTCCATTGACACTAACATACATCATCATAATTGAGGCATAAAGTAGTGTTCTTGTATCTCTAGTTTACAGAACTAGACCAACAGCACAGTATGAAAAGCTGGGCCTTCCTGCTAAGGATAGACAGAAAAGTAACAGTGATAAAGAAAGCTCTGAAAGGTCTATGAAGGGAAATGTGGCTGCATTGGCCTGAATTTAAAATGCACTCACTCTATGACCCCTATTTTTATTTCTCAGAATTTTTCTTCTGTAAACATTGTTTTTAAAGTTTTTCTGTGCCATTTTAGAGTTAGAAAACTAAAGGGAATAAGCCCACAAATACATACATTTTAATATAGTCACCCACAGATTGTTTTCTTCATACCTTTGATTCAATTAGTCACATTTTTTTTTTTTCCTGGTGGGTCAAATATTAAAGGCATTTACTGCTTAGTTAAAGCCTAAATGGGAGTTCCTGATTGATAGGCAACTGTTTTTTGAATGATGATTCTGGAACTCAGGCTTGTTTTCCATCCTTGGCTTCATTATTTTCAAAAGACAGCTTCCTAAATCAACATGCTTAATTATATCAGAGATCATCAATTACCATGCCTGGGTAGAGGTTAAAATGTTGCAGATCAGTTTTAATTACATTCTGCTGACTAGGGAGTAGTCACATGAGCACACCTATCTACAAGGAAAGCTTAGAAAAAAATGTATCCTTGATTTGAAGAAGAGGAAATGAATTTGTCTTCATTATACAATTCGTGTCTTAACTTCTTAGTTGGCCAACATCCATTCTATTTGATCTACATGTGGAATTAAGGAGTTTGAAAAGAATGGGGATTGGTACTTCTGTGGATATTTTAAGAATAGGCTCATTCTGGGGGCGCCTGGGTGGCTCAGTGGGTTAAGCCGCTGCCTTCGGCTCAGGTCATGATCTCAGAGTCCTGGGATCGAGCCCCGCATCAGGCTCTCTGCTCAGCAGGGAGCCTGCTTCCTCCTCTCTCTCTGCCTGCCTCTCTGCCTGCTTGTGATCTCTGTCTGTCAAATAAATGAATAAAATCTTTAAAAAAAAAAAAGAATAGGCTCATTCTGGATATAGTGGATGCTTCCATTTGAACAACAGGAATGGGAGACTCTAGGTCTAACAAAGCTTGACAGTAATGGTGCCTCTCATATCAAAAGGTTTCTTAGCTAATAAGTAATTTATTACGTTTAGGAGAGGGAACTCTGGAAGGAATAATACTGTGATAGTTTGGAATATGTATGTGCATGTGCGTTCATGTATATATATGTGTGTGTGGATTGTACATATTAGTGTTTGCACATTCATGTAGTTTTCGTGTTCAATATGATAATGACTGAAAATGAAACATGCCCTGGTCTGTATGATCACATTAATTGCCTCCTTTGCCTCCTGGGGTTGAGGTCTCTGGAGACAGGCTTCAGAGTCTGGAAGGAATAAGTAATGGGGTAGGGAGAGATTTGTTTCTTGTTCTATTCTCTGAGTACAACCTGAAAGGGGTCTTTGTAAAGAAAGGAACCCAAAAGTATTCTACCAAGGAGCTGGCACCTCTGACTCCCAGGCTGCATTGGGATAAGTAGGACTGGGCACATGGAACAATGACTTCTTTCCCATGTCTCAGTGTCCATTTTGTTTTATATATTGATAGGGAAAAGGAGCAAAAAAATTTCATGACTATTTCCCTTTACAAATACCATTTCTATTATATAAACCATATTAGAAATGGGATTAGGGAAATGTTTTTGTCAAATTATCATCTTGTCTTTGCAGGTCATATTAAAAAAAAAACTGTGTACTTAGGTGATAGGAAAATGGTAACATTTTTCTTTAACACTTTGGCAATAATTTAGATGACTCCCTTGTTTACTGTTCTCTTTCACACAGGTAACAACATAGCAAATCAACACCCATTGTGTGTGGCTTATAGGAGGGGAAAACTTTGTAAGTGGAAGCTAATTTAGTTAATATAATAATAATAATATGTAGAATAATAGAAATATAATAGTCAAGGATAAACAGAAGAGAGTTGAAGAGTATGACTGTGGCAAATGGAATGCGTGGGCTCTCTTTTCTGTGTCTTCTTGGCTCCTTGTGCAGCATTCAATTGCCTCTGCCGATTTTAAAGACCATGAGTTTATGTTTCTACCACTGCATATCTCTTGACTCCATTCCTGGTATCTCTTTGCTTCTACATTACCCTAGGTTAGACTCTTCATTCTTTTTCCTTGGACTGCCAAAATAGGTTTCTAATAGTTTCCTGCTAAATTCATTACCCTTTAATTGAGAAATTGTCTTGCAATGTAGCGTCCATAAACCTTTGATCTTTTACTCTTCTACTAGACTAGCTCCAGTTGTTTTCCACTGACTAGTAAATTAAGCCTGAACTAGACTGGCAGTCTGCCACATGGCCCATCTTTAAAAATTTTTATTTCACCATTCCTCTACAAGTACTCTCATTTCCACTTTTTTGAACTTTGCTCTAAACATAACATTTGTATCTAAATCTTTTCACATTATTATTATGTGCTATTAAGTTCTGCCTTCATCGCTGCCCTTTTGCTAAGGTCCATCTCTTTTCAAAAGCCTTTCCTTATATTTTTCCAACTGAGTGTAATCATGTCTTATATGACAAGAATATAGTTTGTTTTGATTTGTCATATGCTCTTGTTACTGTGTCAGTGGAAGCACCATGATATACATGGAGGGATGCTAACATCACTCCATGTTCTGAATCAGCTCTCCATGAAGTTGCCACAAATAAGCATACAATCTAAATAAAAACAGTTTCCTTTCTATGCAAATGAGGTTCCGAGGTAAATCTCCTTAGCTCTCTTCCAATCAGATTTAAGCTCCTAAATTCCCTTTATGTAGAAATTTTGGGGCCACGAATGTGTTGTTTGAAGTTACTTTGAACAAAATATATTTGACATAAGCTCCAAAGAACAGGTACTCTACATTTTTATCATCTTTTTTCTGTCTCCTAGAAGAGTGCCTGACAATAATATGTGCAAAATAAATGTTTACTGAGTAAATAAGGGAGGAAAGAGATGAAGAGGAAAAAACAACTCATGATTCTGAAGGAAGGATAGTAATATCACAAGCCTGAATTGAGGAAAAGAAACATTTATCACTTTATCAGGAAGAAGCAAAATATTGTAAATATTTCTGTGGTTTTTACTGTCTCTATCACTTCTACAGGTCAGACTAATGAGGACCTTGGAGAGGACTAATATCTCTGGGTCTGTGACTGAGTTCGTCCTCTTAGGATTTCCCTGTCGCAGAGAAATCCAGGTCCTCCTCTTTGTCATCTTCTCCCTCATCTATCTTCTGACTCTCATGGGGAACACATCCATCATCTGTGCCGTGTGGTCAAGCCGGAAACTCCACACACCCATGTACATCCTCCTGGCCAACTTCTCTTTCCTGGAGATCTGCTATGTCAGTTCTGATGTGCCCAAAATGTTGGCCAACATCATCTCCCAGACCAAGAGCATCCCCTATGCTGGCTGCCTGCTCCAGTTCTACTTCTTCTTCTCCATGTGTGCTGCTGAAGGTTTATTTCTGTCAGTGATGTCTTTTGATCGATTTCTTGCCATTTGTAGACCTTTGCATTATCCCACCATAATGACCCACTGCCTGTGTGCTTGGTTAGTGGTCTTTTGCTGGGCAGGGGGCTTTCTCTGGTTACTAACTCCTTTGACTCTAATATCTCAGGTGCCGTTCTGTGGTCCAAACACCATTGACCATTTTCTTTGTGATCTTGCCCCTTTGCTGGCATTGTCCTGTTCTTCAGTATCTGGAATTACTTTGATCTGTGGTATCATTAGCTCTCTCATCATCTTTCTCACTTTCCTATATATCCTTGGCACTTACTTCTGTGTCCTGAGTGTGGTGCTGCAGGTACCCCCAGGCTCAGGAAGGCATAAGGCTTTCTCTACTTGTGCCTCCCACCTTGCTGTGGTGTGTCTGTTTTATGGGTCAGTCATGGTGATGTATGTTAGTCCAGGTTCTGGCGACTATGCTGGGATGCAGAAATTTGTGACCTTGTTCTATGCTTTGGCAACTCCATTCTTTAATCCCCTGATTTACAACTTCCGGAACAAAGATATGAAGGAGGCACTGAAGAAAATTCCGAGTCTGTTATTGTGGGAAATCTCTAAAGGATTCAAAAGTTGAATTTCCTATACTGTATTACCAATGTTTTAGGAGAATGGAACATAACAAAGCAAATGAGATTATGCTTTTTCCCTTCTTTTTATTTTGATATATTGGGAAGATGATTTTTACAAATTCATCACACTCATGATTTAAATCTTAGGAAGTTGTTGCTGTTGCATTCCAGATATGTCTGTACCTTAGATAAACTTTATTTTGAAATACAACTTAATAAGATCATGTATTTCTCTATGACTCAGTTTCTAGTTTCTCTTTTGGTTTTCATTACATACTTGATGTATTTCAACATTTTAAAATTCTGCTTTCATCAGACCTAGTTTTTTTTTTTTTTAAAGAACATAGCAAATGTTGAATGTGTTGCAAAAATATGTGTAATTAACTGATAATCGCACATAGTTAACCAGATTTTTTTCTTATTAACATACAATGTATTATTTGCCCCAGGGGTACAGGTCTGTGAATCATCAGGCTTTCATATTTCACAGCACTCACCATAGCACATACCCTTCCTAATGTCCATAACCCAGCTACCCTATCCCACTATCCCCCTGCACCTTCCAGCATTCCTCAATTTGTTTTGTGAGATTAAGAGTCTCTCATGGTTTGTCTCCCTCCCGATCCCATCTTGTTTCATTTTGTCCTTCTCTACCCCCCAACCTCCCTTGCCCTGCCTCTGAAATTCCTCATATCAGAGAGACCATATGATAATCGTCTTTCCCTGATAGACTTATTTCACTCAGCATAATACCCCCTAATTGCATCCACATCATTGCAAATGATAAGATTTGATTTCCTTTGATGGCTGCATAATATTCTATTTATACATATACCATATCTTCTTTATCCATTTATCTGTTTTTGGACATCTAGTTTCTTTCCATAGTTCGGCTATTGTGGACATTGCTGCTATAAACATTCAGGTGTATGTGCTCCTTCAGATCATTACATTTGTATCTTTAGGGTAAATACCCAGTAGTGCGATTGCTGGGTCATAGGGTAGCTCTATTTTCAACTTTTTGAGGAACCTCCATATCATTTTCCAGAGTTTAGCCAGATTTAAAAAAAAAAAAAACTTTCAGCATCAGGGATAATTTTAAAGTACTGCTTTGGTAGATTCCATAATTCCAAGTATAGTTTTAGACAACAACTTGGGCACTTAGTAAGGTTGTATTGACTTGAATGACTCTCATGTTTTGCCAATGCTTTCACTTTAGGAGGTAGTTCTAATCCTCCACATGCAGACACATGGAAGTTAGTTAATATTCCATGTAAGCCAAAGAACTATAGACTTTGTGAGATCACTACCACTACTATCCAGGTCTAAGGTTCACTTACTTTTATCGTTCTCTGTAAAATTCTGGATAACTATTACCCAGAGGTAATTTTTATTCTCTAATTTCTTATTTTCTGGATTTGGCATTTAACTTACAATATTGTACCTCATACGGAAACCTTGGCTAAAACTTTCTCCTTGGATAATGCCAATACCGGCTTTACTTCAATCTTAGTCAAATATCTGCAGCTTCCTGCTGGAAATATTTTCATGAAAATCTGCTTCAAATTCAAATGTCTGATCCTAAATTTGATAACCTCCTTTTAAATTAGCTCTCTTTGTACTTATTTACCAATGGCTCTACTGATCTACAACCTGAACCTAAAATCTTAACATTTATAATTCCTCACCTTCTCATACCCAATCCTAATGTCATTAAATTCTGTGGCATCTTCCCTGTCATCCTTTGTCATTTTCACTGATCATTTTTGTCCAGGTCCTAGCACAAGACTTATAAATGCATAATGTAAACTTCCTTTCTACCAGTCCCCATACTTATCTCCTCTCTGCTTACACAAATTTTGGGGATAAATCCTAACATCTTTTGTTGTTTTGTTTTGTTTGGTGGATACATGTCATTATAAATTTGTTCAAACTCATAGAATATACAACACCAAGAGTGAACCCTAATGTAAACTAAGGACTCTGGGTGATCATATGTGTCAAAGTAGATTCATTAATTATAACAAATGTACCACTCTGGTGGGGGATGTTGATAATGAGGGAAGTAATGCATGTGTGGAATTTTAAGGGGCATATGAGAAATCACTGTGAACCTAAAACAACTACTCTAAAAAACAAAGTTTCAAACAAATATGTATACACATACACATACATATTTATATTTATATACTACTCTGTGTTGGATCTGTGCTTATAGATCCTCATTCTCATTTTTGTTACTTGTGGTTACAAGATGGATGTTAAACATCTAGGCATTCCCCATGCCAGGTTGGAGGAAATTCAAACTGCTATTTTGAGTTTCAGGAAAGCAAAAGCCTCCTCAGAAACCTCCATTTTGTGTCTCATTGACCAGAACTATGTCACATGACCAAACTAGCAGCAAGGAAGCTGAAGAAGTGAGGGTTCGTAGGGTTCATTGCTCCTCTGAACAAATCAGGTTTCTTGTGCTAAGGAAAAGGTGAATGCAATTTGTCTGGGCAATAGCAGTCCCTGTCCTAAGAGGGATCTGGAGAGTTTCTCTAATTACCTTAGACTTAATGGAAATCAACAACTGAAAACATTGACCTTTGACAAGTATGAAAAAACTAAGGAAGAAACGCATTCAGACTTTCCAGAAACTACTACATTTATAAATCTGGCTGGAGGCAAGTAAGACAGAACTTTGTTGACTAAGCACTTGAAATCAATTTTTTGTTGATTGTATTTAGTGATATTTTTGTAAACAATTGGTACAACTAAATGTGAAAAACAATGAGCTTTTCTGGTGATGGTCATAATAATATTGAGCAAAAAACATTTGACCATAAAAGGGCCCTTATAAGTTCAATTGTGAGGAAAAAACATTTGATGAGAAAAGACTAAAGAGAAAAATTGTTTTGAGTCCTAGTTTTCTGTGAACACAGCCTTCCAAATGGCATTGCTAACTAATTTAACCATCTTCCTTCAAGAAATATGAATACCCAACTTTTGTAGCAACATGGACAGGACTGGAAGAGATTATGCTGAGTGAAATAAGTCAAGCAGAGAAAGTCAATTAACATATGGTTCCACTTATTTGTGGAGCATAACAAATAGCATGGATGACAAGGGGAGATGGAGAGGAGAAGGGAGTTGAGGGAAATTGGAAGGGGAGGTGAACCATGAGAGTCAATGGACTCTGAAAAACAATCTGAGGGTTTTGAAGGGGTGAGGGGTGGGAGGTTTGGGGAACCAGGTGGTGGGTATTGGAAAAAAAGAAATATGTAAATAATAATTTTTAGTCTATTGATTAGAAAGGAGTCAGTTGAATCACAGAGACCACAGATACTCTCAGCCTATTTAGAAGCAATGAATCACCACACCAGTCATTCATTTTGAGCCTTCATGAAATATGTTCCTAGAAATGAAATGAATAGGATAGGATAGAAATGCATTATTTGTGATAAGGGTGGTATTAACCGAAATATTTCTGTTTCAGTTGTATATGAATGTGTGTACAGGGCACAGCATCAGATGAATTTATTTCTGAGGGTTGTGGTCAAAAAAGTTTGAAAAACCATTGTCTTAGTAGTTTAAGAACACCTAAAAGCAGCCATTAGCATAGGTCACCAAAAAGAAAAGCTGGCCATGAAAACAGAACAAGAAAATGAAAAAAGAACCCAAGAAAACTAGTGGAATAAAGAGCCTTCAGATCTGTGGAATGCACAGCAAACAGAAATAGAAATAAGAGATGGCTTTAAAAAGAGTGGCAATCTTTATCCTGTTATAATGATCTTAATGCATGGTGACTTAGAGAAGACAAGACACTTGAGAACAAGAAACAAAAACCAAGTGGCACCAAAGAAAGGAACAATACCACTGTGAAAGGACTTCTGAAAAGTCTGAAGACTGTGATTTGAGCAGCCACCCATGCGAGGTGCCACCCTAGAGAGAAAGGATCAGGAGTTAGACAAGATTATGCTAGCAAAATTGCATGTGATTTATCATGTCCAAATTCTTTAGTTTGTATGTAATTCAAGGTTTCTCTCAACTTGTCTTCAAACTGGAACCTTATTAAATATATGTTCCATTACTCCTGTTGACTCACTTTCCCTAATTAATATAGTACAATTTTATTTTTATAGTCTGAGCTTAAAATTGTTTTACTAATATCTTGCTTATTTTTAGGCACCAGTCATGCTGCCCTTGAAAATTTTCTTGCCCAGTATAGCTCATCATAATATTATTTTCTAGATTCATAGCATTTTTGAGGTTTGCCAGATATTTATTTATAATTGGACTGCCTTTTAAATATCGGTTCTGGCATCATTTGTGTTAGTTATTTTTTTAGTTTCCTACCAGTTATACTGTAAGTTTTCTGAAGGCAGAGAATAGAAGTTATACTACCTTTTCACTGTTCCAGAATGGCTTCTTCTGTAGTAGGAACTCAAATAATTGTTTATTTCATTAACAAGTCCACTCAACAAATGTTTATTGAGTTCCTCCTCTGTGATAGGCATTTCTCTGGGCATTGAGAGTATAGTAATGATATCTAGCTCTCATAAAGCTCGTATTCTAGTAAGAGGAGCCAGAAATAAAGATATAAAGCAAGAAATATATAAAATACAATTTTTTCTTTTAATTAATTTATTTCAGTAATCTTTGCACCCAACGTGGGTCTCAAACTCATGACCCTAAGACCAAGAGTCACATGCTCCACTGACTGAGCCAGCCAGGTGCTCCTAGAATAGAATACAGTTCTGAAGAAAAATAAGCAGGTGAAAGGAACAGATAATAATGGGAATGGGGTGGGGGGGTGCTCTTTTTAAATAGTATAGTCTGGGAAGGCTTCTTTTAATCTGAATTTTGAGATGAACCCCAAAGAAAGTAAAGCGGTTCTGTTTTGGCTCTTTCATATTTTAGGTGAGCTAAGAAACTAGACAGTTGAGGGTAGGAAATTTTAATAAGCATAATTAGAGAACTAAATTAAAATAGTTGCATTAAGAAAGGCAAGAAGATTTTGGTTCAAAAGTATACCTGGAGATATACCATTGAAAAGTTTGACAGGCTCAAGACTGATCTGAATCTGAATTGAAGATAATGTCAGACCTCACAATTCTCTTACATGGATGTGATAAGAAGAAAGACATTATCTGGGGGCAGAAAAAGCCAGTGTAGTACTTTTATAATCCTGAAAAATATGTCCTTGGAACACAAATGACCTTTATTGCCATTAAGAAGAAGCTAGAAATGACAGTTCTTATAACTTATCTCAAAGAAGAGTTAACATTAATTACTCTCCACTGCCTTTTTTGTTAAAAGATGGAAATCTCTCTTGTAATTTTTAAATTATGTGTCCCATATTTAAATTGATCTCGTAGACAATGTTAGATTTCCTTAGTAATACCAAAGTTCTCAGTGAAGGCAGTTATTTCCATATGAAAACCTAGAAGGAATTAAAATATAAAATGTATATATGTAGTTATTAAATATACCAGGGGAATTTACTTTATTGTCCCATAGCAGAATGAGACTAACCTGCATTTGAACTGTACACATTAGCCAGAATTTCTCATCTTGTGTCAAGACAAGCACCGATATTGGTCCATTGAAATAAAAGATAAGAATATACACTTAAAAATTGATGAATAAGCATCCAAGAGGAGGTTCAGGTAGGCCATTGGATATACAATTCTGGAGGTCTGAGATGAGGTTGGGAGTGGAGATAAAAACCTGAGAATTATCAACATATTAATGGTATTTAAAGCTATGAGATTATTTGAGATCAGTCTAAATCAGTGTAATCTAATAAGATATAATGTGAGCCACAAATGTGAGCCATATTTAATGTAAATATTCTAGTAGCCACATTAATAATGGTAAAAAGAAATAGGTGAAATTACTTTTAGTAATATATTTTATTTTGCTCAGTTGATCCAAAATAGTATCAATTCAACATGTACTCAACATAAACATTATTAATGAGATACCTATATTTTTTTTCATTATACTAAGTCTTCAAAATCAATATGTATATTTACACTTATTGCACTTCTCAGAACTGGTTACATTTCTTTCTTCAAATTTTTATTTCAATTCTAGTCAGTTAATATATAGTGTAATATTGGTTTTAGGAGTAGAATTTAGTGATTCCTTGGTACAACTAAGTTTGAATAATAATACTTATCCCCTCTAGGCAAAGAAACTATATTCTGAAAAAATAAAGGCATTGCAGTTATTTCTTTAACCTCAACATTTTTAAGTTCTGTATTTAGTCCTCAGACTTCTCTAACTCTACCTGCACTATCCAACACAATAGCCATGACTCATATGTGGCTACTGATCACTTGAAATGTGACCAGTTGTTGCAGCCACCCTGGAAAACAGTATGGAGTTTCCTCAAATAGTTAAAAATAGAACTACCCTACAATCCAGCATTGCAGTACTAGGTATTTATCCAAAGGATACCAAAATACAGATTCAAAGGGGCATATGCACCCTGATGTTCACAGGTTTTCCTTGTTTTAATCCTGATTTGGTAGCAGAAGAACATCCTAAGTCATCTATGTCGTGGAAGTAGTGTTCTCACACATCATGAACTACGTCCTAGGATGGGTATTTCCTGAAGAATTGTATCTTCAGCTTCATTGTCCTAATGTGTTCCAGATCAACAGTCAGAAGTTCCTTCAGAAGCTAGATGAAATTTCCTTCTCAGATGTTGCTTTTTAGATGAGAATGGGGGGTGGTGAGTGTGAGGGTCAGTCAGTCATAGAGCAATTTTCAAGTATAATCCTATCTACATAGCCATTGAAAGTCCAGAATTTATGTTTTTATATATAAACACACTGAAGAAAGGTCTAGAAGTATACCCACCAAACTGAAGACACTGCTAAAGAGACAAACGTGTGGAAGTACGGAGATATGAGGATTTTCATTATTTTGTACTATTTGGTCAAGCTTTGCGCAGTGGCAGTATCGTAGCCAATGAGGTTTATCCAAGGCGCGATTATTGCTAATTGAAAATTTATTCATTGTAAAATGTATTACTTGTGTATTTAAAAAGAATATAGAGAAAGGAGACTATTATTCATCTCAATGTAGCTAAGCAAGCCCTGGTTATTGAAAATTCTGTGTATATAACATTTAGATCAAAAAAAATATTTTAAATATTTTACTTTGAAATATGAATATCTTTTTCAGATACTATGAAGACCTAGGTATAGAAATCTCATTTATTTGGTTAATTATGGTCCACGTACCCCCAGGGGAAAAAAATTCTGACTCAAAGTAAAAGAATAAGTGAAGAATCTTCCTTTTCCACTCTTCACCAGTTCTAAGAAAGGTGAGTGGGCAGCATTAAATTTCACTGCATCTGGAGTCTTTTCTAGAGAGTGGATGATTTTTTTCCCTTTAGTTGTACTTCTGTTTCTCAGAGTCACAGATAATGCAGCAATAACTTACCAGAACCAGAGTATGTTCTACCAGCACTCATCATGAGATAGATAAGCCCTCAGCTACCCATAGAGAAGTTTACTTCCCTTTTCTCATCCTGCATCTACTTCACTGCTATTATGTATGGATCATTTAGTTAAGTCCTACCTTGTGTAACTTCTAGAGGGAAGAGGGCCCAGGGATATCATGGGGAGTCAAAACAAATGGGTTGTTAGAGTGGGCATTTTCTTTTGTTTTGGCTGCCTAGTATCTCAATAGTTTTTTATGGCTGGGAGAATCACAATATTACCAGACTTGGAGCTTATCTTTGCATAATTGGATTTTTTTATTGCTCTGTATTAGCTCTTCCAGCGTGTCCTGTAGCTACAGCACATGATGTATTCTTGGTTCCACCAAGCAGATACAGCTATGCCAGATTTTGATTTAGGGGCTAGGGATGCAAGGAGCAGAATGGGATTGGGGGCAGCAGTGTTGAAATATTGACATTAAAGATAGCAATGAAGCACATATACAGTTATTTCAGGAAAGACAAGCTCCTAGCACAGAATTGGCAGTGGTTGAAAGTGTGACATCTGCTGACCCATGGCAGCAGGATGGCTCTTGTGATGGTGATTTTTCATCTGACCAGTTCTGCAGAATAATTTGTACATTGGTCTTTGAAGCTGAGCCTCAACTCTAGTTTTTCAGCTTTGGTTGATTCTGTGAAATTCCTGATATCCCATCAACAATTTTTTTCCATTGCCATGCTTAATCAGCCAGAGTCAACTTCTATTGTACACATGTAAGAACCCTATTATAATTAAATAAGAGTAGTACCTACTACCTCTGGTAGGTGCAGTCCCAATAATTTGCCAAGGACAAGGAGAAACTAACTCTTTGGTATTGTAGGTTGTCGTGAATTTTCCTGCAGTGGTCTAGGAAACTGTCATTTGGCATATTCTATTACAGAAAATATCCCAAAGTCAAAATAACTTGGAGGAAGACTTTAAGATATCTATTTTTACGTGGAAAACTAAATCAGTTCTGGTCTGGGTTGGACATTGTCAGTCAAATTGTTAGCTTTTTTCCCAACATATGGAGACAGCTTCAAAAACCACCCCTTCCCCCAAAAAGGAAATTTGGTGCTCTGGTCTAAAATATGAATATTTCCCAGTAGAGGCAGATGATAAGGCCAAGTCAAAAATTTTGTGTTAAGTGCTGGTTGCCTGTAAGTATCTTATACTTTGAGAGTCTGTTCCCTGGTTTCTGATGCCTATTTTCTGTAAAAGTAAATGTTCCTCTACTCAGAGCTTAGAAGGTGCTGAAACCCAGGTCTGGGTAAAGAATACTTAATGATTTGGCATATGTGAATGTGTGCATGCCTTTCTATGTATTCTCTTCAAAATTGGACTAAGAATTTCCTGTAAGAAGCAACTATATCATTTCCCATTTTCATTTGCTGCACACCCCGGACACTTTACCAATGCTTGGTAATAAAACACAGATCAAAAAACACTACTGTTTCAGTGACAGATACTGGGTCCTTGATATTATAAATGAAGCAATGGAATTTTTGTTAGTGCAATGAGTAGATGCTATGTTTCATTATAGAGTAATTGGAAAGGAAAAAATAGTGATAACTTTGAATCAAAAATTAGTAGTAGGGTAAAAGCCAAGATACAAGTCGTAGCTTCATCCAAATCAACTTGATTACATTTGCTCTCAGACTTTGAAAAATGACCAAAATAGAGAAATGACACATTGATGAATGAAAACTGTACAGAAATTTCCACAAGAGACCTTTAAGACTGTGGGTATTTGCTTTTGAGACAAGATGAGGTTTCTTTATGTGTAACAAATCTCATTTTCATAAGAGTAAGGAATCAAATACTCAGATATGCCCAGAAGATATTTTTCCCCCAGTAAGAGAAATTTGGTATTCTTGAGAGAATGATAAGAAAATTTATATCATTTCTCTGTATTTTTAGAAATTTCTTTTGATGGTGCTCTTAGGACTTTCTTGAGTGCATCTTTCATATCTTTGTTCCGAAGGCTGTAAATCAGAGGATTAAAGAATGGGGTTGCCATGCAGTAAAACAAGGTCACAAATTTCTGTGTCCCAGGGTGGCTCCTGGAGCCTGGACTCACATACATCACCATGACTGAGCCATAGAACAGGGAAACCACCAAGAAATGTGAGGCACATGTAGAAAAAGCTTTGTTCCTACCTGAGCCAGCTGGGACCCGAAGGACAGCACGCAAAACTAAGGTGTAGGACCCTAGGATGTAGAGGAAGGTGATGAATATAATAAGAGAGCTTACAGTAGCACAAGTTAGAGTAGTTTTAGGAACTGGAGCACAGGAAAGAGCCAGTAGTGGTCCCAGATCACAGAAAAAATGGTCAATGATGTTAGGGCCACAGAAGGGCACCCGGGACATAAGAATAGCAGGTATCAGTATGGATAGAAATCCACCTACCCAGCAAGAAACCACTAATCGGGCACATAGATGGTAAGTCATGATGGTGGGGTAATGTAGAGGTCGACAGATAGCAAGGAACCGATCAAAGGACATTGCAGACAGAAAGTAGCCCTCAGCAGCACACATGGAGAAGAAGAAGTAGAACTGGAGCAGGCAGCCAGCATAGGGGATGCTCTTGGTCTGGGAGATGATGTTGGCCAACATTTTGGGCACATCAGAACTGACATAGCAGATCTCCAGGAAAGAGAAGTTGGCCAGGAGAATGTACATTGGTGTGTGGAGTTTCCGGCTTGACCACACGGCACAGATGATGGATGTGTTCCCCATGAGAGTCAGAAGATAGATGAGGGAGAAGATGACAAAGAGGAGGATCTGGATCTCCCTGCGGCATGGAAAGCCCAGGAGAATGAACTCGGTCACAGACCCAGAGATATTGTTGGCTTCTGAGATACTCATTCTCCTAATCTATGAAGGGAATGAGCAATAATGATCATTATATTAGTTATTTTCTTTCTCTTTAAAAGCTATTTTTTATTTCTTCTGACTTCTATAAACTCCTTTAATGCACTTTTGTTTTCACAAATATGTTAAGATTAATGTGTCTTCAGAGAGCAAACATGGCATACAAACGGACAGGCTCTATGTGGTTCTGAATTCATTAATTCCCTTCTCAGGATCTGGCTTAGCCCAGCGAAATCAGGGTTCTTGGAGAACCTGGTACACTCCCATAGCCACCACCCCCACCTCAGTCTTCATTTTCACAGTATAAATTTTACTGGCATTATGTAACATTGAGTCCAAACTAGTTTTCTCCATTTGCATTTAAATTAATTCTTTTTTGGTATGCAGTTTCATAATATACACACTCATATTTATATATCTGATTTCTTCTTGCTGAAAAGAAAATTTTGTATAGTATTTTGGAAAGTTTTAAGAAAAATCAAAGTTTAAATATAACCTGAAATTGAACCAGATCAGTAGAAAAAGAGCATCTTACTATGTTCTCAGTAACATAATATTGTCAGATCTGTGCTGAATAACTCTGTTAACTGAAACAGGGTGCTGAGGACACTCCCCCCAAACTCCATGCTAGCAAGGACCTATTTGCCTTTTTAAAAAAGTTTTTATTTTAATTCCAGTTAGTTAACATACCTATTTGCTTTTTATATCTGTTTTTAACTTTTACTAGATGAGCAACAGCTAATTTGATACCAAAAGGACTCAAGTTAGCTTTACTCCTTTATTAGGAGATCCTGGTTTTCAAATAGAAAAAGAGCCAGAGGTAGATGGAAGAATACCAGTTTCTCAGTTCTGATGTCTCATCATCTTGTTACAACATGGTGATGAATTGTCTTATTAAAAAGATAATAAAAAGGAACAAAAGCATATATTTAATTCTAAAACTGTGAGAGAAATACACTCATGTAGATTGTTAGTGTCAGAAGGGATCTCAGAGATTATCAAGTTAATTTCCTCACATCACAGAAACTGAAACCAGAGAAGTTAGACTAATCCAAGGTCATGCGGACTTTGTGGAAGAAACGCATCTAAAACTTAGGTGTTTGGATATTAGTTCAGACCTTTTCCCATAAACTTTGTTACTGTGGACTCTATTTTTCTCAGATGGCTGCAGAATAATATTGTGCATGTATTATAGCTTTCCCTCCTTTGAACCAGATTTCCATTATTATAAAAAATAAAGAAGGACTTTAATAAGGCTACTATCCAAAGCTGGAAATCACTATCCATTCCTCTTTGACCTGCACTATTTCCTAATTCTTGGCATTTATGATATGAACCCACTTTTGGACACTTTTAAAAACACATTTGATTTGTAAAATTGTAAGTGTTAACAACAACCACTGTCCTGCATTAAATACTTATTGTGAGAGTCACTTAATGTTCATTATCTCATTAAATTCTGCTCTCTCCAGTTCTGGAGCCTTAAAACAAACAAGTACTTCCACATTTCTAAATGCTGCATCGAATTTCATTGTCCCTCTGAGTATGTTGATTCTAAAACCTAAACTTTTTTTCTACATGGTTGTCTTCTACATACATAATAGCTGTGTTTCCTTATTGTTTTTGATACAATTTGTTTTGCATGCAACATACAACTTGCTTATATCAAATTTACACTTGTGTACATAGAAGATTAACCTCATGAAGTGTGCATTAAGAATTGAGGCCGTATACCATAGGCCATACACCATAGATTATTTATATATTTCTCATCATCTCTCTATATAGTTTATATCAGGCATGTCAGCTAAGATGATGAGGCAGGTATCTTCCAGGACAGAATTTTCTACTAAATACCAAAAGGAGACCAAATATGTTAAGATTAATGTGTCTTCAGAGAGCATACATGGCATACAAACGGACAGGTGAACTGAAATGGGAAAAACCATAAACCATAATTCTGAGATTGAGGGCTCACTGAAAGAGGCGGTGCGCTGGAAATTCAGTGATTGTAAGGGATGGTATGGTGCTTTAACCCAGAACTAGACAACCTAAATTTTCTGTATTTGAAATTTAACTGAAGTATATAGTATGTGCCCCACATCCTTTAGTGTGACTGTAATTTTACTTATCAGTGAAACTGACAGTGGTGGATAATACTACATGTAAACAGGGCAAAGAAACATCATAAGAACAAGAGTGGGAGGAAGGTGTGTTTTTGGGGTGGTTTTATTTGAATGAGAAATATTCCTTTCATTCTTGGTTAGAATCAGTGTAAACTCACCTCACAATGAAGGAAAGAATAGGGAGCCCTTGAGAAGAAGACTTGGATGTATTGAGGGTGGTTGTTAAATGAGTAGTTGTTAATCAAAGTTTGAAGGAAGAGGAAAGAAAATGTCCAGAAAAAGAAAGGTTTTCTTTACAATTCTTATCTGTAATAAAACTCACTATTGTGAGTGCCTTCCTTTTTTTCTCAATTCAGGAGCAGACTTTGTCTTTGAGAACCCCTCTATTCCTGCCTCATTGTTCTAAGTCCCTCTCTCCCTGCCTTGGGACATTGTAGCATCTATTTGGGACTACCTGTTGGCTTTTCCTTTCATTGCAAATATAGGTGCTCTTAAATCTTAATTATGCTTAATGAAAATAAATATCCACTACTTACAAATACTTTATCTCCTTTGAAGTGATATGAAGCCCTCTGCCTCCTGTCATCTTTTTCTCTGGATGATAGTATGAAACCGAAGTGGTAACTCAGATTTTCCTGATGAGATTTTTAAACACATGTAATCTGAATAGACATTTGAGATGCCCTGTAGGGAAGAATGAAGACTTTGTAAGAAAATTATGTATTATTTTATATACTTTCTCTAAAATATAAAATATATCTATAGATAAAAATAAAAAAAAAGTTCACAGCCCTTTTTTTCTGTAGTAATATTACAGTTTTTTTTTTTTTTTTCTGTAGGAGTCGAGGGGTTCACACTCGTACCCTCTTAGAGGGCTGCGGTGTGCAGGATTTTGGATTCCTGGTGCTACGCTATCACAGTTTGAGACTCACAAAAGATTGTCTTCAGCTGTTACACAAAAAGGAGTAGACTATCAGGAAACTCTCCTTTCATTTTATTATGCATCTCTTTCTGGCCACATACTGTCCCTGGAGGCCTCCCCTCAGGAGGAGCAGGGACAATCACAGTGCATCAATCAATCCCCAAGTGTGTGCTACTTCCAGTGATGAGCTCAAGGTGGAAGGGCCTCCCTAAATCTGTTAGTGAGACTGTCACCGAATAATGGCCCTTCTGGTTTGCTGCTCACCTGACACCTCCAGACTGGTTCTGGGTTTTAAAAACCAGCCTCATAGTGGACCTCACCAGTTGTCCCAACGCCCCTGGAATTCCCTTTCCCTTATTTGTGCTTCTTCAAATGACATTTAAGTTCACTTTAACAAATCCCCCAATCCCGAGTATCTCCTCAGTCATCCACTAGAAGAAACTTCCTGCCCATCATTATCACTGAGTGTGGTGCTGTTAAAATTGATCTCTACTCCCCCTGCAACCTCATGGCCATAGGAACTGATGCCCACTGGAACCATCCAGTGGCTTTCAGGTTTTGAGAGTAGGAAAATCTGGAGCTTCACTTAACATTCAGAGCTTCCTCTTATGGCTTCAACACCAAGGATTCTATGTCTCTTTAGGTTTTAAAATTATCTTCCTCCTTTTATAATGGATATAAACATTCTATCTAGCTTTAGATCATACCTAGATGATAGTTTTTAGTACCTGCTATGTGCTGATTACCGTGTCAACAGATTTTACATGCACTATCTAACACAAGTACTCATAAAATTCTTTTGAAGACAGTCTTACCAGTTAAAATGATTAAACAGAAACTCACAGAGAGTAAGAGTTTATATTTGGCTGTAATTCAGCTTGGTTTATTCCTTTTCCACAAATAAGATGCCTGTAGTAAAAAAATTATATTTATCTGCCTATAGCTTTAAACTATTACTCTTTCTTAGTCATTGTTATGCACTTTAGGTGCCCTGGAAAACTAACATTATTATAATTGGGGCACCTGAATGGCTCAGTCAGTTAAGTGTCCGACTCTTGGTTTCTGCTCCATGATCTCATGCATGGTGGGATCATCAGGCTCTGTGCTCAGCAGGGTGTCTGCTTGAAGATTCTCTCCCTCTGCCCTTCCCCCCACTTGTTCACATGAATGCACGTGCTCTCTCTCTAAAATAAATGTCTTTTCTTATTTGCTTCTTTTTTAATTTTTATTTTTTGCTTCTTTTCTTTTAAAAATATTTTTACTTCAAAATATTTTACTTCAAATACTAACTTGAACAGGTTATTCAGAAGCTGCTGTCTATAGTTTAACTTGTTTATCTTGGTACAGTGAATCTCATTGAAAAATGAGTGAATTATCATATGGTTTCACTTACTTGTGGAGCATAACAAATAGCATGGAGGACATGGGGAGTTAGAGATGAGAAGGGAGTTGGGGGAAATTGGGAAGGGAGATGAACCATGAGAGATGATGGACTCTGAAAAACAATCTGAGGGGTTTGAAGTGGTGGGAGGTTGGGGTACCAGGTGGTGGGTATTATAGAGGGCACAGATTGCATAGAGCACTGGGTGTGGTGCAAAAATAATGAATACTGTTATGCTGAAAATAAATAAAAAAAATGAGTGCCCATTGTGAACAAAGATTTATTTAAAACAGTCATTGCCTGCAAAGAGCTTTCAGGGTGATGAGCTACTTTGGCAAAATTTCAGCAAGGAACCATGTGCAAGGGGGACACTTTATATCCTTTTATTCTTTGCTGCTTTAGCAGACACATGGTAGTCCTACACTGACAATGAGGTACCTTTGACTTCCTAGGCATGATCATAGGAAGGTGGGCGTCAGGCCAGTTTCAGATGTCACCTTCTTCGGTTAGACCCTGTGTAGCTTGTTAGGCAACTTCTCTCTTCTCCAAGTTTTAGTCATTTTAGCACACTAGTATGAAGTGGCATAAACTGGCCAGAATGTCTGTAATCCAAGCTGAGAAAGGCAGCAAGAGTGGAGACAGCCTACTCAACTCTGTTCAGTATTCAATGGTCCCTGCAGAAAGTAACCTGGGGCAAATATTTCTGAGTAGCATTAATTGCTGGCCTTACTTCCTTTTTTCATCTCCTAGTGCTAACTTAAGGATACTCTAATTTTTACATTTTGGAAGTACCACTGTGTATCTGGAAGTCTTCAACCCACTCATGCGTTCATATTGCACATGGAGACTCCTTTCTAACCTCCTCCCTCAGTGACCTGACTTTTGAAAATCTTCTGTTGAGTGTCACTTTGATGAGGGATGTCTAAACTCTGGTGCAGGGGAGGAGTCAAGATGGCGGAGAAGTACCAGGCTGAGACTACTTCAGCTAGCCGGAGATCAGCTAGATAGCTTATCTAAAGATTGCAAACACCTGAAAATCCATCCGCAGATCGAAGAGAAGAACAGAAATTCTGGAAACAGAAAAACAACCACTTTTTGAAAGGTAGGACCAATCGGAGAAGTGAATCCAAAGCGATGGGAAGATAGACCCCGGGGGGAGGGGCCGGCTCCTGGCAAGCAGTGGAGCAACAGCGCACAAAATCAGGACTTTTATAAGTCTGTTCCGCTGAGGGACATCGCTCCAGAAGCTAAACCAGGGTGAAGCCCATTCGGGGTCAGTGTGGCCTTAGGTCCCGCAGGGTCACAGAAGGATCGGGGGTGTTTGAGTGTCACAGAGCTTGCGGGTATTGGAACGGGAAAGCCGGCTACAGAGACAGAGCCGACAATAAGCTCGCAGCTCGGTGTTACCTTGAACCGGTGGCAGGCTCAGTGAGCTCGGAGCGTGGCCGGAGGTCAGGCAGATGGGAGTAACTGGGCGCTGTTCTCTGAGGGCACACTGAGGAGTGGCACCCTGGGCTCTCAGCTCCTCCGGGCTGGAGACCAGGAGGCAGCCATTTGTATTCCTGTCCTCTGGAACTCTATGGAAAGCGCTCAGGGAACAAAAGCTCTGAAAGCAACCCGAGCGGATTACTCACCCCGGCCCCTGGTAAGGGCGGTGCAATTCCACCTGGGGCAAAGACACTTGAGAATCACTACACCAGGCCCTTCCCCCAGAAGTTCAACAAGAAATCCAGCCGAGACCAAGTTCACCTACCAAGGAGTGCGGTTTCAATACCAAGGAGAGCAGCAGAATCCAGAGGAGGAGAAAGCAAAGCACGGAACTATGGCTTTTTCCCTGTGATTTTTTTTAGTCTTGCAGTTAATTTAATTTTTTTCTTTTTCATTTTTTGTTTTTTTTCTCACCTTCTGGTAAAATTTTTTTTAACTTTTACCTTTTTCTTTTTAACGTTTTTTAACTAGTTTATCTAATATATATATATATATATATTTTTTTCTTTTTTATATTTTTCTTATTTGTTTTCTTTTTTTAAAATTCTTTTCTTTTCTTTTTTCTTTTTTCTTCTTTCTTCCTTTTTGAACCTCTTTTTATCCCCTTTCTCCCCCCTCACGATTTGGGATCTCTTCTAATTTGGTTAAAGCATGTTTTCCTGGGGTTGTACCACCCTTTTAGTATTTTACTTGCTCCTTCATATACTCTTATCTGGACAAAATGACAAGATGGAAAAATTCAACACAAAAAAAAAAGAACAAGAGGCAGTACCGAAGGCTAGGGACCTAATCAATACAGACATTGGTAATATGTCATATCTAGAGTTCAGAATGACAATTCTCAAGGTTCTAGCCGGGCTCGAAAAAGACATGGAAGATATTAGAGAAACCCTCTTAGGAGATATAAAAGCCCTTTCTGGAGAAATAAAAGAACTAAAATCTAACCAACTTGAAATCAAAAAAGCTATTAATGAGGTGCAATCAAAAATGGAGGCTCTCACTGCTAGGATAAATGAGGCAGAAGAAAGAATTAGTGATATAGAAGACCAAATGACAGAGAATAAAGAAGCTGAGCAAAAGAGGGACAAACAGCTACTGGACCACGAGGGGAGAATTCGAGAGATAAGTGACACCATAAGACGAAACAACATTAGAATAATTGGGATTCCAGAAGAAGAAGAAAGAGAGAGGGGAGCAGAAGGTATACTGGAGAGAATTATTGGGGAGAATTTACCCAATATGGCAAAGGGAATGAGCATCAAAATTCAGGAGGTTCAGAAAATGCCCCTCAAAATCAATAAGAATAGGCCCACACCCCGTCACCTAATAGTAAAATTTACAAGTCTCAGTGACAAAGAGAAAATCCTGAAAGCAGCCCGGGAAAAGAAGTCTGTAACATACAATGGTAAAAATATTAGATTGGCAGCTGACTTATCCACAGAGACCTGGCAGGCCAGAAAGAGCTGGCATGATATTTTCAGAGCACTAAACGAGAAAAACATGAAGCCAAGAATACTATATCCAGCTAGGCTATCATTGAAAATAGAAGGAGAGATTAAAATCTTCCAGGACAAACAAAAACTGAAAGAATTTGCAAATACCAAACCAGCTCTACAGGAAATATTGAAAGGGGTCCTCTAAGCAAAGAGAGAGCCTACAAGTGGTAGATCAGAAAGGAACAGAGACCATATACAGTAACAGTCACCTTACAGGCAATACAATGGCACTAAATTCATATCTCTCCATAGTTACCCTGAATGTTAATGGGCTAAATGCCACTGTCAAAAGACACAGGGTATCAGAATGGATAAAAAAACAAAACCCATCTATATGTTGCCTCTAAGAAACTCATTTTAAGCCCGAAAACACCTCCAGATTTAAAGTGAGGGGGTGGAGAAGAATTTACCATGCTAATGGACATCAGAAGAAAGCAGTGGTGGCAATCCTTATATCAGATCAATTAGATTTTAAGCCAAAGACTATAATAAGAGATGAGGAAGGACACTATATCATACTCAAAGGGTCTGTCCAACAAGAAGATTTAACAATTTTAAATATCTATGCCCCCAACATGGGAGAAGCCAACTATATAAACCAATTAATAACAAAATCAAAGAAACACATCAACAATAATACAATAATAGTAGGGGACTTTAACACTCCCCTTACTGAAATGGACAGATCATCCAAGCAAAAGATCAGCAAGGAAATAAAGGCCTTAAACAACACACTGGACCAGATGGACATCACAGATATATTCAGAACATTTCATCCCAAAGCAACAGAATACACATTCTTCTCTAGAAGAATTTAATAAAGATTTAATAAAATTGATAAACCCCTGGCCAGACTTATCAAAAAGAAAAGAGAAAGGACCCAAATAAATAAAATCATGAATGAAAGAGGAGAGATCACAACTAACACCAAAGAAATACAAACTATTATAAGAACATACTATGAGCAACTCTATGCCAATAAATTTGACAATCTGGAAGAAATGGATGCATTCCTAGAAACATATAAACTACCACAACTGAACCAGGAAGAAATAGAAAGCCTGAACAGACCCATAACCAGTAAGGAGGTTGAAACAGTCATTAAAAAAAACTCCAAACAAACAAAAGCTCAAGGCCAGACGGCTTCCCGGGGGAATTCTACCAAACATTTAAAGAAGAACTAATTCCTATTCTCCTGAAACTGTTCCAAAAAATAGAAATGGAAGGAAAACTTCCAAACTCCTTTTATGAGGCCAGCATCACCTTGATCCCCAAACCAGACAAGGACCCCATCAAAAAAGAGAGCTATAGACCAATATCCTTGATGAACACAGATGCGAAAATACTCAACAAAATACTAGCCAGTAGGATTCAACAGTACATTAAAAGGATTATTCACCACAACCAAGTGGGATTTATTCCAGGGCTGCAAGGTTGGTTTAACATCCGCAAATCAGTCAATGTGATACAACACATCAATAAAAGAAAGAACAAGAACCATATGATACTCTCAGTAGATGCTGAAAAAGCATTTGACAAAGTACAGCATCCCTTCCTGATCAAAACTCTTCAAAGTGTAGGGATAGAGGGCACATACCTCAATATCACCAAAGCCATCTATGAAAAACCCACCGCAAATATCATTCTCAATGGAGAAAAACTGAAAGCTTTTCCGCTAAGGTCAGGAACACGGCAGGGATGTCCATTATCACCACTGCTATTCAACATAATACTAGAGGTCCTAGCCTCGGCAATCAGACAACAAAAGGAAATTAAAGGCATCCAAATCGGCAAAGAAGAAGTCAAATTATCACTCTTCGCAGATGATATGATAGTATATGTGGAAAACCCAAGAGACTCCACTCCAAAACTGCTAGAACTTATACAGGAATTCAGTAAAGTGTCAGGATTTAAAATCAATGCACAGAAATCAGTTGCATTTCTCTACACCAACAGCAAGAGAGAAGAAAGAGAAATTAAGGAGTCAATCCCATTTACAATTGCACCCAAAACCATAAGATACCTAGGAATAAACCTAACCAAAGAGGCACAGAATCTATACTCAGAAAACTATTAAGTACTCCTGAAAGAAATTGATGAAGACACAAAGAAATGGAAAAATGTTCCATGTTCCTGGATTGGAAGAATAAATATTGTGAAAATGTCTATGCTACCTAAAGCAAGCTACACATTTAATGCAATTCCTATCAAAGTACCATCCATCTTTTTCAAAGAAATGGAACAAACAATTCTAAAATTTATATGGAACCAGAAAAGACCTCGAATAGCCAAAGGGATATTGAAAAAGAAAACCAACGTTGGTGGCATCACAATTCCGGACTTCAAGCTCTATTACAAAGCTGTCATCATCAAGACAGCATGGTACTGGCACAAAAACGGACACATAGATCAATGGAACAGAATAGAGAGCCCAGAAATAGACCCTCAACACTACAGTCAACTAATTTTTGACAAAGCAGGAAAGAATGTCCAATGTAAAATAGACAGCCTCTTCAATAAATGGTGCTGGGAAAATTGGACAGCCACATGCAGAAAAATGATATTGGACCATTTCCTTACACCACACACAAAAATAGACTCAAAATGGATGAAGGACCTCAATGTGTGAAAGGACTCCATCAAAATCCTTGAGGAGAACACAGGCAGCAACCTCTCGACCTCAGCCGCAGCAACATCTTCCTAGGAACATCGCCAAAGGCAAGGGAAGCAAGGGCAAAAATGAACTATTGGGATTTCATCAAGATCAAAAGCTTTTGCACAGCAAAGGAAACAGTTAACAAAATCAAAAGACAACTGACAGAATGGGAGAAGATATTTGCAAACGACATATCCGATAAAGGACTAGTGTCCAGAATCTATAAAGAACTTAGCAAACTCAACACCCAAAGAACAAATAATCCAATCAAGAAATGGGCAGAGGACATGAACAGACATTTCTGCAAAGAAGACATCCAGATGGCCAACAGACACATGAAAAAGTGCTCCATATCACTCGGCATCAGGGAAATACAAATCAAAACCACAATGAGATATCATCTCACACCAGTCAGAATGGCTAAAATCAACAAGTCAGGAAATGACAGATGCTGGCGAGGATGTGGAGAAAGGGGAACCCTCCTCCACTGTTGGTGGGAATGCAAGCTGGTGCAGCCACTCTGGAAAACAGCATGGAGGTTCCTCAAAATGTTGAAAATAGAACTGCCCTATGACCCAGCAATTGCACTATTGGGTATGTACCCTAAAGATACAAACGTAGTGATCCAAAGGGGCACGTGCACCCGAATGTTTATAGCAGCAATGTCCACAATAGCCAAACTATGGAAAGAACCTAGATGTCCATCAACAGATGAATGGATCAAGAAGATGTGGTGTATATACACAATGGAATACTATGCAGCCATCAAAAGAAATGAAATCTTGCCATTTGCGACAATGTGGATGAACTAGAGCGTATCATGCTTAGCGAAATAAGTCAAGCAGAGAAAGACAACTATCATATGATATCCCTGATATGAGGAAGTGGTGATACAACATGGGGGCTTAAGTGGTTAGGAGAAGAATCAATGAAACAAGATGGGTTTGGGAGGGAGACAAACTATAAGTGACTCTTAATCTCACAAAACAAACTGAGGGTTTCTGGGGGGAGGGCGTTTGGGAGAAGGGGGTGGGATTATGGACATTGGGGAGGGTATGTGCTTTGTTGAGTGCTATGAAGTGTGTAAACCTGGTGATTCACAGACCTGTACCCCTGGGGATAAAAATATATGTTTATAAAATATTAGAAATTAAAAAAAAATAGAATGTCAACTACTGTTCAATAAAAAAAAATAAAATAAACTCTGGTGCAATCTTTATTTTTCATTTATTTTGTAGCTAGTTTTGTGTGTGTGCAATAAGTATTTATTAAAGAACAAAGAGATGAAGGAAGAACAAGAGGAGAGAAATATTTGACCTACACAAGAGGCCAGCCCTACCCATGATCACTTCATTATACCTGTATACTGATCTGAAAATCCCCCCTTTTTTCAAGTATTAATTTAAATTATAATTAGTTAACATATGGTGTAATATTAGCTTCAGCAATAGAATTTATTGATTCATCACTTACAGACAACACCCAGTGCTTGTCACTAGTGGTGTCCTGAATTCCCATCACCCATTTAACCCATGCCCCTGCTCACCTCCAGCAACTGTCAGTGTGTTCTCTATCGTTAAGAGTCTGTTTTATGGTTTGCCTCTTTTCACCCCCTGTGTTAATCTGTTTTTTTTTTTTTTAATTTGGAGATAATTGTAAACTCACATGCAGTTTTAAGAGATAACACAGAGAGATCCATGTACCCTTTATGCCATTTCCCCCAATAGTAGCATCTTACAAAACTACGGTATTAGATCACAGAGAAGATATTGATGTCGATAACAGGCAGGATACAAAACATTTCCATCACTACAAGGATCCTTGGTGTTTTCCTTGCATGGCTGCACTTACTTCCCTCTGGCTCCATCTCCTTAACCCCTGGGCAATCACTAAGCTCTTCTCCATTTCTAGAATCTTGTTATTTCATGGATGGAATGGAATAATACAGCATGTAATTTTTGGTATAATCTTTTAGAAATATTTTGATGAATATTTGTGTTGTATCCCATTAGTATGTGACCTTCCAAATCAGCTCTTTCCTTCTTTAATTTCAGAAGTACCTTAGAAACTAGTCTTCTCTGACATGTAACCTCCCCCAGTGGAGACTGCCATTCTGAAAGAAATCAAAATTTTTCTTTTTAAAAAGATTTTGTATATCTATTTGAGAGAGATAGTGAGAGAGAGAGTATGAGCAAAAGGGGGAAGAAGGAGATGCAGGCTCCTCATTGAGCAGAGAGCTTGATGTGGGACTTGGACCCTGGACCCTGGGATGATGACCTGAGCCGAAGGCAGATGCTTAACCAACTGAACTACTCAGGTGTCCCCCAAACTGAAATTTTCTAGATTTTTAGTTTCAGATAAATTCCTCAAATGTAAGATTGAACCCGTATGTTTTTCTATCACTCTTCAATATGATTATGATTATTATGTTTTTCTCTCCTTTTTTTCCACTTTCTGATTCCATTCCTTTGTGTTTTCTTCTTGGAGTAGGTGCCATAGCAATGGAGGCTCTGTGATATTGCCAGTGAGCTCATTGACTCATTTGTCTTATTCAACTTGTCAGTATGTAGTTGAGCTCATACAGTAAAGGTCTGGGTTTGAATATCTCCAAGCTTTAATGCCAGTTTGGATATCCCAGGATAAAGTTAAGATGAAGCCAAACAGGACATTTTCTACTGAAGAGGAAATATCTTTTGGGCCTGGAAGTCATTGCTTAAGGTAGGAGTACCCAAGGGAAACCAGGTCCTGATGAGGTATTTGGATTCAAACTCTGGGAAGCAACCAGTTTTGGGACTGAAAGGCATTGGCAAGAAGTGGTGCACCTGGGGTAAATCTCATCTTCTTGGGCCCTCTTTTTGTCCAGTGAGATGTTGCTGAAGCAATGGCAGGTAAGCCCCAAGGGCTCTAGAGCCAGGCTTTGCTTTAGTCAGTACAGCCCAGAATATTTAGGTTCCCATCTTTGTACAGCCTTCCAGAGGCTGTATATAAAAGCTCCAAGGGTTGCTATGTCCCCTGTGGAATTTAGGTGAAAGAGAGAGAAGTGGCCAAATATGCATACTTGGTTATTTTCTAATTGAATTTGTGGGTTTTTCTGTTTGTTTGTTTTCTCTTTTTAAATTTGAGTGTAGCTGACACACATTACATTAGTTTCAGCTGTACTACATAGTGATTCGACAACTTATATATTATGCTATCCTCACCAGAAATGTAGCTACCATCTGTCACTGTGCAATGCTATGAAAATATCATTGACTATATTTCTTATGCTGTGCTTTTTATTCCCATGACTTATTCATTCCAAAACTGGAAGCCTGTATCTCCCACTCCCCTTCACCCATTTTTCCCATCTTCCTACCCCACTCTGAAAACCATCAGTTTTGTTTCCTGTATTTATAGGTTTTATTCTGCTTTTTGTGGTTTTTTTTTTTTTTTTTTTTGCTTATTCATTTAAAAAAAATTCCATGTATAAATGAAATCATATAGTATTTGTCTTTTTCATTCTGAGTTATATTGGTTAGCATTATATTCTCTAGGCCTATCCACATTGTCAGAAATGGTATGCTTTCACTCTTTTTTATGGCTGCATAATACTCCATTGTTTATATGTACCACATCTTCCTTATCCATTTGTCTATCGACAGATACTTAAGTTGCTACCCTATCTTTGCCATTATAAATAATGATGCAGTAAACATAGGGGTACATGTATTTGAATTAGTATTTTCATTATCTTTGAGTAAATACCCAGTAGTAGAATTATTGGATCATATGGTATTTCTCTTATTAATTTTCTGAGGAAATAACACACTATTTTTTACAGTGCCTATGCTAATTTACATTCTTACCAACAACATATGAGGGTTCATTGCTCCATATCCTTACCAACACTTGTTATTTCTTCTGTTTTTTATTTTAGCCACTCTGACAGTATGAGATGAAATCTGATTCTGGTTTTGATTTGCATTTCCCTAATGATGAGTGATATTGAGCGTCTTTTCATGTGTCTATTGCCCATCTGTATGTCTTCTTTGGAAAAATGTCTACTCAGGTGTTATGTCCATTTCTAAATTGGATTTTGGGTGTTGGGTTGTATAAATTCTTTATATATTTTGGAGGGTTCCCCTTTCTCTGCAACCTCACCAACACCTGTCATTTCCTGACGTTGGGTGTTGGGTTGTATAAATTCTTTATATATTTTGGAGGGTTCCCCTTTCTCTGCAACCTCACCAACACCTGTCATTTCCTGACTTGTTAATTGTAGTCATTCTTTTTTTTTTTTTAATTGTAGTCATTCTGATTGTATGAGGTAATATCTCATTGTGGTTTTGATTTGTATTTCCCTGATGGTGAATGATGTGGAGCACTTTTTTCATGTATCTGTTGGCCATCTGGATGTCTTCTTTGCAGAAATGTCTGTTCATGTCGTCTGCCCATTTCTTGATTGGATTATTTGTTCTTTGGGTTCTTTGGGTGTTGAGTTTGATAGGTTCTTTATAGATTTTGGACACTAGCCCTTTATCTGATATGTCATTTGTGAATATCTTCTCCCATTCTGTGAGTTGTCTTTTGTGTTTTTTGACTGTTTTCTTTGCTGTGCAAAAGCTTTTGATCTTGATGAAGTCCCAGTAGTTCATTTTTGCCCTTGCTTCTTGTCTTTGGTGATGTTTCTAGAAAGAAGTGCTGTGGCTGAGGTCGAAGAAGTTGCTGCCTGTGTTTTCCTCAGGGTTTTGCTGGATTCCTGTCACACATTGAGGTCTTTCATCCATTTTGAGTCTATTTTTGTGTGTGGTATAAGGAAGTGGTCCAGTTTGATTTTTCTGCATATTGCTGTCCAATTTTCCCAACAATGTTTGTTGAAGAAACTCTTTTTTCCATTGGACATTCTTTCCTGCTTTTTTGAAGATTAGTTGACCATAGAATTGAGTGTCAATTTTTGGGCTCTCTATTCTTTTTATTTATTTATTTATTTATTTATTTTTATTTATTTATTTATTTGTCAGAGAGAGTGAGCGAGAGCGAGCACAGGCAGACAGAGTGGAAGGCAGAGTCAGACGGAGAAGCAGGCTCCCTGCGGAGCAAGGAGCCCGATATGGGACTCGATCCCAGGACGCTGGGATCATGACCTGAGCCGAAGGCAGCTGCTTAACCAACTGAGCCACCCAGGTGTCCCTGGGCTCTCTATTCTGTTCCATTGTTCTATGTATCTGTTTTCGTGCCGGTACCATACTGTCTTGATGATTACCGCTTTGTAATAGAGCTTCAAGTCTGAAATTTTGATGCCACCAGCTTTGGTTTTCTTTTTCAACATTCCTCTGGCTATTGGGGGTCTTTTCTGGTTCCATATAAATTTTAGGATTATTTGTTCCAGTTTTGTGAAAAAAAGTTGATGGTATTTGATAGGGATTGCATTGAATGTGTAGATTGCTTTAGGTAGCATAGACATTTTCACCATATTTATTCTTCCAATCTATGAGCATGGAACGTTTTTCCATTTCTTTGTGTCTTCCTCGATGTCTTTCATGAGTATAGTTTAGTTTAGTTTTCTGATTCTTTGCCTCTTTGGTTAGATTTATTCCTAGATATCTTGATGGTTTGGGGTGCAACTGTAAATGGGATTGACTCTTTAATTTCTCTTTCTTCTGCCTTCTTATTGGTGTATAGAAATGCAACTGATTTCTGTGCATTGATTTTATATCCTGGCACTTTACTGAATTCCTTTATGAGTTTTAGCAGTTTTGGGGTGAAATCTTTTGGGTTTTCCATATAGAGTATCTTGTCATCTGTGAAGAGTGAGAGTTTAAGTTTTTTACTGATTCAGATGACTTTTATTTCTTTTTGTTGTCTGATTGCTGATGCTAGGACTTCTAGTACTATGTTGAATAGCAATGCTGATCATGGACAGCCCTGCCATGTTCCTGACCTTAGGGGAAAAGCTCTCAGTTTTTTCTCAATCTGGCCAGGGGTTTATCAATCTTATAAATTATTTCAAACAACTAGCTTCCAGTTTTGGTGATGTGCTCTACTATTCCTTTGGTTTCTCTTTCACGGATTTCTGCTCTGATCTCTATTACTTCTCTTCTCCTGCTGGGCTTAGGCTTTATTTGCTGTTCTTTCTGAAGCTCCTTTCAGTGTAGGATTAGATTGTGTATTTGAGACATTTCTTGTTTCTTGAGAAAGGCTTATATTGCTATATACTTTTCATCTTAGGACCGCATTTGCTGTGTCCCAAAGATTTTGACCAGTTGTGTTTTCATTTTCATTTGTTTCCATGAATTTTTAAAAATTCTTTTTTAATTTCTTGGTTGACCCATTCATTCTTTAGTAGGATGGTCTTTAGCTTCCATGTATTTGAGTTCTTTCCACCTTGTGACTGAGTTCTAGCTTCAGAGTATTGTGGTCTGAAAATATGCAGGGAATGATCCCAATCTTTTGGTACAGTTGAGACCTGATTTATGACCCAGAATGTGATCTTTTCTGGGGAATGTTCCATGTGTACTGGAGAAGAATGTGCATTCTTTTGTTTTGGGATGAAATGTTCTGAATATATCTGTGATGTCCAGCTGGTGTAGTGTGTCACTTAAAGCCCTATTTCCTTGTTGATTTTTTGCTTAGATCATCAGTCCATTTCAGTGAGGGGGTGTTCAATTCCCCTACTATTATTTTGTTATTGTCAATGTGTTTCTTTGATTTTGTTATTAATTGGTTTATATAATTGGCTGCTCCCATGTAGGGGCATAAATATTTCCACCTCCTCACTTTATTTTTTTACCATCTCCTCACTTTAAATCTGGAGGTGTCTTTGGGTCTAAAATGAGTGACTTGCAGACAGCATATCAATAAGCCTTTTTTTTTTTTTAAATCCAGTCTGGTACCCTGTACCTTTTGATTGAGGCATTTAGCCCATTTACATTCAATGTATCTACTGAAAGTATGAATTTAGTGCCATTATATTGACTGTAAGGTGACTGTTATTGTTTATTGTCTCTGTTCCTTTCTGGTCTGTGTTACTTCTAGGCTCTCTCTTTTCTTAGAAGACCACGTTCTATATTTATTGTAGGGCTGGTTTGGTGATTGCAAATTCTTTTCATTTCTGTTTGTCTTGGAAGTTTTTTTTTTTTTTTAAAATCTCTCCTATTTTCAATGACAGCCTAGCTAGATATAGTACTCTGGGATGCATATTCTTCTTGTGTAGAACCCTCTTTTTGTATTTTAAGATTTTATTTATTTTAGAGAGAGCACAAGTGTACCCAAGCTTGAGAGTGGGGAGAAACAGATGGAGAAGCAGGCTCCCCACTGAGCAGAGATTCCTGGATGCAGGGCTTGATCCTAGGACCTGTGATCATGACCTGAGCCAAAGGCAGATGCTTACCTTACTGAGGCACAGACACCCCTTGGAGAGAGAGAATCTTAAGCAAGGTCCATGCCCAGTACAGAGCCCAAGGGAGGGTTTGATCTCATACCCTGAGATCATGACCTGAGCTGAAATCAGGAGTTGGATGCTTAATTGACTGAGCCACCCAGGTCCCCATAGAACTTTTTTTTTTTTTAATTGAGCAGACCCTTCCCTACCCTCTTCTATTAACTTCACATGAATTATCACTTGAAAAATATTTTGGATAATTTGGAAATAATATATATAAGTGATTTATCTCTGTGACCGGCAGCTGAGAGATGCTCACACAATGTATATTATCAAAATAAATGAAGTGGGCTGAAATTCTATCCTCTGTATTTGAGGAGATAAGAATTTATTACATAGTTTGAAAAAAATGTAACTTCTTGGCAGTGGTTGAGGGAAGTAAGGGGGATTTTGAAGACCAGAAGTCATCTATTGAGTAGGATAGACTTTTATTTATATCCTTATAAATAGTTCATCTCTTAAATAGACAAATCAGAAAAAGATTTCAAATTCTTTTATCAAAATATTCTTAACTTATTAAATCCTGAATTCAACAAAATTTACTAGTAAAGTTGGATTTCATTCCATAAGTGGCAGCAACCTGAAATATCAGGTGAAAGTTTCCCTGGGATATGGGATGTCTGATATGTAAAGAGTCTGTTAATTGTTACCTTAGTTGCTTACGAATGCAGAAACCACACACCTTTAGAAAGAATCAACAGGACATTTTATTAATTGCCACACAGATTCATTTCTTTTCCCAACCTACTAAGAAATCTTGATGACCATAGAATGAATAAACCATAAATACCCAGAGGGGACTCATAATTAAAATAATCAGAACAATATTAGCATCTTATACCTCCATTAAAGATATTTTAGAATAAGTTATTTTTTTAAAGGTTTTTATTTATTTAGTTGTCAGAGAGAGAGAGAGATAGCACAAGCAGGGCAGAGGGAGAAGCAGGCTCTCTGCTGAGCAAGGAGCCCCATGCGGGACTCAATCTCAGGACACTGGGATCATGACCTTAACCAAAGGCACACACTTAACAGTAAGTTAAGTTACCAGTAAGTTGAGCTACCCAGGTGCCCCTAAAATAAGTTCTTAATTAATTTTTTCTTCTATCAGTAATTTGTCCAGACATCTGCTCAGCCACTCAATTCACTTTGCTTCTGTGAAATAGAACAAAGAAAATGTTTTTTTTTTTTAATGAAACCCCCAGAAATTCTGCACCTCTAAGACCAGACACCCTCAAAACCTTAGTTCTTTCCTGAAGGATGTCCAGTTACAGTTACACTTCACTTTGTGAATGGGATGACTTTATGAAGCCTATAAATGTAATACCATAACTTGTGTCTTATTTACCTTTTGTCTTTTATTACATTTTAGAAAGTTAGACTTGAAAATATAGATGGCAAATGGTTAAATAAAATGTATATTCAAATCAAAAATTGAGATTATACATTTAAGAAGATATGACTTTTAGATGCTTTTGGATAATACTTAAATACATCACAGAACAAAAATACTGAAATAAAGTATGGTTCTAAAAACAGTCAATCAGTCAATCAGTGATGAATACATAAATATGTGTTATATATACATATATATATATATACACATATATGTATATATATGTGTATATATATACACACATATATAATACTATATATAATATATATATATATATATATAAAATGAAGATTACTCAGCCATTAAAAAGAATGAAATCCTGTTATTTGTAATGACATGGATGTAGCTAGAGGGTATAATGCTAAGTGAAATAGGTCAGAGAAAGACAAATGTCCTATGATTTGACTCAGGTGGAATTTAAGAAATAAAACAGAAGAACATAGGGGAGGGGATGGAAAATAAAATAAAAGAAAAGCAGAGAAGAAGTTAAACCATAGACTGTTAACTGTAGGAAACAAATGGAGAGTTTCTGGAGGGGAGATGGAAGGGATCAGGGTAGTTGGGTGATGGCATTAAGGAGAGTACTGGATGTAACAAGCACTAAGTATTACATACAACTGATGAATCACTAAATTCTACCCCTGAAATTAATAATACACCATATGTTACCTAGATTGAATTTAAATAAAGATTTTTAAAAAATTACCACTTCATGTTAAAAAAAAAAACAAAACTGTCTTAAGAAAACTGAACTCCTCTTATATAGCTGAATTTCTTAGGAAGTATAAATCTACTTTGTATTTCAGAATTGGAGCAATATAGAAGGGCGTAATATAGGTCATAAGCTTGTTTAGGGATTAACTGTTTAAACTCTCCTTCACTGGTAGGTACTTACTAAAAGGAAAGATTTCTATATGAGAAAGTCCAACCTTGCAGGTGTGATCTTATCACTCTAACTCCAAAGAATGATGCATTTTACTCAAAGGATTTTAATGAAACAAATAGCCTTAGTTGCATGTTAAGTAGATAAGAGAAAACTCAAAATAAGAATTAGGAGACAACATGTGTTGGAGAGGATGTGGAGAAAAGGGAACCCTCTTACACTGTTGGTGGGAATGCAAGTTGGTGCAGCCTCTTTGGAGAACAGTGTGGAGATTCCTCAAGAAATTAAAAATAGAGCTTTCCTATGACCCTGCAATTGCACTACTGGGAATTTACCCTAAAGACAGAGATGTAGTGAAAAGAAGGGCCATCTGTACCCCAATGTTTATAGCAACAATGGCCACGGTCGCCAAACTGTGGAAAGAACCAAGATGCCCTTCAACAGACAAATGGATAAGGAAGATGTGGGCCATATACACTATGGAGTATTATGCCTCCATCAGAAAGGATGAATACTCAACTTTTGTATCACATGGATGGGACTGGAAGAGATTATGCTGAGTGAAATAAGTCAAGCAGAGAGAGTCAATTATCATATGGTTTCACTTATTTGTGGAGCATAACAAATAGCATGGAGGACAAGGGGAGATGGAGAGGAGAAGGGAGTTGGGGGAAATTGGAAGGGGAGGTGAACCATGAGAGACTATGGACTCTGAAAAACAATCTGAGGGGTTTGAATGGGTGGCGGTAGGATGTTGGGGGAACCAGGTGGTTGGTATTAGAGAGGGCACAGATTGCATGGGGCACTGGGTGTGGTGCAAAAACAATGAATACTGTTAAGCTGAAAAGAAATAAAAAATTAAAAAAAAAGAATTAGGAATTTTGTGACTATTGTTTATCTCTAATAGGATTAAGATAGATGGTAAATATAAAGGGCCAAACATTAGTTAGGATTTAACTCCCTTTGCTGCAAATATAGTGTCAATTAGACTGTTTTTACTTTTATTTTTTGTTCTTTTTTAATTTAAATTTTGTTAGTTAACATATATGCAATATTGGTTTCTGAATCAGAATTCAATGACATTACTTACATACAACACTCAGTGCTCATCGCAAGTGCCCTCTTTTTGGAGTACTCTCATACTATTTTCCAGAGAGGCTGTACCACTTTGCATTCCCACAGCAGTGTAGTAAGGTTCCTCTTTCTCTGCAACCTCACCAACATCTGTTGTTTCCTTAGTTGTTAAGTTTAGCCATTCTGACTGGTGTGAGGTGGTATCTCATTGTGTTTTTGAGTTGGATTTCCCTGATGACAAGTGATGTGGAGCATTTTATTTTTTTCATTTGTCTGTTGGCCATTTGAATGTCGTCTTTGGAGAAATTGTCTGTTCATGTCTTCTGCCCATTTCTTGGCTGGGTTATTTGGTTTTGGGTGTTGAGTTTGAGAAGTTCTTTACAGATCTTGGATTCCAGCCCTTTATCTGATATGTCATTTGTGAATATCTTCTCCCATTTCATAGGTTGACTTTTAGTTTTGTTGATTATTTCCTTTGCTGTACATAAGGTTTTATCATGACGAAGTCCCAAAAATTCATTTTTGCTTCTCTTTCCCTTGACTTTGGAGATGTGTCTAACAAGAAGTTGCTGTGACCAAAGTCAAAGAGGTTACTGGGTGTGTTCTCCTCTAGGGTTTGAATAGATTCCTGTCTCACATTTAGGTCCTTCTTCCATTTTGAGTTTATTTTTGTGTAAGGTGTAAGAAAGTGGTCTGGTTTCATTCTTCTGCATGTGGCTATCCAACTTTCCCAAAAGCAACTATTGAAGAGACTAAGAAAGTCTTATTTATTAAATAAAACTAGTCCCATCATGTAGTTATGGATATTTAAGATGGTGGTGGGCTTTATTGTAACAGTTCTCTAACCAAAATTATTGAATTCTCTAGAAAAGTATCTTGCTTACATTTTGTTAAGATAGGTTGTGGTGGAACTTGATTCACTCTGACTTCTGATTTATATTTTATGGACAGGTATTTCTATCCCAAAGACTTTCCTTAGGGCAGTCTTCATTTCCTTGTTCCTGAGGCTATATATTAGAGGATTACAGAAGGGTGTTATCACAGAATAAAATAAGGTTACAATTTTCTGCACTTGCACTGGGTGTCCTGATCCAGGACTAACATACATCACCATGATGGAGCCATAAAACAGGGTGACAACTGCCAGATGAGAGGCACATGTAGAGAAAGCCTTATGTTTGCTTGCTGCTGAGGGCATTCGTAGCACAGCCACAATCACTAGAGCATAGGAGCAAAGAATAAAGAGAAAGGTGCCAATCATGAAAACAGCATTGAAAGTAGAGTAAATGAACTGGGTGGTAGTGTCTTCAGAACAGGACAGCAACATCAATGGGACAGGATCACACACAAAATGGTTGATGGTATTTGGGCCACAGTAAGGCAACTGTGAAATGAGAACAACTGGGGTTAGGAAGAGGATGAACCCACATGACCATCCAAAGATGACAAGGCCAGTGTACAGCTGTTTAGTCATGATGCGTGGGTAATATAGAGGACGGCAGATGGCAAGGTATCTGTCAAAGGCCATGATGCAAAGGAAGAAGCCCTCATCACACCCAAATGAGAAGAAGAAGTAGAACTGTGTGAAACAGCTCACAAAGGAGATAGACTTGCTTGTGGACAGGAAATTTGCCAACATATTAGGGACAGTCGTGGTGACATAACATATTTCCAGGAGAGAGAAATTCCCCAAGAAGATGTACATGGGGGTATGAAGACACCGGTCCCACCGCACAGCACAGACAATGGCTGCATTCCCCATCAGAGTCAGGGTGTAGACTACTAAGAAGAGTGCAAAGTAGAGGAGCTGCATTTCTGGGCTTGAAGGAAAGCCCATGAGGATGAAGTGGCTGACAGAGTTGGTGGTTTCTGTGCTGGACACATTCATTGGTCTGTAAGACATGGGGGATTGACTTGGTTATTGCACCTTAATGGGGTACGCTGGTTCTTCTTGAAAACACCAAATTCTTTTTTTTGATAAAGTAACAAACTGAGGTTTCTATTAAAGCAACAAAGCTGTGATCATCATAAC
The DNA here is from genome assembly GCF_011764305.1 of Mustela putorius furo. Taxonomy (NCBI): domain Eukaryota; kingdom Metazoa; phylum Chordata; class Mammalia; order Carnivora; family Mustelidae; genus Mustela; species Mustela putorius. Next base: position 14,318,101 of record NW_025422045.1, read on the forward strand.
CTGTTTCCCAAGAGTATGATTTCATTTTGGTAAGATGTAAATAATAATATAAATAAAAACATGGTATGGATCAATCATTAAGCTAGGTTAGGATCCTGGATTACATATTAGGAGTGCTAAATTGAGATTTCCTTTTGAAGTATAATGTAAAATTAATTTGTCATAATTAGTAATATTGATAAGAATATCAAGTGAAGTACTATTTATATTAAGGCATTTCAGAAAGTTCTGTCTCACTGAGATATAATGAAAGGGCACAGGGAATATTTATTTTTGTTCTTGTTTATGATATTATAAAGTGATGACTGAAACAGCTCTCTGGTTCATTAGATAGTCCATTATATGACCAGACATGTTAGCTATGTAAAAAATGTTTTCCTCTCCACCAGCCTATTGGATTTAGCTCCACAGATGAGGAAGAACCTTACATTTTGGCACCTAAAATTACCCGTAGTTTGTTGTTATTGAATAACAGCTTAACTTCTATATGTCTTCTTTCCTTAGAAACCTACTTTTGGCTATCACATTTGGCATCTAAGGTGGAAGGACTGATGTTTATGTATACTCATTTGCTCATGACACTACATAGACTATATCAAGTCTGCATGCAACTTAACAGTTCAGTCTACTTATTTTCCATAGCAATCATATCATATCAGGTGGCAGTGGAATGCATGTACTGGAATTTCTCCAAATACAGGAGTTTTTTTTTTTTTTTTTTTCTTGTCCTGGAAGAGAAAGATTCTCCCTTGATCTGTTGTTATTGTATGATAATATATTTTAAAAAAAGATTATTTAGGATTTTATATCCTTAATAATTATATGATTTTCCCAGCTGAGGTTGTTATATAGTATCTGAGAAAGAATTAAATGTGATATTAAATAGAGACAGCAAGGTATGGAGGTACTGAGTCTTGGCCGTTCACTAGAAGTGAAAAAACAGAGTGCCTTTAAGTTAACTACATTCAAATTGTACTTAAATGTGTATAATGAGGACAAAAATATACAGAATCAAAGAGGGAAAATATTAATATTAATGTAAGAAGCAATTGATAGTATTAAGTTTCTAAAATAATCTATAGGATGCCCACAAATTATTCTGCTGCATTATTTTTTCTTTAAGAAAATGCTCACTTATATGTCTGATAGGTCTTAGTGGTTAAGACCTATCAGACATATAAGTGGTTCATAACGCATTTGATTGAATTTTTAAAACTCATTTATTTTTGTTCTTTTTATTCTGGACTGTGTCCTGACATTGGTATCCTACTCTAAGCCATTTTAATTAATATTTTGACTGACAATGGGGCACTAACAGTGGTATATGAAATCAGTATCAATACTCACCCTGTTTGTGTCTCCTATTACAGTATTTCTCAGGAATACTAATTGTACTAAGTCATAATCCAAAGCAAATCCTACAAATGCAAGAAACAGCACACAGATGCTGAATGGTTTTGTCATTAAAGGAAATCATTTCACATACACCAAGGCATATTAAATTACTAAAACTGAGAGCAATATATGCATTAGAGAGAGATATCAGTGGAATCAGAGATTTGTTACATTTTCTTTGTTAAACAAGCAACAAAATTCATCATTCATCCACCTCTAGTAATTTATTAGTTACACATTTTTACACAAAATCCCCAGGCCTCTTTTGTAAATAATATTTATATTTTAAAGGGATAGGAAGCTAGATAAATGTATTTCCCCAGACATGGGGAAAGAAGAGAAAAATTAATATTTTCAAACTTTTCTGTATGAATTTTATTGTAATCAGATATTTACATTTTCAGAGCAAGAAGAAAGCACTTGCCAGTAAATCCATTTATGCTGAAAATCAGCATTTGTAATAGGGCATGCAAAGTTTTAACATGCTCCTTGGATATGTGTCAAGAAGAAAGGTCAGAGAGGGCGAATAAAATATTACCCCACAGAGTGTAAAACATGTGAGAGGCTTCTGAAGAATTGGAGAATCCAGTTTGTAACCTGCCATAAATTATACAGAGTGAATTTTAAAATATTTTTTCCCCTAGCAGCAAAACTCATATTTATGGTTAAGATTAAGCCTAGGTGAAGGTATTATCTGTATTTATCTCTTTGCTTCATAGTCTTTTGAGATTTGTAACCCTCTCCCATGACATTTTTAAAGTATTTGTTCAATAGATGAGGTTGTTTTGAATTTTATTTATTCACAATGAAATTCCAAGCCGTACTGTTCCCTGAGGATTAGTACATTGCAGAAGTATGTTTCTACCTTCTCTTAAACTTTTTCTCACCAGGCACAAAAGGTTCCTGGGGAATAATTAAATAGTAATAGAGCTTGTTGTAATAGATACAATATGAAGACAAACCATTGGATTCCCTGTTTCTATTTTGAAGAAAGAGAAAATTCTTTCCCCATCAATATTCTTAAATTTGTTTTTTAGAGACATTTCAGTCACAATTTTATCATACCTATTAGAAAAATGACATTTTAAGTGCTAAGACTGGTATGGAGTCATTTAACAAATATTTATCAAGTGCTTACCAGGCACTGGGAACATATCCAGGCAAACAAAATAGAACAAGTTCTTGTTTACCTAGAACAATTCAGTGGGATACGGAAACCACAGAAGATCAAATCAACAAGTGCACTATAATTTTTTTTTTTCATTTGAGATGTGTGTGAATTGAATGGATCAGAAATGGAGCAGGAATATAATTTTAAAGAGAGTTTTAAGGAAAGCCCAACAGAGATATCAACATTTGAGCCGTTGCTTGGAAAAGTGACAGAACAAACCGAGAGGATACCAAAAGAGATTTCAGGCAGAAGGAACAGCTAATGCTAGGAATATGTGCAGTGGTATATCAGAAGAAGAGTAAGGTGGCTGGTGTGCTGGAGTAGTGTTTACTAGGGAGAATCTGCCTCTTTCTGGTGTCCTGCTATCCCCATTTCTTCTTTGTGTAGCATCTGTACTTCTTTGTAGTCTTTTCTCCTTAAACATTCCCCCCCATATTTATTGAGCTATAATTGACATATATAGCAACAATATGTAAGTTTAAAGTGTGCTATGTACTAATTTGATATACTTACATACTGTGAAGTGATTACCACCATAACATTAGCTAACAACTGCCTCACCTCATATAATTATTCTTTATCTCTTGTGATGAAAATATTGCAGATCTACTCTTAGCAACTTTAATTTTGTAGTACAGTGTTGTTGACAGTAATTACCATGGTGTACATTAGATCCCCAAAATGTTTTCATCTTATAACAGGAAATTTGTATTTTTAGACAAGTATCTTCCCATTTCCCCTACCTCACAGCCCCTGGCAACCACAAATCTGTTTTGTTTCTATGAGTTCAGATTTTTGAGATTCTACATAAAAGTGATACAGTATTTGCCTTGTTTGACTTACTTCACTTAGCTTAACACTCTTGAGGTCCACCTGTGTTGTCACCAATGGCAGGATTTTGTTCTTTCTGATAGTTGAATAGTATTCTATTGTATATATGACCACATCTTCTTTATCCATTCATCTGTAGATGGACATTTAGGTTGTTTCCATATCTTAGCTATAGTAAGTAATGCTGCATTAAACATGGGAGTGCAGGTATCTCAACACAGTGATTTTGTTTCCTTCAGGTTTATACCCAGAAGCAAAATTGCTAGATTGCATGATAGTTCTATTATTTATTATTTATTTATTTTTTAAAGATTTTATTTATTTACTTGAGAGAGAGACAGTGAGAGAGAGCATGAATGAGGAGAAGGTCAGAGAGAGAAGCAGACTCCCCATGGAGCTGGGAGCCCCATGCGGGACTCGATCCCGGGACTCCAGGATCATGACCTGAGCCGAAGGCAGTCGTCCAACCAACTGAGCCAGCCAGGCGTCCCTCTATTTTTTATTTTTGAGGGCTCTTCATACTGTTTTTTTATAGTCGCTGTTTTAGTTTGCATTGTCACCAACAATGAACCAGGACTCCCTTTTCTTTTACATTCACACCAACACTTGTTAGCTCTTGTCCCTTGATGCTAGCCATTCTCATGGGTACAAAGTATCCTTTGTGGTTTTGATTTGCATTTTGCTTATTAATGATGTTGAGTACCTTTTTATGTACCTGTTGGTTATTTGCATTATCTCTTTTAGAAATAAATCTATAAAGATCCTTAGTGCATTTTGTTTATTTTATTTTATTTTTAAAGATTTTATTTATTTATTTGACAGACAGAGATGACAAGTAGGCAGAGAGAGAGAGGGAAGCAGGCTTCCTGTTGAGCAGAGAGCCAGAGGCAGGGCTCTATCCCAGGACCTGGGATCATGACCTGAGCCAAAGGCAGAGGCTTTAACCCACTGAACCACTGAGGCGCCCCCCAAAAATCCTTAGTGCATTTTAAAATTTATACATATACTTTGCTTTAGTTGTATGAGTTCCTCATATATTTTGGATATTAACCCCTTACCAGATACAGTTTGTAAATATTTTCTCCCATTCTGTAGATTGTCTTTTATCTTGTTAATTGTTTCTTTGCCATACAAAAGCTTTTATTTTATTTATGTTTTTAAAAGATCTGATTTATTTTTTAGAGAGATAAAGAGCACAGCACAGGGAGCAGCAAGCAGAGGAAGAGGGAGAAACAGGCTGGCAGAGCAGGAAGCCCGATGTAGGACTCAATCCTGGGACTCTGGAATCATGACCTGAGCCGAAGGCAGATGCTCATGACTGAGCCACCCAGGCACCCCTGTACAAAAGCGTTTAGTTTGATAGAGGTTCACTTGTTAATTTTAGTTCGAAACAGGTTCACTTAATTTTTGCTTTAGTTGTCTCTGCTTTTTGCATTAAACCCAAACCCAAAAAATCTTTGCTAGACTAAGGATTCCCCATGTTATCTTCTGTGGGTATTATGGTTTCAGTCTTATGTCTAAGTCAGTCATCTATTTCAACCTGATTTTTGGGTATGGTGTAGGAGAAGGATCCATTCAGTCTTTTGCATGTGAATATCTAGTTTACCTAACACTATTTATTGAAGAGACTATCTTTTCCCCATTATGTATTCTTAGTTGATTGTATCTGTATGGTTTTATTTCTGGGCTCTATATTCTATTCCAGTGGTCTGTGTGTCTGTTTTTATGTCAGTACCATACTGTTTTGTCTCCTATAATTTTGTAATATAATTTGGAATCAGAATTTGTGACATTTCTAGTTTTATTTTTCATTCTCAAGATTGTTTTGGTTATTTGGAGTCTTTTGTGGGTCTATATAAATTTTAGGATTTTTTTTTCTATTTATGTGTAAAGTGTTATTGGAATTTTGATAGGGATTGCATGGAGCTAGATTGTTTTGATTAATATGGGAACATATTAACAATAATTCTTATAGTTCATGAATGTGGGATATCTTTACATTTTATTGTGCCCTTTTCAGTTTATCTCATTAGTGTCTCAAAGTTCTCAGTGTAGAGATCTTTTATCTTATGGTAAAATTTGTTCCTATGTATTTTATTTTTTTTGATGCTTTGTAAGTGGGATTGTTAATTGCTTAATTTCTTTTCTGGACATTTTATTGTTAGTGTATAGAAACACAACTGTTTTTTTGTATACTGATTTCATATTTTGCAACTCTAATGAATTAATTTACTAGTTCTGCAGTTCTACAGTTTTATAGGATTGTAGTTGTAGATTTGAGCTGGATCATGTCACTGCTGCTGGGTCTGTAGTGAAGTCTGATGTCAGGACTCTTTGCAGGGTTTTGGGCAGTTGGTGTGGGTCCTCGCTGATCCTTGGATGGGGGAAATTTAGAACCATGGTCTTTTATTTTTAATTATTTTTTTCAGCTTAACAGTATTCATTGTTTTTGCACCACACCCAGTGCCCCATGCAATCCGTGCCCTCTCTAATACCCACCACCTGGTTCCCCCAACCTCCTACCCCCCACCCCTTCAAAACTCTCAGATTGTTTTTCAGAGTCCATAGTCTCTCATGGTTCACCTCCCCTTCCAATTTCTCTCAATTCCCTTCTCTTCTCCATCTCTCCTTGTCCTCCATGCTATTTGTTATGCCCCAAAAATAGGTGAAACCATATGATAATTGACTGTCTCTGCTTGACTTATTTTACTCAGCATAATCTCTTCCAGTCCTGTCCATGTTGCTACAAAAGTTGGGTATTCATCCTTTCTGATGGAGGCAGAACCATGGTCTAAAGGACTAGTGCTGAGACAAGTGTCTGCTTTAGAGTCTGTAGTGGGGTCTGCAGATGACATGCCTCTTACCAGATGCAGGAACAGGGTTGCTCTCACAGGGTCCCTATTAGGGGCCCTGCCAAGGCTGTGGATGTGTACCTAGGTAAACAGAATTAACCTCAGACCATGGCTGAGAGGGGCTATAGCCAAATCACTAGGCTAATTCAACCTCTGCAGTTTTACTGAGATAAACCAGCAGGTCTCTGGCAATACTGATGGGCATGTCTCTTGCCAGTTCTATGAGCAGACAGAATTGCTCTCAAACTGGCTGGGCAGAACTGGTGCCATATCACAGGCTGCTTCAGAGGCCATGTTCAGGACCAATTCTAAATTCATTTTCTGTGCAAGATGTATTTTTTTTTTAAAGATTTTATTTATTTATTTGACAGAGAGAGAGAGACACAGCGAGAGAAGGAACAGAAGCGGGTGTGTGGGGGGAGAAGCCAGCTTCCTGTTGAGCAAGGACCCAGTGAGGGGCTCCATCCCATGACCCTGGGATCATGACCTGAGCTGAAGTCAGACACTTAACAACTGAGCCACCCAGGCACCCTGCCAGATGTATTTTTCAAGAGCAGTTTAACATAGTCTAAGTACATTGATTGTATCAATAAACAAGTACTCATTGATTGGCAGTTGTGCTCTTTCCCATGTTATCAGAAAAAAAGAATCAGAAATAATTCCCACTCACTTGGAATAGGCAACAAGTCTATGTTAATCCAACCACCTGCTGTGATAATCCAGTAAGACCTTGAGTGGTAGACATTCTGCAGAACATCACACTAGCCCACTATATCAATGACATCATACTAATTGGATTGGACAAACAAGAAGTGGATAGTTTACTAGAAACTACAGAGGGTGGGAGAAAACACTACGTGGATGTGGAGTTCCACCATATTAGTAAAACTGATGTTTTTCTAACATACTGGCATAAATAGCATCAATGCTCTCCCTTAGTGACATCAGCACAGCATCAGATTGCTGGTGTCCTTCCCTGAGAATCTGATTTTCAGCTTCATAGGGCCTGATCTCTAAGCTTTTAGGTTTTTAATAATTCCAACTTTCCCCCTTCGTTGTCCCAGAACTAACGGTGGTATCTGGGTTATTCGATTTTGAGCTTTTTTTCCTTTTTGTTTTGGTTTGACATTGTTTATTACTTTAGTGATCTCTTTTTTTACATTAAGTTCACTATATTACAATACTTTATATCTGTCGACTGATACAGAATGGTTCTGGAAAACAGATCGTCAAAAATGGTAGTTTGGGACTACTGTGATCTTATTTTGTGGCTTCAACACAATGCTTACTAACTTGTCTATTCTAGTGGGATTCCAGTAATCCTTAATAATCTAGTAATCTAGTAATTCTAGGAAACTAGTAATCTAGTATTTAATGATATAATATTTCAGTTATTTTCAGTAAATTGTGCTGTGACCACTGGATATTTACATGGAAAGGAATGAAGTTCATATACACAATCTCACATTATAAAAAAATTAACTCAAAATGGATTGTACCTGAAAGCAATATTAGTACTATAAAACTCAGAAAAATTCATAAATGTATATATATCTCTCTAGGCATTATTTGGTTATATAATGTTTTCTTATAATACCAAAAGCATAAGAGACAAGATAGAAAATACTTACTCAAAATGGAAATTTTTTATGTTTCAAAGGGTACCATCAAGAAAGTGAAAATACAATCCATAAGGGCAAGATATTTGCAAATCATATATCTAATAAGAGACTTATATTCAGAACATTCAAAAAACTTTTATAAATCAACAATAAGAGGCTCAATTTAAAAGTTGTTAAAAAATTGAAGTATAGAGTTTTCTTTTGCGGGGGGTTGAAATCTTTTTATTTCACCACAAAAATTTCATAGCAAAAAAAAAAAAATTTCATATGAGCACACATGAAAAACGTCTGAGTAAAAAAAAAAAAATGCCCCCAAACTTTTACTGTTCTTTAAAAATACACGTTAAACTCCAAACTTATACCACCCAGTTCAATGGGATCATCCAAACATTAATATTACATTAAGATGCTTATTTTTTAAGTAATAAAAAACTCTTAGTAAAGTATATATTTTGATAGGTTTAATTTTAAGTTTACATCGTTAAAACTATACTCAAGGTTTTTTAAACAAAGTCAAAAAATGGGCAAAAACATGACCAGACACTTCTCCAAAGAAGACATACAAATGGCTAATGGACACATGAAAAAGTCTTCATCATCATTAGGGAAAATCAAATCAAAACCACATTGAGATACCACTTTATACCAGTTAGAATGGCAAAAATGAACAAGGCAAGAAACGACTGATGTTGGAGAAGTTGTGGGAAAGGCGAACCTCTTACACTGTTGGTAGGAATGCAAATTGGTGTAGCCACTTTGGAAAACAGTGTGGAGGTTCCTCAGAAAATTAAAAATAGAGCTACCTTATGACCCTGCAATTGCATTTACTGGGTATTTACCCCAAAGATACAGATGTAGTGTAAAGAAGGGCCATGTGTACCCCAATGTTCATTGCGGCAATGGCCACAGTCGCCAAACTGTGGAAAGAGCCAAGATGCCCTTCAATCAATGAATGGATAAAGAAGATGTGGTTCATATATACAATGGAGTATTACTCAGCTATCAGAAGGGATAAATACCCAACTTTTGCATCAACATAGACAGGATTGGAAGAGATTATGCTAAGTGAAATAAATCAAATAGAGAAAGTCAATTATCATATGGTTTCACTTATTTGTGGAACAAAGGAATAGCATGGAGGACATTAGGAGAAGGGAAAAATAAAAGGGGAGAAATCGAGGTGGAAGACAAACCACGAGAGATTATGGACTCTGGGAAACAAACAGAGGGTTTTAGTAGGGGGATGGGTGAAATAAGTATACAGTTTTCCAATGAAGATATGCAGATAATAATAAGAAGATGAAAATGTGCTTTGTTGTAAGCCAATGAGGAAAACAGTTTGTCAGTTTCTCAAAATGTTATTCTTATAAATGTTTTAAATTCTAGTTCAGACATCTTACTTATGCCTGTATTGGTTAAGTGCCTGGCTATGAGTTCTATTTCCTGTTCTTTCTTTTGGGGTGAATTTCTCTACTTCATCATTTTGTCCAGAAAAGAAAAGAAGAAAGATAAAAAAGTCCAAAACAACAAAAACAAAGGAAAAAACAAAACAAAACAAGCAAAAACAACTGGATCCTGAGTGTGTTTTTGGTCTGTTTTTTAAGAGTCTAAATTCAGGTGCCTGGATGGCTCAGTTGGTTAAACGTCTGCTTTCAACTCAGGTTGTGATCCCACTGTCTTGGGGTCAGAACCCTGCATAGGGCTCCCTACTCAGTGAGGAGCCAGCTTCTCTTTCTCCCTTTGCAGCTCCACTGCTTGTGTTCTCTCTCAAATGAATGAATAAAATCTTAAAAAAAAAAACCCTAGATCCAAAAATAAAAAAATAAAATGAAGTAAATTGAAAATAAAGTAAAAAATATGTAAATTATAAAAATAATAAAAAATAAAAGGAATTGAAAAAATAATAATACAAATAAAAGTACAAAGGAGGCTAGATACTATTTTCCACTAGAGCTGAAACTTTGCAGCCCTCTAGGATCAATAAACTTGGTATGAGTGAGTTTTTTGTGCTGGTCTTCTGGGGGAGGGGCATGTTGTGCTGATTCTCTAGCTGGCCCTGGTGGAAATGTGTCCCCAGGATGCAAGGGGTCAGGGTTTGGTGTAAGCGTCTCCTGTATCCACTAGGTGGCACTGTTTTGCTCCCTGAAGGTTTTTGGCGCTGATGGGTGGGATAAATCTCTGCTTCCTGGCCTGGGAGCTGAAAAGTTCGTGCCCTCATTCTTCAGTGAGCTTTCACAGAAGAGCAGCCAATCACTCCTCTTGTTTCCCCAGTTTCTGTCAGAGCCCTGTCTTCACCCTGCCTGTGTCTGAGCAATTTTATTTCAGGCGTGCAACTGAATTTCAAAATGCCAAATTTTAGGGATTCCCAGAGCGCAGATCCACATTGTTCTTCTGGGAAAAGGTCTTGCTTTGCCTTTCCTGCTGGCCAGCTGTCCAGGAAAGCAGCAACACAATTGCAGGGCAGTTCACAGTTTATGGCAATATAGAGCAGAAAGCTGGCACCAGCAGTTGTTGTTCTCAGCTGGCTACTACACTCCTCTGCCTGGGAACAGTGCCCCACTTAGGTGACACCAGTTCTTGTGTGACCCAGGGGATCCTCAGACCACCCTGTCACTCTTGGGATTCTGCCCCACTTCACCACCTAACCACCTTGAAGCCAGGCATTTCACCCGTGGTAGCAGACATCTAAAGCTCAGATTTTGTGCTCTGCTTCTTATAATACTTTGTGGTAGCCTCTGTAAGCAGGCTCCCTCCCTGCCATCATATCCACAGCTGTATTTACCCCGATTCAAGTCTCCACACCTCCTACCTTCCAAAAGTGTGGTCATTTTTCTTTTTATAGGCCTGCAGGACTTTTCTCTCTGACCTCCAATTGATTTTTTCTCTCTGACCACAGAATGATTTGATAACTTTCTAGCTGTGTTTGAAGGGTGAGACAAGCTTAGGGTCTTCTACCTCCACCATTTTTTTTTTAAAGATTTTATTTATTTATTTGACAGAGAGAAATTACAAGTACACTGAGAGGCAGGCAGAGAGAGAGAGAAGGAAGCAGGCTCCCTGCTGAGCAGAGAGCCCGATGCGGGACTCAATCCCAGGACCCTGAGATCATGACCTGAGCCGAAGGCAGCGGCTTAACCCACTGAGCCACCCAGGCGCCCCACTACCTCCACCATCTTAACTCCTCCACCCCATCCAAGATAATTGAAAATATGTGTCAATAAAAAGTTTAAAAAAAAGATATGCATCCACCCAAAAACTTGTACAAGAGTTTTTATGGCAGCATTATTCATAATACACAAAAAGTGAAACAACTGACCCATGGATAAGTAAAATGTTGTGGCATGTCCATACAATGGAATATTGTTTGGTAATAAAAGGTAATGAAGAACTGATCCATGTACAATATGGATGAGTCTTGAAGATATTTTACTACTTTTGAAAATATCACAATAACCTTGAAAATATTTATACTAAGTTAAAGAAGCCAGTCAAAAAGACGAGAGTAGATTAGTGATTGTCAGAAGATAGAGGAAGAGGGGAATGGAGAGTAGCTGCTGGAGGGTACAGGGTTTCATTGTGTGCTGACGAAAATGTTCTAAAATTAGTGATAATGATTGCACAACTCTGAATATCCTAAAACCACTGAATTGTGCACTTCAAAAAAGGTAATTTTTTTGTACATGAATTATATTTTGATGAAGCTTTTATAAAAAATAAAAAGGTCAGAAAACTATAGAAAATAAGTTGTCAATTATTGTCGTAATTAAGTGCCTTGATCAAACAAGCAGCTGCCGAACTTTCCTGTTATGGCAGCAGTGATGACCAAAAGCACTGTGGCTTGGGTGGCTTTCTCTGAGTGTACTGGAGCGTTGGTAGAAAGAAAATGACAAGGTCAGATCTTTAAAATCTTAGCTGAAGTCATGGCCAGTGAAGTGGAGAGCTTCCATGACAGCCATTATCTTCTTTCTGTTAGCTACAGTGCTGATCTTGCTGTAAATTAGATGTAAAATTTCACTGTGTCAATTTCAGGATTATAAAATTGAGTTCAAAGTATTACTAGTCTCTCACAAGCAAGTTAGGATGTTGGTTGGCAGTAATACCACCAGTCTGGACTAAAACAGAGACAATTCAAATTTAAAAGAGACTTCTGTGCCTCCATACTTTGATGAGTGGGAAACAGGCTAAGAAAGCTACTCTGGTACAAACCCAGATCATTTCTAATGGAAACAGAAAATGACTCAGAGGGTGGAGCCTGGAGCCAACAGCCATAGAGAAAAATTCCTAAAAAGCAAACCCGAGGGGTGCCTGAGTGGCACAGGCAGTTAAGAGTCTCACTGTTGGTTCCAGTTCAGGTTGTGATCTCAGGATTGTGAGATCAAACCCCATCATAGCCTATGTGCTGAATGCAGAGTCTGCTTGGAGTTTCTCTCTCCCTTTCCCTCTGCCCCTCTACATACATGCTCTCTCTCTCTCTGTCTGTCTGTCTCTCCCTCTCAAATGAATAAATAAATCTTTAAAAAGTAAAATGCAAACCTGAGAACTAAATCAATGAACATTCCTTTCCCTGCTCTGTTGTCAGCTGCGGCTGACACAAGAAATACAGACTGGGTGGCTTAAACAATAGAAATGTATTTTCTCATAGTTCTGGAGTCTAGCAGCTCAAGAGCAAGGTGTTGACAAGTTTGCTGTCTCCTGAGGACTCTCTCCTTGGCTGCTTTCTCACTGTGTCTTCACATGGCCTTTTCTCTGTGTGTATACATTCTTGGTGTCTCTTCCTCTTCCACTGAATTCTGGAACCATCCTAATCACCTCATTTAATCTTAATTACATAATTATAGGCCACATTTCAAATATAGTCACATTGGAGGTGAGGGCTTCAACATATAAGTCTTGGGGAATGCAATTCAGATTTTAACACCTTGGAAAAGAAGGAATCGGTGCCATGTTCTCATGTGGATTTCAGAATTACTATGGCGAATGGACTTCTTTTTGTCTTCTGATTCCATTTTTTACATTTTGAAACAAAAACAAAGTTATAGAAAACTTGAGAGTATAGTAAAAAGGCTTTTCTGCCCCTAAACCATCATCCCCAAATACTTTAATGTGCCTTTCTAAGAAATAAAAGTATTCTCCAATGTGACCCAATACAATCATCAACTCAAGAAATTAACATGGATACATCACTACCATTTAATCTTCAGAACTTCATTATAGTTTTGTCAGTGTGTGTGTGTGTGTGTGTGTGTGTGTGTGTGCACGCATGCCTGTGTCTATGCAAAAATAACCCAGTTCAGAATTATTTAGTGCATTTAGTTGCAGTGTCATTTTGGGCCCTTGGGAAATAGTAGAGAGCTCTAACAGAGTTAGAGGTATGTGAGGTTTACTGAGGGTTCATCTGTGAAAAATAAAGGGGAGAGGCAGGAGGCACAGCCAGGGAAAGCTTTTAAACTGAGATACTAGAACAGACACCTAAGAAAGGAAGAGGGAAGGAAGGAGGAGGATTGGTGAAGAGGAACCTCAGACTGTGAAGCAGCTCTGAGAAAGTCTTAGCTAGTTCTGTGGGGGAACTCTGGCTCAAAGATTTCCTTCACTGGCTCAGGCCTGGCACCTTCACCCCATCTTTAGTTGGGGACTGCTTGTGGGAAGAACATGGCCTTTGTTTAAATGTGAGGGACACCTGGGTAGTTCATTCAGTTAAGCATCTGCCTTCAGCTCAGGTCATGAACTCAGGGTCTTGGGATTGAGCCCCACTTCTAACTCTGTGGTTAGTGGGGAGTCTTTTTGTCCCTCTGCCCCTCCCCACACTCATGCTCTCTCTCTCACTCTCAAATAAATTAAAAAAAAATGCTGTGGTGAATCATAAGTGTACTAAAGCTGGAGACTATCAGCTTTCTACTTTCCTCATAGCAGATTAGTGTTTTTTTCCCTTGGAGATTTGTATGGCATACCTTCATGGTGGCCACATTTGTCATGTGTCTTTAGTTTCTCTTCCATAGATCTAGGTTCTTAGATCTTTTCCTGAATGTTTGTGAACATTTAATAGGCCAGTTATTTTGTACAATGTTCTTCAATCTGGGTTTGTTTTATATACTTCAGGATTAAATTCTGGTTAGATATCTTTGACAGAAATAGATAGCACTTTCATTTATTGCATTCTGTCATCCCACTTAGAGTAATTTTTACTTTGATTAAAGTGTTGTCTGCCAGCCCACTTCACTCACTGTAAAGTAAGTCTCTCTGTTTTTTATTAGTAAGCAGATTGTGAGGAGGTACTTTGAAACTTAGCAAATACCTCATAAGACTTTCAGTTTATTCATTTATTTATTTGTAAGGATTCACGGTTCCCTATTTTATTGAATAGATATAAATCTGTTGCCAAGTTGTCCCTGATTTATTTGATGGGAACTCATTCAAGTCCTTTTGGTAGGCACACGTAAATCTTTAAAAACTTCCTTGCTCTTTAGAAGGATGCTGTTTAGTCTCCATGTATTTGGGTTCTTTCCAAACTTCCTTTTGTGGTTGAGTTCTAGCTTTAGAGCATTGTGGTCTGAAAATATGCAGGGAATGATCCCAATCTTTTGATACCGGTTGAGTCCTGATTTAGGACCCAGGATGTGATCTATTCTGGAGAATGTTCCATGTGCACTAGAGAAGAATGTGTATTCTGTTGCTTTGGGATGAAATGTTCTGAATATATCTGTGATGTCCATCTGGTCCAGTGTTTCGTTTAAGGCCTTTATTTCCTTGCTGATCCTTTGCTTGGATGATCTGTCCATTTCAGTGAGGGGAGTGTTAAAGTCCCCTACTATTATTGTATTATTGTTGACGTGTTTCTTTGATTTTGTTATTAATTGGTTTATATAGTTGGCTGCTCCCACGTTGGGGGCATAGATATTTAAAATTGTTAAATCTTCTTGTTGGACAGACCCTTTGAGTATGATATAGTGTCCTTCCTCATCTCTTATTATAGTCTTTGGCTTAAAATCTAATTGATCTGATATAAGGATTGCCACTCCTGCTTTCTTCTGATGTCCATTAGCATGGTAAATTCTTTTCCACCCCCTCACTTTAAATCTGGAGGTGTCTTCGGGCTTAAAATGAGTTTCTTGGAGACATTGGGGAGGGTATGTGCTTTGGTGAGTGCTGTGAAGTGTGTAAACCTGGTGATTCACACACCTGTACCCCTGGGGATAAAAATATATGTTTATAAAAAATAAAAAATTAATAAAAAAAAAAACAAAAAACAACAACAAAAAACTTCCTTGCTTTTTGGTGCAGAGAAGATGCTCCAAGCTCATTTTGTGCTTTCTGTTTCCTAGCTCAGGAATCAGCTATTTTCTCAGAGTCCTGGATCCTATTAATGGAACATAGTAGGTATGCTCATTGATGTTGGCACATCACTGTGCTAGGACCTCTCAGTGGCAGATTTATTTCTGTATTTATTCATGTATATTGAAAACCACGAATTTATACTGGTACTTTCAATTCCAACTAACACTACAGGGTTCATTCTAATTTTTATTCTTTCTGTATTTGTTGTACCTTTTCTGACAGTGAGTAGTCTAATAATTTATTGATTTATTAATGTATGTGATAATCCCTCTGTATGCCATTGTATCTCTCTCTCTGTTCAGTGTACTGAACACTTTTCTAACTTTATCACTTCCTAAAATTGCTTGCCCAGTTACCCCATCCCTCTCCACTCTCTTCAACCCACTTGGACCTTGATACTCCTTCTGATACTCCCTCCTACACTCCTTCTGATACTCCATGAACACCCACTACGCTCTGCTAGACCAGTTGGCTTTACAGATGAATTATTCATAAAATTAGGGAGAAAAAGAAGAAAGGAATTCCTTTCTTTTAAACAGGAGTGGATATTGCGGTTATCTTGTCAGATCTCTGTACCCAGGAACTTCATGCATTATTTTAAATGACAAGATTCTGGACTAATGCCTGCTACCATAATGAAGCAAGCCTTTTGGGGGAGAAGTTGAATATATTTTACATGTGGGAGGGACGTACTTAGTCAGGATCAGAGAGTGGACTGTATGGTTGATCGTGTTTCCAAAGATGTCCCAAAGAATAAAACTATCTTAAATCCTCTTTAAAAGTGACCTTGCCATTTCCCTATCAAGAGGTGGTATCTTCTCCTCCATTTATATATAAACTGGTCTTTTGAGCTATATTGATCAATAGAATACAAGGGAAATGATGCTGTGTAGCTTCTGCTGTTGCCTCATGGAACTTCTGGGGGGCAGAACCAAGAAGCTCTAGTTTACAGAATCAGCTGAGCTTCCAGCCAACAACTAGAAGCTATTTAAGTGATCTTTTAGGCAATTCCAGGTGTAATCATGTCTCCAGATAACTACAGCCTATGCCAACACTGTGTGGAGGAAGGAATTTCAGGCGGAGTTCAGTAAATGCAGTTTTATGAAATAATACATAGTTTGGGTTGTTCTAAATCACTAAATTTTGGTATAATTATGCAGTCACATATAATTAAAACAGACTGGGATGCTAAACTTGAATAGTGACATCTGAGTGGACTTAGATGAGACTGAGAATCTTTGATTTGATGTTTATTTATTTGGTTCTCTATATATTTAGAATTTATAACAGAATATTTATACTATACTAAGCTCTATAAGAGTGTTTCAGGTTCAGCCTAGCTCACCACTGTATCTCTAATGCATAACAAATCTGCTAATACATAGCAGGTGCCCAACAAAGTACACATTGAAAATGAATAAGTGAAGGAGTCAATCCCATTTACAATTGCACCCAAAACCATAAGATACCTATGAATAAACCTAACCAAAGAGGCACAGAATCTATACTCAGAAAACTATTAAGTACTCATGAAAGAAATTGAGGAAGACACAAAGAAATGGAAAAATGTTCCATGCTCCTGGATTGGGAGAATAAATATTGTGAAAATGTCTATGCTACCTAAAGCAATCTACACATTTAATGCAATTCCTATCAAAGTACCATCCATCTTTTTCAAAGAAATGGGACAAATAATCCTAAAATTTATGTGGAACCAGAAAAGACCTCGAATAGCCAACGGAATATTGACAAAGAAAGCCAAAGTTGGTGGCATCACAATTCCAGACTTCAAGCTCTATTACAAAGCCGTCATCATCAAGACAGCATGGTACTGGCACAAAAACGGACACATAGATCAATGGAACGGAATAGAAAGCCCAGAAATAGACCCTCAACTCTATAGTCAACTAATCTTTGACAAAGCAGGAAAGAATGTCCAATGGAAAAAAGACAGCCTCTTCAATAAATGGTGCTGGGAAAATTGGACAGCCACATGCAGAAAAATGAAATTGGACCATTTCCTTACACCACACACGAAAGTAGACTCAAAATGGATGAAGGACCTCAATGTGAGAAAGGACTCCATCAAAATCCTTGAGGAGAACACAGGCAGCAACCTCTCGACCTCAGCCGCAGCAA
This sequence comes from Mustela putorius furo, assembly GCF_011764305.1. Lineage (NCBI taxonomy): Eukaryota > Metazoa > Chordata > Mammalia > Carnivora > Mustelidae > Mustela > Mustela putorius. The sequence goes on from NW_025422045.1 coordinate 14,335,443, forward strand.
CATCTTCCTAGGAACATCGCCAAAGGCAAGGGAAGCAAGGGCAAAAATGAACTATTGGGATTTCATCAAGATCAAAAGCTTTTGCACAGCAAAGGAAACAGTTAACAAAATCGAAAGACAACTGACAGAATGGGAGAAGATATTTGCAAACGACATATCCGATAAAGGACTAGTGTCCAGAATCTATAAAGAACTTAGCAAACTCAACACCCAAAGAACAAATAATCCAATCAAGAAATGGGCAGAGGACATGAACAGACATTTCTGCAAAGAAGACATCCAGATGGCCAACAGACACATGAAAAAGTGCTCCATATCACTCGGCATCAGGGAAATACAAATCAAAACCACAATGAGATATCATCTCACACCAGTCAGAATGGCTAAAATCAACAAGTCAGGAAATGACAGATGCTGGCGAGGATGTGGAGAAAGGGGAACCCTCCTCCACTGTTGGTGGGAATGCAAGCTGGTGCAACCACTCTGGAAAACAACATGGAGGTTCCTCAAAATGTTGAAAATAGAACTACCCTACGACCCAGCAATAGCACTACTGGGTATGTACCCTAAAGATACAAACATAGTGATCCAAATGGGCACGTGCACCAAAATGTTTATAGCAGCAATGTCCACAATAGCCAAACTATGGAAAGAACCTAGATGTCCATCAACAGATGAATGGATCAAGAAGATGTGGTATATATACACAATGGAATACTATGCAGCCATCAAAAGAAATGAAATCTTGCCATTTGCGACAACGTGGATGGAACTAGAGCGTATCATGCTTAGCGAAATAAGTCAAGCAGAGAAAGACAACTATCATATGATCTCCCTGATATGAGGAAGTGGTGATACAACATGGGGGCTTAAGTGGGTAGGAGAAGAATAAATGAAACAAAATGGGATTGGGAGGGAGACAAACCCTAAGTGACTCTTAATCTCACAAAACAAACTGAGGGTTGCTGGGGGGAGGGGGGTAGGAGAAGGGGGGTGGGGTTATGGACATTGGGGAGGGTATGTGTTTTGGTGAGTGCTGTGACGTGTGTAAACCTGGCGATTCACAGACCTGTACCCCTGGGGATAAAAATATATGTTTATAGAAAATAAAAAATAAAAAAATTAAAAAAAAAAGAAAATGAATAAATGAATAAATGAAGCTATTTTCATCAAAACTCGATATTTGAGACAAAACAAAAATATTGTAAATTGGGAAACCTCTTATTATCTTCATTTATTTTCCCAATTCTGACTTCTTAGGCATTCATATTCAGGAACTTGTCTCTTTTGACATTTTAGGTATTCATGATTAGATCTTTGCTACTTGAATTATAGTCTATAGACCGGTAGCAGCAGTATCACCTGGGAATCTCTCAGAAATGTTCATCTTATGCCCCATTCTCTACCTACTGATCAGAATCTGTATTTTAAAAAGATAAAGAGGTGATTGTTATGCATATTTCTTTGTAGCTTCAAGTTTTAATCTAAATTCCAATTAGTTAACATATAGTATATGGTTTTAGGAATAGAACTTAGTGATTCATCACTTAAAAATCCAGTGTTCATCACAAGCACCCTCCTTAATACCCATCACCCATCTGGGCACCCCTCCCCCACATACCTCCAACAACCCAGTTTGTTCTTTATAGTTAAGTATCTGTTGGTGTACCTGAGTGATTCAGTCAGTTAAATGGCTGCTTTTGGCTCAGGTCATGATCCCAGGGTCCTGGGATCAAGCCCCACATTGGGCTCCCTACTCCATGGGGAGCCTGCTTCTCCTCCTCCTGCTTGTGCTTATGCGCGCTCTCTCTCTCTCTCTCTCTCTGTGTTGTGTCAAATAAATAACCTACAGTCTGTAAAAATATAATACAGTATAATCTACAAAGATGACTTCATGCAGAATGGTTAATGAATAACCATCACAGATTCATCTCCCTCTTCCATCACCCATTTTAGATTTCTCTCATCTTTGATGAGCATATAGTCTAAGTTGTTTGCCTATTGGGATCACTTAGATCTTTGTCTCAGAATTCCCAAGCTTTGGTTGTTTTGGCTTGTTTTGCCCTTGCCTGTCTGCATATGTTGCATTCTCTTGTTCAGTGGTGTAGCTGGGCCTGGAAGCACCAAAAGAAGCCCCAGGTAATTCTCTCAATTCCGAACACACTCCCCCCAACCCTATTTTGAAGCAGAATAGATTATACTTACTGGTGTAGTGAGTCCTTTCTCTATTGGTCCACCAACAAGAGAGTTCCGAGTAGAAGCAGTCATAGCTTCAGGTTTAATGGGACCCATTCTTGGTTCCCTCATAGAAGCTTCTTCGTCTCCCATCCTGGTAGCCCATGATTTATTTGTCAGAACTTAAGTTTGTAGAGGCAGCAAGAAAAAATTCTGCAAGTGAATCACTGGAAATTATGGGGAATCAAACTTACTTCTACTTTTTTTTTTTAGACTGTTATAATTTTACTTATTGAGGGTGAAGCCCTTTTTATTGGATTGATTAAATATGTTGAGTGCTTTTTGTAGGACAGAATCCCAAATTCAATGTATAACCACAAACTGATATCTTTGTTTACCTCAGTGATTCTCAAATGGAGACAGTTCCCCCCGCCTACCAGGAAATATATGACACTGTCCAGAGATATTGTTGGTTGTCACACCTGTCATACCAGTAGGTGAAAGGTATGTGGGGGTCAGAGACACTGCTCTGTATTGCAAAGGACAGCTCCCCATAGCAAAGCATTATTTAGCCTGTAATATCAGTAGTGCTTAGGTTGAGGAATCCTGGTCATCCTTTATTTTTTTTTTTTTTAATTTTGAAAAAAAGTCATGAATAGCATAGAGGACAAGGGGAGATGGAGAGGAGAAGGGAGTTGAGGGAAATTGGAAGGGGAGGTGGACCATGAGAGATTATGGACTCTGAAAAACAATCTGAGGGTTTTGAAGGGGCAGAGGGTGGGAGGTTGGGAGAACCAGATGGTGGGTATTAGAGAGGGCACGGATTGCATGGAGCACTGGGTGTGGTACAAAAACAATGAATACTGTTACGCTGAAAAGAAATAATAAAAAAAAAAGTTGTGATGAATGCTGGGTGTTATGCCCAACTAATGAATCATTGAACAGTACATCAAAAACTAATGACATATTATATGGTGGTTAACTGAACATACAAATTTTAATATTGGATAAAATAAATGGAACTTAATAAAAAAAAGATTTTATTTATTTATCAGAGAAAAAGAGCACAAGCAGGGGCAATGGCAGGCAGAGGTTAGAAGCAAGCTCCCCACTAAGCAAGGAGCCTGATGTAGGACTTGATCCTAAGACCTTAGGATCATGACTTGAGCCAACGACAGCTGATCAACTGGGTTATCCTTTAATATTGCCTTCCTGTATTCAATCAAGTAACTGCTTCCATATGGTGCAGTATCTGGTAGGACCAGTGAATTTCATGATCATGTGCCTGTTTTACTTTGTGGAGTGATAATGTTATTAAGAATCACTAATTTGGAGTCTTTGTGGCTCAGTCAGTTAGGTGTCTAACTGTAGATTTACTCTGAGGTCATGATTTTAGATCAAGCCCTGGTCAGGCTCCATACTCAACAAGGAGTCTGCTTGAGATTCTCTCCCTCCTTCTCCTTCTGTCCCTTCCTTCACCTCCCCCACCATGCTCATCTCTCTCAAATAAATACATCTTTAAAAAAAGAGGATTCCCTAATTCTTAGTACTTACATAATTAAGAAAGATGAATAGAACTGGTATGGACATTCCTTAAACTCCACAGATGAAAATCAATGTTAAAATTATTAGTACTTCAAACCTGCCATTGAAGTTGGTTTGGGCAAAGTTACAAATGGTTTATATTTTCTTCCAACATAAAGTAGTTTTCAGGCAGTTCAGCTATTTAATTTGTTTCTTACATGAAGTGGAATAAAGACAGCCACTTTTCCAGAACTCAGATATCCTGCCTTTCAAGCTCAACAAATATTCTCAATCTAGGTTCTTTACGAAGTGAAATCCAATTGCTGTTTTACATCACTTTTTGGAGCAAATGACTTCCTGAAGTCTATAAATTTAGATTTTATAAATTATGTTTAATATTATACAATAATTTCTCTTAATCGTATTTTGGAGAGTTATGTTTTTAAAAAAGTGGCAACAGAACAGAATGAAAATCATAATTAAAGCAACAATGTTAATTAAATATTATATAGAAATACTTGTTTTTAAATATTTATTTTTATTTTAAATTCCAGTATTATGATGAACACTTGAGTAATGTATACTATTGTTGAATCACTATATTGTATACCTGAAACTAATATACCACTGTATATTAACTATATTGGAGTTAAAAAAGAACGTAGGGAAACCTGGGTGGCTTTGGTTAAGCATCTGGCTTTAGGTCAGGTCATGATCTCAGGGTCCTGGGATCTAGTCATTCATTGTGCTCCCCGCTCATTGGAAATTTGCTTCTCCCTCTTCCACTGCCCCTCCCTCCTGCTCCTGCTCTCTCTCTCTCTCAATAAATAAATAAATAAGATCTTAAAAACAAAATAAAATTAAAAACAATTAAAAAATAAAATTGACTAAAGGTACAGAGCAGAAAAACGGAAGTTGTGTTAACCTTTAAAGTGAACATAAGGAATAAGACAGAGGACATTAGAAGAAGGAAAGGAAAAGTGAAGTGGGGGAAATGAGAGGGGGAGATGAATCATGAGAGACTGTGGACTTTGAGAAACAACTTGAGGGTTTTAGAGGGGAGGGGAATGAGGGGATGGGTGACCTTGGTGGTGGGTATTAAGGAGCGCACATACTTCATAGAGCATTGGGTGTTATATGTAAACAGTGAATCATGGAACACTACATCAAAAACTAATGAAGTATTGTATGGTGACTAACATAACACAGATACTTACATAAATTCAAAAGGCTAAACAGGAAAATATTGATGGGTCAATATCATATTGGTTGATCTTTGCAATATGTCATAAAAACTCCCCAAGAAAGATCCCTAGTTAAATATACTGAAAAAGAAATTCGAACATAATTAACATAAAGTGTTATAGTAGTTTCAGGTATATAGTATAGTGATTCAAAAGTTCTATACATGATTCAGGGGTTATCATGATAAATGTACTCTTAATCCCCTTCACCTATTTTACAGATCTCCTCACTTACCTCTCCTTTGGCAACCACCAGTTCTCTATATTTAAGAATCTTTTTGCTTAGCGAAATAAGTCAAGCAGAGAAAGACAACTATCATATGATCTCCCTGATATGAGGAAGTGGTGATACAACATGGAGGCTTAAGTGGGTAGAAGAAGAATAAATGAAACAAGATGGGATTGGGAGGGAGACAAACCATAAGTGACTCTTAATCTCACAAAACAAACTGAGGGTTGCCGGGGGGAGGGGGTTTGGGAGAAGGGGGTGGGATTATGGACATTGGGGAGGGTATGTGATTTGGTGAGTGCTGTGAAGTGTGTAAACCTGGTGATTCACAGACCTGTACCCCTGGGGATAAAAATATATGTTTATCAAAAATAAAAAATTAAAAAAAAAACAGAAAAAAAAAAGAATCTTTTTGTTGTTGTTGTTATTTTTCTTTGTTCATTTGTTTGTTTCTTATATTTCACCCGTGAGTGAAATAATATGGTATTTGTCTTTCTCTGACTTATTTTAGTTAGTATTATATTCTCTAGATCCATCCATGTTGTTGCAAACAGCAAGATTTCATTTTTTTTTGTAACTGAGCAATATTTCATTGTGTATATGAATGCCACATCCTTTTATCCATTCACCTATGGATGGACACTTGGATTGCTTCCATATTTGGGCTCTTGTAAATAATGCTGCAGTGAACCTAGGGGTGCATATATCATTTCCAATGAGAGATTTCATTTTCTTTGGGTAAATACCTAGTATTGGAATTACTGGATCATATGGTAATTCTATCTTTAATTTTTTGAGAACCTCCATACCATTTTCAGCAGTGTCTGTGCCAGTTTGTATTCCCAGCAATAGTGCATGAGTGTTTCTTTTTCTCATATCCTTGCCAAAACTAGTTTCTTTTGTTTCTGATTTTAGCTATTCTGACAAGTGTGAAGCTTATCTAAATAGTTTTAAGGATCCTTATGCTATTAAATAAGTCACACAGTGCTAACATTAAAACCACAGATGGTACCAGAAGCTGTTGTTTACCTAGATTTATCCCAAGGTGAATTATGCCCTGAGTAATGTCCTAGACCTTATGTTTAGCTATTATTTACCTATATTCTAGGTAGATAAACACTTTAAATTCCTAATTCTTGTCTTGTATACTCTGAAAAATCATTACTATCCAGTTAAGGCTATTTCCTTAGTATATGTGCTGCTAAAGTTGCAGTAGTCTGTTTCCTTAAAGACACATGTTGCACTCTGACAAGGTAGACTTCCTTCAAATTTGAATCTTCTTTATCAATTAGTATGTCTCAGTGGAGAATTATGGCATACGGCGTTAATGCCCAAAGTGATCTATGATCTCTATTACATGTGTGCCAGTTGCTTCAATTTAGAAATGTAAACTAGACTTCTGTCTTCTTTTTAGAGATTGAATTACAAATAGAGACACTAAGGGGCTTTGGTACTAAAATTTCACTTACTTGATATTAACTCCAAAGCAAAATTGGATCCATTGCTGAAACGTATTCTTAAATAAAACTACTGCATCTTGTGGTGAGTGGTATTTGAGATAATAATGGGTCTTCATTGTGTAAACCTGGTGATTCACAGACCTGTAACCCTGGGACTAATAATACATTATATGTTTATAAAAAATTTAAAAATTTAAAAAAATGGGTCTTTGTTATAGTAGTTTCTTAATAAAAGTTAATGAATTTAAAAGTAAAAAAAACTTAATGAATTTGTAGACAAATATATTACTCAGTTTTATTAAGGTAAGTTGCACTTGAGAGATGGAATTCAACTATTGCTTAGATTTTATGAATACCATGTTCAGTCTTAAAGATTCTTTTCAGAGCAGTCTTCATCTCCTTGTTCCTGAGGCTATATATTAGAGGATTGCAGAAGGGTGTTATCACAGAATAAAATAAGGTGATAAATTTTTGAATTTTCACTGGGTGTCGTGATCCAGGACTTACATACATTACCATGATGGAGCCATAAAACAGGGTGACAACTGCCAGATGAGAGGCACATGTGGAGAAAGCCTTATGTTTGCTTGCTGCTGAGGGCATTCGTAGCACAGCCACAATCACTAGAGCATAGGAGCAAAGAATAAAGAGAAAGGTGCCAATCATGAAAACAGCATTGAAAGTAGAGTAAATGAACTGGGTGGTAGTGTCTTCAGAACAGGACAGCAACATCAATGGGACAGGATCACACACAAAATGGTTGATGGTATTTGGGCCACAGTAAGGCAACTGTGAAATGAGAACAACTGGGGTTAGGAAGAGGATGAACCCACATGACCATCCAAAGATGACAAGGCCAGTGTACAGCTGTTTAGTCATGATGCGTGGGTAATATAGAGGACGGCAGATGGCAAGGTATCTGTCAAAGGCCATGATGCAAAGGAAGAAGCCCTCATCACACCCAAATGAGAAGAAGAAGTAGAACTGTGTGAAACAGCTCACAAAGGAGATAGACTTGCTTGTGGACAGGAAATTGGCCAACATATTAGGGACAGTCGTGGTGACATAACATATTTCCAGGAGAGAGAAATTCCCCAAGAAGATGTACATGGGGGTATGAAGACGCCGGTCCCACCGCACAGCACAGACAATGGCTGCATTCCCCATCAGAGTCAGGGTGTAGATTACTGAGAAGAGTGCAAAGTAGAGGAGCTGCATTTCTGGGCTTGAAGGAAAGCCCATGAGGATGAAGTGGCTGACAGAGTTGGTGGTTTCTGTGCTGGACACATTCATTGGTCTGGAAGACATGGGAGGTGACTTGGTTATTGCACCTTAATGGGTTATGCTGGTTCTTCCTAAAAACACCAAAATTCTCTATCTTTTATTTGAAAAAGTAGCAAACAATAGTAAACAGACTTTTGTTTAAACAACAAAACTGTGGCTTTCATGACTTAGCCCCTGAGCATATATTATTTTAAAAAGTCACAATAATAGAAAAGAAGGAAAACATGAATTGGATGCTAGCAATTCACACTTTGTGATTCTGATAGATTACTTGTTTTCTACTCTTTTACCTATTTACCTGCACTATCAGTACTACATTTCTGTTCATTTGAAGTTCTTTCAACAGTCTATGAGTACTTGATTTTTTAAGATTAATAAATGACTTAATAATAAAAAACTAAATCAAGATGCTTTAAGAATCTATATAAATGTAGTACAATGATAGGATATAAACAGATATTTTTCACCTTCAGTTCCCCCAGGTTACTCATGGTGTTTTAAAGTGACAATAAAAAATACCTCTATCATTCTGGGATTTATGCTTTTTGTTAATGCCAGTTTCTGGATTCATATCATTTTGTATAAATGATAGACAACTGAATGCACTGTACACTATGAGAAAAAGTTCTATACCTTTGCCTCCAAATTGCTCTGGCTACTTTAATAGACTTCCATGTGCATATGTGAACCAGAAATGCCCATTATGGCAATTGACCTGAGGGAAAGCAGCTAGTCTGAGTCACTGTGACCATGTTAATTGTGCCTATACTTATACAGTACAACCCATGGTCAAGGTAGCTGCAAGAAAAATGGGAAAATAGGTTTTAAGTTTTTTTTTTTTAAGATTTTATTTATTTATTTGACCGAGAGAGAGAGATCACAGGTAGGCAGAGAGGCAGGCAGAGAGAGGGGGAAGCAGGCTCCCTGCTGAGGAGAGAGCCCAATGCGGGGCTCTATCCCAGGACCCTGAGATCAGACCTGAGCTGAAGGCAGAGGCTTAACCCACTGAGCCACACAAGCACCCCAGATTTTAAGTTTTTGTGAGGATTTCCATAGTCAGTATTTTTCCTCTACAGCCCTTTTCCACAAGTTTCTTTTTCTCTTTTAGATAGACCTTTGGTATCATTTTACATTTCACTAAGTGCCATCTAGGCCTTTCTTATCTGGGCAAATCTGAAACAAGGAGCTTCTTCCTTCTCTCTCTGGCTACTTCCATTTCATGTAGTTGTTATTAAATTGAAACTTAGGGGGCACCTGGGTTGCTCAGTAGGTTAGGCCTCTGCCTTTGGCTTGGGTCATGGTCCCGGGGTCCCGGGATCAAGCCCTGCATTGGGCTCTCTGCTCAGCGGGGAGCCTGCTTCTCCCTCTCTCTCTGCCTGCCTCTCTGCCTACATGTGTCTACTTGTGATTTCTCTCTAAAAAAAGAAAAAAAATACATTGAAACTCAGGTCTGTTTCCTCTGACCTTTTATATGAAGTGAAATATTTTCATTCAGAATATTTATTAAGCTTCTTCATTGTGTTAAGTGGTCTTTTGAGTGCTAGAGAAGCACCTGTGTGAATATGACAGATCTTGCACTATGGATCTTATAATCAGAGATTAACAAACTTTTAATACATTTTTGCTGAATTTTTGTTTTCCACTCCTGGAAGTATTTTTGCATTTTATCAGGAACATTTAATAAATCAAAGAAGACTTTTCAAAGTGGAAATCCAAGACTTTAAGTCAGAGAAGCCCTGGGCCAATTTATATAAAAGTCAGACCACATAGATGGCTAACCCTTTCATTTTACCTTTGAGACAGAGTTTAGATTGGAAGGACTAGTTATAGATTCTCATTGCCCTGAGGTTGTGCAATGGTTGTAGAAGCTCAGGTCAGCCTAATCCTTGGGTCTTGGGTTTTCTGAAAACAGTTCATTAATGTTTTTAAAGAAAGAATTCGTTCATTCACACAGAGATTTTGAGAAATCATATCCCCTAATACCTTTTTAAAAGAAGTATTTTGGAGTGTAGTTGACATACAATGTTATATTAACTTCAGGTGTACAATATAGTGATTTAATGCTTTTATACATATTGCAATTCTCACCATGCTAAGTGTAGTTACCATTTGTTACCAAGTATGTTATTAAAATATTATTGATTATATTTCCTATGTTATAACTTTTTAATATTCCACTGTATTGTCCTTTTGTCTTTAGACATTTTTGTGGTCCTCTTTACTCAGGACCCAATGTCAGCCTTTTCAGTTAAATTGTTTTATTTAAAGAAAGGTCATTGACATAGGATTTGTTTCAAATCATTATTGATACTCACTCTTCTTGTTTTAGAATATCTCCTGGGGATAGTAATTGTCCAATGCCAGAGTTTAGGGTACAACTTATATGTACAACAAAATAACAGTAAAATGCAACATGCTGAAAACTTTGTACTTCAAAAAGAATCCATATTAAACCAGGGATCATTAGTGTAATGGAACTGAAAAGTAATATATGGGCTTGGGAGAGAAGATATCTTTGGAAAGAGAGATTTGCCATATTTACCCACCAAGCAATAAAAGCTTCAAAATGAATCCTTCTGCAGCAAACTGTCAGTTAACATACATCTTCACTAGAAATCCTAAGCTACTTTGTATGTATTTTTCTATTAATTTTTTAGAGTAATATATATAAACTGAGAAATATTCTCCAGAATCCAGGGAAACAAGGAAATTAGTATTTTAGGACTTTATTTATATGTTAGCATTTCATTCTAGTGAAATATTTTCATTTTTTTCAAAGATAAGAAAACACTTTCTTTCTGAATTTTGCAAGAAATTCAAGCACACGTGGCTCACATGTTATACAGTTTCTACTTACTCCTTGTATGAATGCCGAGAAGAGGGTCAGAGACCAGACATAAAATATTACTTCACAGAGCAACAGGCATGTAAAGGAGTTCCAAGAAATTGGATGATCCAGTTTGTAATCTCTCATGGATTTCAAAGAGTGAACTGTACAAGGTATTTTTTCTCTAGTTTCAAAGCACATTTTTATGGTCAAAATGAAAGCTCAAATGACGGTGTTATATATGTCTACTTTTTTTTTTTTTTTTTTTTTTGCCTCATGACCTTTTGGGATTTGAGATTTATCCTCTTGAGGATTTGGTTGTATTTTTTCAAAATAGATAATTTTTGAATTTTCATTATAATCAAACACCTATTCTTAGTATTCCATAGGGAATAGTGAATCTATAGAAGTTGAGTCTATCTTTTCTTTCTTCTCTAGTAGCCATGTATTGTTGAAGGCTTTTGGGGAATAATTAAGTCATAATAGCTACAACTGGGAGCTCTATCATTGGGTTCCCTTTATCTATTTTGAAGAAGAAGGAATCATTCTTTGACCATCAAATATGTCACAGATATCTGAGGTACATTTTATGTATAGCAGAAAGAATTGGCAGCTTAAACTTTTGGGAACAAGGGCTAGAATGGTGATTGTCAGGGACCAGGAGAGGAAGGAAATGGGGTGATGTTGGTCAAAGGGTACAAAATTACAGCTATAAGATATCTATCTATCTATCTATCTAATCTATATATATATATATATATTTTTCTACATATAATATAGATATATAAGTTCTAATGCACAGTGTGGTGATTATAGTTAACAACTATGTGTTATATACTTGAAAGTCACTAAGGAAGTAGATTTTGAGTGTTCTCACCACCAAAAGAAAAAAAAAGGTAAGTATGTGAAGTGAAGTGATAGAAGTATTAACTAACTGTATTGTAATTATTTCACAATATACACATGTATCAAATCATCATGTTCTAATGTTATACACCTTAAACTTATATAATGTTATATGTCAATTATATCTTAGGCTGGAAATAAGTGGCAGCTCAAGAAATTTAATTAGCATTCTGTTATTTCACAAATATTTATTGAATACTTGCCATATGCTGATCACTATTTAAGATCCCAGGAATATTGTATGAAACAACCCTAGGACCCCTGTCTTCACAGTACATATTTTCTTTTGGAGGTAGCAGTAAATAAGTAACATAAATAAGATAATTATGAAGTATTATTAGGAAATATTATGGATAAATAAATAAAGTAGGGGGTGGGGAGGGAATACTAGAATAGGGAGATTTTGTGATTTTAGGGTAGTAAGGAAATCCTCATAGAGAAGGTAACATTTATCATTTTTTACCTTTTAAAAGATTTATTTATTTATTTATTTTATTGATAATTTATTTATTTGAGAGAGGGATCTCAAATAAATAAGTAAATCTTTTAAAAGAGAGAGAGTAAGAGTATGAGGGAGGGAGGGATAGAGGGAGAAGCAGACTTGCTCAGCAAGGAACCTGACACAGGACTCAATCCCAGGAGCCTGAGATCATGACCTAGGTAGGTGTTTAACCAACTGAGCATCCAGGCATCCTGAGAAGGTAACATTTAAACAGTGTCTTGAAGTGAGAGAACAAACTGTATAGCTATCTGTGGTATTGCATTTCTGGCAAAAAGGTCAATCACAAGAACCAGAGGCAGAAGAAAGGGTAATATGTTGGGGAAAGAGGAAAGGGGCCAGCCAGAATGGCAGTGGAGAAAGGAGCAGGACAAGATGGTAGAAATATAACAAGGTAAATGTACCTATGAGCTATTGTAAAGACTTCAGCTTTCACTGTTTAGAAAGGGTTAGTGGAGGTGTTTGGCAGAGAATAAAATGATCTGGCTTGAGGCTTTTTTTTTTTTTTATTTTAAAACTTGGTACCTAAAAATATGCATATTGTAATTGTACAGCTCTCTGAATTACTAAAAACCCACAAATCCACTTAACCACCACCTGAGTAAAAGAACATTACCTTGCATCTCAGAAGCTTCATTGTCACCTTTCCTGATAGTACTTTCTCCAGAATAACCTCTATCTCTATTTTAAATACCATCAATTTGCCTGTTTGGGGATTTGGGATTTTCTCTCTTGATGGTTTAACAGTATTTGTTCAAAAGAGGAGATAATTTTCAAAATTTTACTTAGTTATAATCAAACACCAAGTTTTTAATTTGTTTTTGAAATGTGCATAAATGAAATCATGCAGCATCTATTTTGTGTCTGGAATCCTTAACTCATAATTAAGTTTGTGAGATTTATCTGTAATGTTTAATCTAACTGTCGTTCATTTAATTTTATTGCTATATATTATTCCTTTATATGATTATACCACATTTCCACCTTATTGTTGTTGGGACATTCAGTTAGAGGGTAGTATGAGTAATGCTGCAATGAATAGTATTCTACATATCTCTTGGTGTATGCTTACAGAAATTTATGATATATCTATGTGTGTGTGTGTGTATAATATATATATATATATATATATATATATATATATATATGAAATTTCTGGATTCCAGGAAATGCATTTATTCAGCTATAACAGATAATGTCAAAGAGTATTCCAAAAATGGTTGCCCAAATGTATATTCTCACGAGTAGTATGTGCTCATCCTCATTATTCTGTGTTTTTTGTTTTGCTTTGTTTTTGTTAGTCTTTGATTATGTCAGTTTTTTGAAAAAAATATTTAGGCAAACACATCCCATGTTATATTTGGGTATAGTCTTTTTTTAATAATAACTTTTCAAGAGTCTTGCCTACTTTAAACTATTGGGAATTTGTTTTTACTTCAAAGGCTTAGAGATACTTTCTGAAAACAAGACTTTAATCAGTTAGATGTATTCCAAATATTTTCTCCCATTTAACTGGCTTATTTTCCAGTCTCATAATTTCTTTTTAATAAACAGAAATTCGTTTTTTAAAAATTTGAATTCCAGTGTAGTTAGCAAAGTGTTTATATTCATTTTGGTTGTACAACATAGTGATTCAACAATTGCATGTATTACTCAGTTCTCATCAAGAGAAGTGTACTCTTTAATCACCATCACCTATTTGGCCCATCGTTCTATCCACCTCCTTCCTGGTAGCCATCTGTTTTTCTCTATAGTTAAGAATCTGGTTTATGATTTGTCTCTACTTCTCCCCTACTTTGTTTTGTTTCTTAAATTCCACATATGAGTGGAATCATATGGTATTGTCTTTCTCTGACTGTCTTACTAATGAATAGAAGTTCTTACTTTTAATGCATCTAATTTATTAATCAAGTTTCTTTATAGCTAATTCTTTTTGCTTATTTTAAAGTTATGAAAGTATTCTCCTTTATTTTTTAGAAGTGTTAATATCTTACTTTCAAATTTAAAATCTGCAATTATCCTAGTCATAATTTCTTTGTATGAAGTGACATATATAGCTTAGATTTCATTTTTCCACTTGAAAGTCCATTGACCTAGACATTTTTTTGTTGTTAAACCTGTATTCTACACCTGCTCTGTAGTCCTATTTTTATCATAAATTAAGTGGCCCTATATATGCATGGGTTGGTTTCTGGATTCTCTATTTAATTTCATCTGTCCTTTTATAGTTTTCTTTTAAAGGTTTTATTTATTTATTTGAGAGAGAGTGTGAATGAGAGAGAGCACGAGTTGGGGAGGAGCAGAAGTGTCGCGGCCTGTGCGACAAATCAACCAGGGTCGAGAGGGTAAGAGGATGATGAAAAGAAATTAAGAGACAAAGAGATGGGGGCAGGAGGAGCACCAAGGAGGATGTCCAATAGTGCCAATTTTATTCAAGGCTGTGAGGCATTATATAACTAACAGAAACAATCATAAGGAAAGTATCTATTTTTAGCTGATTACTAAAGAGTTTGCAACATGCACAGAAAATCCTTCAAGCTTTCCCATTATCTATTTTCCAAACACCAATAGCAGACCTTCTAGCAACAGATGTACTGACTTCAAGGCCACTCAAGACATAGTTGTGCAAGCACAGCACAGCCTTATAGTGGTGTAGTCTATAGCCCGCGCAAGGACAGCAAGGACCAGCCAAGAATTTCTGACCCCGGCCAAATCGTCTCTATCTGACTAGCAAACGTGTGGGAAGTCATGTAGGCAAGCGCACAACACATAGCACAGACCCTTTCTCAGTGCTACTCGACTTTATCGACCTAAGCCTTTTGTTCGGCTATTCAGCCTTTAGAGGAGGCACAAGTCAGGGCCTGGTTTGGTTCTTGTCTCAGGCCTTACCGTGGCCTCCCACACAGAAGGAGAGGGAGAATGATGCGGGTCTGGATCCTGGGACTCCCGGATTATGACCTGAGCAGAAGGCAGATGCTTAACCAACTGATCCACCCAGGCACACTTCATCTGTCTCAATTATTTAACTAATTTTAAAATTTGAATTCAACTAGCCAACATGTAGTACATCATTAGCTTCAGAGGTAGAGTTCAGTAACTCATCAGTTGCATACAATACCCAGTGCTCATCCCATCACACACCCTCCTTAATGCCCATTACCCTATTACCCATCCCCCTCCACCAACCTCTCCAACAACCCTCAGTTTGTTTCCTATAGTTAAGAGACTCTCAAATGGTTTTTCTCCCTCTCTGATGATTCCCATTCATTTTTTGCTCACTTCCCCTA
This sequence comes from Mustela putorius furo, assembly GCF_011764305.1. Classification (NCBI taxonomy): domain Eukaryota; kingdom Metazoa; phylum Chordata; class Mammalia; order Carnivora; family Mustelidae; genus Mustela; species Mustela putorius. Next base: position 14,350,878 of record NW_025422045.1, read on the forward strand.
TGATCCTCTGCACTGTTTCTTATATTCCATATATGAGTGAAGCCATATGATAGTTGTTTTTCTCTGATTTCGCTCAGCATAATACCCTTCAGTTCCATCTACATTGATGTAAATGGTAAGTGTTCATCCCTTCAGATGTCTGAGTAATATTCCATTGTGTGTGTATGTATATACACATTCTATATTTTGTATAAATTTTATATAACTAAATATTTTAAATTAAACCAATTATCAATGAAAAATGAAACCAATGAAAAACCCTCTGACAAAAAATTTTTTGAAAATATGTTCTTTTGAAATTTCTATATTTAGTCATGGCAGTAAAATAATTCTATCAAATTACAGCACTTAAAGGGCAATGCAACTCCCATTGAAAGTGTTCTAAGATGTAGGCATAATACTCCATAGTGTATATGGACCACATCTTCCTTATCCATTTGTCTGTTGAAGGGCATCTTGGTTCTTTCCACAGTTTGGCAACTGTGGCCACTGCTGCTATAAACATTGGGGTACAGATGGCCCTTCTTTTCACTACATCTGTATCTTTGGGGTAAATAACGAGTAGTGCAATTGCAGGGTCATAGGGAAGTTCTATTTTTAATTTCTTGAGGAATCTCCACACTGTTCTCCAAAGAGGCTGCCCCAACTTGCATTCCCACCAACAGTGTAAGAGGGTTCTTTCTCCACATCCTCTCCAACACACATTGTTTCCTGTCTTGTTATTTTGGCCATTCTAACTGGTGTAAGGTGATATCTCAATGTGGTTTTAATTTGAATCTCCCTGATGGCTAGTGATGATGAAAATTTTTTCATGTGTCTGATAGCCATTTGTATGTCTTCATTGGAAAAGTGTTCCTATCTTCTGCCCATTTTTTTGATATGATTATCTGTTTTGTGTGTGTTGAGTTTGAGAAGTTCTTTGTGGTCCATATACACTATGGAGTATTATGCCTCCATCAGAAAGTATGAATATCCAACTTTTGTAGCAACATGGATGGGACTGAATTGTGCTGAATTATGCTGAATGAAATCAGTCAAGCAGAGTCAATTATCATATGGTTTCACTTATTTGTGGAGCTTAACAAATTGCATGGAGGACATGGGGAGATGGAGAGGAGAAGGGAGTTAAGGGAAATTAGGGGAGGTGAACCACGAGAGACTATGGACTCTGAAAATCAATCTGAGGGTTTTGAAGGGGCAGGGGGTGGGAGGTTGGAGGAACCAGGTGGTGGGTATTAAGGAGGACACGTATTGCACAGAGCACTGGGTCGTGCAAAAACAATGAATACTGTTACGCTGAAAAGAAATTAAAAAAAAAAAGTGTTCTAAGAATAATTTAAGTTTCAAGCAGTGCATACATTTCTTATGTTTGTTAACTTAATGTCTTTATCACTTAAAACCACAAAGAAATACATTATATAATTACAGAAATGATATACCCCACAAAATGCTTTTGAAAAAAATATATATCTCACATCACATCTTCTTTATCCATTACATTCTTTATATATTCCATTCTTTATCCATTCCACAGCTATTGTGGAAATTGCTGCTATAAACTTTGAGGTGCAGGTGTCCCTTCAGAACAATACAATTTGTATCTTTGGGGTATATACTTGGTAGTGCAATCATCTCTCTTTTTATACTTATTGTACCAGCAGTACATTTTCTTAATTTTCATAGCTTTATAATAAGTTTTGATATCTAGTGAGAAGAGTCCTCCAAATTTATTTCTCTTCAAATTCTTTTTGGTAGTCTTTGCCCATTGCCTTTTCACATAAATTTAGGATCCTCTTGTCAATTTGCACAGAAATTATTGCTGAAATTCTGAATGAAATTGCTCTGAATGAGAAGATTTACTGTCACCTACACAATTACTCTTATAATCCATGGACTTGGCATATCTTCCTATTAACTCATGTCTTCTTGAATTTCTTTGAATAAAGTTTTATAGTTTTTTATAAAGAAGGCTTGCTAATTATATATATTTTTATTTTTTTCTACTGAGCCCTTCTCCCATTGTTTCTCACTGTTATAATTTAGAGAGACAGGGTTGGTGGAAAAATTGTAACATGAAAATCTGCAGCCAATTTCAAGGATGTTTGTGAAGTTTGTGGACAGGCTTGTTGACCTCATTCCAAACTTGGCAGTTTGAATTCAATTTCTTACCACCTCCCCAATTATTGCAGCTGGGGATCCCTTTACTAGATAAAGCAGTAAAGTCAGAGCAGTCTAGGCTTCTTTAAGGCTGTCTTGAAATACAAAATCCCTAGAGCTTCTGGATGCTTTAGTTTCCTTTTTCTGGTTCCTTTCAATTTGCCCTTACTTTCCTTTTCCTCCAGTTTTATTGAGAAATAATTGACATACATAACTATAAGTTTAAGGTGTGCAGCATGGTAGTTTGATTTACATGTGTTGTGAAATGATTACCACAATAGATTTAGTTAACCTCCATCATCCCATATAGATACAATGAAAAGAAAATTTCATTTCTCTTTCATGAAAGTGAGAAAATTTCTCTTTGAGATGACAACTCTTAGAATCTATTCTCTTGGGGCGCCTGGGTGGCTCAGTGGGTTAAGCCTCTGCCTTCCGCTCAGGTCATGATCCCAGGGGCCTGGGATCGAGTCCCGCATTGGGCTCTCTGCTCAGGAGGGAGCCTGCTTCTCCTCATCTCTCTCTCTGTCTGTCTCTCTACCTATTTGTGATCTCTCTCTGTCAAATAAATAAATAAAATCTGAAAAAAAAAAGAATCTATTTTCTTGACAACGTTAAGTCTCAAAGCTCTGTATTTTGCACTTCTTTTTTTTTTTTTTCCCAAACCTGGGATCAATACTTCGCACATAGGAGACACTCAGTAAATATTTGGAGGATGAGTATATCAAAAAATGAATAAATGAGTGAAGGAATGTTTCAAAGCAGGGAAAGAAAAATGTGGGAAAGAGAAAACACATCATAGTACAATATCCAAATAATTGATACTGACAATTTAATTTTAGCACCACTGAGTGTGTTTGGTATGGGGAAATAATGTACATTTGTCAGTAGTAAGCCCATGGCCTGGGAGAGTTCCTGTATGAATAATGTGAACAGAATTTTGTTTCCAGGGTAGGATGTGGTTTCAGGATTGATAAAACCATTCATTTGAACCTATGATCTTAAAAACAGTCTAAAGCACATTGCATTGGGGATGAAATTCAAGGGGGAAATTCAGAAAATATCCTGGGTATATTGATAGAGAGGCCCGAAAGGATATGGGGAAAACTAAAGACAGAACTACTGAAGAAATTAAGCTTATCAGAGTATACAGATCAGGTCATTTTCCCACACACAGGGCAGATAATTAGAACCCTGGGAAGGAAGGGTGCCTGGGTGGCTTAGTTGGTTAAGCACGTGCCTTTGGCTTAGGTCATGATCTCAGGGCCCCAGGATCAAGCTTGGGCTTCCTGCTCAGTGGCGAGTCTGCTTCTCCCTCTCCCTCTTCCTTTCCATGCCTCTCATGCTCTGTCTGTCTCTCTCTCTCTAAAATAAATAAATAAAATCTTAAAAAAAAACAACACTGTTCTTTTGTTTTAGGGAGACAACTTTGAAGGCCTGAGACTCACTTGCCTAAATCTCTCCAAAAATATCTCTTTTCATGCACTCTTATCCTGGATGAAGCACCTTTAATAGCTTTTGCACTTATATAAAGATTTTCTTTTTATTATTTTAAGTTGCATACCACATAGGAAATTTGCTCTTGGTTTGATTATGAGGCATATACACTGTGCTAGAAAATTATATACAATTAAAATCACTATTTCAGAAATATCTAAGAAAAAGTTGTCAAATATGATAAAATATAGAAAAATTATTAATGGCACTATGAGTCCCTCTAAATCAAATTGTTATTAATCTTTGTTGCATTTTCCCATTTTTCCCATTCCTAATTTATTTCTAATAATACTATAGCAATTTTTTGCCTATCTTTATAAAAAATTTTAAAAATTGGTTTATTTTTATTTTATTAAAGTATAGTTGACACACTGTGTTACATTAGTTTCAGGTGTGTAACATAGTGATTCAGTGACTCTATACATTATGATGTGCTTACCACAAGTGTACCTACCATCAGATACCATACAACACTATTGCAATTCTATAGGCTTTATTCTCTATGATGTAATTTTATCCCTGTGACTTATTCATTCCATAATTGGAAACCTGTATCTCCCACTTCCCTTCATCAATTTTGCATGTCCACTTACTGCTTTTTCCTTTGGCAAGTGGAATTACTGGATCTTTGGTATTTCTATTTTTAAATTTTTTTGAGGAACATCCATACTCTTTTCCATAGTGGCTATATCAATTACATTTCCTATCAGTGGTGCACAAGGCTTCTTTTTTCCCCCTCATCTTTGCCAACACTTGTTATTTCTTGTCTATTTGATTTTTACATCACTGTGACAGATGTGAGGTGACATATCTCATCATAGTTTTGATTTTCGTTTCCTTGATGATGAGTGATGGTGACATCTTTTCACATATCTTTTGGCCATTTGTATGTCTTCTTTGGAAAAATATCTATTCAGGTCCTCTGCCCATTTTTAAAATCAGATTGGTTGTTTGTGTATGTTTAATTCTTTAAGTTCTTTATGTATTTTGGATATTAAACCCTTCCTGGATATATCATTCAAAAATATCTTCTCTCATTCACTAGGTTGTCTTTTCCCCTTGCTGATGGCTTCCTTTGCTGTGTGTAAGTTTTTTATGTAGGTATTGGCCCCGTACTTTCTTTTTGCCTTTGTTTCCCTTGCCTGTGGGGGACCTATCTAGAAGATATGTTGCTAAGGCTGACATCAAAGAATTACTGCCTATGTTTTCTTCTAGGAGTTTTATGGCTTCAGGTCTCTCATTTATGTCTTTAATCCATCTCGAGTATTTTTGTGTATGGTGTAAGAAAGTAGTCCAGTTTCATTCTTTTGCATGTGGCTGTCCAGTTTTCCCAACACGATTTGTTGAAGAGTAGCCACAGTATCTCCTTTCTTTCTTTTTTAAAAAATACTATCTTATTTCTATCCTCAGACTCATACACACTATCATTGCTGCATGGTTAGTATTAATTCTAATACTAAAAATGAGAAAAACCCTTTAAAATCATAAAGCACTTAAAATATGAATCATTAGAAAAATTAAAATTATGAATCATTATTTTTCATTAAGTTTTTTCCAAGTAATCTTGTTTCCTGGTCTCATCTCTTGTTTCAATACATTTATTCTTTTGTATTGAGTGATACTGGGGGTAGTACGATAAGGAATACGATAAGTTATAAGAACCTATAACAACCCAAAAAGTAAACAATTGGGGAAAAAACCCTTATTTTCACAAAATCCTATTTAAGAATTAGATTTGCTGAGGAGAAAATTTTTGGCAAGCCCACTTTGAGGAACAACTGAAAATTATAAGGGGCTTCATGTGTAAAATAATTATTCTGAATAGAAAGAGAAAGATGTTCTGGTTGTTCTGGTAGGTGGTGGGGAAGAGGATGAGGAAAAGAAAAAGAGGCAGATCAGGTATAATATGAAAGATTGACTGGGTGTTCAGCAGTGGCCTTTCCTGTAACTCTCCCTAACCCCAACCTCTAGTCAGGTTAATAAACCCACACAAAACTGGATTTTCTTTGTTTTTAGATAAAATGTTGAAGGGGTGAGTCTCACATGCAGATTGATGTAATCAAAACAAGACACAAGGTAGATTCAGGAGTGGGAGAAAAGAAGCACACATGAACATGTTTGTATGATATGTAGGGAGATAGCCGTGGGTACTTTAAACAGGTGATCACTGAGAAACTGGGGATCAGAGACAAATTTACCTATATATGTAAAAGATAGAAGCTGACCAGGTGATATCTGGGTTTTATATGGTTTTTCTGCAGAGGTCTGAGAATGTTTCACATTTTCCTATTTGCATATAAGACACACAGGAGTACTAATATAATAAAGTCTAGTACAAATGATTTATGCAAGTTCTTATAAGATCTTATTTGTATTTGCCTCATTGATATACATTTCTAAAAATATTCCAGGGAATATGGGAGACATATTTGCCTCTCAAATTTGCTTAAGACCATTAACCTCCTGTAATTTTATATCACTATATGTCCTATACATATATGGATTCTAGTTCTTGAGAGGCTGTCTTTGACCAAATCTCATAATCTGAAACAGTTTTCTCAGGGCCTTCTTCATCTCCTTATTCCGGAGGCTATAGATCAAGGGGTTGAAAAATGGAGTCATCACAGAATAAAATAAAGTCACAATTTTCTGGATCCCTGCTGGATTTCCTGCTGTTGGGCTCACGTACATCACCATGATAGAGCCATAGAATAGGGACACCACAGCAAGATGGGAGCCACACGTGGAGAAGGCCTTATGCCGACCTTCTGCTGAGGGGACCCTCAGCACAGATCTGATCACCAGAGTATAGGAGCTGGTAATGAAGAGGAAGGTGGAGAAAATGAGGACTGAGTTAAAAATGGCACAGATGATCTCAGTAGCAGGAGCTGGCACACAGGACAGCTTCATAAGGGGCCCTGGGTCACATAAAAAATGATCAATTATATTGGGACCACAAAAAGGAAGTTGGGAGATGAGGTAAACTGGGAGGAGAAAACAGGAGAAGCCACACACCCAGCACCCAGCTCCTATTCTGATGCAGCGCTGAACAGTCATTACTGTGGGATAGTGCAGGGGCCTGCAGATAGCAAGGTACCTGTCAAAGGCCATGGCAGACAAGAAGAAGGTCTCAGTGGTACCCATGGAGAAGAAGAAGTAGAACTGGAGGAAGCAGCCATAGAAGGAGATGGTGCTGGTTTCAGAGAGCAAGTTGGCTAGCATATTGGGGACAGTAGAAGTGACATACCAGATCTCCAGGAAGGAAAAATTGGCCAGCAGGATGTACATGGGGGTGTGGAGATGGTTGTCCCACCACACTGCAGAGATAATGCATAGGTTTCCAGTTAGTGTCAGGACATAGATTGCAAAGAAGAATGAGAAGAGGAGGATCTGAATCTCCCAGGAACAAGGGAATCCAAGAAGAATGAATTCACTCACAGGGTCTGAGTGGTTATTTTCAACTGGGTTTTTCATTTTTTTTTCTCTTCAAACTGCAATAGTAAGACATCACCATGTAACAAATGACTACATCTTGAGATGTTTTTCAGTTTTCTTTACGATTCAATTGACAGCACAGTTTTAGATTACTTGAAGATATTTAGCGCTCTTTGCCCCAGTGATATTGGGAGGAAATAAGGAACTTGGGGCTGTGGGTGCTTGTTACAGCTTTACCATCATGATTACCATACTCATCATGGGCCATTAAACCCCTGCCTTTTTATGTGTCCTCAGCACTGCATAAAATTAAGATAGATGCTTCTTGTCATTCAGAGGCTTTCAACCAAGTTCAGAAACATCAACTTAGAGTCAACCAGTGCTATCAGTGAGGCCACCTGTGACCTCTTATTTTTGAAGATCTCCTGAAATCACACAATTTAAAATGTTACTTCCTCTCAGGGTTTGGTGATAGGCACAATTCTTCAAAGTATTCTTTATTTTTAGATTTGTTCCTTTTACAGTTAAAAATTTGTTTCTGAAGAGGAGTAAGCTTCTTGTTCTGTCACCTTGAATGAACATTTTAAATAAAATTGGTATGAATAAATGAGGTTTTTAAAATATTTTTTTGCATTTATTTTTTCATGTTCTTTTTAAATTTATTTTTTATTTATTTTCAGCATAACAGTATTCATTATTTTTGCACCACACCCAGTGCTCCATGCAATCCGTGCCCTCTCTAATAACTACCACTTTGTTCCTCCAACTTCCCACTGTTGTTCCCGCCACTTCAAACCCCTCAGATTGTTTTTCAGAGTCCATAGTCTCTCAGGGTTCACCTCCCCTTCCAATTTCCCCCAACTCCCTTCTCCTCTCTAACTCCCCATGTCCTCCGTGCTATTTGTTATGCTCCACAAATAAGTGAAACCATATGATAATTGACTCTCTCTGCTTGACTTATTTCACTCAGCATAATCTCTTCCAGTTCCATCCATGTTGCTACAAAAGTTGGGTATTCATCCTTTCTGATGGAGACACAATACTCCATAGTGTATACGGACCACATCTTCCTTATCCATTCGTCCGTTGAAGGGCATCTTGGTTCTTTCCACAGTTTGGCGACCGTGGCCATTGCTGCTACAAACATTGGGGTACAGATGACCCTTCTTTTCACTACATCTGTATCTTTGGGGTAAATCCCCAGTAGTGCAATTGCAGGGTCATAGGGAAGTTCTATTTTTAATTTCTTGAGGAATCTCCACACTGTTCTCCAAAGAGGCTGCACCAACTTGCATTCCCACTAACAGTGTAAGAGGGTTCCCCTTTCTCCACATCCCCTTCAACACATGTTGTTTCCTGACTTGCTAATTTTGGCCATTCTAACTGGTGTAAGGTGATATCTCAATGTGGTTTTAATTTGAATCTCCCTGATGGCTAGTGATGATGAACATTTTTTCATGTGTCTGATAGCCATTTGTATGTCTTCATTGGAGAAGTGTCCATGTCTTCTGCCCATTTTTTTTTTTTTGATATGATTATCTGTTTTGTGTGTTGAGTTTGAGGAGTTCTTTATAGATCCTGGATATCAACCTTTTGTCTGTACTGTCATTTGCAAATATCTTCTCCTATTTTCTTTTTTATTTTTTTAAAGACTTTATTTGAAAGAGAGCAAGTAAGAGAGATCACAGAGGGAGAGGGAGAAGCAGACTCGCCACTGAGCAGAGAGTCTGATGCAATGCTTGATCTCAGGAGCCTGGGATCATGACCTCAGCCAAAGGCAGACACTTAACTAACTGAGCCATCCAGGTGTCCCTAATCGAATGAGGTTTAGACTAAACACTAACGATCTCTTTTAACTGAGATTTACCCTAACTAGAGTACACAGGCTTCAGTCTTCAGTTGAAATTTATCACATGCAGGGAAAGTACCTCATGATAGTATTCTATATATATTTTGTCATGTAAAGTAAAAATAACTATGGTATTATATCACTGAAAGCATGTGAGACTTGAATTATATTAATTGGAGATCTGTGCATAGACTAGTCATTCTCATTTCTCTCTATATATTATCTCAAGCTTCTATGTCAGAGTTTCTCCTGACTGACTTGATCTGTACATGTTTTCCCAGGACCTAATGCCTGATATTTTTCCTTCTTCACTGATCCTCACCTAATCCCTGATATTTTTCCTTCTTCACTGATCCTCTCTCTGCATGTGACCTGCCAGTTAGCCCCTTGATATAAAAGCCAACCATCTATGCAAGATAAAGCCATATTTTTCTCTCCCTAGCTGTGAAGTTTCTTTCATAACCTGGATTTATCTGCTCAATTTCTTTCTCAGCATCTCCATTTGATATCTAATGAAACATGCTTATGATTAAACTTTTTTTTGATTTCTCTCTCCTCAAACTGGCCAATCCTTCCTTTACTGCCATACCACTAAATTGCACCACCAATCACTCAGCTGTTCAGGCTATACACTTTGGCCACATCTTTACCACTCCTCTCAATACGCTACATCAACAAGTGTTCTAGGCCTCAAAACATTCAGAATCTGAACAATTTTTAGCGTTCCTATCAGCTTTCACCCGGTGGATGTTATTCCCATTTTGACCACTACAAAAGCCTTTTAAATTGCCTGTTTCCATTTTTAAATGCCTAGAGACTTACCCATATAGTAGCTAGATGACAGTTTTTAGAAAATCTGACCATGTCAACTACTAGCTTTCAATCTTTTATATATACTTTAAACCCTCCAGTTCCTGGGGCGCCTGGGTGGCTCAGTGGGTTAAGTTGCTCCCTTTGGCTCAGGTCATGATCTCAGGGTCCTGGGATGAATTTCCACATCGGGCTCTCTGCTCGGCAGGGAGCCCGGTTCCCTCTCTCTCTCTCTCTGCCTGCCTCTCTGCCTACTTGTGGTCTCTGTCAAATAAATAAATAAAATATATAAAAAAAAAAAACCATCAAAAACCAAAAAGCAAAAAAAAAAGTTTCTTACCATAGCTAGGAAGGCCAATGAGGCCTTCTTCCATGTCCTCATTTCCTACCACTCTTCTCCCGACTGGGCTCACTCCAGCTGTGCTGATTCTTGACTATGCCAGGGGTGGCCCATATACAGGCCTGGATTACCCTCACTCTATCCCTCTCTCCACCTGGCCAGTATTCACATGTCTTAATCTATTACTTTATTCAGATTTCTGGTAAAAATCAGAAACTCACAGAGGCCTTTCCCTACTTTACCCATCTTTGCTACTCTGTTTCCCAATCCCACTTTAGTTTTCTTCAAAGTGCCTATAGCTACCTGGCATTGAATTATATACTTAGTGTGTATTTTCTGTCTCAACAGTCTGAATGTAAGAGAAAGACAGACATTATTTTGCTCACCAATGTATTTGTAGAATCTAGGACACTATCTGGTATATTATAAGTGCTTACTAAATATTTGTTATCTCAATTAATGAACATGCAATAATAGTAACCAGTTAGTGAAATAATTGCTTGTAGCCAGAAGAAAAAAGAGTGGAAAAAATGCAAAGAGTGGAAACTCCACTTTGCTAAAAACAAAAGCAAGGCAATAAAGATTTTGTTTTTTATAGGGATACACCATTAGTCCCGGAAAACAGGAGAATATCCATGGCAGGAACCTGCTCAATACAATACTGTTTAAATCATTTCATCTTTCTTTTTGTCTCTTTCATCCATGATGCTTTGTGCTGTGATCTTTCTTATCGTCACTAAGTTATAATCTGCTCTAAAGTTGTGTGTGTGTGTGTGTGTACACTGTTTCTTGCTGTCTTCTGTTTCTAATTGTCCATATCTTTATTAAATGGCTTTTATAATTGTTATCTCTTATTTTAAATAGATAAGTGAACTGTTTTAGGTTATTCCCTCTTGAAGAAAATATGTTTATAGTCAATAGCGGATATATTTTCTCTATGTAGTAGTCAATATCCTTTAACAGAAAAATGTCCTTCTCTTACTACCGAATGTTTTTTTCTACCCCATATTCAGGGTCAGAAAATCTGGTATATGGGATTTGAATAAGTAATAAAGTATAGAATGATGAAGTTGTCATTCCACAATTTATTCTTGGTGCATATGTTTGGGAGTTCAGCTAACATTTCAATTTAAGTAAAATACTATTATTTTTATTAAATATATTTATTAATATATTTATAAATAAAATACATATGACAATGTTTATTTAGAACAGTTCTCATGTTGTAGGCTATGTTATATATTTGAGAATAAAACCAATTTCCATTAGGAGGAAACTATTTTAACTTACATTTTCATATGGAAAAAATACAATAAAGGGTTAGAGGAAAGTAAAAAAGACATTACCAAGAAAATCTGAGCTGTACCTTACCTAATGCTATTATGTGAGGATTGTAGAATCCAATAGAGGCCAGACATCCAAGTATAGGTTTCTCTCTCCTGGAGTCAGCCTTGATCTCCTTGTCCTCTCATTTCAGCAGGAAAAAATGTGTAGCCATGTCAAACAAGTTGTGCTCCAATTCACGCTTCTGTAAGGGGTTGCGTGTTGGAAGAGTAATATTATCAAGAATAGAAATTATTTGAAGCCCACACAATGACTATATTGGCCTTTCATGCTGGTTACATGAAGTTATACAGGGCACCATAGTTTCTCCTGATTTGGGAACAACTGATTACAGCCCTGCCTCTAAAAGAGGGTATGTACCAAACACACTCTGAATCATGATTTTTCTGTTCTTGACAGTCCATTTTGGAAGTGTGGTGATCCAGAGCACTCTATGACTACACAGGTCTTACTGCTGAGCTCCAGTCCCTTGTATGCTTTTAAATAAATGTGTCAAGTTTTGCTTCTGACCCTCCTGGATTATCTGACTTTTCCCAATGGCCTCATCTAGGAATAACAATGAGAAAGTTTTGGCTAGATCTCAGAAAGTATTTCTTTAACTGAGGCTTAAATTGGTCCAGCCTCTAGGGGAAAAGGGAAAGATGGTGAGTCCTGGATCTAAGCTGAAGAATAAGTTGGTTTTAAGCCTTGGATCAGAATGTTACCAAAAGCATATATAACCAAAAGCATCTGCATATATTTTTATAGTAATGCAGCTGTGTTTTCCCATAAAAGAGACGACCTGGATTTAGGATGAAAATGTAAGAGCAAAGGGTTCTATAAAGCCAAAGGATATAAAGACAGAGTTTAATTATAGTAAAGAATTTACAAAACCCTTCAAAGTCTTATTTGATCTATTCCTTTCTCTCTATAATTGAGTACATATACAAGCTGGGAATGCTGGGATTTTTAGATCAGTAACAACTGTTCCACTATTACTTGACTGTTAAGTATTGTCCTACTGGTCTAAAGTCTCACTTTAGCCTGGGTAAAGTAAATTAAAAATTTACATCAACATTACATCAACATTATAATTGCTACAACTAATATTGTGACTTTGGAATGTATAATGGAGGTAATACTCTAATCCTGTTTGACTCTGCAGAGGTCAGATAAAGAGTCCTTCATAAATTCTCGTCCCATAATTTAAGAAGCACATGGGCAAATGGCGGTGATTTTGAAGGAAGCAATCAGAAGGGCTTGGAATTATGAAAAATGAGTAACAGTGGAAGGAGATTGCATATTTAAATTGGAAGACAAAGACTGTATCAGAAAAAAAGAGAAGGTGATCATTTAACACAGCAATTCAGTTTGTCCCATTTGTCTCCAAAATACAGAATTAAAAATAATAGTTAAAAGTTATAGGGAGATACATTACAGTTGAATATGGAGAATAGCTTTCTAACAGAGAAACCTGTCAAGTAGGGGTGCCTGGGTGGCTCAGTGGGTTAAGCCTCTGCCTTCGGCTCAGGTCATGATCCCATGGTCCTGGGATCGAGTCCCGCATCAGGCTCTCTGCTCAGCGGGGAGCCTGCTTCCCCCTCTCTCTCTGCCTGCCTCTCTGCCTACTTGTGATCTCTGTCTGTCAAATAAATAAATAAAATCTTAAAAAAAAAAAAAAGAAACCTGTCCAGTGATGGACCAAGCTACTTCAGAAGAATACTTTCTATCATGGATTTTGTGAGATGTAGGCTGAGAAAGATGTAGGGATTTAAGTAAGCATCAAAAGCGATTTTTTTTTTCAATTCTGAAGCTCTGTGATAAGCATTTAAGATATGTCAAGGAAAAAAAGAACTTGCCCAGGTAACCTCAATGACATAAAAAAAGGTATAATGGGAAGTACTAAGGTTAGTGAGAACTTGAAGTTTTCATTAACACTGGTAAATATGAATAGTATTTTCTAAAGGTCATAAGTCAACAATAGACAAAGGGGGCAAAAAAGGGAATTCTGGACTGTATTGTAGTCAGTAAGACCCCAGAGTTATGTTGTGAAACTACAAATAATCCAATTCTATTAATTGAAGAAATTGTTATTTTTTTTCCTGGAAAAAAAAAATGTGTGTAGGACACTTACTCTCTGAGCAAAAATTTGAATTGTTCTTTAGTTTGGCCAAAGGCTATTCTGCCAGAATTGTGTAGGGGGAGGTGGTTCTGGTGGTTCTGAAGTAAAAGATATGACCATGAGGTGGCAGTAGCTTCAACAACTTTTATCTGGGGACACTGCTTAGAATATCTTGCTGGGGAAATCCCTCACCTTTCACGAGACATTTCAGAGGTTATAGGCTTACAGGCCAGTACTCAGAAGGGAAGGAGGACTAAGGGCTAACACCCAGGAAAAAGAAGGGGATCAGAGAGTAAGCTTACTTGACAAGGTGCTATGAGTTAGCTTGGAGAGGGGGGAGGACTCTATGTCAGAAAGTTCCAAAGGGCAGCAATAACTTGGGGGTTTTTATCTACCTATAGCAGGCAGAAGTTATCTTATTGATGGCTAGCAGATATTGGGCACAGTTTCCTGGGATATGCAAGGTGGGCGGGCTCTGGATAGCTAAAAATCTATATCTTTGGGCTATATGTAAAATAATTAGGTATGTAAAAATTTTAGTACCTGTGGGCTTTGAGCTACCAGGTAACGAAGTAAACAATGTAGGGGCCAAGGTACGGAAGCCAACATTGGCTCATTTATATAACAGATGGGCTTTGAAATAGATTGTGATGGCTTTTTACTCTATTTTCTGTGTTTATTCAGACTTCAGAATTCATGCTTTCTCTACATGCTTTCATGTATACATGTATATACACACATGCATACCACTTCTTCTTTATCCATTCATCTATGGGTAGACACTTGGGTTCCTTCTGTATCTTGGCTAGTATACATAATGCTGCAATTAACATAGGTGTGCGTATATCTTTTTGAAATAGTGTTTTTGTTTTCTTTATTGGTAGAATTACTGGGTCATATGGTAGTTCTATCTTTATTTTTTTGAGGGACCTCTACAGTGTTTTTCACAATGACTCTACTGATTTACATTCCCACCAGTTTACATTCCCACAAAGAACAAGAATGTGTTCTTTTCCCCCCGACATCCTCACTAATGCTTATTTCTTATTTTTTGATGCTAGTCATTCTAACAGGTGACATTTCATTGTGCTTTTCATTTGCATTATCTTGATGATTAGTGATGTTGAGCATCTTTTCATGTCTCTGTTGGTCATCTATGTGTCTTCTTTAGAAAAATGTATATTCAGGTCTTCTACCCATTTTTAAATCTGATTGTATGGGGGTTTTTTTGGTGTTGAATTATGTAAGTTCTCTATATATTTTGGACATTAACCTCTTATCAGATATATCATTTGCAAATGTCTTCTCCCATTCAGTAGTTTGCTTTTTTGATTTGTGGATGATTTTCTGTGCATAAGCTTTTTATTTTGATGTAGTCCCAATAATTTATTTTTGCCTCTGTTTCACTTGCCTGAGGAGACCTATCTAGAAAAATTTGGCTAAAGCTGATGTCAAAGAAACTACTGCCTATACTTTCTTCTAGAAGTCTTATGATTTTAGGTCTCACATTTAGGTTTTTAAACCATTTTGACTTTATTTTTATGTATGGTATAAGAAAGTGTTCCAATGTCATTCTTTCCCATGTAACTGTCAAGTTTTCTCAGCATCATCTTTTTGAGGAAACTGTCTTTTCCTTATTGTATATTCTTACCTCATGGGTGAATTGACCATATTATCATGAGTTTATTTCTAGGCTCTCTATTCTGTTCTGTTGATTTATGTGCCTATTTTTGTGGCAGTACCATATTATTTTGATTACTAATACATTTTAGTTTATCTTGAAATCTGGACTTATAATGCCTTTAGCTTTGTTCTTCTTTTTTAAGATTGCTTTGGCTGGGGAACTTAAAATTTAATGCAAATTTTCTGAGAATTTATTTTCTTTAGAAAAAATATTGGAACTAGATCATATGTATGTGTATTCTTAAGAGGTTTGGCACACACTTGTCTATTTTAACTTTGTAGCAAGGTAAATTGTCATGGGTTGGAGATAACTGGAAGACAGCACTGGTCTGTGATTCAGAAGACCTTGGGCCAAACTTTATGATATACTAGCTGTGCCAGGGTGATAAACCATTTAACATTTATGTGCTTAGATTCCCCATGTAATCTTGTCAGAGCCTCATGAGTTAGGGAAACTCTTTGAATGTTTTGACCTCAGATGAATTGCAAACATGGTTTCAGTGTAGTTTCAGAGAACTAACAAAGATCTCATAGATTCTTGCCCCATTCTGCTAAAATAAAGTAGATTTTTTTAAAAAAAAGCAAACAAGTAAAAACATCACTTTCAGCAGGCAGGATAAATTCATTATGAAAAATGCAGTTGTAATTCTAGAAAACATTTTTTTTTTGAAATTTTAATATAATTTTTTATTTTTTATAAACATATATTTTTTTGTGTATTCTTTTTTAAAGGATGTCTTGTGGGTACCTGGGTGGCTCAGTGGGTTAAGCATCTGCCTATAGCTCAGGTCATAACCCCAGAGTCCTGGGAGCGAGTCCAATATCAGGCTTCCTGCTCAGTGGAGAGTCTGCTTCTCTGCCTCTCCCCTGGGCCATGCTCTCTCATTCACTTTCTCAAATAAATAAAATTTTAAAAATGAAAGGATGCCTAGTGTTGAGAGGACCAGTAGGAGTCAGAATTGTTTTCTGAATGAATACCTTGTTTCCAAGTCTTTTTTAAATTTTTTAAAATTCAATAGCCAACATATAGTACATCATGAGTTTTTGATGAGTTTCAGTGATTCATTAGTTGCATATGAAACCCGGTGCTCATCACATTACGTGCCCTCCTTAATGCCCATCACCCAGTTACCCCATCCCTCCACCCACCTCCTTTTCTGCAAGTGTCAGTTTGTTTTCCAGAGTCTAGAATCTTATGTGGTTTGTCTCTCTCTCTGATTTCTTCAGTTTTTGTCCTCTGAACTATTTCTTATACATTCCACATGAGTGAAACCATCTAATTGTCTTTCTCTTATTGACTTCTTTCATTTAGCATAATACCGTCCAGTTCCATCCATGTCAGTGTAAATGGTAAAAATCCATCCTCTCTGATGGCTGAATAATATTCCATTGTATATACGAACTGCATCTTCTTTATCCATTCATCTATTGAAGGACATCTTTGTTCCTTCCACAGTTTGACTATTGTGAACATTGCTGCTACAAACATTGGGGTGCACATGCTGCTTCTTTTTACTACATCTGTATATTTGGTGTAAATACCCAGTAGTGCAATTGCTGGTTCATAGAGTAGCTCTATTTTTAACTTTTTGAGGAACCTCCATACTGTTTTCCAGAGTGGCTGTACCAGTTGCATTCCCAACAGTGGAAGAGGATTCCCCTTTCTCCACATCCTCACCAACACTTGTTCCTTGTTTTATTAATTTTAGCCATTATAACTGGTGTAAGGTGGTATCTCATTTTGGTTTTGCTTGTGTTTCCCTGATGACAAGTGATGTGGAACATTTTCTCACGTGTCTGTTGGCCATTTGTATGACTTCTTTAGAGAAGTACCCCTTTATGTCTTCTGCCCATTCTTGACTGGATAGTTTGTTTTTTGGGTGTTGAGTTTGAGAAGTTATACATCTTGGATGCCAGCCCTTTACTGTTATGTCACTTGCAAGTATCTTCTCCATCTTGTGGGTTGCCTTTGTTTTGTTGAGTGTTTTCTTTGCTGTACAGAATGTTATTGTCTTGATGAAGACCCAAAAGTTCATTTTTGTTTTTGCTTCCCTTGTCTTTAGAGACATGTCTTGCAACAAGTTCTGTGACTGAGGTCAAAGAGGTTACTGCCCGTGTTCTCCTTTATGATTTTTTTTAAAAATTTACTTTTAGCATAGCAGTATTAATTGTTTTTGTACCACACCCAGTGCTCCATGCAATCTGTGCCCTCTATAATACCCACCACCTGGTACCCTGACCTCCCACCCCCCGCCCCTTCAAAATCCTCAGATTGTTTTTCAGAGTCTATAGTTTCTCATGGTTCACCTCCCCTTCCAATTTCCCCCAACTCCATTCTCTTTTCTATCTCCCCATGTCCTCCATGCTATTTGTTATACTCCACAAATAAGTGAAACCATATGATAATTGACTCTCTCTGCTTGACTTATTTCACTCAGCATAATCTCTTCCAGTCCTGTCCATGTTGCTACAAAAGTTGGGTATTCGTCCTTTCTGATGGAGACATAATACTCCATAGTGTATATGGACCACATCTTCCTTATCCATTCGTCCGTTGAAGGGCATCTTGGTTCTTTCCACAGTTTGGCGACCGTGGCCATTGCTGCTATAAACATTGGGGTACAGATGGTCCTTCTTTTCACTACATCTGTATCTTTGGGGTAAATCCCCAGTAGTGCAATTGCAGGGTCATAGGGAAGTTCTATTTTTAATTTCTTGAGGAATCTCCACACTGTTTTCCAAAGAGGCTGCACCAACTTGCATTCCCACCAACAGTGGAAGAGGGTTCCCCTTTCTCCACATCCTCTCCAACACATGTTGTTTCCTGTCTTGCTAATTTTAGCCATTTTAATTGGTATAATGTGGTATCTCAAAGTGGTTTTAATTTGAATCTCCCTGATGG
This sequence comes from Mustela putorius furo, assembly GCF_011764305.1. Classification (NCBI taxonomy): domain Eukaryota; kingdom Metazoa; phylum Chordata; class Mammalia; order Carnivora; family Mustelidae; genus Mustela; species Mustela putorius. The sequence goes on from NW_025422045.1 coordinate 14,368,996, forward strand.
CTAGTGATGATGAATATTTTTTCATGTGTCTGATAGCCATTTGCATGTCTTCATTGGAGAAGTGTCTGTTGATATCTTCTGCCCATTTTTTGATATGATTATCTGTTTTGTGTGTGTTGAGTTTGAGAAGTTCTTTATAGATCCTGGATATCAACCTTTTGTCTGTACTGTCATTTGCAAATATCTTCTCCCATTCCGTGGGTTGCCTCTTTGTTTTCTTGACTGTTTCCTTTGCTGTGCAGAAGCTTTTGATTTTGATGAAGTCCCAGAAGTTCATTTTCACTTTTGTTTCCTTTGCCTTTGGAGACATATCTTGAAAGAAGTTGCTGTGGCTGATATCAAAGAGGTTAATGCTATGTTCTCCTCTAGCATTCTTATGGATTCCTGTCTCACGTTGAGGTCTTTTATCTATTTTGTGTTTATCTTTGTGTATGGTGTAAGAGAATGGTTGAGTTTCATTCTTCTACATATAGCTTTCCAGTTTTCCCAGCATTTCCCAGCATTCCCACCATTTATTGAAGAGACTTTTTTTCCACTGTATATTTTTTCCTGCTTCGTTGAAGATTATTGGACCATTGAGTAGAGGGTCCATATCTGGGCTCTCTTCTCTGTTCCACTGGTCTATTGTCTGTTTATATGCCAGTACCATGTTGTCTTGGTGATCACAGCTTTGTAGTAAAGCTTGAAATCAGGTACCATGATGATCCCAGTTTTATTTTTTGTTTTTCAACATTTCCTTAGCGATTTGGGGTCTCTTCTGATTTCATACAAATTTTTGGATTATTTGCTCCAGCTCTTTGAAAACTACAGGTGGAATTTTGATCAGAATGGCGTTAAAAGTATAGATTGCTCTAGGCAGTAGAGACATTTTAACAATGTTTATTCTTCTGATCCAAGAGCATGGAATGGTCTTCCATCATTTTGTGTCTTCCTTAATTTCTTTCATGAGTGTTCTGTAGTTTCTCAAGTACAGATCCTTTACCTCTTTGATTAGGTTTATTCCCAGGTATGTTATGGTTCTTAGTGCTATTGTAAATGGAATCGATTCTCTAATTTCCCTTTCTGTATTTTCATTGTTAGTGCATAAGAAAGCCACTGACTTCTGTATATTGACTTTGCATTTTATGTTTTATTTGTTTATTTTTATAAATGAAAGGTAACTGTTTATTACCAAAGAGAAAAATGTATACAAGAAGATCTAGATTCTTTTTCCTCATGCACTATGTTTTTGTAGTGAAGTTCCAAATATCAACTCTGAGGGTATTTGCAAGAGTACATTTTTCTTAGCACATGACCATTTACTGTATGGTGGAATTTTTTTCATAGAAATAAAATAAGTGTCATATATTCTCATAGTTTATAAGAAGCTTAGAACATTGTATTAACAGAAAGCAATATTATGTTTTGCTGTAAAATATCATAAAAGTGACATGATCTTGTGGTTCATAAATGCCTAATTACTTGATTTGAACAGGGGAATTAAAAAACCCAGCAGGACAGGCCTGCCTTTAAGATGTTTTTGTATTCAATTCCTTTTACTTTTACATCATCTCCAATTAGCTGATACATGTAAAGGACAACTGTAGAAGCCTGAATATCCATTGATACAAATTAAGGAGTAATGTTTTTGCTAAGAAATTATATGCTTCAGTGGCAAAACCTGGGTTAACGTAAAATTTTTTTTCATGCTCAAATGCTTCAAATTTGTTTGTGTATCTTGAGTTACGAATGTCTTCATCAAACTGCCTTACAATAGGGCTAAGCTGGTCATGTCTCTTATGCATGTTGCGTATGGATCAAACCAAATTTGAACTGCCCAGCAGTCACAACTTTTTGTTCTGTATAATTCAGATTCTCATGAAAGACTCCTGTTACTATATGAACATCACTGGTCAGAGTCTTGAGACAGTCATACCTCTCTTTGGTGCAAAGTTTTCCAGTACAGAGAATGTGCTGAATCTTTCCGGGTACCAGTGCTTTTTTTTTTTTTTTTTTTTTTGTCTGTGGATGACTTGAGATGTCTTTTTCTTTTCTTTTTTTTTTTTAATTTTTTAAAGTTTTTCAGCGTAACAGTATTCATTATTTTTTTTAATTTTTTATTTTTTATAAACATATATTTTTATCCCCAGGGGTACAGGTCTGTGAATCACCAGCAATTGCACTATTGGGTATTTACCCTAAAGATACAAACGTAGTGATCCAAAGGGGCACGTGCACCTGAATGTATTCATTATTTTTACACCACACCCAGTGCTCCATGCAATCCATGCCCTCTCCAATACCCACTACCTACCTGGTTCCCCCAACCTCCCACCCCCCCACCCCTTCAAAACCCTCTGATTGCTTTTCAGAGTCCATGAGTCCACTGGTACCAGTGGTTTTTTAAAATTCAGTCAGCAAACTGTTTCACCAGGGTGGGCTGAACAGGTCTCCATACCAACACCAGCTGGAGAGAGAACAATCTTTGTCTTTAGAGAGGGATTCCTTCAGATATGGATCGAAGTACATAGTTGATGTGTTGATGTAGGAAGCATCCTGTCACTGTGCTCTGCTCAGTCACTACAACCACTGCTGCCTTCTTCCTTGGGCTCCTCAGTAACCCCCTTGCATTTTAGAAATGCTGTTTCTTGTGCTTACACTATAGTCTCTCACTGTGTCAAATAGAATGCCCTGTGGGGCACCTGGGTGGCTCAGTGAGTTAAAGCCTCTGCCTTTGGCTCAGGTCATGATCTCAGGGTCCTGGGATCGAGTTCCGCATCAGGCTATCTGCTCAGCAGGAAACCTGCTTCCCCCTCTCTCTGCCTGCTTCTCTGCCTAAAATTGTGGTCTCTCTCTCTGTCAAATAAATAAATAAAATCTTTAAAAAAATAGAATGCCCTGTTATTCTTGATATTCCTTTTCTATTCTAGTATCTAGGAGATTTCAAAGTCTGAAATAGATCTCAGACCAAGGAGACATAACATCACTTGGGCAGAGATCCTAGGAATACAGAACTATTCTGGACTGTAGAGTGAGTATCCTTTGTCCTTAGGAAATTTGTATTTGATGGAATACCTGAGCCATCACTCAGATTGTCCACAAATGACATTTCCTCATTTGGCCAGTTAAATTAAAGTTTTAGCCAAATGTTTCCCTTAATCTGTGCTACTGCCTAACTAGCACGAGGCCTCTGGCTTCCCCTACAGGGGGCCATCATTTCTATGTAGGGGGGATTCTCTGTTTTTGCTTTCTTCCTTATCAGTTTCTGCTACTTGTTCTATCTTGTCCACAAAGCTTACCTGGTATTGGGGTAGCAGTTAGTTTACTTTTGAGCAGAGGAAATAAGACAGAGTTGAAGTTTCTCAGGAAGAGTTCTTTCTCATCTCCTGCAACAAGGATATAAATGCCTTTCTTCTGTGATTCTTTCCTCCACAATGGCCTATGCCCTCTCTCAAACATAGATGTGACACCCTCTTAAATTAAAGTTGGGAAGAGCTAGGGCAAAGAGGAGAGTGCTTTGTTAACTTTGTAACTTCTCCAAAATCTGCATGATTTTTTCTCTCTTTTCCCCCTTATCAACTTTTTCTACTTCATGATTTCTTATTTCCTAGTCTGGTTTGGGGATTTGTTTCTCAGTACTTCTTTACCATATTCTTCTGATACTTGAAAGAATAAGACTCTTCTCCATTTTCCAGCAGAGTTTCTTTCTTCTTTACAATAAGAGAAACCCACTAGCTCCATCATTTCCATGACTTCCCTCTCCATCTTCCTGGTTGTCTTAATATTAAGGTTCTCTATAGCAGGAAGACTTAAAAAGAGCCCATAATCTTACCAGAGGGAATCTGACCTTCAAACAAAGGTTGGGGGCATAGAGAGAAAGAAGAAGAAAGAGAATGGTAGATTTCTATCTGAATGGTAAGATCTTCTTTTTCAGAGAATATGAGCCATTAATTCATGGAAGGAAATCATGAAATCAGAGGCAGGACTGAGTTTGGATAATTTAGCATTCCAAAGATGGAACGGTTCCCCACACTCTGATTTATATCATGCTTGACATGATTGAAACTCTATTTGAAAAACTTTTGCTGGTTTTTTGGAGTAGCAATTACACAAATTTGATTATAAAGACATTAAAATATTTTTTCATCATCCAAATCATTAATTTTTCTTAAGCATGGACAAGTTATCCTTTCTTGCTTGCATTTTTTTCTTTTTTTCTTTTTAAATTTCTTTTCAGCGTAACAGTATATGAAGACATACAAATGGCTATCAGACACTTGAAAAAATGTTCATCATCACTAGCCATCAGGGAGATTTAAATTAAAACCACTTTGAGATACCACCTTATACCAATTAAAATGGCTAAAATTAGCAAGACAGGAAACAACATGTGTTGGAGAGGATGTGGAGAAAGGGGAACCCTCTTGCTTACCTTTTAAATCTTTAAACTAGAGCTAATGATAATACCTTCCTCACAGAATGGTTGTGATCATCAGAATAGAATCATACATAGTATGTACACAATTGATTTCAGTTAATATTTTTCACTTGGAAAGCTCTTTATCACTTACAAAACACTTTGGCATACTCTCTCAATTCATCCACACAATTATTCTTATATAAGGGACACTCCATTTGATTTTTCAAACTGGATATGTTGCCACCAGAATAGAATTGAGATTGTATTAAAAAGGAAGATAAGGAAGATGTGGTCCATATACACTATAGCGTATTATGCCTCCATCAGAAAGGATGGATACCCAACTTTTGTAGCAACATGGATGGGACTGGAAGAGATTATGCTGAGTGAAATAAGTCAAGCAGAGAGAGTCAATTATCATGTGGTTTCACTTATTTGTGGAGCATAACAAATATCATGGAGGACAAGGGGTGTTAGAGAGGAGAAGGGGGTTGGGGTAAATTGGAAGGGGAGGTGAATCACGAGAGACTATGGACTCTGAAAAACAATCTGAGGGGTTTGAAGTGGCGGGGGTGGAGTGGGAGGTTGGGGTACCAGGTGGTGGGTAATATAGGGGGCAGGGATTGCATGGAGCACTGGGTGTGGTGAAAAATAATGAATAATGTTTTTCTGAAAATAAATAAATCAATTTAATAAAAAAAAATGAAAATGGCCTTTTGAGCAACTGCCAGGAAGATCTCTGTAGACTCTAAGACGTTTTGATATCCTGTGAATAAGTATTCTCTGCTTATTCTGACTGACACTCTATGGCTATATTCTATTTTACTTTCTGAGAATTGACTCAATTACCTAAAACAAACAAAAACAAACAACAAAAAACCCATCCTAGATTGAAATTTAACATGGTTTTCATAAAGTTACACATGGATGTCATTCAGATTATTCCCAGTTGTATCCCCAATTATATCCACAAGTTAGTTTATCCAACAATGATGATGATTCCTTAAACTGACTTTATGGTGAACTGTGATTTCTTTTTGATGCATAAATACCTGATAAAATCTAAGTCAGAAATTCAAGTTGAAAAAATGTTACATTCCTTCCATAATTAAATAATGATTTTTTGAAATCTTATTTCAATGAGAAAAAAAAAAGAAGGAAAATAAGAAAAGTGGATAGTAAGTATGCAGGTAACACACTCTGCCATGCATGTGTTGAGAGTAAAATAAGAAAATAAATACAGTGATGGAAATTAAGAACTAGACCCTTTTCCCAGTAACACCACTTTAGGAGATTGATATTCATGCAAATATTTATATCCAAATAAACAGCAAGAGAGACTGTCAGCGGCTAGAAAATCCTTGAAAGACAAAAACAAAGGTCAAGAAAACAAAAAAAATGAAGCAGTACAAAGCCAAAGATTTTAGTCAAAACTTGTAAACATGTATGGAAAAATTAAATATAGATTTGTTTCCCAAACTTCAACAAAGCACCTCATGTGGTACTTAAGAAAAATGAATGAATGTGATGATGAAAAATGTTTTAATATCTTCATAATCAAATTTATATAATTGTTGCTCCAAAAGGAGGCAAAAAATATTCAAAAAGAGTTTTAGTCAAGTCAAGCATGATATTAATCGGAGTGTGTCCATTTCAAAAATCACAAGTGCAGCCTTATATTTTAAACTAAGCAATCCGTTTATTTCTCAAGAAACTGTTCTAAGATAGAAACCCCAGTGAGAAAATTAATACATGCGTATAGTAGTCTTACATCCTGGATTTTCCAGAGGCAGTTTTAGATTAGATGATGAGTCCTAATCTAGTTAGCAAAGCATCATCATGATAGAACTTTATGAAGATTTAATTGGGATATTAATTTTTGCAATAAAAATGGAAGTTACTGTATAACAAAATGATGGCTGTTGGGTGGAAGAGTTTCTGAATCCTTGGATAATAATTCTAAGCAATCATTATTATGTAGTTGGTGGCATGCATTTTTCTCCTAATCCACCTTCTGGAAAGTCCCTTTCTTTCATCCTGCAAAAGTAAGTTTCAAGGTACTTGGAAGAACAGTCCTCCTCCTAGAAAAATATTGATCTCACCACATAAAAATTTACAATCCATACCATACTGGTTGAATGGAATATTAAAGTTCTAAAAGTTCCTGAAAAGCAATGGTCATAAAAACTTGGTATAATATAGGAATAAATTTGATGTCATATCAAATAAATATACATAAAAATGCAAATGTAAAGTGTATTGTATCACTGTAACAATTTCTTAACAATTTTCCTTACTGTTCTTTTAATACTGTTGCAGCAACAAATAACAATGAACTGTCAACTTATTTTTGAACTTAAGTAATTTATTATAAAGTAGATTATTTCCCTCTCCACTTTTTAGGAAGAGACATTCTATTATCTAAATCACAATTAAATGACCAATTAAGCTTTTAGTGAACCTTTGTTCACTAAAACATGTATGCTCTAATGAACCTTTGTTTAGGTAAAAATATTGACACTCAGAATCCTGTATATCTGAATATTTTGATGATGTTAGAATTAGAATTAGCCCCTTAAACTGGAAGAGATTATGCTGAGTGAAATAAGTCAAGCAGAGAGATTCAATTATCATATGGTTTCACTTATTTGTGGAGCATAACAAATAACATGGAGGACAAGGGGAGTTAGAGAGGAGAAAGGAGTTGAGGGAGATTGGAAGGGGAGGTGAACCATGAGAGACTATGGACTCTGAAAAACAATCTGAGGGTTTTGAAGGGGTGGGGGGTGGGAGGTTGGAGGAACCAGGTGGTGGGTATTGGAGAGAGCATGGATTGCATGAAGCACTGGGTGTGGTGCAAAAACAATGAATACTGTTATGCTGAAAATAAATTAAAAAATTTAAAAAAAAGAGAGAGGAAAAAAAAGAATTAGCCCCTTAAGGAGCTTAGAAAGGGATAATGTATAAGGAAACAAACAACATATATCTGAATGTCATTAGGCTAGCATAACATTATGGTCCCATAGAAATTTTGGATAATTGCTTTAAGGGTTTATTTATCAGGGGTAACCTAATAGAATCAAATAAGAAAAGAACCACAAACAGAAATAAATACATTTTCCTTTTATTTATAAATAACTAAAACAAAATGAGATAATATAATTGATCCCAGAACTATTAATCTAAATCATCAAATAGGACACAGAAATTTTTGTCACAGAAGAACCGTATTAACTACCCAGAAAATGCCCAGATGTGTACATTGCCTAGTTCATGTACACTCTAAGTGCCAAAGAAGAACCTAGTACTTCCATTTATCTGTATAATCTGGCCACTTTATGATTATAAGTGACCACATAGATGTTTTATTTAATAAGCTGATAGAGTTAACATAACTAGACTTATATTTGAATATTTGAATAACTATACAATCCTGATTGCTTTTTGTAATACTATACTGACCTGATAATGGGGGGATTATCCAGTATAGTTTGGATGATACTGAGATGCCCCAGAACTTTCCTCAGGGCTGCTTTTATCTCCTTATTCCGAAGGCTATAGATGAGGGGGTTGAAGAATGGAGTTACCATAGCATAGAACAAAGTTGCAACTTTCTGTATACCAGCAGAATGCCCAAGTCCTGGGCTCACATACATGATCATCAGAGAGCCATAGAATAGTGATACCACAGCCAAATGAGACCCACAGGTTGAGAAGGCCTTGTGTCTCCCAGTGGCTGAAGGCATACGCAACACAGCTAATAGGACAAGTGTATAGGACCCAAGGATAAAAAGGAAGTTACCAAAGATAATTAATGAGCTTAAAGTATAGCAAAGCTGTTGGATTGTTGGAGCAGAGGTACATGCCAATGCAAACAGTGGCCCTGGGTCACATACAACATGGTCAATAATGTTTGGACCACAGAAGGGCATCTGAGAGATGAATACAATGGGGATCAGGAACCACAGAAATCCACAAACCCAACAGATAATGACAAGTTTGGTACAGAAGTGTCCAGTCATGACGTTAGGGTAGTGCAAGGGATGGCAGATAGCAAGGTACCGATCAAGGGCCATGACAGCCAAGAGGAAACATTCAGATGTTCCCAAAGAGAAAAAGAAATAAAATTGGAGGAAACATCCAGTAAAGGAGATGGTCTTTTTATATGAGATGAAATTGACCAGCATCTTGGGAACTGTAGAAGAGACATACCAAATCTCTAGAAAGGAGAAATTTCCCAGGAAAATGTACATGGGGACATGGAGTCGGCATTCACACCACAAAGCACAAACAATGGCCCCATTCCCTGTTACAGTCAAAACATATGTTGTGGTGAAGAGTGAGAAGAGAAGGATCTGAATCTTCCACTCACAAGAAAAACCTAGGAGTATAAATTCTCTTACAGAAGAAAAGCTGGAGTATGGCGCAGAAACATTCATTGGGTCAGTAACCTGCAAGGTCAAGAGACATATTGCTATCAGTCAGGACTAGTTTTAAATGTGCTCCTTTTTAGAATGAAGAAAAGACAATGAACATGGGGTCATTTTTCAGAAGAATCATCAGTTAGGAAGAGAATGTAGTCTACTTGTTCTTGGTTACGTACTCTGAGTTTTGGGTATAGTAGGCAGCTGACTGCACAGAAAAAAACTGCCTGCTTCTGAATCTCTTCCTCATTATGGTACCATGATAGAACTAAGTAAAGTTAAATTCTTTTTTTTCTTTTAGAAAGAAATAGAGAGAGAGATAGAGAGAGAGAGAAAGAGAGATATGGAGGAGGGAGCTGAGGGAAAGGGAGAGAATCTTAAGCAGGTTCCACACTGAGCATGGAGTGCGATGCAGGGCTAGATCTCACGACCCTGAGATCATGACCTAAGCTGAAATCAAGAGTTGGACATTTAATCAACTGAGCCACCCAGGCACCCCAAGTTAAACTCATTTTGTAAAGCTTATTATTTTGGATCAGGGACTATGTATGATAGTTTCTGGATAGCATAAAACATAAAGTTAACACTTAATACATTACTAGTTTTTATCCTAAACCCATCATATAGGACAATAGACTCAGTAAAGAAGGTTTTGATTTTACTATTTACATTTCAGTTAATAGTATTTTTAAATATATCATTTACTTATATTTAAATACTATTTATATCTTTACCTTTTGAGCACTGCAGAAGGTTATAACACCTCTGTGTCAATCCCTTTAATTCCGAAATTTCTCAATGTTGGTTCATTAATGCTCCTGGTTTGGAATATTTAAAAAATATATACATACTACAAAAAGAAGCTAGATATATATATATAGTATATATAGTATTATATATTATATTATATATATATACCTCTCTCCTTTTTTCCTTCCCCCTTCCCATATATATATATAGATAGATATATATAGATATATATAGTATTTAAATATATCATTTAAATATGAAAAATAAATAGACATGTTGTATAGAAAGTAGTTTTAAGGCCAACATGCCTCATTTCTATTGCTATTGCTGTTAGCTTAAGCATCATAAAATATCATACCACAATGTTACTTACCAGCACGGACTTTTAATATTGCTGTGTTGCAGTGTCTTCTGTTGGAAGCGGTGGCTTTAAGTTTTCACTTAATCTTTTACCTGCAACTGTTGCAAAATAACAGCTAGGTGTGGGAGTTTATTTTTTGAGGACTTCCCCTCCCATAAAATTTGGCATTTTTAAAAATATATCATTGTTTAAATTAAAAATTTTAACCAGAAAACAGAAGCCAAATACTTTTTTTTTTTTTTTTTTTTTTGCTTGTGACTTTTCAAAAGCAATTTTTCATCCAACCTATTGTCCACACCAGCACTTGGAAAAGTCTTTTAGAATGATTTGGTGGAAGCTGTCTTTGTGCTTCTTTTTGTAGTATGTATATATTTTTTAAATATTCTAAACCAGGAGCATTAATAAACCAACATTGAAAAATTTCAGAATTAAAGGGATTGACACAGAGGTGTTATGACCTTCTGAGTGCTCAAAAGGTAAAGATATCATTATTTTGATACCTACCAAATCTCTAAAGAACACGTTTGATGAACCATATACTTCTTTGTCCAGCTGGATAAAGAGTTTTATTGCCTTATAAAATTAAGAATGTACTTTATCACATGTTCTTGTGGGAATTGGCCTCTATAGCATTAGGAAAGTTCTTCTCCTCCAAGGCAATGAATCTTTAAAAAGTTAATGATTGCATGTTCTCTGAGGAACTAGTAAAGAGTAATAACTTTAGAGGCACCATTATTACAGAGTTTCCTTGTCTGGAATATGGATTCCAGAAAGTTTCCAGAAGACACGATTTGAAGAAAAATAAAGTACAAATCACCCAAAGTTTTGAAGTTCATAAACACTTCTTTTTTTAATATTTTAATTTAATTTTTAGGTAGTAAACATATGGTGAAATATTGAATTCTGGAGTAGATCTCAGTGGTTCATCACTTACATGCAACACCCAGTGCTCATCATAAGTGCCCTCCTTAATGCCTATCACCCATCTAGCCCATTCCCTACCCAGCTCCCTCCATCACCCCTCAGTTTGTTCTTTATCATTAAGAGTCCTCTATAGCTTTTTTCACCTATCTCCTTTTGTACTTTCCCCCCTTCCCATATGTTAATCTGTTTTCTTTCTTAAGTGTTACACATGAGTGAAATCATATGGTATTTGTCCTTTCTGACTGGCTTATTTAGAATAACACATATAATATACACTTAGTTCCATCCATGTTATTGTAAATGGAAAGATTTAATTCTTTTTGATGGCTGAATAACATACCATTGTATATTATACTCCACGTCTTCTCTATCTATTCATCAGTTGATGGGTATTCGGGCTTTCTTTGTAGTTTGGTTCTTGTTGATAAGGCTGCTATAAACAAAAGAGCATGTATATCCCTTCAAATCTATATTTTTGTATTCTTTGGGTAAATACCTTGTATTAAAATTTCTGGATCATTGGGTAGTCCTATTTTTTCCCTTTTATTTATTGTCAGCATAAAAGTGTTCATTATTTTTGCACCACACCCAGTGTTCCATGCAATATGTGCCCTCTCTAATACCCACCATCTGCTTCCCCCAACTTCTCACCCCCCACCACTTCAAACCCCTCAGATTGTTTTTCAGAGTCCATAGTCTCTCATGGTTCACTTCCCCTTTCAATTTACCCCAACTCCCTTCTCTCTAACACCCCTTGTCCTCCATGATATTTGTTATGCTCCACAAATAAGTGAAACCATAGGATAATTGACTCTCTCTGCTTGACTTATTTCACTCAGCATAATCTCTTCCAGTCCCGTCCATGTTGCTACAAAAGCTGGGTATTCATTCTTTCTGATGAAGGCATAACCTCCATAGTGTATATGGACCACATCTTCCTTATCCATGCATCTGTTGAAGGGCATCTTGGTTCTTTCTACAGTTTGGCAATCGTGGCCATTGCTGCTATAAACATTGGGGTACAGATGGCCCTTCTTTTCACTACATCTGTGTCTTTGGGGTAAATACCCAGGAGTGCAATGGCAGGGTCATAGGGAAGCTCTATTTTTAATTTCTTGAGGAATCTCCACACTCTTCTCCAAAGAGGCTGCACCAACTTGCATTCCCACCAACAGTGGAAGAGGGTTCCCCTTTCTCCACATCCTCTCCAACACATGTTGTTTCCTGTTTTGTTAATTTTGGCCATTCTAACTGGTATAAGGTGATATCTCAATGTGGTTTTAATTTGAATCTCCCTGATGACTAGTGATGATGAACATTTTTTCATGTGTCTGATAGCCATTTGTGTGTCTTCATTGGAGAAGTATCTGTTCATATCTTCTGCCCATTTTTTGATATGGTTGCCTGTTTCATGTGTGTTGAGTTTGAGGAGTTCATTATAGATCCTGGATGTCAACCTTTTGCCTGCACTGTCATTTGCAAATATCTTCTCCCGTTCCGTGGGTTGCCTCTTTGTTTTCTTGACTGTTTCCTTTGCTGTGCAGAAGCTTTTGATTTTGATGAAGTCCCAAAAGTTATTTCCGCTTTTGTTTCCTTTGCCTATGGAGACATCTCTTGAAAGAAGTTGCTGTGGCTGATATCGAAGAGATTACTGCCTATGTTCTCCTCTAGGATTCTGATGGATTCCTGTCTCACGTTGAGGTCTTTCATCCATTTTGAGTTTATCTTTGTGTACAGTGTAAGAGAATGGTCGAGTTTTATTTTTCTACATATAGCTGTCCAGTTTTCCCAGCACCATTTATTGAAGAGACTTTTTTCCACTGTATATTTTTTCCCATTTTGTCAAAGATTAATTGACCATAGAGTTGAGGGTCCATATCTGGGCTCTCTACTCTGTTCCACTGGTCTATGTGTCTGTTTTTTATGCCAGTACCATGCTGTCTTGGAATACACCAGCTGTCTCTACACCTTAAAGAACTGGAGAATCAACACAAATCAAACCAACTCTACACATAAGAAGGGAAATCATCAAGATTAGAGCTAAGATCAAAGAGGTAGAAACCAAAGATCTAGTAGAACATATCAATTAAACTAGAAGCTGGTTTTTTGGAAGAAACAATAAGATCGATAAACCATTGGCCACACTAATCCAAAAGAAGAGAGAGAAAGCCCAAATTCATAAATTTATGAATGAAAAGGGATAGATTGCAACTAACACTATGGAAGTAGAAACAATCATCAGAAGTTATTATCAACAGTTATATGCCAATAAGTTTAGCAACCTAGATGAAATGGATGCATTCCTGGAAAACTATAAACTACCAAAATTGAACCAGGAAGAAATTGACAACCTGTATAGACCGATATCTAATAACGAGATTGAAGCAGTGATCAAAAACCACCCAAAAAACAAGAGCCCAGGACCTGATGGATTCCCTGGGGAATTCCACCAAACATTCAAAGAAAAAATAACACCTATTTTCCTGAAGCTGTTTCAAAAAATTGAAGCAGAAGGAAAACCTCTAGACTTTTTCTATGAAGCCAGCATTACCCTGATCCCCAAACCAGGCAAAGACCCTATCAAAAAGGCGAATTTTAGACCAATATCACTGATGAATATGGATGCTAAGATTCTCAACAAGATCATAGCCAACAGGATCCAACAGCACATTAAAAAGATTATCAACCATGACCAGGTGGGATTCATCTCTGGGCTACAGGATGGTTCAACATTTGCAAATCAATCAATGTGATACAACAAATTAATAGGAGAAGAGAGAAGAACCACATGGTCCTCTCAATTGATGCAGAAAAAGCATTTGACAACATCCAGCATCCGTTCCTGATTAAAACACTTCAAAATATAGGGATAGAGGGAACATTCCTGAACCTCATCAAATCTATCTATGAATGACCCACAGCAAATATCATCCTAAATGAGAAAAAGCTTGCGTCCTTCCATTGAGATCAGGAACAGGACAAGGATGCCCACTCTCACCACTCTTGTTCAACATAGTATTATAAGTCCTGGCAACAGCAATCAGACAACAAAGAGAAATAAAAGGTATCCAAATTGGCAATGAAGAAGTCAAACTCTCTGTCTTTGCAGATGACATGATTCTTTATATGGGAACCCCAAAAGACTCCACCCCCAAACTACTAGAACTCATACAGCAATTCAGCAACGTGGCAGGATACAAAGTCAATGTGCAGAAATCAGTGGCTTTCTTATACACTAACAATGAAAATACAGAAATGGAAATTAGAGAATCGATTTCATTTACTATAGCACCAAGAACCATAAGATACCTGGGAATAAACCTAACCAAAGAGGTAAAGGATTTGTACTTGAGGAACTACAGAACACTCGTGAAAGAAATTGAAGAAGACACAAAAAGATGGAAGACCATTCCATGCTCTTGGATTGGAAGAATAAACATTGTTAAAATGTCTATACTGCCTAGAGCAATCTATACTTTTAATGCCATTCCGATCAAAATTCCACCGGTATTCTTCAAAGAGCTGGAGCAAATAATCCATGTGGTTTTAATTTGAATCTCCCTGATGGCTAGTGATGATGAATATTTTTTCATGTGTCTGATAGCCATTTGTATGTCTTCATTGGAGAAGTGTCTGTTCATATCTTCTGCCCATTCTTTGATATGATTGTCTGTTTTGTGTGTGTTGAGGTTGAGGAGTACTTTATAGATCCTGGATATCAACCTTTTGTCTGTACTATCATTTGCAAATATCTTCTCCCATTCCGTGGGTGGCCTCTTTGTTTTCTGGTTTCCTTTGCTGTGCAGAAGCTTTTGGTTTTGATGAAGTCCCAAAAGTTTATTATTGCTTTTATATCCTTTGCCTTTGGCGACATCTCTTGAAAGAAGTTGCTGTGGCTGATATTGAAGAGATTACTGCCTATGTTCTCCTCAAGGATTCTGATGGATTCCTGTATCACATTGAGGTCTTCTATCCATTTTGAGTTTATCTTTGTGTACAGTGTAAGAGAATGGTCGAGTTTAATTTTTCTGCATATAGCTGTCCAGTTTTTCCAACACCATTTATTGAAAAGATTGTCTTTTTTCCAGTGTATATTTTTTCCTGTTTTGTCAAAGATTATTTGATCATATAGTTGAGGGTCCATATTTGGGCTCTCTACTCTGTTCCACTGGTCTATGTGTCCGTTTTTATGCCAGTACCATGCTGTCTTGGTGATCACAGCTTTGTAGTAAAGCTTGAAATCAGGTAACATGATGCCCCCCGCTTTATTTTTGTTTTTCAACATTTACTTAGCGATCAGGGTCTCTTTTGATTCCATACAAATTTTTGGATTATTTGCTCCAACTTTTTGAAGAATACCAGTGGAATTTGGATCGGAATGGCATTAAAAGTATAGATTGCTCTAGGCAGTATAGACATTTTAACAATGTTTATTCTTCCGATCCAAGAGCATGGAATGGTCTTCCATCTTTTTGTGTCTTCTTCAATTTCTATCATGAGCATTTTGTAGTTTACCTGTTTACAGTCCTTTACCTGTTTGGTTTTGTAGTTTACCTGTTTACAGTCCTTTACCTGTTTGGTTAATTTTATTCCCAGGTATCTTATGGTACTTGGTGCTATAGTAAATGGAATCGATTCTCTAATTTCCCTTTCTGTATTTTCATTGTTAGTGTATAAGAAAGCCACCGATTTCTGCACATTGACTTTTTATCTTGCCACATTATTGAATTGCTCTATGAGTTCTAGTAGTTTGGGGGTGGAGTCTTTTGGGTTTCCCATATAAAGAATCATATCATCTGTGAAGAGAGAGAGTTTGATTTCTTCATTGCCAGTTTAGTTACCTTTTATTTGTCTTTGTTGTCTGATTACTGTTGCTAGGACTTCTAATATTATGTTGAGCAAGAGTCGTGAGAGTGGGCATCCTTGTTGTGTTACTGATTCAAATGGGAGGCTGCAAGCTTTTTCCCATTGAAGATTATATTTGCTGTGGGTCTTTAATTCTGTTTTTAACTTCTTGAGGAAACTCCATACCATTCTTCAGAGGGGCTGCACCAGTTTGTATTCCCACCATCAGTGCAAGAGGGTTTCCTCTTTCCTTGAAGGATAGCATGGCAGAAATCTTTAGATATGAGAGAAGAGCAACAAGTGCCTGCATTTAAGTTAATTGAGTTAAATACTGCAGAGGAACATGTGGCATCCCAATTAATATGACACAAGCATCTAATTTCATTGATTAGTGTCCCATTTTTACCTTAATTTGTGTAGCATGGCTAAAATCCCTAAGTGAGAACGAATGCTCATACCACATAGTGTAAAAGTGATTGAGAACATCAAGAATCTATGACATAAATAATCTTTGACAAAACAGGAAAAATATACAGTCAAAAAAAAAAGTCTCTTCAATAAATGGTGCTAGGAAAATTGGGAAGCCATATGTAGAAGAGTGAAACTCGACCATTCTGTTACACCATACACAAAGATAAACTCGAAATGGATAAAAGACCTCAACATGAGGCAGGAACCCATCAGAGTCCTAGAGGAGAACACAGGCAGTAACCTCTTCGATATCAGCTACAGAAACTTCTTTCAAGATATGTCTTCAAAGGCAAAGGAAACAAAAGCAAAAATAAACTTTTGGGACTTCATCAAAACCAAAAGCTTCTGCACAGCAAAGGAAACAATCAAGAAAACAAAGAGGATCCCATGGAATCCACAAGCAACCCACGGAATGGGAGAAGATATTATCAAATGACAGTACAGACAAAAGTTGATATCCAGGATCTATAAAGAACTCCTAAACCTCAACACACAAAAAACAGATAATCATATCAAAGAATGGGCAGAATATATGAACAGACACTTCTACAATGAAGACATACAAATGGCTATCAGACACATGAAAAAATATTCATCATCACTAGCCATCAGGGAGATTCAAATTAAAACCACATGGAGATACCACCTTACACCGGTTAGAATGGCCAAAATTAGCAAGACAGGAAACAACATGTGTTAGAGGGGATGTGGAGAAAGGGGAACCCTCTTACACTGTTGGTGGGAATGCAAGTTGGTGCAGCCTCTTTGGAGAACTGTGTGGAGATTCCTTAAGAAATTAAAAATAGAGCTTCCTGATGACCCTGCAATTGCACTCCTGGGTATTTACCCCAAAGACACAGATGTAGTGAAAAGAAGGGCCATCTGTACCCCAATGTTTGTAGCAGCAATGGCCATGGTCACCAAACTGTGGAAAGAACCAAGACGCCCTTCAACGGACGACTGGATAAGAAGATGTGGTCCATATACACTATGGAGTATTATGCCTCCATCAGAAAGGATGAATACCCAGCTTTTGTAGCAACATGGACGGGACTGGAAGAGATTATGTGAGTGAAATAAGTCAAGCAGAGTCATTTATCATATGGTTTCACTTATTTGTGGAGCCTAACAAATAGCATGGAGGACATGGGGAGTTAGGAGAAGGGAATTGGGGGAAATTGGAAGGGGAGGTGAACCATGAGAGACTATGGACTCTGAAAAACAATCTGAGGGTTGAAGGGGTGGGGGGTGAGAAGTTGGGGGAAGCAGATGGTGGGTATTAGGGAGGGCACATATTGCATGGAACACTGGGTGTGGTGCAAAAATAATGAACACTTTTATGCTGAAAATAAATAAAAAATAATTTGGAAAAAAAAGTCTATGACATAGGAACAGAGGTCTGTGGACCACAGACCACTTGAGGAATTTCCTAAAGCAAAGTCCTCACATTGAAAGACTAAAGGGGAAAGTAGTATTTAGACTTTTTTTTACCTCTTAGTTACACTACTTCAGGACTTAGGAACTCATAAAACATCGCCTTGATCTTATTACTTCCTTGCTCAAAAAACATCAATGATTTTATTATTTGGAAATTTCCATGTTTTTCATAAATTCGTTTCAGATTACTTTTCTTGTTTAACTTTTCTTACTCCCTTTTATAGGTAAATTGGACAGCATTTCATTCTCTGGATAGCTTTCAGCTTCTAATATTAATTTCTTTGTGGTCTCTTTGTCTATTTAGAATGTTTATTACCTCCATCTATACCTGCAAAAGCTCATCTATCCTTCAAGATCTATTTCAAATGACATTTTTCTGTAACATGTTCTCTTATTCTCCTAACCAAAGCAACTTTTCCATCTATGAATTTTTATTTAACCATCTGTGTATGATTCTTATGACACTTGTCCTCAGCTGCTTTATGTTATACTTATTTGTATACTAAGCTGTTCTCTCCTCCCAGATTGTAGTTTTGAAAACAAAGAATAGGTATTAATCAACTTCAAATTAATCAACATGATAAAAATACATTGTATTTACTGGTCCTCATTAAATATTTGTTTAATAAATGACATCTTAAGAATTATATGAACTTCCCTTTCTCCTCATTTCATCCTCTCCTTCCTTCTCTCCCCCACCCTGCCTTTTGTTCTTTCATCTGATTGTTGTGGCTAGGCCTTCAGGTACTTTTTTGAAAAAAAAGGGTTAAGAGTGGACATTCTTGTCTTGTTCCTGACCTTAGAGGGAAAGCTCTCAGTTTTTCACCATTGAATATGATGTTAGCTGTGGGTTTTTCAAATATGGTCTTTATATATACACACACATACTGTATATGTATATATATATATATATATATATATATATATATACATACACATACTTTCTTCCTTCAAAATATTTATATTCTATTCTTTAAAATATATTTCCTTAAAATATATATCATTCTTTATTTAAAATTATTTAATTATTTAAATAATTAAATAATTTAATTATTTAAATTATTCTATTATTTATTTAAAATTAAAATTACATATATATGGGTAAACACAATGGAGGAATGGAATATGGTTGTAAAGAGAAAATTAAGAATGATTTTAAAAAAGGAATTGATAATATAAGAAACTGGTTGGAAGAGTAAAAAAAAAAAGAGGAAAGTGATCAGGCTGGGACTAGAACAAAGCCATGCACTAGATTAAGGGTATATTTTGTTCTGTTAGAAGAAACTGTACTCCAAAATTTTAATGAAAGAAAAACTCATTTATATACAGAAAATAAGGTTAACTACAATGATGAGATAGAAAATGACTATAAAATGAAAATTTAAAAAGTTTTAAAAAAAGATATTGATGAGATGAAATAGTTAAAATAGGTTAAAATAGGTAAGAGGAATAAATTTTAAAAAATAGGAAAAGAAAAAAACACTAAAATTAAAAAACATTAACTTTGAAAGAATGAAGAATTGTGGGGAAAAAGCCATGAATTCTATGTGTTGTATTCTCCTAGCACTGGTGTTTTGCAGTTCTCTTTGATCAGTAGACTTGGTCTTGGCTGGATGTTCTAGCTGATCTTCTGGGGGAGGGACCTGTTGTAATGATTCTCAAATGTCTTTCCTGAGGCAGAATTGCACCACTCTTACCAGGTGCCAGGCTACGTAATCTGCTTAGGTTTGCTCTAGGTAGCTGTTGTTCTCTGAAAGCTTTCCATACAGCTTTGGAGGAGGAGAATGAAGATGGTAACCTCCCAATCTCTAGCTCCAGAGAAGCTGAGAGTTTGGGGTCCCCCCTCTTCAATGAGCCCTCAGAGAAAAGCAGTCAATCACACCTGTCTCCCTGGTGTCTGGCTTCTCTCTGAGTTCACCCAGCCTGTGATCAACTGTTTCTATCTCTGGCGCATGGCTCTGTTTGGAGTTTCCAAACCCAGCAGTTTCCTGCAGCACACTTCTGACTGCTTCTCCCAGTGGAAGAAGGGGGGTGTCTCCTTGGATCTGCCACTTGTGAGGTCCTTGCTTGAAGAGTAGTGGCCCAACTGTGCCTTGGATCCTGGATTATAGTAACTCTGAGCTGAGACTCCCCTCCTCAGCTCTGTGTTTAAACCAGCTTCCCCACTCTGATACCTGGGAGCTCTGCTGAATTCCAGCACCCCTGGTTTTTCTGTGACCCTGCAGATCCTGAGACCACAGTGTCCAGGGAGGCCTCCCCCTGCCCCTTGCTTAGTCTCTGCAGTGACATCCCTCAGTGGACCAGACTTCTAAAAGCTCATTTTGTGCACTGCTGCACTATTGCTTGCCAGGAGCCTGCCTCTCTTCCTGTGGTCTATCTTCCTGTATATCGCCTTGGATTTACTTCTCCCTATGTCCTACCTTCTGGGGAGTGGTTGCTTCTCTGTTCATAGAGTTTATGCTACTCTTCTCTTCGATCTCCTTTGAGTTTGTAGGGATTCATAATGGTTTGGTAACTGTCTAGCTGAATTCCTGGGACCAGACAAAATTTAGGTCTTCTACTCTTCTGCCATCTTTCCTTTTGTTGTTTTAATGATTTTGGACCATTGAGTTTTTATTTTCATTTGTCTCCATGTATTTTTTGATTTCATCTTTGATTACTTCATTGATCCATTGGTTGTTTAGTATCATTTAGTTTCCATATGTTTATGTTTTCCCCAGCTGTGTGTGTGTGTGTGTGTGTGTGTGTGTGTGTGTGTGTGTTTATTTCTAGTTTCAAACCACTGTGTACATAAAAGATGCATGGCATGATTTCAGTCTTTTAAGGCTTGTTTTATGTCATAAGGTGATCTATTCTGGAGAATGTTCATGTGTACTTGAAAAGAATATATATTCTATTGTTTTTGGTTGGAATATTCTCTATGTATCTGGTCCATGTGTCATTCAAAGACATTGTTTCCTTATTTACTTTGTGTCTGGCTGATCTCTCATTAATGTAAGTGGAGTGTTAAAAATCTCCTAACATTATTGTATTACCATCAGTTTTTCTTTTATTCTCTGTCTATTAATATTTATTTTATATATTTAGGTATCACACTGTTGTGTTCAGGAATATTTACAATATCAACAGATGAACAGATAAAAATGATGTGAAGTATATATTTTACATATATGTGTATGTATATATATATATTATATACATACACACACAATGGAATATTACTTGACCATTAGAAAGGATGAATACTTACCATTTACATTGACATGGATGGAACTGGAGGGTATTATGCTGAGTGAAATAAGTCAGTCAGAGAAAAACAACTATCATATGGTTTCACTCATATGTGGCCTATAAGAATCATCACAGAGGATCATGAAGGAATGGAGGGAAAACTGAATGGGAAGTCATCAGAGAGGGAGACAAACCATGAGAAATCCTTAACTGTAGGATACAAACTGATGGTTGCTGGAGGAGAGAGTGGTGAGGAGATAGGATAATTGGGTGATGAGCATTAAGAAGGTCATGTGATGTGATGAGCACTGGGTGTTATATACAACTGGTAAATTATTGAATACTACATGTGACATTAATAATGTACTATATGTTTGCTAATTGAATTTAAATTTTAAAAAAGGAAAAAACAGTGTATTCTTTTGTTGGATTGATTCTTTCATCAATATGTAATATCTTTCTTTGTCTCTTGTTACAGTCTTTGTTTTAAAGTCTATTTTATCTGATGTAATATTGCTACTGAAGCTTTTTTTCCCCCTACTTTCATTTACATGGCGAATATTTTATCATCACTTCACTTTCAGCCTATTTGTGTCATTGTATCTGAGGTGAGTCTCTTATAGGCATCATATAAATGGGTCTTTTTTGTTTGTTTGTTTGTTTTAATCCATTCCACCACTCTATTCCATCAGAGAATGAAAGAGAAATAGGCAGGCTAGAGACCCATCAAATTAACAAGCAATGTCACTCTATAAAATATATATTTTTTCAAGATCCATTCCTGCAGTGCTGGCATTCTGCATTTCTTCTGAGTTCCTGAAACACTAGAAGACTAGCTTAAATATTAATAAACTCTCTACCTACACCTACTGTAATTAGTTCATTTTCTTCATCCTCTAATATGCTTTGCCTTAATTAAGTCTGCCCAGACTTACAGGATTTTCTTCTCATATTATTGTCTGGGTATTTATTCTACAATATTGTTGATAAGAAGACAACATGAAAGCAAGGAAAACAAATAATTGTCATTTAATTTGATTTTAATTGTCCATCATTAATAAATGAAGAGATTATGTTCAGTTGAGGTTTTTTTAATTGTTTAAAATCAATTTAATTAACATATACTTTATTATTAGTCTCAGAGGTAAAATTAAGTAATTCATAATTGCATACAACACCCAGTTCTTATTACTTGAAGTGCCCTTTTAATGCCCATCACCCAGTTATTCCATCCTCCCACCCACTTTCCCACCAGCAATCCCGTTTGTTTCCCATAGTTAAGAGTATCTTATGGCTTACCTTCCTCTCTGTTTCATTTTATTTTATTTTCCCTTATCTTCCCATTATGTCCATGTGTTTCTTTCCTCAAATTCCATATATATATGAATGAAATCATATGTTATTTGTCTTTCTCTGACTGGCTTATTTTGCTTAGCATACTACCCTCTAGTTCCATCCTCATAATTGCAAATTGAAATATTTCATTCTTTTTGATGGCCTAGTAATATTCAGGTGAGTGTGCAAATATGACTCATCTATAGAGATTTTGTTACAGAATTGACATGCTTAAGACCCATCATTCATCTTCTGAGAATCTAGAATTGATAGGATTCAAGCAAGTGCAATTTGTAAAAAGGGCCTGTTGATTTTGATATATACTCTGAGTTGAGAATCAATGATATGTAGAAATACTTTAAGTGGAGAGATTAATCAGAAATTTGAAGAAGACAAAGAACACATTATCTGTGAAAGACCAACCTATACATTAAAACAAGAAATGTATATAATCTTTTCATGTGTCTGTTAGTCATTTGTATGTCTTCTTTGGAGAAGTGTCTGTTCATGTCTTCTGCCCATTTTTTGACATGATTATCTGTTTTTTTTGGTGTTCAGTTTGAGGAGTTCTTTATAGATCTTGGATATCAATTCTTTGTCTGTAGTGTCATTTGCAAATATCTTCTCCTATTCCGTGTATTGCCTCTTGGTTTTGTTGACTGTTTCCTTTGCTGTGAAGAATCTTTTTATCTTGATGAAATCTTGAAAGTTCATTTTTGCTTTTGTTTCCTTTGCCTTTGGAGATGTGTCTTGAGAGAAGTTGCCGTGTCCAATGTCAAAGAGGTTATTGCCTATGTTCTCCTCTAGGATTTTGATAGATTCCTGCCTCATGTTGAGATCTTTCATCCATTCCTTTCATCATTATTAGCTATAAGGGAAATTCAAATCAAAACCACATTGAGATACCATCTTACACCAGTTAGAATGGCCAAAATTAACAGGACAGGAAACACAAGTGTTGAAGAGGATGTATAGAAAGAGGAACCCTCTTACACTGTTGGTGGGAATGCAGCTTGGTGCAGACAGTTGGAAAACGATGTGAAGATTCCTCCATAAATTAAAAATAGAGCTATCCTATGACCCTGTAATTGCACTACTTGGTATTTACCCCAAAGATACAGATGTAGTGAAAAGAAGGGCCATATGTA
Organism: Mustela putorius furo; assembly: GCF_011764305.1. Lineage (NCBI taxonomy): Eukaryota > Metazoa > Chordata > Mammalia > Carnivora > Mustelidae > Mustela > Mustela putorius. Next base: position 14,392,321 of record NW_025422045.1, read on the forward strand.
CCCCAGTGTTCATAGCAGCAATGTCTACAGTTGCCAAACTGTGGAAAGAGCCAAGATGCCCTTCAACAGATTAATTGATACAGAAAATATGGTACATATATACAATGGAATATTAAACAGCCATCAGAAAGGATGAATATCCAACTTTTGTATCAACATGGATGGGACTGGAGGAGATTATGCTGAATGAAATAAGTCAAGCAGAGAGAGTCAATTATCATATGGTTTCACTCATTTGTGGAGCATAAGGAATAACATGAAGGACATTAGGAGAAGGAAAAAAAAGTGAATTGGGATAAGTCAGAGGAGGAGATGAAGCATGAAAACTGTGGACTCTGAGAAACAAACTGAGGGTTTTGCAGGGGAGGGGGATGGGGGCATGGCTGAGCCTGTTGGTGGGTATTAAGGAAGGCACCTATTGCATGGAGCACTGGATGTAGTACATAAACAAGGAGTCCTGGAACATGGAAAAAAATAAAATTAAATTGTTAAAAAATGTATATGATCTTAGATTGTATTCAGCAAACTATAGGTATTATGCAATAAACTATTAAAAGTAGAAATCTGATTATCAAGTTCTAGATCCTTCCCATGGAATAAGTGCCCATGATAATAATGTAATAATCAATTTCATTCTGGGATGCATTTGCTCATAAAATATTTTTACAGTGTGTTGACTGTATGAATGTAATCTCCATATGAAAATTCACAATCCTTGATATATCCAAAGGAGATTAGAAAATTTCCATTGTTTCAGAGCTCAAGTAGGGCTGTACATATGACAGCAAATGGTTTCCTGTCTTTTTTGCTTTTCTTTTCTTTTCAAAATGATTTAGACAGTGAGGTGGTTTCTTCCATATTTATCAGATTGTAGCTTTAGATGTACCTGGGCACCTGAGTCTTTAGGTAGGTGAAGAGGATGGTTGCATATGTGGTGTAATTAAGACATCCAAAAGTTCCTTGGGCCCCCGATCTCTCTCTCACATGTTCTTCTTGAAATACCGTGTAATGTGAAATTTCTTGGTATTAAGAATTTTTCTTTTTGGAATATCTGAATAACTATCATATAACTTTCCCTGACTGACTTGAGAAAAATGCAGATTTTGTCTCACTCAATATTTTACCAAGAGCTAGTTGTAGATTGAAAATATACTGAGCTAGACAGAGAAACATCTATTTCTTCACTGCTTCAAGGGAAGGAATGTGCCAATGTTCTCTAATATTTTATTTGTAATCTGAGATATACCCACCCAATATCAGGAATGAATATAAATATAGAGCAGGAGGAAATTGACAAACAATATCTTAGTATAAACTTTACTTCTTTTAAGTGTACCTATGGTTGTTGAAAAGTCCAAAAACAGCATAATTTTGATTTCCCATACTGTCTTCTCCTATGAAATGGACATGGTGGGACACCTGGTTGGCTCAGCTGGTTAAGCATCTGACTTTTGATTTTGGCTCAGGTCAGGATCTGCAGGTCCTGAGGTCAGACTCTGCACTCAGGAGGGAGTCTGCTGGAGATTCTCTCTCTCTCCCTCCCTCTTCCTCTGCCTGTTCCCACAACCCTACACTCTTTCTCTCCCTAAAATAAATATATCTTAAAAACAAAAGAAGCAGGGGTGCCTGGGGGGCTCAGTCAGTTAAGTGTTTGCCTTCAGTGCAGGTCATGATACTAAGTCCTGCTTTGGGCTTTCTCCTCAGTGGGGAGTCTTCTTCTCCCTCTCCCTCTCCCACTCCCACTACTCTCTCTCTTAAATAAATAAATAATCAATCTTTTAAAAAATAAAATAAAAAAAATATTGTCTCACTTTGAGGGACTTAAGTCATTAAAGATTTTTTATTTAAATTCAGTGTAGTTTATTTAAAATTATAGCAATAATTACAATGTATAACAATAATAACTATATGTTATTAAATTCAAAGCCAACTATACATTAAAAAAATTCAATGTAGCTAACATATACTGTGTTATTAGTTTCATGGGTAGAATTTAGTGATTCATCAGTTGTATATAACACCCAGTGCTCATTACAGCAAGTGCGTTCCTTAATGCCCATCACCCAGTTACCCCATCCCCTACCCCTCCCCTCCAGCAATCCTGTTTATTCCCTAGAGTTCAGTATCTCTTATGGTTTGCCTCACTCTCTTTTTCATCTCACTTTATTTTTCCTTCCTTCCTCTATGTTCATCTGTTTTGTTTCTTAAATCCCACCTATGAGTGATTTTTTAATGTAAGTGTATTTTGTTCATAATCAGATTATATTTGATTTTGAAGCAATGTTGGAAGATATTATTATCTTCATATTAGATTGAATAAACAAAGAATAAAACTCAGGTCTGATAGCTTGCCTGAGGTCAATGCATTGGTGTAATGATTTTCATGTTCTGATCACCTCATATCCGGTTCATTGTCTCCTTCCCTCCCTCCCTAGTTTGTTGTAAATTCATCTTGAAAACATTATAGGAATGAGGAGTTGAAAGTTATGCAAAGTATTCCTCATTCTATTTATACACGATAGTATATTTCCCACCTCACAGAACTTAGGTTTTTCATCTTATAATATGATATAAACATATAAAACTCAGTATCTTTTAATTCATATACATATATATATGTATAAATATATAATAAGTAAATATATTTTATTTTTATTTTATTCATTCATTCATTCATTTATTTATTACATTTTTTCTTAGTTGAATTTTACTTGTTCCAATTTCATTCTTTTTTCTCTAGGTCACTTGATACTCTTTTTTTTTTTTTTTTAAAGATTTTATTTATTTATTTGACAGACAGAGATCTCAGGTAGGCAGAGAGGCAGGCAGAGAGAGGAAGGGAAGCAGGATCCCTGCTGAGCAGAGAGCCAGATGCAGGGCTCGATCCCAGGACCCTGGGATCATGACCAGAGCCGAAGGCAGAGGCTTTAACCCACTGAGCCACCCAGGCACCCCGGTCAATTGATATTCTTGACTTGATGAAAAAAAATGATTCCAAGGTGACAGAATTTCTTCTTCTGGACTTTTCATCTTCCTGGGAGCTACAACTCTTTCTTTTCTTAATATTTTCTTTATTTTACATGACTTTTTCTAGGAATTCTCTTGATAATGGTAACAGTGTGAGCTGATGCCTGTCTGCTCCAATTTCTTATGTAATATTTTTGGGGCCGTCTGTCCCTTATTGACCAATGCCTGAGCTGTGTTACCATGCCCAAGATATTAGGAGATTTTCTAAATCAAGGCAAGATAATCTCTTTTTAGGGATGCTTGGCTCTTTCTGGAAGCCAGAGAGATGTTTCTGCTGACAGTCATGGCCTATGATAGGTATGTTGCCATATGTAATCCTTTGTACTACCTGACAGTCATGAAACATCAGCTGTGCTTTCAGTTGGTTTTTCCCTGTTGGTGTGGGGGATTCATCCACTCTATCACACAGGTCGCACTGGTGATCCAGCTGTCAGCTGTCCTATGACCCTAATGAACTGGACAACTTCTACTGTGATGTCCCACAGGTCATCAGCTATCGTACATGGATACATATGTAGTAGAGGTGCTTATGGTCTCAAACAGTGGTCTGTTATCTCTTGTATGTTTTTTGGTCTTACTGCTCTCTTATGCCATCATCCTGATCACCCTCAGAACTCACTTTGGCCAGGGCCAGTGCAAGGCATTCTCTACCTGTGCCTCCCACTTAACAGTGGTCAGCCGGATATTTGTGCCATGTGTATTCATCTACCTGAGGCCTTTCTGCAGCTTCTCTGTGGATAAAGTGTTTTCTGTCTTTTACACAGTAATCATTCCCATGTTGAACCCTCTCATCTACACACTCAGAAATGCTGAAATGAAATGAAGACAGCCATGAGGAAGCTGAGAAAAAAAGCATGTGGCATCCTTCTGCCATATTAAAGGATGAACAGAAGGAGGTGATTTAGAAAGCATAACTTTTTGGGGAACTCATCCTATATATGGATATATGCATGAAACCAATTCCATGACTTTGGCATAAAAACCAGCATCAAAAGTTTAATGCATTGGTGTTGATTGTTATTGAGGCATGGTGACTTTATTGGGTGTTAAATATTAGGAAGGGGAGTTTATTGGCCCAGAAATTGAATAGTAGGTTCAAAAGGACACCTTGAAAGATCAACCCTTCTACCCTTTGTCTATGACTAGTCTTCCTTGATTTATGTCACTTCACTTTTAAATTCTCTTCAAATGAAAGAAGTTATCTCCTTTTTTGTCTTCCTCATCTGGGTGTAACAATTTCTAGGTCAGGAGGTTCCTTCTCATGTCCATTAGAGTCTCTTCTGATGAAAGCCTGAAAACAGCACTAACCACCCTACCTATTAATGTTTACCTAGGGACTGTGTTATATATTGTGCCAAATTTTAGAAATGCACCTGAGTTCAGTTCAGGTAAGTGAGCATGCTCTTTGTGAAGTTTACATGTGAAGGCAAGGAAACCTGAGAGTTCTGAGTGTTGGAAACTCCCAATTTTCTCTCCTGGGGGTTTCTCTAGAAGAGGCATCCTATTTCTATAAGTGGAGTTACAGCAAAGGGTAAATGTATAAGCTGGCTCTTTAACTGGCCATAATATTTAAGAGCTCTGACATGTAAAGGAAAAAAGGGGGAGGGGAAAGACATGATATATGGTTTAAAGTAGTTATTCCAAGTCTTGGAGGCATTTTTAGAAAGAGGTAATAATATTCTTCACTTTTTTTTCTTATTTTTAAAATTTTATTTTTTATAAACATATAATGTATTTTTATCCCCAGGGGTCCAGGTCTGTGAATTGCCAGGTTTTCACACTTCACAGCACTCACCATAGCACATACCCTCCCCAATGTCCATAACCCCATCACCCTCTCCCAAACCCCCTCTCCCCAGCAACCCTCAGTTTGTTTTGTGAGATTAAGAGTCACTTATGGTTTGTCTGCCTCCCAATCCCATCTTGTTTCATTTATTCTTCTCCTACCCCCTTAACCCCCCATGTTGCATCTCCACTTCCTTATATCAGGGAGATCATATGATAGTTGTCTTTCTCCGATTGACTTATTTCGCTAAGCATGATACCCTCTAGTTCAATCCACGTTGTTGCAAATGGCAAGATTTCATTTCTTTTGATGGCTGCATAGTATTCCATTGTGTATATATACTACATCCTTATCCATTCATCTGTTGATGGACATCTTGGTTTTTTCCATAGTTTGGCTATTGTAGACATTGCTCTATAAATATCCTGGGTCCTAAATCAGGAATATTCTTCACTTTTACAAGTGAACTGGGATTTAAAAAAAAAAAAAATTTATTTATTTTAGAAGGAGAAGAATGGAAGTGGAGGGAGGGGCATAGGGAAACAAGAGAGAGAAACTAAGGCAAACTCCCATCCTAGATTAGAGGCCAATGCAGGGTTCAACCTTAGGACCCTGAGATCATAACCTCGGCTAAAATCGAGTCTGACCGCCAACCAGCTGAGCTATCCAGGTGCCCCAATCTCAGATTTCTTCAGTGACTTTTATTAGTTTACTCAGAAAATAATATGATCACAGAGGAAGGCTAAAAATTTTGGATAATTAAGATTAAGCTAATATTTTTCTTTCTAGAAAATCTTTGCCTCAATTAGATGGACTAATTGCATCTTTCCTATTTTATCTACAGAAGATCTCCAGTTTTAAGAGATCACTAAGAACATGCACAAAAGCATTTATATTTAAGGTTATCTATTTCTGATGTTTGGATCTTCACAACTTCTTTTATCTAAAGAAAGATTAATTCTGTTCACTAAATAATAATATATTGATGGACTTTATTTTTTCTATATTTTTATATTTGCTCACTTATTTCCTAATCAGTTGTGATGGAGAGTATTTCAAAATTACTTAGCTGAAACACATAACTCAGGAAATGAATATTTGAAACTCCACCAAATAATAAGATTTACTAGGTATATTGCAATACCTGTGATCTTGTAAGAGCTTGGATGATTTCTTACTAAGATGAGTGAGGAGGGGTTGGCATCCCTGTGTGGATCACACTTTCCTTACCATCCCTGGTATGGACCACATTCTCCTCTTTGACTCTACAACATTTCCACAGAGGTCCTTTGCCTATAGTCAATATCCAGAGAGATTATCTGATAATTGTCTTTCTCTGATTGACTTACTTCACCTAGCGTAATACCCTCTAGTTCCATCCACATCATTGCAAATGGCAGAATTTCATCTTTTTTATGGCTGCATAGTATTCAATATTTATCTATATCTATATATAGATATAAGTATATATCTATATCATATCTATATATAGATATAAATATCTATCTATATCTATATCTCACATCTTCTTTATCCATTCATCTGTTGATGGACATCTAGGTTCTTTCCATGGTCTGGCTATTGCGGACATTGCTGCTATAAACATTTGGGTGCATCTGCCCCTTTGGATCACTACATTTGTGTCTTTGGGGTTAATACCCAATGGTGAGATTGCTGGGTTGTAGAATCGCTCTACTTTAAGCTTTTCAAGGAACCTCCATACTGTTTTCCAGAGTGGCTGCACCAGCTTGCATTCCCACCAAAGTGTAGGAGGGTTCCCCTTTCTTTGCATCCTCACCAGCATCTGTAATTTCCTGACTCGTTAATTTAACCATTCTGACTGGTGTGAGGTGGTATCTCATTGTGCTTTGATTTGCATTTCCCTGACGCTGAGTGATGCTGAGTACTTTTTCATGTGTCTGTTGGCCATTTGTATGTCTTCTATGCAGAAATGTCTGTTCATGTCTTCTGCCCATTTCTTGATTGGAGTATTTGTTCTTTAAGGGTTGAGTTTGATAAATTCTTTATGAATTTTGGATACTAGCCCTTTATCTGATAGGTCATTTGCAAATATCTTCTCCCATTCTGTGAGTTGTCTTTTGGTTTTGTTGACTGTTTCCTTTGCTGTGCAGAAGCTTTTCATCTTGATGAAGTCCCAATCGTCCATTTTTGTCTTTGCTTCCCTTGCCTTTGGCAGTGTTCCTAGGAAGAAGTTGCTGTGGCTGAGATTGAAGAGGTTCCTGCCTGTGTTCTCATCCAGGATTTTGATGGATTTCTTTCTCACATTGAGGTCTTTCATCCATTTTGAGTCTATTATTGTGTGTGGTATAAGGAAATGGTCCAGTTTCATTCTTCTGCATCTGGCTGTCCAATTTTCACAACACCATTTGTTTCCCAACACCACTGTCTTTTTTCCATTGAACATTCTTTCCTGTTTTGTCAAAGATCAGTTGGCTATAGAGTTGAGGGTCCATTTCTGGGCTCTCTATTCTGTTCCATTGATCTATGTATCTGTTTTTGTGCCAACACCATATTGTCTTGATGATTACGACTTTGTAATAGAGCCTGAAGTCTGGAATTGTGATGCTGCCAAGATTGGTTTTCTTTTTAAACATTCCTCTGGCTGTCTGGGGTCTTTTTTTTAAAATATTTTATTTATTTATTTGACAGAGAGAAATCACAAGTAGATGGAGAGGCAGGCAGAGAGAGAGAGAGGGAAGCAGGCTCTCTGCTGAGCAGAGAGCCCGATGCGGGACCCGATCCCAGGACCCTGAGATCATGACCTGAGCTGAAAGCAGTGGCTTAAACCACTGAGCCACCCAGGCGCCCCGTCTGGGGTCTTTTCTGATTCCATATAAATTTTTTAAATTTAAAAAAAAATTTTATTTATTTTTTAAATTTCTTTTCAGTGTTCCAGAATTCATTGTTTATGTACCAAACCCAGTGCTCCATGCAATACATGCCCTCCATGATACCTACCACCAGGCTCACCCAACCTCCCACCCTCACCCCTCCAAAACCCTCATATTGTTTTTCAGAGTTCACAGTCTCTTATGGCTCATCTCCCCCACCAATTTACCCCAATTCCCTTCTCCTTTGCAGTTCCCTATGTCCTCCATGTTATTCCTTATGCTCCACAAATAAGCGAAACCATATGATAATTGACTGTCTGTGCTTGACTTATTTCACTCAGCATAATCTCTTCCAGTTCTGTCCATGTTGATACAAAAGTTAGGTATTCATCTTTTCTGATGGAGGCCTAATACTCCATAGTATATATGGACCACATTTTCCTTATGCATTCATCCATTGAAGGATCTGTACTCAAAGAACTACAGAACACTCGTGAAAGAAATTGAGGAAGACACAAAAAGATGGAAAACCATTCCATGTTCATGGATCAGAAGAATAAACATTGTTAAAATGTCTATACTGACTAGAGAAATCTATACTTTCAATGCCATTCTGATCAAAATTCCACTGGCATTTTTCAAAGAGCTGAAGCAAACAATCCTAAAATTTGTATGGAATCAGAAGAGACCCTGAATTGGTAAGGAAATGTTGAAAAAGAAAAACAAAACTGGGGGCATCACATGGTCTTATTTCAAGCTTTACTACAAAGCTGATTCCACATAAATGTTAGGATTATTTGTTCCATTTCTTTGAAGAAAATTGATGATATTTTTATAGAATTTATGTTAAATGTATAGATTGCTTTAGGTAGCATAAACGTTTTCAAAATATTTGTTCTTCTAATCCATGAGGGTGGAATATTTTTTCAATTTCTTTGTGTCTTCCTCAATTTCTTTCATGAGTACTTAATAGTTGTCTGAGTAGAGGTTCTTTGCCTTTTTGGTTAGGTTTATTCCTAGGTATCTTATGGTTTTGGGTGCAATTGTAAGGGGAGTTGATTCCTTAATTTCTCTTTCATCTGTATTCTTGGTGTAAAGAAATGTGACTGATTTCTGTGCATTGATTTTATACCCTGACACTTTATTGAAATACTGTATGAGTTCTAGCAGTTTTGGAATGGACAGACAGTAGGGTGCCACATCCCTTTTTCTTTTTTTAGATTTTTTTTTATTTATTTATTTGACAGAGAGAGATCACAAATAGGCAGAGAGCCAGATGCGGGACTCGATCCCAGGACCCTGAGACCATGACCTGAGCCGAAGGCAGCGGCTTAACCCACTGAGCCACCCAGGCGCCCACACATCCCTTTTTCTAATGTTCTTCTTTTATAAAAAAATTTAGAGTCTTGGGATATCATTTGAATTGTCCTGTTGTTATCTGGGATTGGTAACATTATATTCAGAAAAAAACAAGAATTATGTATATTGCCTTTGGCAATTTCAATTCTCCAATCTTGCTTTATCAATGGCCTATATTAAAATTTTCTTTATCAATAAGCTATTAGAATTTCTGTTTGTCAGACTGTACATGATTGCTATCATCTCCAGATTTCTCTTCTCAAATACCTTGAATGCACTTCCAGGGCCTGCCTGAGCCTCTCCTTTATTTCTGTCCTCTGAGAGCAATGCCTACACTTGTATGGGAACTTTTAGGCTGAAGGCACTGTGTGTAAACTGAGGGTACAGAGTCTGGAAATCTGGGTGGCAGAGTTCATATTCACACATGAGAGACCACCTGTGTTGGGATTTAGACCCAAGAGAAGAGGTGGGCTGGGGACTGAGGGGCAGGGCTTTCTCTTTTCACACTGTCATGTCTGGTGTAGAAATGTAAAGAGTTTGAGGATTTTATTTAATTACTTAATTAAATTTTAATTAAATTCTAGTTCTTTAACATACAGTGCAATATTGTTTTCGGGAGTAGAGTTCAGTGACTCATCACTTATATCCTACACCTAGTGAAGGAGCCTAAAATTGTAAATTTGAAATTGGTCTTGTAGTAATTATGAGAACATGAGAACATTGTTCTTTGAGTATGAAAATTTAAACTTATTCAAATTTTGTTACATTGATTTAAAGCTTTTAGACATATGTTACATGGGGTCCATTTGTATTCTTGCTCTGGGTAGCACAGATATTTGAGGTAGATCTGCTCCTTCTTTCCAGCTCATGCGTCCTTTCAGGGGTATTGAAATAACTGAAAGGAGACAAAGACAAGTCCTATTCCTGAAACCATTTGAGGATAACTGACTTAATATTTCCAGAATATTAAGTAACGTGTTTGTCATCACCTAGCTCCAAAGTACACATTATGTGAGTGGGTAAAGGTGGTAAAAAAATCAAAGTTCCCATTATCAAATTTCTCCCTTTAAGAACCTTAGAAATGAGCAGTTATTATTGGAGAGATATCAGCATGCCACCAAAACACTTGCTTTTAATTTATAAATTATAGAAAACATTTCCTGGGAGATGTTTCTCTAATAAATAACTCCTAGGGATGTTTTTATCTTTTAATATTCATTCACCCATTAATTTATTAATTAATTTACTATTTATTACTATTTATTATTATTAATTTACTATCCATTTCTTAATTCAACAACTGTTTGCTGAGTGCCTATTATGTACCAGGAAATGTGGTAGACAACTTGCCATTTGGATTTTCCACCAGGCATCAACAGATTACCTAAGTATCTAATTTTATATAAAGTCTTTCAGGAAACACCAGGAAAATGTGAAATCATTCTCAGATAACATCTGAGTCAGATAATTGGGAAAAGTAGGGCAGAGAGGAGAGAATAGAGCAATGGACTGTGGAGTCAGACAGCTTCATCATGCCCAGCTTGTCACTCACCAGGGTGCAGGCAACATAACTTCTTGACGCTTGTTTGAGTATGCAGTGAGGACAATAACAACATACACCTCATAGTGTTCTCAAGAAAACTATGTAAAATAATACTTGTAAAGCTCTCATAAGCACTTAAGTATTGACTGCTTATGTTACCATTATTATTAAATGTTATGTTAAAAGAGAAACAAAGATTGATAAAAGGCTATACAATTCTTTGAACCTAGTGAAATGCAGTGCAGAAAGATGAATTAGAGCATTTGACTCTGGACCCATGCCATATGACAGTAAAATCCTTAGGAACTCCTCCCTTCATATTGAAACCAACCTTGACACAAGAACTGCATGTTAAGTGATACATGAATCTTCAAAACACATTTTTAGTGTTTTTAAAAAATGTCTGCTTTAACATCATACTTTTGAGGCCATCATTTTTAATTTAAATAATTTAAAAATATTTAGAACAATTTTAAATTTAGAGAAAAGTTGCAAGGATAGTACTGAGTTTCTGTATGGCTCATGCCATTTGCCATATTGTTAGCATCTTACACCATGTGGTGTATTTCTCAGACAAGTGAGCCAGTGCTGATACATTACGATTAGCTATCTCCACATTTTATTTAGATTTTTTTTATTAGATTAGATTTCAACAATTTTTCCTTAATGAATAGGCTTATCCAGGTTATCTGTTTTTTATTTATAGTCTTGCCAATTATTGATTTATTGTCCTTATGCTCTTTATTTTTCCAGGAAGCTTTCTGTAATTATACCATAAAGAAGTCAACTTGTAAAATTCTTTTACTTAGAAAAAATGGTGAAATCTATAATGGAAACATAGTGCAATCTTTTTCTTCTCAAGTAAATAACTTTTTCCTGTTTCTATCAGTCTCTTCCAATTTTTTTTTTCAGGTATATGGTTTCTCATCTGCAAATTCCATCTTGTCCTGCAGTCTGAGACAAATGTTATCATGGGTATCTATAGGGATAAGAGTGTGTGTGGGGATAGGGAAATCTAGGTTAATAACAAGGAGTCCCCACATTATTCACTGTGATATAGTTATCACTCTCAATCTTGGGTCCAGTTCTAAAGACTAAGGTTGTTCTGAGACCAAGTCTTGTTCCCGGTGCCCACTTACTGCCCTAGTACTGTCCCCTTGTATGAGCCTTTGAACAGTTTGCAGTTTCCTCATATCTCTATGTTGCTAAAGATGTTGCTTTCTTTACTAGAGTTGTTTACCCACTTCTTGCCTTTAGTACTCAGATTAAGAGTCTTGTCTTCGTGGAAGTCTTCTCTGATCTTATTCTTGTACAGTGTTATTAATTGGTCCTCATATGAATTCTTGTAGCATGGTGTGCTTATCTTTAATGAGCACAACACTCAGCATATTTATTGCAATTTTCTTCTCGCTAATTGGGATACCCCATCATTCAATGGTCTTTGAATCTGGAGGATCTGGCACAGTGCCCAGCCAAGAATAAATGCTTGATAAATCTTTATTTTTTATTTCCAAATTGAGGTATAGTTGACAATATAACAATGTGTAATGTTAAGTTGTAAAACTTGTTAATTTGGTATTTATATATTGCACCATGATACAACCATAACTTTGGTTTACACTTCTATCACATGAAATTATCATTTCTTTTCTGTGGTGAGAACATTTAAGATCTAGTCTCTTAGCAGGTTTAAAGTAATTATTGACTATAAGCACCATTCTATGCATTATATCCCTAGAGTTTATTTGTCTTCTAATTGCAAGTGTGTACTCCTTCACAACATCTCTAAATCCCCACGCCACCCTCCTTGGTAACTACCATTCTACTCTCTGTTTCTATAAGTTTGGCATTTCAGATTCCACATATAAACAAAATCACCCATTTGACGTTCTCTGACTGATGAGATGTGTTTTTAAAGAAAGGAAAATAGGAAGTGAAGGAAAAAAGGAACCTAGGGAAGAGGAAAGGGAAGGAGGAAGGAAGGAAACAGCACAAAAGAGACAGAAAGAGAGAAGCACTGACAGATTTTCATCTCAGAAAGAATTTGAGTGGGAGTTTATTAAAACAGTACTTCCACATTTGGCCATTCCTTTTCTAAACAGCCCCTTTATTTGTAACTTAGAGAGGTATAGTACAATAAACTGTTGCCAACAACAACAAAAGTGTACATCTGTGCTGCAACATGATAATTCTTTCTGCCTTACTGAGATGAATGCTATTAGAGTTACTGTATTTCTCTTTGTTGAGGTTGTGCCACTCAAACTCACTGAACTTCAGGTATGACCTGGAATTTCATGCTGTAATTCAGTAACAGTTTTCTACTAGATCACAGAAGTGTAATCCTCAAATCTTGTCAAGATCCCTTGACCCAAGTCCCTTAGAAATTCATTCATGTCAATATAAGACCGAGACAGGGCGCCTGGGTGGCTCAGTGGGTTAAGCTGCTGCCTTCGGCTCGGGTCATGATCTCAGGGTCCTGGGATCGAGTCCTGCATTGGGATCTCTGCTCAGCGGGGAGCCTGCTTCCTCCTCTCTCTCTCTCTGTCTCCTCTCTGCCTACTTGTGATCGCTCTCTGTCAAATAAATAAATAAAATCTTTAAAAAAATTCTCTTCCCCCCTGTTTAAAAAAAAATATATATATATATATATATATATATGACTGAGACAATATCTTTACTGTGTCACCAGTTTAAAACATTTTGCTTCTGCCCATTTTTTGATAATGATTATCTGTTTTGTGTGTGTGTTGAGTTTGAGGAGTTCTTTATAGGTCCTGGATAGCAACCTTTTGTCTGTTCTGTCATTTGCAAATATTTTCTCCCATTGTGTGGTTTGCCTCTGTTTTGTTGACTGTTTCCTTTGCGGTGCAGAATCTTTTGATCTTGATGAAGTCCCAAAAGAAGATTATTTGACCATAGAGTTGAGGGTCCATATATGGGCTCTCTACTCTGTTCCACTGGTATATGTGTCTGTTTTTATGCCAGTACCATGCTGTCTTGGTGATCACAGCTTTGTAGTAAAGCTTGAAATCAGGTAACGTGATGCCTCCAGTTTTATTTTTGTTCTTGATGAACAGACACTTCTCCAATGAAGACATACAAATGGCTATCAGACACATGAAAAAATGTTCATCATCACTAGCCATTAAAGATTCAAATTAAAGATTCAAATTAAAACCACATTGAGATACCACCTTACACCAGTTAGAATGGCCAAAATTAGCAAGACAGGAAATGACATGTGTTGGAGAGGATGTAGAGAAAGGGAACCCTCTTACACTGTTGGTGGGAATGCAAGTTGTTGTAGCCACTTTGGAGAACAGTGTGGAGATTCCTCAAGAAATTAAAAATAGAGCTTCCTTATGACCCTGCAATTGCACTCCTGGGTATTTACCCCAAAGATACAGATGTAGTGAAAAGAAGGGCTATCTGTACCCCCAATGTTTATAGTAGCAATGACCATGGTTGCCAAACTGTGGAAAGAACCAAGATGCCCTTCAACGGACAAATGAATAAGGAAGATGTGGTCCATATACACTATGGAGTATTATGCCTCCATCAGAAAGGATGAATACCCAACTTTTGTAGCAACATGGACAGGACTGGAAGAGATTATGCTGAGTGAAATAAGTCAAGCAGAGAGAGTCAATTATCCTATGGTTTCACTTATTTGTGGAGCATAACAAATAACATGGAGGACATGGGGAGATGGAGAGAAGGGAGTTGGGGTAAATTGAAAGGGGAGGTGAACCATGAGAGACTATGGACTCTGAAAAACAACCTAAGGGTTTTGAAGGGGCGGGGTGTGGGAGGTTGGGGGAACCAGTTGGTGGGTATTAGGGAGGGCAAGTATTGCATGGAGCACTGGGTGTGGTGTAAAAACAATGAATACTGTTAAGCTGAAAAGAAACAAAAAAAAATAAATCTGTTTAGTAATTAAAAAAAAAAGATTTTGCTTGTGTACTTGAGCTTCAGGAAATTTTAAAATGAAATTTTAAATGAAAACAGTTTAATGGTTTTAGAAACTACTGTACTTGGGCTTTTGGTGCAATATAGTGACACAGAGCATCAATTACCTTCCCTTGCACCAACTTTGAGTAAATGGTGCAACACTGTAAAAATGGCCTGCATATTTTTAATAAGTAATTTACCAAGTAGACTCCAATACAGTCTTACAAGGGGTCTCTTAGTGGGAATTATACTTGCAGTTTCTCTAACAGTACTCTCCAGATGCTACCTAATCACCTGTCTAGCCATTCCCTCAGGGCTGTGATGATGCATAAAGATTGCTGGCAGAATCTCTTTCTTGGAAGTCAGGAATAAAGAAATAAAGTATTACAGACCAAGGTAAGAAGGCCAAGGCACAGCTAGAAGCCATAAAATACTCTGAGAGAGGAGAAAGAGAGAGAGAACAAATAATGTAGAACACCTTCTCAGTAGAACACCTTCTCAGTCTATAGGTATAATTCTTCAGTGAAATGGGACAAACACATAAGAGGAATATCACTATATAGTTTTCAATCTTTTAGCATCAATATCTAGATGGAGAGCCCATTTTCATCTCAGAAAGGTTTATTGATCCAAGAAGATCTGAGATTGTCCAAATCCATGTCGTGGGACCAGACTCAAGATGGCCAGAGTAAGTTTCACATCTTTAATGACAAGTTAACAACCAGAGAGAAAGGCAAGGGCAATTTTAATATAGTCAAATCATATTCAGGAATAAAAAGGAATCTTCAAATTTTTCAACCAATTATAACATCTGTTCTAATAATTCTTTTTTTTTAATTTAAAGATTTTATTTATTTATTTGACAGAGAGAGAGCACAAGTATGCAGAGCATCAGTCAGAGGGAGAGGGAGAAGCTGGCTGTTCTCTGAGCAGAGAGCCTGATGTGGGGCTCTATCCCAGAACCCTGGGATCATGACCTGAGCTGAAGGCAGATGCTTAACCAACTGAGCCACCCAAGTTCCCCTGTTCTAATAATTCTATTAAGTAATTTAGGAAATAGTCTACTGTAATTTAAAGTGTATCAATATTATTTAAGTTGGAATTTAGTTCCAGGTTTACACTAAACAGTGCAGCCTAGATAATTCAGTTTCCTCCCTGAACTTTACTTTCACCAATGGTTTGATGAGTGAAATAAAGTCAAGTGATCACTAAGGTTTTTTTTTGTTTGTTTGTTTTTGTTTTTCATTTGCATTAGTATAGGATTTACATAAGTTATGGTCCAGTCTAAGAGGATTTGAGAAGGTCTTTTAAAGGCACTACTTTAAAATGAAAGGCTTTATGCCAGGTATTGGGTTTTATTTATCTTTTCATGTTCATAGCATAATACCGGATATGGCAAATGTGCTCCATAAATATTTCAATTGAAAGGATGAATAAATATTGGTGTTGTGTGAAGTGTAGATGATATAGATGGTACCATAAATAGTCTGTGTTATGCTACATGTACACATGGCCAGATTTTTTTTTCAAGACTTTACTTATTCATATTCCTTATCTCTTTAAACATTTTTTTTTTTTTGTCAAAGAGAGTGAGCACAGGCAGATAGAGTGGCAGGCAGAGGCAGAGGCAGTTTCCTGCTGAACAAGGAGCCCGATGTGGGACTCAATCCCAGGACGCTGGGATCATGACCTAAGCCGAAGGCAGCTGCTTAACCAACTGAGCCACTCAGGCGTCCCAATATTCCTTATCTCTTTGTTCCACAAATATTTAGTAAGTTACTCCCTCAGTTGTAGAAAAATACAGGAACAGGATAAATTGGTACTTTAAATGTTTCTATAGGTATAAGTTCAAAATATTGGCAGGTAATAAAATGATGTCAAGTGACCAGAGACATGAAAACATGTACATGTGTCTTAATGTCTCTATGAGGGATATTGAAGTCAAGGATACTATTGCACAAAGAGCTTGCTGTGGGAGGGAACTTCATGTTAGGAAAGAGATCCAGAATATTTGATCTCTCTTCCTTGCAGATCACTCACAGAAGAAACTAAAGACTAAATCTCTTTCCCAGAGGATTTTAGGGAGCTGCAGTCTTGTAATTTGTTTGATTTGAAATAATTTAGGTGGGCTTATGAAGTTGTTTCTTTAACACCATTATAGCTAGTATTTACTCTTTGGAATTATCTGAGAGACTAAATCTGACCTAAGAATGTGGATGGACCATTGGAAATGATCCATCCCATAGAGGCCCTGGTCCACAATGTTCAGACATTTGATACTGATGCTTCTGCTATTCTTTCACTGAAATGGTTATGACTTAGATTTACTGGTAACTTGTTGCTTTTATGTCCATTAATTAATAGGATATTCACATGGGTGGCATTATCTTTTCCCTGGGAAGACACTGAAGTTAATAGAAGTGAGAAAAATTATGTTAAGATCACACAGCCTGTAAGAGGCAGAGCTGTTGAGTCGGGCCATGTTGTTCTACCTTTAAATCCTATGATCTTTCTTCCAGTGAAGATAGTAGAAAGATCTTGGGTCTTAGAGTTGGAATAGTTTTCTCAGCCTCCGAGGGGACCCCAGATGACATTGAGATTGTCACTATTCAGAAAGAATATAGCAGCTGTTCAAACATTTTTGGGTCATCCTACCTAAACTCTTAAGGGAAACCGTTCAAGAATATGGACTATATTCTGGTAATACTGTAATCAAAGAATGTATTTGAGAGGGTGGGTGTCAGCAGTAGACATATTTTCTAAACATGGAATGCTTGGAAATACATATAAACGGGAACTAGGAGATGGGCATAGTAAGGAGTTTAGTGTCCTAAGAGGACTCTTATCCAGACTTTCTCCCTCTTCCATTCAGCATGTTCTCCAGTCAATAAGATGGGTGACGATAATTATATATTCATTTACAATGTGTCATGTAACCTAAGTGCTTCATGGGTGATTCTTCTAGCACTTATATGGTGTGTACTATTCCTTGTCTTTTTTTCTTTTTTGAAGATTTTATTTATTCATTTGAAACACACACACAGAGGGGGAGAGAGAGAGAGAGAGAGAGCAAGCACAAGCAGGGGAGTGGCAGGCAGAGTGAGAGGGAAAAGCAGGCTCCCCGGGGAGCAGGGAGCCCTATGCAGGAGTCGATACCATGACCCTGGGATCATTACCTGAGCAGAACACAGCAGCAGATGCCCAACAGCGTTCACCCAGGCGCCCCATGGCACACTATTCTTACACACATTAAACACCTGAGAAATATAGGTTTAGGTGTAACAGAAAATCCCATATGGGCAAATAATGTGATAAAAGATTAATGGAGAGGAGAATACCTATTAACTATGTTCAAGAAATATGAAGAATTTCACTTACTACTTAACATCAGTTAAATATTTTCACAAGACTCTTCCAGTTAGGCTTTACCATGCTTATAGTGGTTTGTGGTATTTATTCATTTTTTCAGGGAACCAGAGCCACCAAACCAGTATCACTTGGGTCCCCACGGAAGTGGCTAACAATGTCACGGAGTTTATATTCCTAGGACTTTCCCAAGATCCTGGAATGCAACTGATGTTCTTTGCCTTATTCCTCCTCTTCTACATCGTGATCATGGTGGGAAATTTGCTAATTCTGCTTACGGTCTTTTCTGATCCCCGACTCCATACACCCATGTATTTCTTCCTTAGTAACCTGTCATTTGTGGACATTGCCTATGCCTCAGCCACAACACCCAAGATGATTGCAGACTTTATTTCTGAGAAAAAGACCATTTCCTACTGGGGCTGTGTAACTCAGATGTTTACCTTCCACTTTTTTGGTTGTGCTGAGATTTTTGTCTTGACCATTATGGCTTTTGACCGCTATGCTGCCATTTGCCAACCTCTCCGTTATACTACCATCATGAGTGCCAATGTTTGTATTGTGCTGGCATCACTGTCCTGGTTGGGAGCCCTGGGTCATTCATTTGTTCAGACCTTCCTGACCTTTCAGCTACCTTTCTGCAATAATCAAGTCATTGACCACTACGTTTGTGATGTCCACCCAGTCCTAAACCTTGCCTGTGCTGATACAACCCTGGTAAATATGTTAGTGGTTGTCAACAGTGGTCTCATCGCTCTGGGGTGTTTCCTCATTCTTCTGGCCTCCTACACTGTTATTCTATTTAGTCTTCGCAAGCGGTCTTCAGAGAGCCGGCGCAAGGCTCTATCTACCTGTGGGTCTCATTTCACTGTAGTGACTTTCTTCTTTGTCCCTTGTTTCTTTATTTATCTGCGTCCATCCACTACTTTCCCACTGGATAAGGCTGTGTCTGTGTTTTATACTACCATCACCCCAATGTTAAACCCACTCATCTACACTCTGAGGAATGCGGATGTAAAGAATGCCATGAAACGGATTTGGAGCCGCAAGGTCTCCTTGAAGGAAAAACAGAAGGGCTAGCTTATCAGAATGGCAGAATTGGAGAATTAGCTGATACCTTAAACGGTCTGTAACTTATTAATGATTTTAAGGAATAGGCTTTAAAATTCAACTATCTTGTAGCTTTCATTGAACAGGCAGTAATTGAGACTATTTTTTTTTTTTCTGTCTTTAGGTGGGCTAAACTTAGACCTTTCCATGTTGTCAAGGTTTATCTTTTCTTACTTTTAGAGTAGGAGAATAAACACTCTAACTCAGTATCTCATTTAACTGCTATAGACCTCTTCAACTCAAATTAAGCTTTCTTAATCTATAATGAATGGTTAAGAATGAGGTTACAAGAGAAAGATACCTCTGAGGAACCTGACCACCTCTCTCTCTCTCTCTTTTTAAAAAGATTTTATTTATTTGAAACATAGAGAGAGAGACAGCGAGAGAGTGAACACACACAGGGGGAGTGGGAGAGGGAGAATCAGACCTCCCACTGAGCAGGGAGTCTGATGTGGGGCTTGATTCCAGGTCCTTAGGATCATGACCTGAACTGAAGGCATCCACTTAATAACTGAACCACCTAGGTGCCCCTGACCATTTCTCTTAAAAACAGAAGTGTATCTCCCCAGAAACTGCCTCCTTGCTCCCTCCCACCTTCTCTCCCTTCCTTCTCTTCCTCCCTTATCCTTTCCTTCCTTTCCTAGTCTTTCCCCACAAATATCACATAATATGGTAGGGGAAATGGATTCATAAAGAGATAATGAAAACACAATACAACAAATACAGAAATGCATACATAGAAATATACACTGCATACAATTGAGAGTTTAGATTTAAGTCCATAAACTGCTCAAAGTTTGGTCTCTGTAGAAGTGGGAAAAAAGGAACATTTAACATATTTTGGTGTGGAGCAATATTTTAAAGAACTGATTGGAAAATTTGAATACTTTATCAACCCAGTAGTATATTATTTTTACTGAAAGTTATCCTACTTTTTTTTTTTTGCAGTACACAGAATAGATTCATTAAAGCAAATAAAATGAATTGACATTTGAACTATTGAAATGACTAAATCAAAGAGAAGTATTATAAATTTTTGGTTGAAAGTACTTTCAATTTTTAAAAAGGACAAAATAGATACTTTTTTGTTGTGTTTTTTTAAATAAATTTATCTTATTTTTCAAGATTTCTTTTATTTATTAGAAAGAAAGAGCAAGCATCAGCAGGGGAGCTGCTGGCAGAGGGAGAGGGGGATGCAGGCTCCCTGCTGAGCAAGAAGTCAGATGTGGGGCATGATCCCAGGACCCCAGGGTTAGTGACCTGAGTGGAAGGTAAACACTTAACCTACTGAGCCACCCAGGTGCCCCTTTTGTTGTAAGATCAGAGTATAGCTGGGTAGCCTCTGTCTTTAGAAAAGGCAACTTTATTTATTTATTTTATTTCTTTTAATGAATTAATTAATTAATTAATTTTCATTTTTTTAGTTTTTATAAACATGTATTTTATCCCCAGGGGTACAGGTCTGTGAATGAGCACTCACCAAAGCACATACACCCCCCAATGTCCATAACTCCACCCCCCCTTCTCCCAACCCCCCTCCCCCCAGCAACCCTCAGTTTGTTTTGTAAGATTAAGAGTCACTTATGGTTTGTCTCTCTCCCAATCCCATCTTGTTTCATTGAGTCTTCTTCTACCCACTTAAGCCCCCATGTTGCATCACCACTTCCTCATATCAGGGAGATTATATTTTGAGGAAATTTTTAGATCTTTTTTCTTGACTCACATCTTTCAAGAATTCAGTGGGTTGGGCCTCTGCCTTCGGCTTGGGTTGTGATCTTGAGGTCCTGGGCTTGATCCCTGCATCAGACTTTCTGTATATCAAGGTGCCTACTTCCCCCTTCTCTCTGCCTGTCTCTCTGCCTACTTGTGATCTCTTTCTCTGTCAAATAAAAAAATAAAATCTTTAAAAGAATAAAGAATTCTGCCTTGATTAATTTCATCCAATGTTTATTTTCTGTGCACCTTAAGCACACCTCCATATAGTTTACAAAATGGTATCAGACACATTTTTTCCTGGTTTCATTCTTTTAATGGATTTTATCTCATTTCTAAAACTTATAAGGATATAATGTATCTTGCTTCTTTTCCACTCTGCATATTTAGCACAGTTCTGATGCACAATAGATTCTTGTGAGAGTCTATGTGTTGTAAACCCAGTATTTGTTTCTCCTTTTTTTCCCCTCAGTAACAGAGACTTGACCCCACTGAAATATTACATTTACCAGTCTCTCCTTTTCACTGGAGGTGGATACTATGATGTTGACAGTAGTTGGTGAGTGAGACTTTTGAAAACTCTTTAAATGGTCTCTCATGCTTTCCATACCTGATCACCACTAACATTTTGTTGCATTTCCTTATGGTTATTTTCCATATTACCTTTCCTCTGTGAAAAGGGATTAAACTATCCTTCATATTAATACCTATTTAAAAAATAAATATATTGAACTTATATATTTAAAATTTTGGTCTACATTAGTTTTCCCTTTCCCTCCTAAGATCTAAGTAAGACAACAACAAAAACCACAAAGGCGAAATACATTTAGACTCACAGTAACAAAGAAAACAGGACAGAAGTCAGATTCTGCAGACAAAAGATCACAACAAATGTTTGGAAAAGAGAAGACACAGATGTGGTAACTGATTTGGCTGGGTAGAAAAGGCTAACACTGAAGGAGCAACTGAGGGGGAGACTGAGGAGAAATAGAAAGATTCATCTTCCAGAATCCTTGACATGTTTGAGATGCCAGGACACAAGGTAAAGGAGATTGTGAGGTTCAGGACTAGTAACAAGGAGATTAAGAGACAGGCATGGTTCCTCTCTTTTCACTCTCAGATGTTCACACAGGCATATGCTTCACAAACAGAGTATTGACCTCTTTGCATTAGGAAGTTAAATTATTTTAGAGAAAAGTCTTTCACTTTCTGCCTTTGGACATCACAAATAGAATGGCTGCCTTTGTGCTAGAACTATGGCCAGCAGCCTATTGTTTAGTAAGATATGCTCTGTTGATCCAGAGCATTTGGGCAGAATTTGGGTGCTGAATTCTTTAATAGACATAAGATAGTTGGGATAAAAAGTGAGAATTTTGGAACACCCAAAGAAATTTGGTGGAATCTGAGATGATGCAGAAAAAATTCACTTTGGAAACCACTGATATCTTCACATTGATCAGAGATAATATTTGCAATCATGAAATGAGAACATGATACTTTAAAAAATGAACAATAAAAAATTAACCTTGGAAACTAAATAAAATGAATAATAAAATTAAGATAAATCAAAAGAAGGTTGAAAGATTGAGTCAAAGAAGTTCTTCATGTAAGTAGAATTTTAAAAGTCAAAGAAATGAAAAATAAAAAATACATGAAAAATATAAGCCAGAGGTAAAACATTCAACTCATATTTGTCCCAGGAGAACAGAGAGGACAGAGGGGAAGAATTTAAAAGAAACATTGAAAGGAAAACTCATAGCAGGAAGATTTAAGTCTCCAGATAGAGAAGATGTACTCGGTGCCCACCCTAGTGATGAGAAAACAATAAGTAAGGCACATTATTATGAAATTTTATTACCTTAGAGATTGAGAAAATTATTAAGTTATTGAGAAAGACAAAAAATATAGATCACAAAAAATATACAAAATTCAAAAGGCATTAAAGTATTCAATAATAACACTGGGTCCTTCAATATGGTAGAAATTTTCTGAATCTGATTTTCAGCCTAGAATTCTAGACAGAACAAAACCATCAATCAGGTATGAAAGTAGAATAAGACCTTTTCATCTATGGAAAGATTTGTAAAATTTACTTTATAAGTATCCTTTCTTTGAAAGTATGGGAGGATGTGTGCCAGCAAAAGCAACAAAGAGGAAGAGACACGTTCAAGAAATCAGTGTAGGGGTGACCCAAAGCATTTTTTTTTTTGGCAGTTTAGTTTTTTAATTTTTTCCATTTATATTATTTTATTTCTTTTCAGTGTTCCAAAATTCATCGTTTACGCACCATACCCAGTGCTCCAACCAAAGCACTTTTAAGATGATACTGTGCAGCAGGCATAGGGGGTGATAGAAATAAATGGATGAAAGCAGAAGGATAGAAGCCCCAGGAAGGGAGGCTTCAGAAAACAGAGAGGAAAGTGGGAATTTGTATTATCTAAGATGATGATGGAACATGACACATGTCATTCAAAGATATTGTTTCCTTATTTATTTTGTGTCTGAATGATCTATTAATGTAAGTAGAGTGTTAAAGTCCCCTAGTATTACTGTATATGCACCAATTTCTCCCTTAGGTCTGTTAATATTTGTTTTATGTATTGAAGTGTTCCAGTGTTGTGTGCATAGATATTTCCAATTATTATATCCTCTTGTTGGGTTGATACCTTTATCATTTTGTAAATCTTTGTCTCTTATTATAGTTTTGTTTTAATTAAGGTTTATTTTTTTTTATAAACATATATTTTTATCCCCAGGGGTACAGGTCTGTGAATCACCAGGTTTACACACTTCACAGCACTCACCAAAGCACATACCCTCCCCAATGTCTATTTTGTCTGATATAAGTCTTGTTACTGAAGATTTTTTTTTTTAATTTTCTGCTTCCATTTACATGGTGAATTTCATCACTTCACTTTCAGTCTGTTTGTGCCTTTAGGTCTGAGCTGAGTCTCTTGTAGGCAGCATATCAATAGGTCTTGTTTATTTCATCCATTCTACAACTGTATTCCACCAGAAAATGAAAGAGAAATAGGCTGGTTAGAGACCCATCAAATTAAGAATTGCTTTCCTTAAGTCATGTCATTCTAAAAAATGCTTTCAGGATCAATCCCCCCAGGATAGCATTTGACATCTATTCTAGTTCCTAAAACACAAAATAGCTAGAGAACTAGTTTAATATTAATATGCTCTCTACCCAAACCTACTACAATTAGTTCCTTTTTCTTTCATCCTCTAATATGCTTTGCCTTGATTAAAACTTCCCAAATTCATAGGATTTTCTTGCCATATTGTTGTCTCGGTATTTATTCTACAATATTGTTGATGAGAAGACTTGGGAAGAAAGCAAGTAAAACAAATAATGATCATTTAGACTAATTTGATTTTAATTGTCCCTTGTTAGTAAATGAAAAGATTATGTTCTGGTGAGTTTATTTTTAGCCTCGACCTGTTAATATATTTTATAAGCATGTGTATTTTATTGTTCTCTATGTCCCCCAAACTTTTAAAGACATTTAAAAAAAATTATGGGTATGTAATTGACATATAAAAATTATTAATTTCATGTGTACAAAATGATGACTCAATATTTGTATATATTGCAACATGATCTCTGCATAGGTCCAATAACACCCATCACTATCACCACACATAACTACAAGAGGTTTTTCTTGGGCAGAAATCAAATAGCTTTCTCATCACTGGATGAGGTGGGATTCAATAGGTCAGAGAACCAGTTGTTGGGTGAAGCATTGGGTGTATAGCTGAATGGGATTATTTAGAAGTTTCTTTCCATTCTTAAGAACCTGTGACTGGATGATATGTAAACTTGTTGCTTGGTAAAGATGGTTCAACAATGATTATGCATCATTTGGCAAATGTTATCCTGAGTATGGCCATAATGCCTACGAGGAAGGATATCTAAAACTTATCCATAGAGATTTTGTTAAAAAATTGACATGCTTAAGTCCCATCATTCATCTTCTGAATTAGAATCTCTGGGTACAGGGTTCAGGGCAAGGATAATTTGTAAAAAGGTCCTATTGATTTGGTATATACTAGTTGAGAATCAATGATGTATAGCAATAATTGAAATGGAGAGGTTAATTAGGAATTTGAAGAAGACAGAACACATTATCTGTGAAAGACCTACCTACACATTAAAATAAGAAATGTAGGGGCGCCTGGGTGGCTCAGTGGGTTAAAGCCTCTGCCTTCAGTTCAGGTCATGATCCCAGGGTCCTGGGATCGAGCCCCGCATTGGGCTCTCTGCTCAGCAGGGAGCCTGCTTCCTCCTCTCTCTCTCTGCCTGCCTCTCTGCCTACTTGTAATCTCTGTCTGTCAAATAAATATATAAATCTTTAAAAAAAATAAGAAATGCTTGACTTATTTCGCTAAGCATGAGTGGGTAGGAGAAGAATAAATGAAACAAGATGGGATTGGGAGGGAGACAAACCATAAGTGACTCTTAATCTCACAAAACAAACTGAGGGTTGCTGGGGGGAGGGGTTTTGGGAGAAGGGGGTGGGATTATGGACATTGGGGAGGGTATGTGCTTTGGTGAGTGCTGTGACGTGTGTAAACCTGGTGATTCACAGACCTGTACCCCTGGGGATAAAAATATATGTTTATAAAAAATAAAAAATTAAAAAAAATAAGAAATGTATAGGATCTTAGATATAATGTATTCAGTAAACTATAGGTATTATACAATAAACTATTGAAAGTAGAAATCTGATATCATGTTCTAGTTCCTTCTTGTGAAATTAGTGCCTATGATAATAACATAATAATCTGTTTTGTTTTGGGATGCATTTGTTTATAAAACATTTTTACAATGTCTCGACTATACTATGTTGCTTTTCTGCATGCCCAATGTTCTTTTACATAAGGACATTCTTTTTGTATGGGTGATTCAACATTTGCTCATAACTTATGTTAAGATAGTCTTTGTCATTGTATTGGTGAGAAAGCCTACTTTTCCTGCAACACACTAACATTTCTGCTTCATGATTCAGTAATATCTGTATTATCATGATTCAGTAATATCTGTATTATTGGTGTACTCTATACTCTGTCACTCTCTAATTTGAGTGTGCATTGTTTTGACTAGTTAACTCTATTCCAATGCCTATGTTTACAGCTACATTATAGTAATTGGGAATTTTCTTTTGGACAGAAAATTAACTTTTAAATTGAAGCCTATATTGAGAACAGATTCCCTATGGAAAAAGCATGAAATACCATAATGATGAAGAAATTTGAGTGTTTACTTTTTGTTAGGCTCCCTGACAAGCAGATTAATTCACTTAGTCTTTACTGCAACACTATGAAGAAAGTGCTATTATTATTACATCTTTAAATATGAGGTAATGGAGGCACACAGTAAGTCATGCAGGTAGGTGGAACCAGAATTTGAATTCAAGTTGTCTGCCTTTTTTTTTTTTTTAAGATTTTATTTATTTATTTGACAGAGATCACAGGTGGGCAGAGAGGCAGGCAGAGAGAGAGGGAAAGGCAGGCTCCCTGCTGAGCAGAGAGCCTGATGTGGGGCTCAATCCCAGGACCCTAAAATCATGACCTGAGCCGAAAGCAGAGGCTTAACCCACTGAACCACGTAGGCGCCCCAAGCTGTCTGGTTCTTACCACTATCACATGCTGTCTGTTAACTCCAACATTATTTGTAATTATCTGCTACCAAGTGAATTAAGTAGCCTCTGTGCTGAATGTTTTTGAGCTTCCTGATCAACACCTGATTTTAGCCACACACACACATACATATGTATGTATGTATACATACATACATATATGTGTATGTATACATATGTGTGTGTGTATATATGTGTGTGTATGTATGTGTGTGTGTGTGTGTGTGTGTGTGTGTGTGGATAGTCCCTTGGGAGCTCAGAATCAGTCTGATGGCATCCCTTCTACCTCAGTCCATGCCCATATATTGTTCTGCTTTTTCACCAGGGCCTTTTCAGAGGTCAGAGTTTGACATACTAGCAAATGTATTTTGGAAACATAAGGGTTAACATGCAACCGTAGTTAGTTGATAAATGCCTCAGCTTTGTGTCATTCAAACAGACAATTCTAAGAGGGTCTATTAGAATCGATTCCTCATTGATTACTGTAGCTTTTTCTCATTCCTCACTCCTGCTTCCTGAAACTACTGCCCAATAAACTACCTGCACCCAAGTCCTTCCCTCAGTTTTCTTTTGGGACAAACCAAAATAAGTCATTCTCCTTTGATTGTGTTGAAAACAAATTGTAAACCCCCTGGTAACAAAAGGATTTATTATCTGAAAGTTAAATTCACTCACTTTCCTAGCAGAGAGATCAGTACTTTAAATTTTTCATTTAGTGCCCTGACTAGAACTATATATACTTGGGCAGTGTAAAATACTAAGATCAGAATAGGTGAAAGACAAGCTTTGTATTTAAAATGGGAGGAGTGATTGTGAAAGTTGTGTGAAATAAGACTGTATGAAGCTTCTACAACATATGTGTTCTGAGGCACAGGATATTTAGGAAAACATACATATGTAAGTTGAGGATCTGGAAATTAAACTATTTATATTTATGTATTTCTTAGAAAGTCTTCAGGTACTCCCAGGGATATACAAAACCTAGTTTGAAGATTAATTCTCTAGAATACTATGTGTGTGTATACACCAAAACCAAACCAAACCAAACCAAACCAAACCAAAACTAATCATCACTAGCCATCAGAGAGATTCAAATTGAAGCCACATTGAGATATCACCTTAGACCAGTTAGAATGGCCAAAATTAGCAAGAGAGGAAACAACGTGTGTTGGAGGGGATGTGGAGAAAGGGGAACCCTCTTACACTATTGGTGGGAATGCAAGTTGGTGCAGCCTTTTTGGAGAACAGTGTGGAGATTCCTCAAGAAATTAAAAATAGAACTTCCCTATGACCCTGCAATTGCACTACTGGGGATTTACCCCAAAGATACAGATGTAGTGAAAAGAAGGGCCATCTGTACCCCAATGTTTATAGCAGCAATGGCCACGGTTGCCAAACTGTGGAAAGGACCAAGATGCCCTTCAACGGATGAATGGAGAAGGAAGATGTGGTCCATATGCACTATGGAGTATTATGCCTCCATCAGAAAGGATGAATACCCAACTTTTGTAGCAACATGGACAGGACTGGAAGAGATTATGCTGAGTGAAATAAGTCAAGCAGAGAGAGTCAATTATCATATAGTTTCAGTTATTTGTGAAGCCTAACAAATAGCATGGAGGATATGGGGAGTTAGAGAGGAGAAGAATGTTGGGGTAAATTGAAAGGGGAGGTGAACCATGAGAGACTATGGACCCTGAAAAACAATCTGAGGGGTTTGAAGAGGCAGGGGTGTGGGAGGTTGGGGGAACCAGGTGATGGGTATTATGGAGGGCACGGATTGCATGGAGCGCTGGGTGTGGTGCAAAAATAATGAATACTGCATAGTATTCCATTGTGTATATATACCACATCTTCTTGATCCATTCATCTGTTGATGGACATCTAGGTTCTTTCCATAGTTTGGCTATTGTGGACATTGCTGCTATAAACATTCGGGTGCATGTGTCCCTTTGGATCACTACATTTGTATCTTTAGGGTAAATACCCAATAGTGCAATTGTGATGCAACATGGAGGCTTAAGTGGGTAGAAGAAGAATAAATGAAACAAGATGGGATTGGGAGGGAGACAAACCATAAGTGACTCTTAATCTCACAAAACAAACTGAGGGTTGCCGGGGGGAGGGGGTTTGGGAGAAGGTGGTGGGATTATGGACTTTGGGGAGGGTATTTGATTTGGTGAGTGCTGTGAAGTGTGTAAACCTGTTGATTCACAGACCTGTACCCCTGGGGATAAAAATATATGTTTATAAAAAATAAAAAATTAAAATAAAAAAAAATAATGAATACTGTTATGCTGAAAATAAATAAAAAATAAATTAAAAAAACCCCAAACTAATCACAGGGTACTTTGGGTATAAAGGAAGAAATGTTACTTACTCCATGTCCCAAGAAAAGTTGAGATATGTTTTGGCTTTGCCAAAAGTAATGAGAAGTGACTTTGATGGGGGAGTCTGAGATTTCTTTTGATTATGGTAAGGAACACAAAAGCACAGAAATAATCAGTATTCATATTCAGCTAACATTTATTGCATGCTTTTTATGTGCTAGGGATTGTTTTCCAACTTTTATACTCATTATCTCATTAAAATCACACAGTAATTGTTCTCTGGGGTAAGAATTGTAAGAATTACCATTCTAATTTGAACTGAAATTATGTGACTTGCCAAATTCACATGGTTGATTAATGGAAGAATTGAATTCCTATCTAGATCTTCTGATTTAAAGTCTCATATCCTTTCAAAGATATTACAACATGATTGACAAAGAAATATAAGTAGAAGTTGAACAGAAATATAAGGTTTTTCCATCTCCCCACCACAGAACACACATGTTTAGTATTGCGTTGATTGAAGTTTTCCCTAACACAATTTCTACCACTACAAAACACCAGGCAAAATTAGGTGTCTCTTTCTTTGTGTTGTTGTGACAACTGGTACATACACTGGTAAGACATTTATTGCATTTTATGGTGATTATCTTCTTACATGCCTGCCTCCCCTAAAAGACTGTCATTTGAGGGAAAAGACTGTGTCTGAATTATCTTCATAATATCTACATAATCTAGTATCAAATGAAGTGTCTAATTTAGAGGAGATTTTCAGTGACTATTTTTCAAATGAATGATTACACAAATGAAAGAATAAAAAGGGTGGCCATTTCACCCATATCACATTAAACTAGATTATTCCACACTTCTTCTGGGTCTGATGCCAAAAACTTTTAAAGAAATTTTACACTTTCCCAGGACTTTCCAGAGAGCATTTTTCATTTCTTTATTCCTGAGACTGTAAATCAAAGGGTTGAAGAGTGGGGTCACCATTGCGTAGAACAAAGTCATGATCTTTGGCATCAGGGTAGAGTGGCTGGATCCAGGGCTCACATGCATCACCATTATTGTCCCATAGAACAGCAACACCACAGACAGATGGGACCCACATGTTGAAAAGGCCTTATGCTGACTGGATGCTGATGGCAACCGAAGCACAGCAAGTAGAACCAGGGCATAGGAGATGAGGATGAAAAAGAAGCTCAGGAGGATGATGAGGGAGCTTAGGGTATAGCTGATGAGCTTAGACATGGGGGCAGGAGCACATGAAAGGGTCAGTAATGGGCCTGAGTCACATACAAAATGATCAATTGCATTAGGACCACAGAAAGGCAGTTTGGAGATGAGAATAACAGGTACCATATACCAGAGAAAGCCACATACCCAACAGGAAATCGCTAGGTTGAAACAACGTTGTCCTGTCATAACTGTGGCATAATGCAGAGGATGACAGATGGCAAAGTAGCGATCAAAGGCCATTGCTGAGAGAAAGAAGCACTCCGTGGAGCCCATGGAAAAGAAAAAATATAATTGAAGGAAGCATCCAGTGAAAGAGATAGCTTTGGTCTCTGAGAGGAAGTTGATCAGTGTGTTTGGAACAGTAGAATTGACATACCAGATCTCCAGGAATGCAAAATTCCCCAGCAGGATATACATGGGTGTGTGGAGATGCTGGTCCCAACACACAGCGCCAATAATGGCTCCATTTCCCACGAGAGTCAGGAGGTAGACGATTGAGAAGAACATAAACAGAACAACCTGAATTTCCCTGCTGCAGGGGAAACCCAGAAGGATGAATTCCCTCACTGACTCAGAAGAGGATCCGTTTCCAGACATGTTCATTTAGGACGTAAGCTATGTTGCGATGAGATATCACAATGAGACCAAATCCTAACAACTGAGCATAACAGACAAGGTCCTTCATGATCTGATTTTTCTCTACTTATTTAAACTCATGGCTTTCCTGTGCTCCTTTGAGTTCTAGGCCCAATAGGAAAAGAAGAGTTGTACTTCCACCAAATGACATGCTGTTCTCCCTGAGGTGTCTGTTGCTTCTTCCTCCTTTCCTTCTCTCACTCTTTTGCCCATCCCTTCTGAATTTCTTCCTTTCTCTATTTCCTTCTTTTTACTTACTATTATTATTATTTGGCCTGTGTAACTTGTACTTGCACTTTACAAACTATTGGCTGGTTGCCTTCTTCATGAAGTATTGCTGGACTCCACCATCGTGTACTAATTGTTTTGCCATAGCATCCAGTGTATTTATATGTGAATTTCTACTATGCCCTATCATAACAAGTTGCTTTTCTATCTCTTAATCTGTAAGTTTCATGAGGCAGAGGTTGTATTTTTCGTTTCTGTATTATCAATGCCTAGCACAGCACAGTCTCCTTTATAGGTATGACAACATATTTGCTGAATCAACATTAAACAAAGGACACATTATTTTTTAAAGCTAGAATGAATGAGAAGTAACATTTGTAAAACTGTAGTAGTTTTCTGAACTAAATAATTTACCCTTTACATCTTGTATCATGGATATCTCTTTACATGTCTTTTAATTTACTAGAGTATCAATCTCTGAGAATAGAGACCAAGTGTTAATCATTTTTTATTCATTTTCAGTATCTAACACATTATCTTTTAGGGAATATTTGCTATGTAATTGCTTGTTAAATAATAAATCATTATACCCTCAGTTGAATCTTAATTCAGTTTTCTATCTAGAAGACTTAATCATTTGACATATGTAAGTGAAGGACCATGCCTTTGGACCTTGAAGCTGGGAGGGAAGTGGTGTGGCCAGATGAGAGTAAGGGCATGTTGAAAAGAGGGGGTGATAGACTAATATGGTATGTGGTTAGAGTAACCAAATGTACCTTTTGTCTGGGACTGACCCAAAGTTAGCACTGAAAGTCTTGTAATTCAGGAAACCCATTAGGCCCAGGGAAACAGATATGGATTGTTCATTGCCCTATATGAGATCCTGAAGTTGAGCTAGCCTATCTGAAAAATGTATATGCCCTGTTTCCTTTGGATCCTATTGAGGTCTATTTGTTTCAGTTGTCCAAGGAAATGTTGTCTGTATGACCGATGAAGGTACTGTGAAGACACCTGGGAACCGCAACAAAGAGCTTCCCAAATTGCTTTCCCAGGACTGCTTGATGTCCTGTGCAGTCTGAATATCCTAGTTGTCAACTGAGGCTGCATGGCCAAGGTCATAGGGTGGTAGATATAGTCCCAATACTTTCCCTTCCCTAAGACCAAATTACTCAGTAAAGCAGCACTTCTGGATCCAGAAGTGTTTCTTTGAGAAGCTCTGTGACTTTTTTTTCAACTATCCCTTTGGATAGTTGCTACTTCAATTCAAATTTCTCTAAAGGCATTATTAGAAGAAAATACTCCATGAAGCCCAAGAAGAAACACAACTGGAGGAAGCAGCCAATGAGAAAGGTTGACTTAGTATTTAAGAGGAAATAGGACTTGGTATTCTGATCTAGATTGAGTTGATTATTTTTCAAAATATTTAATGCTCTGGTTTCCGATTGTCATTCTAATGAAGAAAATCTATAGCAAGGGCAAAGAAAGACCTAAAAAAGTTTAATCTGGTTTCTTCACTTAAGGTAAAAAAATACTTTGCTTTTCCTAAAGAGTCTTCTGGTGTTGGTATTGAGTATATTTATCTCTTACACGTCCTTCAGAACTCTTAATTTCTCCATGCCATTACCTTGGTTTGGCCAGGTTTTGTGCTTGGGTCTCCTCTCAGCTTGCAGTGACATCATGGGTTTTATTTTTACCAGATAAAACCATTACCGTGATTCCTCTAGTCGTGGCTACTCACAAGTTAAATCATTATATATATATAATGGTTTATATATAATATACAATATATTAATATAATATATAATATACAACATATAATATATATTATAATTATATTATATATAATTATAATATACAATATATAATATACCATATATAATATATATTATAATTACAGAATATATAATTGATATATAATTCTGTAATTATAATATATATTATTATATATGGTATATTATATATTGTATATTTTAATTATATATAATATATTGTATATTATACAATAATATTGTATAATTGTATATTGTATATTATATACATAATATATAATATCATATATTATACATAATATATTATATATTATACATAATATATAATATTATATATTATATAAATATAAATATTATATAAATATAAATTTATATAATTATATAAATATAAATTTATATAATGGTTTATAATGTATATTTTATATATACACACACACACACACAAAACATAAGGAGCCAATATTCTTTTATTTTTTAAATGCATTCATGAAGCATCTCAAAACTAACTTGCCTTTCCTAATTTCATTTCCTGCTAAGACTTTGTAGTGGGTAGTATTTTGTATTGTAGCTTTTGTCTTCAATTCTGTGTCTCTTTGGGACCCTGTAGTGATGTGTAGATATGGCTCCTAAAATGGAATTGGGGAAACAATAGGCTTGGTCCTATTTAACATTATGTTCTGTGGGTTCTTCATCATAACTAGACTCTTATTTTCAAAAGAGCATATTTTAACTTAATTAGAGTTTGAAAAAGCTAGGAAAATTAATGTTTTAGAAAACAGATTCATCTGTACTTACCTCAGTTTCCCAGGAATTGAAACTATTTGGATTTTGTCTTTCAGATTTTCCTTCAAGAACAACAGAAAATTAGGGTTATTTCTCTAGAAAAAAAAAGAGTAGGGACATGGTGCTTTTTTTTTTTTTTTATGCATACCTGGGAGCTATACGTGGGAGGAATGGGTCAGCTGTATCCTTTCTTCTCAGTCTCAGTCTCAGTCTCAAAAGTATGGATTTCAGGACCTTCACTGAAAACAAACTCCCTTTTGTACAATTAACTGTGCAGTGACTGCCAGAAGCTTGTTAGGGGAAATGCCCAAAGATAATGCATGTGAGATGTTGGAAGTTGTTTCCAATTTTTAACTGGCAGGAAAGGATTCAAGTAACACCTGTATAAAATGTTTAAACCAGAAATGGGGTTCTGGAGAGGACTCTGTTCTTCATATATTTTTGGTATGTTATCCAGAGATTGGCCCCCTGTGTATTTAAAAATGTGACTCCTCACTTCAGTAGTCCTTTGGGCAGGCTAGTCTCTCAGGCCAGCATTTACCTTTACCTTCTGTGATTAAGTGCCTTCAGGAAAGGAACTAGGAAGAATAAGCACTTGTGAGAAATAAGTATGTGGCTGTGTCTTCTGAATTCAAAGCTAATTATGAATTGTCCTTTACTCTGTAAAACCAAGGTTCCTCTAGGGAAAGAAGACAGCCATGTAGTCAATCCCTAGAGAGATGTAGAAAAAAATTTCTGGCTTGTGAGGAACTAAAAATAGACAATTTAAAGATTATGATACCTTTGATTCTAGTGCATGAAAAACCCCATTATAGTATATTTTTGGCTTTCTTCAACATCAGTGGTCTAATTAGCTTTGGGTTTAAAAAAAAATTTAAAAGGTATTTATTTATTTATTTAAGAGAGAGAGAGAGAGAGAGAACAAAAGCTGGGAGTAGGGCAGATGGAGAGGGAAAAGTAGACTCCCCATTGAGCAAGGAACCTGATGTGGTCCTTGATCCTGGGAGTCCAGGATCATGACCTGAGCTGACAGCAGAGGCTCAGTAGACTGAGCTACCCGGGCACCCCTATTTCTATTTCGATTAACCTTGTACTGTCATAGCATGAAGAGTTCTCTTAAGAGTCTTGCAAATGTTTCCATTATTCTTCTAAGCTTTAGTGTGTACATTTACTTTTTTTAAAAGTTATCTTTTTTTGAACAGTTTAAGGAGTACATATAATCATTAGAAAAACATTTCTTTAAGATATCACCATCTTGGCACACCTGGGTGGCTCAGTGGGTTAAGCCTCTGCCTTTGGCTCAGGTCATGATCTCAGGGTCCTGGGATCAAGCCCTACATTGTGCTCTCTGCTCAGCAGGGAGCCTGCTTTTCCCCCTCTATCTGCCTGCCTCTCTGACTACTTGTGATCTCTCTCTAATAAATAAATAAAATCTTAAGATATCACCATCTTGAATGACTTTTTTAAATTTATTTTTTTATTTTTTTATAAACATATAATATATTATTATCCCCAGCGGTACAGGTCTGTGAATTGCCAGGTTTACATACTTCACAGCACTCACCATAGCACATACCCTCCCCAATGTCCATAACCCCATCACCCTCTCCTTACCTCCCTCCCTTTGGCAACGCTCAGTTTGCTTTGTGACATTAAGAGTCTCTTATGGTTTGTCTCCCTCCTGATCCCATCTTCTTTCATTTATTCTTTTCCTACCCCCCAAACCCTTCACATTGCATCTCCACTTCCTCATATCAGGGAGATCATATGATAGTTGTCTTTCTCCAATTGACTTATTTTACCAAGCATAATACCCTCTAGTTCCATCCATGTCGTCCCAAATGGCAAGATTTTGTTTCTTTTGATGGCTTCATAGCATTCCATTGTGTGTGTGTATATATATATATATACCATATCTTCTTTATCCATTCATTTGTTGACGGACATCTAGGTTCTTTCCATAGTTTGGCTATTGTGGACATTGCTGCTATAAACATTTGGGTGCACGTGCCCCTTTGGATCACTATGTTTGTATCTTCAGGGTAAATACCCAGAAGATACAATTGCTGGGTCATAAGGTAGCTTTATTTTCAACTTTTTTTTTTTTAAAGATTTTATTTATTTATTTGTCAGAGAGAGAGGAGCGAGAGTGACCACAAGCAGACAGAGTGGCAGGCAGAGGCAGAGGGAGAAGCAGGCTCCCGGCTGAGCAAGGAGCCCATTGTGGGACTCGATCCCAGGACGCTGGGATCATGACCTGAGCCGGAGGCAGCCGCTTAACCAGCTGAGCCACCCAGGCATCCCTATTTTCAACTTTTTGAGGAACTTCCATATAAGTGGTTGCACCAGCTTGCACACCAATCAACAGTGTAGGAGGGTTTCCCTTTCTCCACATCCTTGCCAACATCTGTCATTTCCCGACTTGTTAATTTTAGCCATTGAATGACATTTTGAGGAATTTCTGGAGACAGGCATAGTATATAATAAAATGTCTATTCCCATTTGGCATTTGAGCAAAAGGAATAATTGAAATATAAAGGATTTACAGATCATTGTCATGCAATGTGGGGATCTCCATGCATCAACAGTCAGTTTGAGGTAGTAGAACCATAATATGTATATGGTAATTGGGAACAGAGGTACAAAAGGTAGAGTGAACAAGAACCAAGATGCATTTCCCCACTTAATAATAATTTTGTCTAGGATCAGTTCTTTCTATCTTAATGTCATCTTGGTAGGCATACCATAGGGTCCCAACTATTGGCTTTTGTACAAATCCAAATGCAAATAAGACACATTGTAATGAGGTGAAGAAAGATTTTCCAAATTTTGTGTACAATAGGGTAGGGAATTTACCATTGTGAAATGCTTTTATGGGCATCAAGTTTGCAAAGATATTTTCCCTTCTGTTTCACAAATTGGAAATTCACTGAAATTTTCTTCTGCTTTCATGGACGGTAACACTTGGCATGTAGATTTGTTTTCAATGTATTTAGGTTCACTTTTTGCTGACACATTCCCTTTTCTTGCTGCTTGGGGAAGCTACTTCCTCACCACCAGAGTTAGCACCCAGCAGGCATTTCTTCTCCATACCAGTTAGGGGTCAGGATGAACAAAACAGTTTTGTTTTTTAACATCCATCCCTCCCAAACCTCCCAACCCTGACAAACCAGAGAGAGGTAAGAACATTAATGCATTTTTTAAAAGAAGTCTAGACATCACTTATCTTACTGACTTTTCTTTAGGAAGGTAGTGAAAGCTCCTTCCATCATGGGAATTGATTTAAAGTTCTCTGTGGTGTTACACCTTCATCCACTGACACCAGGTAGATGTGTCAACATTCTGATTAATGGATATGGGAACTTTTTTTGAGAAAATATAACTACCCAGAAATAAAAAAATATAATAATGGAAATTAAAAACTCATTGGACTGGTTTAATAGTGGATGGGAGAGCTCATAGGAGAATAAATTAACTAGAAACTACATCAGAAGACTTTGTACATTAATGCATTGTGAATAGACAAAAAGAGAAAAATGGAAGAGAAGTTAAATGTGAAAGAGAAGTTAAATTAAAAGTTAAATTTCCAACTAAATTTAACTAAATTTCCAACTAAATTAAAATTTCCAATTAAATTTAAATTTAGTTGGAAATTCTGAAGACAGGAAGAGTCAAGTGATATTTAAAGATATAATATCTGAAAAATTTTATAGATTTGTTCCAACACAAAAATCTATAACTTCAAAGAGCAAGTCCAATACATTCTAACAGCATTAAATTAAAAATTCACCTTATATAAATAATAAACAAAGGAAGCTAAGGACAAAAGCAATAACTAGAGGGCACCTGGGTGTCTGCGTCTATTAAGTGTGTGACTTGGTTTAAGCTCAGGTCGTGATCTAAGGGTCATTGGATGGAGCCCCATATCAGTCTCTGCACTCAGTGGGGAGTCTGCTTGAGGTTCTCTCTCGTGTTCTCCCTCTGCCTCTACCCCCGTTCACCTGTGTGTTCTTTCTCTTTATCTCTCCTTCTCTAAAATAAATTAATAAATCTTTAAAAAAACAATAATAGCTGAAAAGGAAAGAGAGAAAAATAGATTACCACTCCAGAAACAAAATTAGACAAAAAGTTGATTTTTGAGCAGTTCCAGTGAAAACCAGATGATGAGGAATTATATCTTGAACGTTGTGGGAATGGGAGGGAAACTGCGATACTAGGATTACATCAGCCGGAAAAGGATAAAGGTAAATAGTGACATGATAATCAGAAGCAATGTGGAGAAGATGGAAAATATGTTCTTCTTAACTGGTAATAGGCAAATTTTGTGTTTCCCCCTTTTTTAGGCATAATTATTTAAAAAATATTTCTGTGAGAGTACTTTTATACCTGATGTGTGATCCCAGTGTGTGATGTCTGAGTATTCTGTTTCTTCAGTCTGAGGTATTTGCTGGCTCTCATGCACAGCATGCCATTTCATTATACATCGTGGTAGGTAAAATAATGGTTTTCAAAGATGTTCCTGACCTAAATTCTCAGAATAACATTTTTTAAAATACTGTCTACCTGCTAGTTCCCATGGTGAAATGGATTTTGCAGGTGTGATTAAGATTAAGGACTGCGGATTGTTCTCAATTCTCTAGGTAGGCCCTTGCCTACAGGAATCAGAGAGGTGGTGGTGGTGTGTGAAGGAATTCATTCTGCTGGCTTTGGAGATGGAAGAAGGGAGCTACCAGCCAGGGAAGCTTTTGAAAACCAAAGAAGCTTTTGAAAACCAAAGAAGAGAAGGATACAGATTCTCCCCTAGAGCCTCCAGGAATGTAGCTCTGCCTACACCTTGATTTTTAGCCCAGAGAGGTCTTGTCAAACTGCTGATCTTCAGAACTACAGCATGATAAATTTGTTTAAACCACCAAGTTGTAATTTGTTACATTACATTGCCAATAGAAAAGTTATGCAGTTAATTCTGGCTCTGTCTGCTTACTGCCCTTGAAAAGTTATTTGTGGGTTTTGTCTAAGACCTAGCAGGAAAACACTGTCCTTCACAGAGGATTTGTGTTTGTATCTCTTAGGCACCTGAGGACACTTTGTTAGGGATATTGTTAAGCAAAGGTAAAGTATGAATTGCCAATATATATACTAAAACTGTTACTCTCTCTGTGGTCCAAACTTCTTTAAGATTTTTCACTCCTCTCTGGTCCTACCATACTCATTGTTATGACAACCTTCTGGACAGTTCATTTGAATTGGGTTAGGAAGTACACGTGGTTCTGTTTTATTTTTATTTTTTATATTTTAAAGATTTTATTATTTGACAGAGAGATAGAGAGCACAAGCAGGAAGAGTGGCAGGCAGAGGGAGAGGGAGAAGCAGACTCTTTGATGAGCAGGGAGCCCTATGTGGGGCTTGATCCCAGGACCCTGGGATCAGGACCTGAGCTGAAGACAGATGCTTAACCCTCTGAGCCACCCAGGTGCCCCAGGTTTATTTTAAAAATATTCTTTATTTGAGTGTAGTTGGTCCATAATGTTAGTTTTAGGTGTACCACATAGTGATTTGACAAGTCTATATGTTATGCTATGATCATCACAAGAGTAGTTATCATCTATCACCATGCAACGTTGTTACAATACCATTGATTATATTCCCTATGCTATAACTTCTATTCCCTTGATTTATTCATTCCATAACTGGAAGCCTGTATCTCCTACTCTCTTTCACCCATTTTGCCTATCTCCACATTCTTCTCCCTTCTTTCAACCATCAGTTTGTTCTCTGTATTTATAGATCTGATTTTTCTGTTTATTCATTTGTTTGTCCTTTAGATTCCATATATGAGTGAAATTATATGGTATTTGTCTTTCTCAATCTGACTTATTTCTCTTAGCACAATGCTCTCTAGGTCCTTCCATGTTGTTACAAATGGCAAGATCTTGTTCTTTTTTATGACTGAACTTGTTCTTTTATGTTCCATTGTGGGTTGTGTGTGTGTGTGTGTGTGTGTGTAGCACATCTTCCTTATCCATTTGTCTTCACAGAAACTTATGTTTCTTCCATATCTTGGTATTATAAATAATGCTGCAATAAACTTAGAGTGCACATTATCTTTTTGAATTAGTGTTTTGTTTTCTTTGGGTAAATACATGGTAGTTCTGTTGTCCATTTATCCTAAGTATATACCCCTTTGCGTCCTGGCTCAAGATGAAGAGTATTTTTTTTTGTGTGTGTGTGTGATTTTTTTTTTAATATAATTTTTTATTTTGTAGGGACACCTTGGTGGCTCAGTTGGCTCAGCATCTGTCTTCAGCTCAGGTCATGATCTCAGGGTCCTGGGATCAAGTCCTGCATCAGGCTCCTTGCTCGGCCCCTCCCCCTGCTCTGTCTCTCTCTCTCTTTCTCTTTCTCTCTCCCCTCATTCTTTTTCTCAAAGAAATAAATAAAATCTGTTAAAAAAGGAGTATTTTATATAAGTCTCCCCATCTCAGGAGCTTTAACTTTCTGCAAAGCTTCTGAAATGAATCCCCAAATTTGCCACATTTGGAAACATTCTAA
This sequence comes from Mustela putorius furo, assembly GCF_011764305.1. Classification (NCBI taxonomy): domain Eukaryota; kingdom Metazoa; phylum Chordata; class Mammalia; order Carnivora; family Mustelidae; genus Mustela; species Mustela putorius. Next base: position 14,432,210 of record NW_025422045.1, read on the forward strand.
GGGAAAATGAAGGTTTAGTGTCCTAGTGTTTAACTTTTTGGGTTCTGAATCACCCAAAAAATCCACTGTTGTTCTTTCCTATCTTGTTAGCTTTTTATTTTATCAATTTTTTTTCCTGTTGGTAGCAATTCTAAACAATTTAATGTTCCATTGTTAATAATTAGGGCAAGTTCTGTCGTTTCTACTTCTAAAAAATCTTAATTTGCCCATTTCTCTCTGCTTCTACTGCTTTCACATTAATACACGTTCTAAAGTGTTTTATTTCAAAAAAGTCTTATCTCTTAAAAACACCAAATCTATCCATTTATGCCTATTTCTTTTGCCAGTATTCTGGTGTTTCTATTATTGGTTCTTTTCTGAAGGCAGCCAGTTAGTTACCTGCTTTCCCACTTTCCCCTATCTGATTCTTCTAGAGTGATATTCAAAAAACATTTATGAAATATTTTCAACTACTTCAGAAAAATTCTTTCAAATTCTTTCCACTCTTTTCAGAATAAAGTCAAAACTCCTTACCAGGACCTATAGGACTGTCGGTTCTGACTTCTAGCTACCTGTTCAAACTCATCTCATACTTTTCCTTATTCACGCATTCTGTCACCATGCTATCTAAAGTTGGTAACTTTTATTTGCTCTCTATCACATTGTTTTATTTGTTCATAGAAGTTATTAAAATCTGCAATTACTTTGTGTCTTGTCTTTCACATTAGAATGCTTACTCTGTTAGGGATAGTATCTCTCCTATCTTGTTCATAATCGTAATCACCTCAGTCATTAGCACAGTGCCTGGCATATATTTGCAGCTCAATAAATATTTGTTGAGTGAAAATATATTCTTTTTTTCTATAGGAGTTTTTACATGTTATCTATCTTCATATTTGTTTTCCACCTGTGGCTGGATTTATTAACTATAGGTGAAAGTTCTTGTGTCTGTAAATGATAAAATATTTTATCCTTCTTGTATGAGTGCTAAATATTTTCTTGTTCTCAGGAGAAATCCATACATTCAGTTTTAAAGTTTCTTCAGTTTAATGGAGCTCCAATTCTAGTTGGTTATAGAGTAAAATAAGTGCTTTCATAAACTCTAAACAAGGTAAAGATTTCTGTACCCCTGGGGATAAAAATATATGTTTATAAAAAATAAAAAATTAAAAAAAAAGAAATAATTTAAATTAAAAAAAAAGAAATTGAATTTCTAATGATTTAAATGTGCCAGCCTTTTAAGAAAAAAGAAATGAACAACTTCTAATGGAAGCTGCCAGCTCAGAAGCTTTTATATGTAAGGATCCAATTGCAGGTATTCAAAATGATTCCTTGTATAAATCAATAGTTTGGCTAGTTTAATTTGGAAAGAGCTGTGTTTTTCTTCATCAATTTATAATAGATTAGAATATAACACAAACATGCATTTTATGTTTTGTAAGGCCACTTCGTTTTTACATAGAAAAACTGCTTATTCTGAATTTAATAAACTTCACCTACTGGTTTCACTGATCTGATGAGCTAGGGTTACTTCTACGTATGTAGCATTCTTAAAAATATATAATTATGTAGTGTTCCAAGATTCATTGTTTACATATATCACCCAGTGGAACACTACATCCAAAACTAATGATGTACTGTATGGTGACTGACATAATACAATAAAATAATGTTCAATTATGTGCTCAATCAAGTTGAATTTTATTTTTTTTTAAAAATTATTTCAGTTAGCACATAGTACATCATAAGTTTTGTTGTAGTGTTTAACAATTAATTAGTTACATATAACACCCAGTGCTCATCCTACCACATGCCCTCCTTAATAGCCATCACTGAATTTTATTTCTAACAAGTGTTCTGTTATCAATAGTAATTGTGTTGCTCCGGAATGTCATCTTATACATAATTTCCAATATCCTTTGTTAACTTTAAGACCTTGGACTAACACTAAATTGATAATTAATGAAAAATCTTTGGATACCTAGACAACACTGAATAAAATAGAATATAGCAGCATTGATTATGAAGCCATTTTAATTTGCTTCCTATTTTTATGTATTATCAAATAGTTACCAGATAACAGTTTGATAGGGCATTTAGCTACCTTTAGACTATGTTAGGGCACATCTTCATTTTTGCTTCTTTAAGAAACATTAAAGGATATGTGTGACTATAGGTATTTATAAAATGTAGGCCTGTTGCTGTTCTGCTGAAATGCTTGTGCGTGAAAGATACTGTCAAGTATCAGCTCTTATTTTTCTCTATGCTGGTGAGGAAATAGAAGTTCCTATCTTAGTCTTTTGGGGCTGCTATAATAAAAACACAATAGATTGGGTGGCATAGGAACAGATATTTATTTCGCCTGGAAGTTGGGGAGATAGATGTAATAGAAAACTGCTAAACTGTGATAAGTGTGTGTGTGTGTGTGTGTGTGTGTGCATGTGTGTGCACGTGTGTGTGTTAGAAAAGGATATCCCAAAGGTTAATGTTGTATTGCCTTTTAGGATATTAACCAGTTTACATATTATTTATTTATTTATTTAATGGGAGAGCATATTCACAAATGACACCACAGACAAAGGGCTAATATCCAAGATGTATAAAGAAATTCTCAAACTCAACACAAAACAGATGATCACATAAAAAAAATGGGCAGACAACATGAACAGAAACTTCTCCAAAGAAGACATGTAAATGGTTAACACACACATTAAAAAATGTTCATCATCATTAGCTATCAGGGAGATTCAAATCAAAACCACACTGAGATACTACCTCACACCAGTTAGAATGGCCAAAATCAACAAGACATTAAACAACAAGTGTTGGAGAGGATGTGGAGAAAGGGGGACCCTCTCACCCTGTTGGTGGGAATGCAAATTGGTGCAACCACTTTGGAGAACAGTGTGGAGATTTCTCAAGAAATTAAAAATAGAACTTCCCTATGACCCTGCAATTGCACTCCTGGATATTTACCCCTAAGATACAGACATAGTGAAAAGAAGGGCCACATGTACCCCAGTGTTCATAACAGCAATGGCCACAATCGTCAAACTGTGGAAAGAGCCACAATGCCCCCCCCTTTTAAATAATTTTTTATTTCTTTTCAGTGTAACAGTATTCATTGTTTTTGTGCCACACCCAGTGCTCCATGCAATCCGTGCCCTCCCTAATACCCACCACCTGGTTCCCCCAACCTCCCACCCCCTGTCTCTTCAAAACCCTCAGGTTGTTTTTCAGAGTCCATAGTCTCTCATGGTTCACCTCCCCTTCCAATTTACCCCAGCTCCCTTCTCCTAACTCCCCATGTCCTCCATGCTATTTGTTATGCTCCACAAATAAGTGAAACCATAGGATAATTGATTCTCTCTGCTTGACTTATTTTACTCAGCATAATCTCTTCCAGTCCCATCCATGCTGCTACAAAAGTTGGGTATTCATCCTTTCTGATGGAGACATAATACTCCATAGCGTATATGGACCACATCTTCCTTATCCATTTGTCCGTTGAAGGGCATCTTGGTTCTTTCCACAGTTTGGTGACCGTGGCCATTGCTGCTATAAAATTGGGGTACAGATGGCCCTTCTTTTCCCTACATCTGTATCTTTGGGGTAAATACTCAGGAGTGCAATAGCAGGGTCATAAGGAAGCTCTATTTTTAATTTTTTGAGGACTCTCCACACTGTTCTCCAAAGTAGCTGCACCGACTTGCATTCTCACCAACAGTGTAAGAGGGTTCCCCTTTCTCCACATCCTCTCCAACACATGTTGTTTCCTATCTTGATAATTTTGGCCATTCTAACTGGTGGGAGGTGCTATCTCAGTGTGGTTTTAATTTGAATCTCCCTGATGGCTAGTGATGATGAACATTTTTTCATGTGTCTGATAGCCATTTGTATGTCTTCATTGGAGAAGTGTCTGCTCATATCCTCTTCCCTTTAACAGATGAATGGATAAAGAAAATATGGCCCATATATACAATGGAATATTATGCCTCCATCAATTTACACATAATTTAGAAATTTTATTTCAATGTTCTTTTTTATACTCTACATGAAATCACATTTTTATATTTTCTTTTGAATTGGTTTCATTATCCTACTCTCCCTCATTAAAGAGTTAAATATAATTTTTTTAAAGATTTTATTTATTTATTTGTAAGAGAGAGAGTGAGAGCGAGCACAGGCAGACAGAGTGGAAGGCAGAGTCAGAGGGAGAAGCAGGCTCCCTGCGGAGCAAGGAGCCCGATGTGGGACTCGATCCCAGGACGCTGGGATCATGACCTGAGCCGAAGGCAGCTGCTTAACCAACTGAGCCACCCAGGCGTTCCTTAAATATAATTTTTGACATGTTTTCATCATCTATTTGAGAAATTTATTTATAACATTTAGAAAATTATACTTTGATAACAATTTATAAAAATATTCAATTACTAATGACATCAGCTGTGTTTTCTGTATGAGATCCATATATAGGCACCAATTAGTAAGCTGTTTGCGAACATCATCATGAAATTCAGGTGTTATGTGAAGACACTGTAACACACTGAAGGGAGTGTTTCTGCTTCTACAGCTTCTGAAGATAACTTGATATTTAACCATTCAGCCTTGCCTACTTTGGGACCATGGTTGAGACAGAAAATAGTGAGAATAATTTTACTCAGGTATAGACTGACACATGGAGAAGTGGTAGCATATCTAGTGCCAAATTAATTAACCCAAAGTAAGTAAAAGGGGTGAACTGTGTTATGCAATAAGGTTTGTTTCAGAGCCTGCAGGGTCTAAGGTCAGCTTTCTAGCAAGAACTGAGATTCAGCAACAGGAGACTGGGGACTCCCAAGGCTCATTAGGCTGAGCAGTAGCATAAGGACCATAAAAGCCTCAGACACATCCAAAGCCCTGGGGGCAAGAGATCTTTCCCATTGTACAGCCAGCCCTCGACTAGGGCTCGACTTATAAGGCAGCAGTTAGGGCATAGACATGGGTAATTGTGATGGTCATCTGAGAGTTTCCAATTTTGCTGGACTGAAACTGTGTAGGGATTGGTGCAATGAAGAGCAGGGTAACATATTCCTTCCTTGAACTCACATAGCTTCTGACATGCAATCATGTAAGTTTTTCAGATGTGTCTTTTTCAAAGATCCATCTATCTCCCTTACTCCTTGAAGCCATTTTTTCTGTCCTTGAAGCCATTTCTATACCTCTCTGACAGTCAGTATTTTTAAATTTAAGAAATTTCTTGAGCTGTTCCAGGTTAATGCACTTGGAAGCATTCACAGAGCAATGACATTCTCATAGCATCAGGGTATTTTTGGACTGGTGGTAGTTGATAATAAGGTTTGGATAAGGTAGGATCAACTTAATATAATAGACAGCACTGGATTCATGGCAGTATTGACTCAGGACTACCTAATTGTACAGTAGTTCCTCCTAGATCCCATTTTCCATTTATTTATTTCAGTTGTTTTTTGCTAAATTATTCACTTCTCCCAAACAAAATTTAAGATGCAGTATTTCAAACAAAGATTAGAGCAGAAAGATTATGTTCTTATCAATATGAAACACCATCATGGATATCGTTTTCAATGAATGGTCTCCATTACTTGGTGTTGCAAGAGAAATTAGAATTACATCAGATACTCCCAAAATAAGTTCACATGGCATTTAAGCTTTGTGGTCAGATTTCTTCTGAGAATGCTCTTGGCTCAATACAGACAAAAATAAACAGACAAAATAGCAAAGTATATTGTTTGAAAAAACCATAACCACTCCCACAAGGAAAATTTAATTCTCTTTCTTAGTATTTTCTGCATAGACCTCTCTGGTTCCTTGCCTAGAAAAATTAGAGTATTTGCTCAGTTGTCCATAAATAGCCCTTGATTGTTTAAAAAGAGTTTGATTATGTCCTCTTTCCTCCATGCTGCACTGGGTACTTTCAGAAGGACTTTGATTTATCATTAAGCATTCTCAATTCCTTTAGCTCATTTTGCCAACTTAAAGACATTTTTTATTGATTTTTCTATTCTTAGTTTATTCTTAGAATGTAAAGCATGAAAGGGTGCCTGGGTGGCTCAGTGGGTTAATCCTCTGCCTTCAGCTCAGGTCATGATCTTAGCATCCTGGGATGGAGCCCCACATTGGGCTCTCTGCTCAGCAGGGGACCTGCTTCCCCCTCTCTCTGTCTCTACCTGCCTCCCTACTTGTGGTCTCTCTCTTTCTCTGTCAAATAAATAAATAAAATCTTAAAAAAAAAAAAGAATGTGAAGCATGAAATTAAAAAAAAGAAAAAAAAGAATGTGAAGGATGAAACACTTGAGAGGGCCTGTACTACAGCTAGGAAAGTGATAATGGAGCTGGGATTTCCAAATATTGCTTCCCAGATCCCAACAGGAGTTTGGCATAGAAAAATCTGTTGTGGTAGAAGACAGTTTTAGGTGATGGACATTGCTTCATGCTGATGGGGATAGTAGGTTTTTTTGTTCTTCATGAATATTCACAGGCTGGATTTCTTAATGTGATCAGAGACTTTGGAAATGTAGAAGTTAGAGGTATTTCTGCCAAACGTGGCTGCTTATCAACATTGAAAGTAAACTTTCCAGAGTGGTTGGTATTACATTTTCATATTATCTAAAGACAGAAAATTTCTTGAGTCAGTAAAAAAATTTAAGAATAATTGGAAACTAGTCCATACCTCAATTACAACTCAAATATAGGGTTGCCTATATTTGTCTCATGAAATTGAATGATTTCAACATCACTATTAGTCAAATCCTATTATGCTAATGTCCTAGGAATGATCTGAAAATATTTATTGTACTGAAGTCTCCAAATATTAAGTATTACTTTAAAGAGGTGGATCAAAGACTAGGACTTAACATTGTTTTGTGGTAATTTAGTTTTAATATCTTTTAAAAACACACTCTTATTTAATCTGCTTTTATGATTATTTTATTTTAATATTGTTTTAGTGCAAGCTTATCTTTCTCTATGCCTGTGCTATGGAAATAATAAGCATAAAATACAGGTGACTGCCCTTCACATATTATGTTTTCACATTAGGAAATAATCACACTGTTTCTCAGTCATAAATTAAAAGAATGCTTTGGGTTCTACTCTTCCATTTGTATTTTCCCCTTATTTTCAGAAAACTTTCAATTTTTTTTTTTTTCAGTTTACCAATATGTGTTTCTTTTTTTTTTTTAAATTTTTTATTTTTTATAAACATATATTTTTATCCCCAGGGGTACAGGTCTGTGAATCACCAGGTTTACACACTTCACAGCACTCACCAAATCACATACCCTCCCCAATGTCCATAATCCCACCCCCTTCTCCCAAACCCCCTCCCCCCGGCAACCCTCAGTTTGTTTTGTGAGATTAAGAGTCACTTATGGTTTGTCTCCCTCCCAATCCCATCTTGTTTCATTTATTCTTCTACCCACTTAAAAAAAAATTATTTATTTTTTATTAATTTTCAGCATAACAGTATTTTTTTTTTTTTTTAGTATTCATTATTTTTGCACCACACCCAGTGCTCCATGCAATCTGTGCTGGTCTTAGATTCTTCCTAGTTTTCCAAAGATGAGGTTTGAATATAGATGCAGGATTTTAATGAGAGCTTGATCTCATTTAATTAAACATCTTAGATAATTGGAAAGAACATCAGAATGCCATCTCCATATGAAAATTTACAATCCTTGGTATATCCAAAGAAGATTAAAAAATTTCCATTGTTTCGAGCTCAAGTAGGGCTGTAAATATGACAGCAAATGGTTTCCTGTCTGTTTTGCTTTGTTTTGTTTTCCAAAGGATTCTAGAGAGTGAGGTGGCTCCTTCCATTATCTATCAGATTGTAGAATCTATAGACCGGTGAATGTGATGGTCACATATGTGGTGTTACCAAGACATCCAAAAGTTCCTTGGGCCCCAAATCTCTCTCGCTTGCTTTTCTTGAAATACTGTATAAAGTGAAATTTCTTGGTAAGAAGGATTTTTCTTTTTGGGATATCTGAATAACTATCACATCACTTCCTTGACTGATTTGGAAGAACCAAGTGCAACCTGGAATAGGTAAATGGGATTGAGGACAGAAAAATACAAATTTTTTCTCACTCAATATACCAAGAGCTAGTTCTAGATTGAAAGTATACTAATCTAGGCAGAGAAACATCTGTTAATTCTTCACTGCTTCAAGGCAAGGAATGTGCCAATGTTCTCTAATTTTTTATTTGTAATCTGAGATATTCCCACCCAATATCTGGAATGAATGTAAATATAGAGCAGGAGGAAATGGATGAAACAATATCTTAGTGTAAACTTTACTTCTTTTAAGTGTACCTGTATTTGTTAAAAAGTCCAAAACAGCATAATTCATATTCCCAGATTATCCTCTCCTATGAAATGGGTCATGGTGAGCTTCTTTTGTGCGTTGCAGCCACTGTTCTACTTATCTTCAGTCCGATGATTTCTTTAACTTTAGAGATAAATATTTTATTTCCTCTTGCCTATTCTCTCCAAAATTCCCGTGTTCCGTCACCTGGGATAAATAAATGTAAAGAACACAAGCTTTCTGTCTTTTCTAAATGATTTTTTTAAATGTAATGTTAGTCACTATATATATAACATTAGTTTTTGATGTAGTGTTCCAAGATTCATTGTTTGCATATAACACCCAGTGCTCCATGCAATACATGCCCTTCTTAATACTCATCACTAGGTGAATTCAGCCCCCCACCCCCCTCCACTTTAAAACTCTGTTTTATTCTTGGAGTCTATAGTCTCTCATGATTTGTCTCACCCTCTGATTTCCACCCCTTCATTTTTCCCTTCCTTCTCCTAAATGATTTGTTTCCTAATTTGTGTGTTCTTAATAACTTCTAACTTTTGTACAGCATAGTGATTTATAATACAAAGCATTCTTCTTTCAATATGATAAATTATCATGCAGTAAGCATTGTGGTATGAGTACAAAGATGAATAAGAAATACCGCCTCTGGGCTCTGGGTGACTCAAGTTGTTTAAGCATCTAACTCCTGGTATGGGCTCAGGCTCTGAACTCTGCATGGAGTTTCCTTGAGATTCTCTCCTCTCTCTGGACCTTTCCCCCAACTCTTTCTCTCTTAAATAAATAAATAAATCTTTAAAACAAACAAAAGAAATGTTGCATTACTTTCGGAGACTTAGGTAATTTTTTATGTAGGTATATTTTGTTCATGAACAGATTATATTTTATTCTCAAAACAATCTTGGAAGATATTATTATCCCTATATTATATTGAATAAACAAGAAAACTCAGGTTTGATACCTTGCCTAAAGTCACTGCATTGGTGAGTAGTAGAGCTGCGCATTGGATCTAGATACTTCATTCCAGGACACTTGCTCTTAGAGGTTACAATAAAAAAAAAAAAAATGGAATGAGGGCACCTGGGTGGCTCAGTGGGTTAAGCCTTTGCCTTCGGCTCAGGTCGTGATCTCAGGATCCTGGGATTGAGCCGTGCATCAGGCTTTGCTCAGCTGGGTGCTTGCTTCCCCTCCTCTCTCTGCCTGCCTTGATGCTGACTTGTGATCTCTGTCTGTCAAATAAATAAAATATTTTAAAAAAATGGAATGATTTTCATGTTCTCATCACATCATGTGCAGTTCATTGTCTTCCTCCCTCCCTAGTTTGCTGCAAATGCAACTTAAAAGTATTATAGGAAGGAAGAGTCAGAAGGTATGCAAACTTCCTCTTTCAATTCATACAAGAATGTATATTTCCTACCTCACAGACCTTATGTTTTTCATCTTGCAGTATGATTCTATAAACATAATCTCAAAATCTTATAATTCATATATATTGCCATTTCCAATTTGATTCTTTTTTCTCTAGGTCACTTGGTATTCTTGACTTTATGAAAAAAAGAAATGACTCCAAGGTGACAGAATTTGTTCTTCTGGGCCTATCATCCTCCTGGGAGCTACAGCTGTTTCTCTTCTTAATATTTTTGTTATTTTATGTGACTGTTGTTCTTGGAAACCTTCTGATAATGGTGACAGTGCGAGCTGATGCCCGCCTGCTCCAATCTCCTATGTACTATTTTTTGGGCCATCTGTCCTTCATTGATCTATGCCTGAGCTGTGTTACTGTGCCTAAGATGTTAGGAGATTTTCTACAGCAAAGGAAGATCATCTCTTTTTCAGGATGCTTGGCCCAGATCTACTTTTTGCACTTTCTGGGAGCCAGTGAGATGTTTCTGCTGACAGTCATGGCCTATGATAGGTACGTTGCCATATGTAATCCTTTGCACTACCTGACAGTCATGAACCGCCAGCTGTGCTTTCAGTTGGTTTTTGCCTGTTGGTGTGGGGGATTCATCCACTCTATCACACAGGTCGCGCTGGTGATCCAGCTGCCCTTCTGTGGCCCCAATGAACTGGACAACTTCTACTGTGATGTCCCACAGGTCATCAAGCTACCGTGCATGGACACATATGTAGTAGAGGTGCTGATGGTCTCTAACAGTGGTCTGCTATCTCTCGTTTGTTTCTTGGTCTTGCTATTCTCTTATGCCATCATCTTGATCACCCTCAGAACTCACTTCTGCCAAGGCCAGAGCAAGGCACTCTCTACCTGTGCCTCCCACCTAACAGTGGTCAGCCTGATCTTTGTGCCATGTGTTTTCATCTACCTGAGGCCTTTCTGCAGCTTCTCTGTGGATAAAGTGTTCTCCGTCTTTTACACAGTGATCACTCCAATGTTGAACCCTCTCATCTACACACTCAGAAATGCTGAAATGAAGACGGCTATGAGGAAGCTGAGAAAAAAAGCATGTGGCATCCTTCTGCCATATTAAAGGATGAACAGGAAGAGGTGATTTAGATAGCATAACTTTCTTGGGACATCCTTAACTCATCCTATACATGGGTATATGCATGAAACCAATTCCATGACTTTGGCATAAAAACCAGCATCAAAATTTTAATGCATTGCTGCTGATTGCTATTGAGGCATGGTGACTTTGTTGGGTGTTAAATATTAAGAAGCGGAGCTTATTGGCTCAGAAATTGAATGGTAGGTTCAAGAGGACACCTTGAAAGATCAACCCTTCTACCCTTTGTCTCTAACAAGTCTTCTTTGATTTATGTCATTTCACTTTTAAATTCTCTTCAAATGAAAGAAGGTATCCTATCTCCTTTTTTGTCTTCCTCATCTGGGTGTAACAACTCCCATGCCAGGAGGTTCCTTCTGATGTCCATCAGAGTCTCTTCTGAAGCAGTGTAAGTCCCTTTTGTCCTGTCTCCAAGAAAGCCTGAAAACAGAGCTAACCACCCTACCTATTAAAGTTTACCTAGGGACTGCATTATATATTGTGCCAAATTTTAGAAATGCACTTGAGTTCAGTATAGGTAAGTGAGCATGCTCTTTGTGAAGTTTACATGTGAAGGCAAGAAAGCCTGGGAGTGCCAGGTGTTGGAAACTCCCAGTTTTCTTCCCTGAAGGCTTCTCTAGAAGAGATATCCTATTCTCCTAGAATTTCTTTAAGTGGAGTTACAGCAGGGGATAAGTGTATAAGCTGGCTCTTCAACTGGTTGTTATATTTAAGAGCTCTGACCTGTAAAGGGAGAGGAAAAAAAAAGAAAACTGTAGTTTAAAGTACTCATAGTTAATACCTTTAAGTCTCAAAGATAGATATATAAGTAGGTAATATTTTACAAATGAGCTGGGATTTCTTTTTTTTTTTAATGATTTATTTATTTTACATAGAGGAAGAGAGAGAGAGAGAATCTCAGGCAAACTCCTTGCCTAGTGTGGAGTCCAATGAAGCATTCAACCGCACAACCCTGAGATCATGACATCAACTCAAGTCAAGAGTTTGGTAGTCAATCCACTGAGCCATCTAGATGTCCTGAACTCAGATTTCTTAAGTGACTTTCACAAGATTACTCAAAAGAAGTATGATCACACAAGAAATATAGGAATTTTGGATAATTAAGATTGAACTAATATTTTTCTTTCCAGAAAGTCTTTGTCTTAATTAGATGGACTAATTACATATTTTCTACTTTATCTACAGATCTCCAGATTTAGGAGATCACTAAGAAGATACACAAAAGCATTTATATTTTAAGGTTATCTATTTCTGACATTAGGATCTTTGAACCTTCTTATGTCTATGGAAATGTATTAATTCTGTTCACTAAACAATAATATAATGGTGGGCTTTTAGCAATATTTTTATATTTGCTCACTTATTTCCTAGTCAGTTGTGATGGAGAGGCTTTTAAAATTACTTAGCTGAAAAACATAACTCAAGAAAAGAATATCTTAAACTCCACCAAATAATAGGATTGCTAGGTAAATTGCAATACCTGTGCTCATGTAAGAGCTTGGATGATTTCTTACTAAGATGAGTGGGAAGGGGTAGGCATCCCTGTGTGCATCACACTTTCCTAACCATCCCTGGTATGGATCACATTCTCCTCTTTCACTCCACAGCATTTCTATTGAAGTCTTTTGCCTATAGAAGGAGAGAGGACACTGTCAGCCAGAGAGTAGTTGTATGAGTTGATTTAAGTGGTACTGTGTAGTCAGCAAGGCACATTGCAGGGACCTGAAACTCCAAGCTTTCTTTATATATTAATAGGCCACGACATCCTTTTTTCTAATGTCCCTCTTTCATAGCAAAATTTAGAGTCTTGGGATATCATTTGATTTGTCCTGTTGATATCTGGGATTGGTAGCATTATATCCAGAAAAACAAGAATTATGTATATTCCCTTTGGCATTTTCAATACTTACTTAATCAATTATCTATTAAAATTCTCTTTATTAATAAGCTGCTAACATTTCTGTTTGTCAGACTGTACATGAATGCTATTCATCTCCAGAGTTCCCTTCTCTAAAGCCCTGAGAATATTTCCAGGGCTGGCCTGAGCTTTTCCTTTGGTGCTATTCTCCTGAGGGCAATGCCTACACTGGTATGGGAACTTTTAGGCTGAGGGCACTGTGTGTAAACTGAGTGGACAAGTCCATTTTCTTTTCTTCTTATTTATTTATTTATTTATTTATTCATTTATTTATTTTCAGCATAACAGTATCATTATTTTTTTTACCACACCCAGTGCTCCATGCAATCCGTGCCTCTATAATACCCACCACCTGGTACCCTGACCTCCCACCCCCCCACCACTTCAAACCCCTCAGATTGTTTTTCAGAGTCCATAGTCTCTCATGATTCACCTCCCCTTCCAATTTACCCCAACCCCCTTCTCTCTAACTCCCCATGTCCTCCATGATATTTGTTATGCTCCACAAATAAGTGAAACCATATGATAATTGACTCTCTCTGCTTGACTTATTTCACTCAGCATAATCTCTTCCAGTCCCGTCCATGTTGCTCCAAAAGTTGGGTATTCATCCTTTCTGATGGAGGCATAATACTCCATAGTATATAAGGACCACATACATGAGAGACCTCTTGTATTGGGATCTAGAACCAAGAGAAGAGGTAGGCTGGGGACTGAGGGTCAAGCTTGGTCTTTCCACACTGCCATGTCTGGTGTAGAAATTCAAGGAGCCTGAGGATTTTATTTCATTTTATTTATTAAATTTCAATTTAAATTCTAGTTTGTTAACATACAGTACAATATTGGCTTCAGGAGTAGAATTCAGTGATTCATCACATACATACAATACCTAGTGAAGGAGCCTAAGAATTTTTCTCTCTTTTTAAAAAGATTTTATTAAAAAAAATTATGTAATCTCTATCCCCTTGTGAAGTTCAAACTCACAACCCTGAGATATAGTGTCACACGCTCTACCAACTGAGCCAGCCAGGTGTCCCAGGAAGTGAAATTTTTTAAAGTAATCATTTTATAGATGGTAAGCACATAGAGAATAAGCACTTGTCAAACTTTCCAGACAAAGTGATAGCCTTGGAAGTAAAACATATATGTTGTTAAAATTGATCCATTAAAACATGAATAAAGTAAACTAAAGTAGTTTCAAAATTTTTTTCCATGTCAAAAATTTATGTCACATACATATTATTCTGTATTTTCTTTTAATTGCATTTTACCCCGTATTTGATGGACAGTGTCTGAAACAGTTGAGTAAAAGGGAAAATACGGAATATCCCAACTTTATTATATTTTTCTTTTTCTTAAAATTTCATTTTATTTTATTTTTTTATTTTTTGCTTTTTTCCCATTTATTTATTTTCAGCATAACAGTATCATTATTTTTTCAACACATCCAGTGCTCCATGCAATCCGTGCCCTCTATAATACCCACAAACTGGTACCCCAACCTCTCACCCCCCCTGCCACTTCAAACCCCTCAGATTGTTTTTCAGAGTCCATAGTCTCTCATGGTTCACCTCCCCTTCCAATTTACCCCAACTCCCTTCTCTCTAACACCCCTTGTCCTCCATGATATTTGTTATGCTCCACAAATAAGTGAAACCATATGATAATTGACTCTCTCTGATTGACTTATTTCACTCAGCATAATCTCTTCCAGTCCCATCCATGTTGCTACAAAAGTTGGGTATTCATCCTTTCTGATGGAGGCTAATACTCCATAGTGTATATGGACCACATCTTCCTAATCCATTCGTCCGTTGAAGGGCATCTTGGTTCTTTCCATAGTTTGGCAACCGTGGCCATTGCTGCTATAAACATTGGGGAACCGATGGCCCTTCTTCTCACAACATCTGTATCTTTGGGGTAAATATCCAGGAGTGCAATTGCAGGGTCATAGGGAAGTTCCATTTTTAATTTCTTGAGGAATCTCCACACTGTTCTTCAAAGAGGCTGCACGACACTTGCATTCCCATCAATAGTGGAAGAGGGTTCCCCTTTCTCCACATCCTCTCCAACACATGTCGTTTCCTGTTTTTTTTTTTTAATTTTGGCCATTCTAACTGGTGTAAGGTGATATCTCAATGTGGTTTTAATTTGAATCTCCCTGAGGGCTAGTGATGATGAACATCACCAAGACAGCATGGTACTGGCATAAAAACAGACACATAGGCAAGTGGAACAGAGAAGAGAGCCCAGATATGGACCCTCAACTCTATGGTCAATTAATCTTCGACAAAACAGGAAAAAAATATACAATGGAAAAAAGACAGTCTATTCAATAAATGGTGCTGGGAAAACTGGACAGCTATATGTAGAAGAATGAAACTCGACCATTCTTTTACACCGTACACAAAGATAAACTCAAAATGGATAAAAGACCTCTGCAAAGAAGACATCCAGATGGCGAACAGACACATGAAAAAGTGCTCCATATCACTCGGCATCAGGGAAATACAAATCAAAACCACAATGAGATATCACCTCACACCAGTCAGAATGGCTAAAATCAACAAGTCAGGAAATGACAGATGCTGGCGAGGATGCGGAGAAAGGGGAACCCTCCTACACTGTTGGTGGGAATGCAAGCTGGTGCAGCCACTCTGGAAAACAGCATGGAGGTTCCTCAAAATGTTGAAAATAGAACTGCCCTATGACCCAGCAATTGCACTATTGGGTATTTACCCTAAAGATACAAATGTAGTGATCCAAAGGGACACATGCACCCGAATGTTTATAGCAGCAATGTCCACAATAGCCAAACTATGGAAAGAACCTAGATGTCCATCAACAGATGAATGGATCAAGAAGATGTGGTATATATACACAATGGAATACTATGCAGCCATCAAAAGAAATGAAATCTTGCCATTTGCAACAACATGGATGGAACTAGAGCATATCATGCTTAGCGAAATAAGTCAAGCAGAGAAAGACAACTATCATATGATCTCCCTGATATGAGGAAGTGGTGATGCAACATGGAGGCTTAAGTGGGTAGAAGAAGAATAAATGAAACAAGATGGGATTGGGAGGGAGACAAACCATAAGTGACTCTTAATCTCACAAAACAAACTGAGGGTTGCCGGGGGGAGGGGGTTTGGGAGAAGGGGGTGGGATTATGGACATTGGGGAGGGTATGTGATTTGGTGAGTGCTGTGAAGTGTGTAAACCTGGTGATTCACAGACCTGTACCCCTGGGGATAAAAATATATGTTTATAAAAAATAAAAAATTAAAAAAAAAAAAAAAAAAAAAAAAAAAAGACCTCAATGTGAGACAGGAATCCATCAGACTCCTAGAGGAGAACATAGGCAGTAACCTCTTCGATATCAGCCACAGCAACTTCTTTCAAGATATGTCTCCAAAGGCAAAGGAAACAAAAGTGAAAATAAACTTTGGGGACTTCCTCAAAATCAAAAGCTTCTGCACAGCAAAGGAAATAGTCAAGAAAACAAAGAGGCAACCCACAGAATGGGAGAAGATATTTGCCAATGACAGTACAGACAAAAGCTTGATATCCAGGATCTATAATGAACTCCTCAAACTCAACACACACGAAACAGGCAAACTTCAAAAAATGGGCAGAAGATATGAACAGACACTTCTCCAATCAAGACATACAAATGGCTATCAGACACATGAAAAAATGTTCATTTTATTTTTTTAGTGTTCCAAGATTCATTGTTTATGCACCACACCCCATGCTCCATGCAATACGTGCCCTCCATAATACTGAAAAGAAACAAAATTTTAAAAAACCCAAAAAACAAAAAACAAAAAACCTCCAGGCCCTCCCAACATCCAACCCCCCCGTCAAAACCCTCAGTTTGTTCCTCAGAGTCCACAGTCTCTCATGGTTCATCTCCCCCTCTAATTTTCCCCCAACTCACTTCTCTCCTTCACCCAATGTCTTCTGTATTATTCTTTATGTTCCACAAGTAAATGAAGCCATATAATAATTGATTCGCTCTGCTTGACTTATTTCACTCAGCATAATCTCCTTCAGTGCCATCCATGTTGATACAAAAGTTGGTTATTTATCCTTTCTGATGGAGGCATAAGACTCCATTGTATATATGGACCATATCTTCTTTATCCATTTGTTGGTTGTAGGGCATCTTGGCTCTTTCAACAGCTTGGCGACTGTGGCCATTGCTGCGGTAAACATTGGGGTACAGATGGCCCTTCTTTTCACTACATCTGTATCTTTGGGGTAAATACCCAGTAGTGCAATGGCAGGGTGATAGGGTAGCTCTATTTTTAGTTTCTTAATGAATCTCCGCACTGTTTTCCAAAGTGGCTGCACCAACTTGCATTCCCACCAACAGCGTAAGAGGGTTCCCATTTCTCCTCATCCTCTCTGATATTTGTTTACTGTCTTGTTAATTTTGGCAAGATTTTATTTCTTTTAACTGCATAGTATTCCATTATATATATATATACCACATCTTCTTTATCCATTCATCTGTCAATGGACAGCTAGGTTCTTTCCATAGTTTGGCTATTGTGAACATTGCTGCTGTAAACATTCGGATGCATGTGCCCCTTTGTATCTTTAGGGTAAATACCCAGTAGTGTGATTCCTGGGTCATAGGATAGATCTATCTTCAACTTTCTAAGGATCCTCCATACTATTTTCCTGAGTAGCTATTCTCTGCTGGCATTCCTACTGACAGTGTAGGAATGTTTCTCCTCATCCTCGCCAGCATCTCTTGTTTCCTGACTTGTTAATTTTAGCTGTTCTGATTGATGTGAGGTGGTATCTCATTGTGGTTCTGATTTGTATTTCCCTGATGTCAAGTGATGTTGAACATTTTTTCATGTGTCCTTTGGCCATTTGTATGTATTCTTTGGAGGAATGTCAGTTCATGTCTTCTGCCCATTTCTTTTTTTCTTTTTTAAAAGATTTCATTTATTTACTTGACAGAGATTACAAGTAGGCAGAGAGGCAGTCAGAGAGAGAGAGGGAAGCAGGTTTCCTGCTGAGCAGAGAGCCTGATGTGGGTTTCTATCTCAGGACCCTGGGATCATGACCCAAGTAAAGGCAGAGGCTTTATCCCACTGGCCACCCAGGAGCCCCTCTTCTGCCAATTTCTTGATTGGATTATTCTTTGAGTGTTGAGCTTGTAAATTCTTTATAGATTTTGGATACTAGCCCTTTATCTAATCTGTCATATGCAAATATTTTCTCCCATTCTGTCTGTTGTCTTTTGGTTTTGTTGACAGTTTCCTTTGTTATGTAGAAACTTTTAATATTGATGAATTCCCAATGGTTCATTTTTGCTTTTGTGTCTCTTCCCTTTGTAGACAGGTCAAGCAAGAAATTACTGTGGCTGAGGTTGGAGAGATTGCTACCTGTGTTCTTCTCTAGGATTTTGATGAATACCTGTCTCACCTTTAGATCATTCATTCATTTTGACTTTATGTTTCTATATGCTGTAAGAAAATGATCCAGTTTCATTTTTTCTGCATGTGGCTGTCCAGTTTTCCCAAAACCATTTGTTGAAGAGACTTGTCTTTTCCCCAATGTATATTCTTTCCTGCTTTGTAGAAGATTAGTTGGCCATAGCATTGAAAGTATATTTCTGGGTCTCTATTCTGTTCCATTGATCTGTGTGTTTGTTTTTGTGCCATACCATACTGTCTTCATGATTATAGCTTTGTAATATAGCTTGAAGTCTGGCACTGTGATACCCCCAGTTTGGTTTTCTTTCTCAACATTCCTCTAGCTATTTGGTGTCTTTTCTTGTTTCATACACATTTTAGGATTATTTGTTCCAGCTCTGTGAAAAATGTCAATGGTATTTTACTAGGGATTGCATCAAATGTGTAGATTGCTCTGGGTAGCATAGACATTTTAATGATATTTATTCTCCCAATCCATGAACATGGAATATTTTTCCATTTCTTTGTGTCTTCCTCTATTTCTTTCAAAGGTGATCTATAGTTTTTAGAGTACAGATCCCTTACCTCTTTGGTTAGGTTTACTCCTAGGTATCTTATGGCTTTTGGTGCAATTATAAATAGCATCAGTTCCTTAATCTCTCTTTCTTCTGTCCTGTTGTTAGTGTGTAGAAATGCAACTGACTTCTGTGCATTAATTTTACATCCTGCCACATTGCTCAATTGCTGTATGAGTGCTAACAATTTTGAGGTGGAGTCTTTTGGGTTTTCCATATAAAGTATCATGTCATCTGGGAAGAGTGAGAGTTTGACTTATTTGCTAATTTGAATGCCTTTTATTTCTTTTTTTGTTATCTGAATGCTGGGGCTAGGACTTCTAGTATATGTTGAACAGTGATGAGTGTGGGCATCCCTGTCATGTTCTTGATAGAGAAAAAGGTCTCAGCTTTTCCCCATTGAGAATGATATTTGCTGTGGGCTTTTCCTAGATGGATTTTATGATATTGAAATATGTTCCCTCTCTCCCTACACTGTGAAGAGTTTTATTCAGGAAAGAATGCTGTACTTTGTCAAATGCTTTCTCAGCATCTATTAGAAGATTGTATGGTTCTTGTCTATTCTTTTATTTGTGTAGTGTATCTCTTTGATTGATTTGCAAATATTGAAACACACTTGAGTTCCAAGAATAAATCCCACTTGGTCGTGGTGGATAAGCCTTTTAATGTACCATTAGATCCTGTTGGCTATTATCTTGGTGAGAATTTTTGTATTCATATTCATCAGGGATATTGGTCTGTAATTCTACTTTTTTATGGGGTCCTTGTCTAGTTTGGGGATCAAGGTAATGTTGGCCTCATAGAACAAGTCTGGAAGTTTTCCTTCACTTTTATTTTTTGAAGCAACTTCAATAGAGTAGGTATTAATTCCTCTTCAAATATTCAGTAGAATTCCTCTTGGGAAGCCATTTGGCCCTGGACTCTTTTTTGGGGGAGGTTTTTTATTACTGCTTCAATTTTCTTACAGGTTATTGTTCTGTTCAGATTTTCTCTTTCTTCCTGTTTCAGTTTTGGTAGTTTTTTTTTAAAGATTTTATTTATTTATTTGAAAGAGAGAGAGTGAATGAGAGAGAGCATGAGTAGGGGAAGAGGGAGAAGCAGACTCCCCTGCTGAGCAGGGAGCCTGATGTGGGGCTCGATCCCAGGACCCTGGGATCCTGACCTGAGTCAAAGGTAGTTGCTTAACTGATTGAGCTACTCAGGCATCCCACAGTTTTGGTAGTTTATAAGTTTCTAGGCATGCATGAATTTCTTCCAGATTGCCTAACTTGTTGGCATATAATTGCTCATAATATGATCTTAAAGTTGTATTTCCTTGGTGTTGGTATAGATCTATTTTCTTTCGTTCATGACTTTGTTCATTTGGGTCCTTTCTCTTTCTCTATGATAAATCTGGTGAGGAGTTTATTAATCTTATTAATTCTTTCAAAGAACCAGCTTTTTTTTTTTTTCATTGACCTGTTCTACCGTTCTTCTGATTTCCATTTCATTGTTTTCTGCTTTAGTCTTTATTATTTTTCATCTTCTGCTTGGTTTAGGTTCTATTTGCTGTTTTTTTTTTTTTTTCAGCTCCTCTGGTATAAGGTTAGCTTGTGTATTTGAGATTTTTCTAATTTTTGAGAAAGGCTTGTATTGGTATAAACTCCCTCTTGGGACCACCTTTGTTGTATCCCAAGTTTTTGAACAGTTGTGTTTTCATTTTCCTTTGTTTCCATAAATTTTTTTTTAGATTTTATTTATTTATTTGACAGACAGAGATCACAAGTAAGCAGAGAGGCAGGCAGAGAGAAAGGGGGAAACAAGCTCCCTGCTGAGCAGAGAGCCTGATGTGGGGCTGGATCCCAGTACCCTGAGATCATGACCTGATCCAAAGGCAGAGGCTTTAACCCACTGAGCCACCCAGGTGCCCCTCCATGAATTTTTTAAAAATGTTTCTTTAATTTCCTGGTTGACCCATTCATTCTTTAGTAGGATGCTCTTTAACCCCTGAGTGTTTGAGTTCCTTTCAAATTTCCTCTTGTGATTGATTTCAAATATCAAAACATTGTGGTTTGAAAACATGGAGGGAATAAGCCCAATATTTGGGTATTGGTTGAAAGCCATTATGTGACCTATTTTGGAGAAAGTTCCATGTGCATTCAAGAAGAATGTGTTGCATGGAGCACTGGGTGTGGTGAAAAAATAATGATACTGTTATGCTGAAAATAAATAAATTTTTAAAAAAAGAAGAATGTGTATTCTGCTGCTTTAAAATGGAATGTTCTGTATAAATCTGTGAAGTCCATCTGATCCAGTGTATCATTCAAAAACCCTTGTTTCCTTGTTGATCTTCTCCTTCAATGATCTGTCCCTTGCTGTCCCCAGTATTCTGCTGCTTTAAAATGGAATGTTCTGTATAAATCTGTGAAGTCCATCTGGTCCAGTGTATCATTCAAAACCCTTGTTTCCTTGTTGATCTTCTCCTTCAATGATCTGTCCCTTGCTGTGAGTGGGGTGTTGATGTCCTCTGCTATTAGGTATTATTATAAATCTATGTCTTTAATTTGGTTATTAATTGGTTGATTTAATTAGCTGCTCCCAAATTAGGAGCATAAATATTCACAATTGTTAGGACTTCTTGTTAAATAGACACTTTCAATGTGATATAGGGTCCCCTTCATCTTTTCCTACAGTCTTTGGTTTAAAATGTGATTTTTCTGCTATAAGGATTGCAATCCCAGCTTTTTCTTAAGGTCCATTGGCATGATAAATTGTTCTCTACCACCTCACTTTCAGTCTGAAGGTGTCTTTAGGTATAAAATGAATCTCTTGTCTACACCATATGGATGGATCTTGTTTTTCTATCCAATCTGATATTCTGTATCTTTTGATTGGAGCATTTAGCCCATTTACATTCAGAGTAACTATTGGAAGATATGAATTCAGGGCCATTGTATTACCTATAAAGTCCCTGTTTCTGTAGATTGTCTCTGTTTCTTTCTTGTCTGTGTTACTCTTGGGCTCTCTCTTTGTTTATAGGATCCCCTTAATATTTCCTCCAGGGTTGGCTTGGTGGTCAACTACTCTCTCAGTTTCTGTCTGTTCTGGAAGCTCTTTATCTCTCCTTCCATGCTGAATGACAGCCATGCTGGATAAAGCACTCTAGGCTGCATTTTTTTCTTTTCTCAGTTAGTACCCTGAATATTATCATACCACAATTTTCTGGTCTGCCAATTCTCTATGGATAGGTTTGATGCAGTCTAATCTTCCTACCCCTGTAGGTTAGGAACCTCTTGTCTGGAGGTGCTTTTAGGATTTTCTCTTTATCTCTGAAATTTGCAAACTTCACTATTATATGTTAGGGTGTTTTTTGGGGGGCAGGGAGAGGTCTTCTCTACCTCTTGGACATGAATGCCTGTTTCATGCCCCAGATTAGGAAGGTTCTGAGCTATGATTTGCTCAATTATACTTTCTGGCCTTTTCTTTCTTTCTTCCTTTTTGGGCACCACAATAATTCTGATATTATTTTATTTTATGGTATTGCTGATTGCTTGATGCCTCCCCTCATGGTCTATTAGTTGTATTTCTCTCTTTTCATCATCTTCCTTACTTTCCATCAACTTGTCTTCTGTGCCATTTACTCTGTGTTCTGCTCATTTACCCTAGTTGTTACAGCATCCAATTAGGCTGTATCTCAGAACACTTTTTAATTTTGGCCTGATTAAATATAATTTCTGCACTCAGAGATTCTCTATTGTCTTTTATCAATTGTCTTCTTTTTATTTTATTTATTGTTTTTTTATCACTCTATTATCTTGCCTTTTTTTCAATCCCAGCTAGTAACTTTATAATTGTTATCCTGAATTCCATCTCTGACATCTTATTTATATCCATATCAATTAGATCTGTGGCAGAGAGTTTTAGCACTGGTTCTTTATTTTGTTGTGAATCCCTCCTTCTAGTGATTTTGTTGCAGAGTAGAATGGATGAATGAGTGAGCACTATCAAAAATATCAACCATTACCCAAGCAAAGTACACACTGAACAAATCTGAAGAGATCAGAAACCAGAAAAGAAAAAAAAAAGAGAAAAAGAAAAAGAAAAAACCAAACAAACAATCAACAACAAAGAACAAGAGAAAAAAAAGGGGGGGGGGTGTTGCAAGAGAGAATAATCTCACAGGGTAGACAAACCAGGGTGATCCACTTTGGTCTTGAGTGTATTTTGGTCTCTCTGTTAGAAGACACTAAATCCCAAAACTGTAAAGAAAACAAAACATTCATATATAAAAAAATAAAATTGAATAGAGTGAAAGGAACCCAAAATGAAGAATTTATCTATAAAATGTAAATGTAAAAGATGAAAGTCAAAATACTTAAAAACAAAAAGTTGGTAAAATAAGAAACAAGTTGAATAGGGCAAATAGAAAAAAAAAAGAAATGGAAAATTTTAAACTGAAAGATAAACAAATCATGAAAGAAAACCTTGAATTCCAAATACTATTTTCTTCTAGCACTGGAGTTTTATGGTCTTGTGTTGTTGGTAAACTTGCTGTTCAATTGTTCTTCCAGTTGGTCTTCTGGGGGAGGTGCCTGCTGTGCTGATTCTCAGGAACCTTTGGGCAGAGATGCACCATCCTTTGCCAGGGGGCTGGGTTCAGCGTAAGCTGTTTGTTTGCTGCGTGTGGCTTTTTTTCCCTGAAGGCTTCTAGTGCCCCTTTAGAGAATCAAAATAAAAATGGCCATGCTTGGATTTCCAGCCCCAGAATCAAAAGACCATTGTCCCATCTTCAATAAACCCTCAGGGATAAGTGGCCCTCACTTTTGTATGTGCCAAACTCTGTAGACTCCTCCACGTGTGCACCCACACAATCCTCCCAGGGAAAGCAGAGGGTCGCTCAGTTACTTCACTTTATAGGATCCCCAGGCACTGAGAGCTGTTTCCTGGTCATGTATGCATTCGCTCTACCCCAAACCCCCACCCCAGGAGAAGGTGGGGTCCCTGCATTTCTGTCCTTCCCAGGATCCCAGTGCAGAAAGCAGTCAACTGACCCAGTCATGGCTTGAAATTTATGGTGAATCAAGCTGAGAGCCCTGTCCTGATCTCACTGACCATACCCAGTTTCCCTGTTCCAATGTTGGGAACTTTATTAGTTCAGGAACCCCTGTCTTTTCTGTGACTCTGGGGATCCTGAGACCACAGTGTCCCACCTAGAAATCTACCCTATTTCCTGTTTCACCACCTGAGCACCTTTCAGGCAGGGAAGTCTCTCACTAAAGCACATTTCTAATGGTTCTGATTTTGCCCTCTCTGGTGCCTTATCACTTTATGGTTGCTGGCTTACTGAGGCCTTTCTCCCTACCACTGAGCTGATATATTCCCTCAGATTCATTTCTCCATACCTCCTATCTTGCAAAAACGATTCCAGATATTCTTTTCTTACATCTCAGATTGAATTCATGGGTGTTCAGTCTGATTTGATAATTATCTAGCTAAATTCAAGGGACCAGATGAAATGAGGTCTCCTCCCTTTCACTATCTTGCCTCCCCTACCATCTGAACTTTAGCAAATTTTAAAATGATTTTAACTGAAAACAGTTTAATAGTTTTATAAACTACTATACTTGGGCTGGTGGTGCAATATTGTGATACTGAGCATCATCCACCTTCCCTTGCACCAACTTTGCATGAATTGTGCAAAGCTGTAAAGATGGCCTGCATATTTTTAACTAGTAATTTACAAATTAGCCTTCAATATAGTTTTACAAGGTGTTCCTTAGTGGTAATTATACTCGTATTTTCTCTGCCTAACAATACTTTCCAATGCTACCTAATCACCTGTCTAGCCATTCCCTCAGGACTGTGGTGATACATAAAGACTGCTGGCAGACTCTCTCTCTTAGCATCCAGGAATATAGAAATAAAGTCTTACAGTCCTGTTCAGAAGCCATGGCATAGCTATAAGTTCATTAAATCTTCTGAGAGGAGAGAGAAAGAGGGAGAGGATCAATAACATAAGATCCCTTCTCAGGCTGTAGGTATAATCCTTTTGTAAAATTCGACACACACCTGAGAGAAGCATTTGTATACAGATTTCAATCTTTTAGCATGAATATCTAGGTACAGATCTCTTTTCCATCTCAGAAAGTTTTATTGATCCAAGAAGATCTCAGATTGTCCAAATCCATGTTGTGGGACCAGACTCAAGAAGATACCCAGCGTAAGTTTCCCATTTGTAATGATAAGTTAATAACCAGGGGAAGAAGCAAGGGCAGTTTTCATTGTTTCAAATTATATTCAGGATAAAAAGGAATCTTTAAGTTCTTCACCCACTTGCAACATCTGTTCTAATAGTTATATTCAGTAATTTAGGAAACGGTTTACTATAATTTAAAGTGTATCAATATAATTTCAATTGGAATTTAGTTCTAGTTTGACACTAACAGTGCAGCCTAGATAATTGTTTCCTCCCTGCACTTCACTGCTTTCACCAATGGTTAGATGAATAAAATAAAGTCAAGGGATCACTAAAGTTATTTTTCATCTATATAAGTATAGGATTTTACATAAGTTATGGTCCAGTCTAAGATGATTTGAGAAGGCCTTTTAAAGGCACTACTCTAAAATGAAAGATTTTATGTCAGGTATTAGGTTTTATTTGTCTTGTTATATTCACAGCAGAATACCAGACACAGAGAAAGTGCTCCATGAATATTTATCAGTTGAAAGGATAAATAAATATTGGTACTGTGTGAAATGTAGAAGATGATATAGATGTTACCTTGAAAAGTCTACATTGTGTTACATTTACACATGTGCAGATTTTTTTTAAGAGTTTACTTATTCAGATTATTGTTCCCTATTTCTCAGTTCCACAGGTACTTAGTAAGTTACTTCCTCAGTTGTGGACAGTTAGGAGAACAGGATATATTGGGACTTTAAATGTTTTATAGGTAAAAGCTCAAAGGATTGACAGGTAATAAAATGATGTTAAGTGACCAGAGACATGAAAACATGTACATGTGTCATCATAATGTCTCTATGAGGGATATTGAAGTCAAGGACACTATTGCACAAAGAGCTTGCTGTGGGAGGGAACTTTATGTTAGGAAGGAGATCCAGAGTTTTTGATCTCTTTTCCTTGTAGATCACTCACAGAAGTGGAGCAGAACAGATAGCATAGAGGACAAGGGGAGATGGAGAGGAGAAGGGAGTTAAAGGAAATTGGAAGGGGGGGTGAACCATGAGAGACTATGGACTCTGAAAAACAGTCTGAGGGTTTTGAAGGGGCGGGGGATTGGGAGGTTGGGGGATCCAGGTGTTGGGTATTGGAGAGGGCACGGATTTCATGGAGCACTGGGTGTGGTGCAAAAATAATGAATACTGTTATGCTGAAAAAATAAAAAATTAAAATAGTAAAAAAAAAAAAAGAAATTAAAGACTAAATCTTTTCCCAAGAGGATTTCAGGGAACTGCAGTCTTGTTATTTGTTTGATTTGAAATAATTTAGGTGGGCTTAAATTTAAATAATTTAGGTGGGTGTGATGGACATTAAGGAGGGCACTTGTAATGAACACTGTGTTTTATATACAATTGATGAATTACTGAACTGCACCTCTGAAACTAATAATATACTATATGCTAATTAATTGATTAAACAAAAGAATATGGACTGTATTCTGATACTATTCCTGACACAGAAAATATTTGAGAGGGTGAGTGTCAGCAGTAGAGACCATTTCTAAACACAGAGCACATGCAAATACGTATAAATGGGAATTAGGAGGTGAATATAGTAAGGAGTTTAATGTCCTAAAATGACTCCAATCCAGACTTTCTCCCTCTTTGTATTCAGCATGTTTTCTCATCACTAAGATGGGTAGAGGTAATTAAATATTCACTTACAGCATGCCATGTATATAAGTGCTTCATACGTGATACAGATCTAACCCATACAGCACTTATGTGGTGTATACAATTCTTATCCACTTTTAACCCTTAAGAAAACTGAGGTAAAGGGAAGTTAATTAACTTCCCTGAAGTCATAGTGTGAGCTAATAGGGGAGCTTGAATTTGAATCTAGGAAAGCTGGGTTTCAGGCTTCTTCATAGCAACTACTCTCTACTACCTCCCATTCCCACTGCCCTCCTGCTGCAGCAGTCATCGTTCTTTTTGATTCCCAAAATCATTCCTGACAAATTCCAACTCCTCAAACTTAACCCACAAGATCATGACCTGATCTCCTCTTCCTTTTTAGCCTTACTTCCTGACACTTTCCTTCATGGATTCTGTGATGAATTGTATCAAACCTGTTGGCATTTCTCAGAGGGGATGCCATGATGATTTATACCCTTTTTATTCCTATATCCTAATCCACCAGACCTAGAACATCCTTTCTGCCCTGTCTTCTTTTCTGTGTCCTCACCTTGCAGTCCTATTCATCATCAGTTAACTCTTTCAAAATTCCACTCAGTGAAGACCTTCTTTGGAGAGGTGCCCCTGACTCTCCTCTGGAATGGTGATTGCTTACATGTGGGTCTCATCTATTTGGTTGCCACCAAAGTCACTGAAATAGTGTCAAGATTAATGACCAGAATCACATCACTCATTGCATTCTCATTGTAAGTTTAAGCTAAGTTGGGCACAGAACCAATGTTGTGATGATCTTGCCAGTAGCAACTGTGGTCTCTGCCTATAAGAACTGTATATAGCTTTTCAGAAAAAAATCATGAGTAGCAGAAATGGTGCCTTGACTATTACAGAAAGTTTAAGACTTTCAAATGAGAGAGAAGATATACTGACTTTGATGCCCACAGCCTGAGCAATGTGCAAATTCATTAAGAACATAAATTTTGGAGTTCCATTGCCTAGGTTCAGATACCAACTCTGCCAATTACCTTTCTCTGTGACCCTGGGCAAGTTATGCACTTTCTCCATGCTTCAGTTTCCTCATTTCTAAAGTGGGGATGATGACGATAGGCTACACTGTATGAATGTTATGAGAATTAAGTGAATTACTACCACTTAGAACAATGCTTGGAACGTAGTAAATGTAATATAAGTGTTTTTTATTATTACCTAAATGTTTTTTCAACCCTTACGATTCTGTCAATTAGTTATGACTGAGCACAATTTAGCTTTGCTGATACAGTGTCAGAATGTTCAAAGATTTTTTTTTTAAAGATTTTATCTATTTATTTGACAGAGAGAAATCACAAGTAGATGGAAAGGCAGGCAGAGAGAGAGAGGGAAGCAGGCTCTCTGCTGCGTAGGGACCCCAGTGCAGGACTCAATCCCAGGACTCTGAGATCATGACCTGAGCCGAAGGCAGCGGCTCAACCCACTGAGCCATCTTTTTAAAAAAGATTTTATTTATTTATTTGACAGAGAAAGAGCACAAGCAGGGAGAAAGACAGAGGCAGAGGGAGAAGCAAGCTCCCTGCTGCGTAGGGACCCCAGTGCAGGACTCAATCCCAGGACCCTGAGAGCATGACCTGAGCCAAAGGCAGTCGATTAACCAACTGAGTGACCCAGCTGCCCCAGAATGTTCAAACATTTTCATGGAATACATTCTCTAATCAAAGTACTTTGCAACATAAGAGAGCATTTGATTATTTTTAATGAAATTATTTTTCATGAGAAGTTTATCCATCTACTTTTCCATCATCTATCATCTATTTATCATCTATCATTATAATCTGTTTACTTATCTTTCTACCCCTTTTTCATTTATTTAAGGGTATGTATTACGTGGGTTTTGGAATTAATGATGGCTCCATTCAAATACCAGTCTCTTCACTGACTGTTATACTGGATGATTTACCTAAAGTCTTAAAAATTTGGTGCTCTTTAAAATGGAGATAGAAATTACAATGTTGCTGTGAGTATAGAATGAGGGGACATATCCTAATAGTTTAGCACACAGTCCTGCAGATAGTAAAGTGCTTAGTAAAAGTTTACTAACAGTATTACTGCTGTTAAGAATATGTCTTCAAAGGAAATGGATTGATATTATAGTTTATTATCTCAGGAATATAATCATGGATGAATTTCAATATCTTTTATTTCTATTGTCTATAGACAATCTATATATTGCCTATATAATTTTTATATAATAGATGAATAGATCAAATTAAAATTTCTACTAACTAGAAAGATCACACTTCATAGATTCAAATTACAAAGTAAGCCACCTCACAAATACAAAAAGAAATTTACACAAATGATCTCATTCTATTTCATGGAGTAAAATGACTATATCTATCTATATCTATCTATCTATCATCTATCTATATCGCTTCATGGAGTAAAATGACTATATCACCCATCTTTTATAAATGTGAAAACTGAGATTCAGAAAGAATAAATTGATTTACTTAAAGTAATCTAATAAGGATGCTAATCCAATAAGGTAAGGATGCTCAGTCTTAAATTACTCAGCTTCCACTATCCAGGCAGTAAAGAGATGTTCCTAACAAATATGGAATATATCTAGTAATTTGCAGTGCTTCAGAAAAGCCATTTTTATCCTGAGGAGCTTCTTTAGATCTTGTCTCATGATTTATCTCTTTCAGGAAATCTTCCCTGACAATTTTTACCCAACATTTGGTTCCGTATGCCTTCAGGATCCCCATATATACTTTATACTGTTGTATACTTTATATAATACCATATACATATATGGTATTAGGCACTTCTTTAATTATCATTTATAGCATTATCTGTATTGTAAATCTTATTCCTGATGCTTACCTATAATTACACAGAGAGGGCTTGTTCAAGGCAAAAGAACTGAATCTCAATAAGTTTTAAACTTTTCAACTCTTTAGAGAAACACAGGGAAAAGTATTTTTCTGTATAGCTTGACCACTCAGATACTCCTTACTGGCAAACAAAATGAAATTTTCATATGCAGACCAAGGTTGAGGACTCAAACTCCCTCAATTTGACTTGCAAGTATGGGTTATTGGTGAGCAGGAGGCGCTTGTATCTGTTGTTTTTCATCACTAAAATGACTTAATTTTTAATTGTACTGAAATTTATAACTTAATTTAGAAATTAAAACAATCTTTCTCACTTGATAAAATAGAATGTTATTCTTCTAAGGCTGATCTGTGTACATTATATTAAAAAAAGATTCACCTAAAAAATTTGACATCACATCTCAGCATCTGACTTCTTACATTTATTATAACCCTCTGAAATTAACTTATCCATTTGATTATGAATTTAAAATTTTCCAACCCAAAGAGAATTTCTGGAAAAATGAGAGAGAGAGAGAGAGAGAGAGAGAGACAGAGAGAGAAAGACAAGAAGATGGATTATGGAACAACATTAAAAACAAATGAAAAACCTTCATGTTTTCTAGATCATTATTTGGGAGAAAGGAACTATAGGCTTAAGTAACAAGGTGAGTCAATAATGTGGTAAGAAAATTGATGGTGAAGAAAATACCCATTAACTATGTTCAAGAAATATGAAGAATTTCACCTACTATCTAGCCTCACTCAAATATTTTCATAAGACTCTTCCTGTTGGACTTTACCATGCTTACAGTGGTTTATGATATTTATTTATTTTTGCAGGGAACCAGAGCCACCAAACCAGTATCACTTGGGTCCCCACGGAAGTGGCTAACAATGTCACTGAGTTTATATTCCTAGGACTTTCCCAAGATCCTGGATTGCAACTGATGTTCTTTGCCTTATTCCTCCTCTTCTACACTGTGATCATGGTGGGAAATCTTCTCATTCTGCTTACGGTCTTTTCTGATCGTCGGCTCCATACACCCATGTATTTCTTTCTCAGTAACCTGTCATTCGTGGACATTGCCTATTCCTCAGCCACAGCACCTAAGATGATTGCAGACTTTATTTCTGAGAAAAAGACCATTTCCTACTGGGGCTGTGTAACTCAGATGTTTACCTTCCACTTTTTTGGTTGTGCTGAGATTTTTGTCTTGACCGTTATGGCTTTTGACCGCTATGCTGCCATTTGCCAACCTCTCCGTTATACTACCATCATGAGTGCCAATGTTTGTATTGTGCTGGCATCACTGTCCTGGTTGGGAGCCCTGGGTCATTCATTTGTTCAGACCTTCCTGACCTTTCAGCTACCTTTCTGCAATAATCGGGTTATTGACCACTACTTTTGTGATGTCCACCCAGTCCTAAAACTTGCCTGTGCTGATACAACCCTGGTAAATATGTTGGTGATTGCCAACAGTGGTCTCATCTCTCTGGGGTGTTTCCTCATTCTTCTGGCCTCCTACACTGTTATTCTATTTAGTCTTCGCAAGCGGTCTTCAGAGAGCCGGCGCAAGGCTCTATCTACCTGTGGGTCTCATTTCACTGTAGTGACTTTCTTCTTTGTCCCTTGTATCTTTATTTATCTGCGTCCATCCACTACTTTCCCACTGGATAAAGCTGTGTCTGTGTTTTATACTACCATCACCCCAATGTTAAACCCACTCATCTACACTCTGAGGAATGAGGATGTAAAGAATGCCATGAAACGGATTTGGAGCCGCAAGATCTCCTTGAAGGAAAAACAGAAGGGCTAGCTTATCAGAATGGCAGAATTGGAAAATTAGCTGATACCTTAAATGGTCTGTAATTTATTAATGATTTTAAGGAATAGGCTCTAAAATTCAACTATCTTGTAGCTTTCCTTGAACAGTCAAAAGTTTGAGACTATTTTCTTTTTCTGTCTATAGGTGGGCTAAACTTAGACTTTTCCATATTGTTAAGGTTTATCTTTTCTTACTTTTATTTTTTTTCCTTTTTTTCATTTATTTATTTTCAGCATAACAGTATCATTATTTTTTCACTACACCCAGTGCTCCATGCAATCTGTGCCCTCTATAATACCCACCACCTGCTACCCCGACCTCCCACCCCCCTGCCACTTCAAACCACTCAGATTGTTTTTCAGTGTCCATAGTCTCTCATGATTCACCTCCCCTTCCACTTTACCCCAACCCCCTTCTCTGTAACTCCCCATGTCCTCCATGCTTTTTGTTATGTTCCACAAATAAGTGAAACCATATGATAATTGACTCTCTCTGCTTGACTTATTTCAATCAGCATAATCTCTTCCAGTCCTGTCCCTGTTGCTACAAAAGTAGGGTATTCATCCTTTCTGATGGAGGCATAATACTCCATAGTGTATATGGACCACATCTTCCTTATCCATTCATCCGTTGAAGGGCATCTTGTTTCTTTCCACAGTTCGGCGACCATGGCCATTGCTGCTATAAACATTGGGGTACAGATGGCCCTTCTTTTAACTACATCTGTATCTTCGGAGTAAATCCCAATGAGTGCAATTGGGTCATAGGGAAGCTCTATTTTTAATTTCTTGAGGAATCTCCACACTGTTCTCCAAAGAGGCTGCACCAACTTGCATTCCCACCAACAGTTTAAGAGAGTTCCCCTTTCTCCACATCCTCTCCAACACATGTTGTTTCCTGTCTTGCTAATTTTGGCCATTCTATCTGGTGTAAGGTGATATCTCAATGTAGTTTTAATTTGAGTCTCCCTGATGGCTAGTGATGATGAACATTTTTTCATGTGTCTGATAGTCATTTGTATGTCTTTATTGGAGAAGTGTTTGTCCATATCTTCTGCCCATTTTTTGATATGATTGTCTGTTTTGTGTGTGTTGAGTTTGAGGAGTTCTTTATAGATCCTGGATATCAACCTTTTGTCTGTACTGTCATTTGCAAATATCTTCTCCCATTCCGTGAGTTGCCTCTTTGTTTTTTTGAATGTTTCCTTTGCTGTGCAGAAGCTTTTGATTTTGATGAAATCTCAAAAGTTCATCTTTGCTTTTGTTTCCTTTTCCTTTGGAGACATACCTTGAAAGAAGTTGCTGTGGCCGATATCGAAGGGATTGCTGCCTATGTTCTCCTCTAGGATTCTGATGGATTCCTGTCTCATGTTGAGGTCTTTTATCCATTTTGAGTTTATCTTTGTGTACGGTGTAAGAGAATGGTCGAGTTTTATTCTTCTACATATAGCGGTCCAGTTTTCCCAGCACCATTTATTGAAGAGACTGTCTTTTTTCCACTGTATATTTTTTCCTGTTTTGTCGAAGATTATTTGACCATAGAATTGAGGATCCATATCTGGGCTGTCTACTCTGTTCCACTGGTCTACGTGTCTGTTTTTATACCAGTACCGTGCTGTCTTGGTGATCACAGTTTTGTAGTTAAGCTTGAAATCAGGTAACGTGATGCCCCCAGTTTTATTTTTGTTTTTCAGCATTTCCTTAGCGATTCAGGGTCTCTTCTGATTCCATACAAATTTTAGGATTATTTGCTCAAGCTCTTTGAAGAATACCGGTGGAATGTTGATCAGAATAGCATTAAAAGTATAGATTGCTCTAAGAAGTATAGACATTTTAACAATGTTTATTCTTCCAATCCAAGAGCATGGAATGGTCTTCCATCTTTTTGTGTCTTCTTCAATTTCTTTCATGAGTGTTCTGTAGTTCCTTGAGTACAGATCCTTTCCCTCTTTGGTTAGGTTATTCCCAGGTATCTTATGGTTCTTGGTGCTATAGTAAATGGAATCAATTCTATAAATTCCCTTTCTGTATTTTCATTGTTAGTGTATAAGAAAGCCACTGATTTCTGCACATTGACTTTGTATCCTGCCACGTTGCTGAATTGCTGTATGAGTTCTAGTAGTTTGGGGGTGGTGTCTTTTGGGTTTTCCATATAAAGAATCATATCATCTGCAAAGAGAGAGAGTTTGACTTCTTCATTACCAATTTGGATACCTTTTATTTCCCTTTGTTGTCTGATTGCTGTTGCTAGGACTTCTAAAACTATGTTGAACAAGAGTGATGAGAGTGGTCACCCTTGTCTTGTTCCTGATCTCAATGGGAAGGCTGCAAGCTTTTTCCCATTGAGGATGATATTTGCTGTGGGTCTTTCATAGATAGATTTGATGAAGTTCAGGAATGTTCCCTCTATCCTTATACTTTGAAACATTTTAATCAGAAATGGATGCTGGATTTTGTCAAATGCTTTTCCTGCATCAATTGAGAGGACCATGTGGTTCTTTTCTCTTATTAATTTGTTCTATCACACTGATTGATTTGCCAATGTTGAACCATCCTTGTAGCCCAGGGATGAATCCCACCTGGTCATGGTGTATAATCTTTTAATGTGCTGTTGGATCCTGTTTGCTAGGATCTTGCTGAGATCTTAGCATCCATATTCATCAGTGATATTGGTCTTAATTCTCCTTTTTGGGAGGGTCTTTGTCTGGTTTGGGGATCAGGGTAATGCTGGCTTCATAGAAAGAGTCAGGAAGTTTTCTTCTTTGAAACAGCTTCAGGAGAATAGGTGTTATTTCTTCTTTGAAAGTTTGGTATAATTCTCCGGGGAATCCATCAGGTCCTTGGCTCTTGTTTTTTGGGAGGTTTTTGATCACCGCTTCAATCTCATTACTAGATATTGGTCTATTCAGGTTGTCAATTTCTTCTTGATTTAATTTTGGGAGTTTACAGTTTTCCAGGAATGCATCCATTTCATCTAGGTTGCTTAGCTTATTGGCATATAACTGTTGATAATAACTTCTGATGATTGTTTCTACTTCCTTGGTGTTAGTTGTGATCTCTCCCTTTTCATTCATAATTTCATGTTTTTGAGCTTTCTCTCTTTTATTTTGGATTAGTGTCTCCAATGGTTTATTGATCTTATTGATTCTTTCAAAAAACCAGCTTCTAGTTTCATTGATATGTTCTACTGCATCTCTGGTTTTTACCTCATCGATCTCAGCTCTAATCTTGATGATTTCCCTTCTTATGTGTGGAGTTGGTTTGATTTGTTGTTGATTCTCCAGTTCTTTATGGTGTAGAGACAGCTGCTGTGTTCTGGATTTTTCAATTTTTTTGAGGGAGGCTTGGATAGCTATGTATTTTCCCCTTAGGACTGCCTTTGCTGTATCCCATAGGTTTGGGACCAAAGTGTCTTCATTGTCATTGGTTTCCATGAATTGTTTCAGTTCTTCCTTGATCTCCTGGTTGATCCAAGCATTCTTAAGCAAGGTGGTCTTTAACTTCCAGGTGTTTGAGTTCCTTCTGAACTTTTCCTTGTGATTGAGCTCCAGTTTCAAAGCATTGTGTTCTGAGAATGTGCAGGGAATAATCTCAGTCTTTTTGTATTGGTTGAGTCATGATTTGTGACTTATTTGTGGCCTATTCTGGAGAAAGTTCCATGTGCACTTGAGAAGAATGTGTATTCTGTTGTTTTAGGGTGGAATGGTCTGTATATATCTATAAGGTCCATCTGTTCCAATGTGTCATTCAATGCTCTTGTTTCTTTATTGATTTTCTGCTTCGATGATCTATTTCTGAGAGAAGTGTGTTAAGATCTCCTACTATTAGTGTATTCATATCAGTATGACTCTTTATCTTGATTAACAGTTTTCTTATGTAATTGGCTGCTCCCATATTGGGGGCATAGATATTTACAATTGTTAGATCATCTTGGTGGATAGTCCCTTTAAGAATGATGTAGTGTCGTTCTGGATCTCTGACTACAGTCTTTCGTTTAAAATATAATTTGTCTGATATGAGAATTGCTACCCCAGCCTTTTTTTGAGGCCCACTGGCATGAAAGATGCTTCGCCATACCTTCACTTTCAGTCTGGGTGTATCTTTAAGTTCAAAATGGGTCTCTTGTAGACAACATATGGATGGGTCCTGTTGTTTTATCCAGTCTGCAACCCTGTGCTGTTTTATGGGCGCATTTAAGCCATTCACATTGAGGGTGATTATTGATAGATACGTTTTTATTGACATTGTGTTACCTTTGAAGTCTTTCTTTCTGTAAATTGTCTCTATATTTCTGTTCAATGCTATTCTTGGACTTTTTCCTCCTTTAAAGAAGCCCCCTTAATATTTCCTGCAGTATCGGCTTGGTGGTTGCATAGTCTTTTAAGCTTTGCCGGTCCTGGAAACTCTTTATCTCTCCAACCATTTTGAATGTCAGTCTTGCTGGATAAAGTATTCTTGGCTGCATGTTCTTCTCATTCAGTGCCCTGAATATATCTTGCCAGCCCTTTCTGGCTTGCCAGGTCTCTGTGGACAGGTATGAAGTTATTTTGATGGGCTTGCCTCTGTACGTAAGGATCTTCTTTGTCCTAGCTGCTTTCAAGAGGTTCTGCCTTCAATTATAATTCTTCATTCTTACTATTAGGTGTCTTGAGGACTTTCGAGAATCTGTAATCTTGCTGGGAAACCTTTCGGCCTCTAGTACATAAATGCTGGTTTCATTCACGAGATTTGGAAAATTTTCATGAAGAAGTTGTTCCACTATATCTGCTAGACTTCTTTCTTTCTCCTCCCCTTCAGGGATTCCAATAATTCTGACGTTGGAACGTTTCATGGCATCATTTATTTCCCTGATTCTGTTTTCGTGGCTTCTAAGCTGTTTGTTCCAGGCTTCCTCCTGATCCTTTCTCTCTATCTGTTTGTCCTCCAGATCACTAATTCTATCTTCTGTCTCAGTTACTCTAGCGTTGAGAGAATTTAGATTAGATTGGAACTCATTGAGAGCATTGTGAAGCTCATCCTTGGTAGCTTTCAGCTCTTCCCTAATATTGAAAACATGATCTCTGGTCATTTTCAGTTCGGCCCTAATCAATTCCGTTTGGTCACCCATGGCTTTCTCCAACCTAGCTATTGCTTGGATAATTGTTAGCCTGAATTCTCTTTCCCACATATTGTCTATGTTGATAGCTGTTAGCTCTGTTGCAGAAGGTCCATCCTCTGTATTTTTCTTCTGTTGGGCATTCCTCCTCCTAGTCATTTTGGTGAGAGATGGCTGAATGGGTGTAGCTGGGTATGTCGACTGTGGCGCAGTCAAAGTGCACCCTGGAATGCTTCTCAGCAATCAGGGTTCCCCACCCAAATGAGTGGAAACAGAAAAGGAAAAGAAAAAAAGAGAAAGGGAGAGAGACAGGAAAGAAAGGTAAGATAAAAGAGAAGGTTTATCCCCAATGGGCCCCAGGGTAAGATTTATGAAGTATACAAACAGACACAGACAAACAAAAAGACTGATAAAAGTATATGACAAGAGAAAAAAAAAATATATATATATATATGAAGAACCTCATCAAAAAGAACCCTGAGTGTAAGATTTATATACTATCAGGACAAACACAAACACAAAAACTACCAGAAATACTGGTAGAAGAAAAAGATGGGAGAGTGGTTGTAAATTCTCAGTGTGGGTGAGGAAGGTTGTTTTGATTCTTCCTGGATGTATCTTGATATCTTTGTTAAAGGACTCAACTTCCCTAAGATAAGGGGGGATTAGGAATTGGTTTACCTATAGAGGTGGCATTGATTGGGGAAAGGGGATTACCTTGAAGTTTAACTCTATATGAATATTAGAAAATAAAATTAAAAAAAGGAATAAACTAAACTAAAATTAAAAAAAAAAGAAATTTAAAAAATAGAAATGCAAAAGGAAAACACAGGTGTATGTTTCAAAAAGTTCAGGTTAGAAGGTTATTATGGAATTTAATGTACTGGACATCTCACTGTGACGGTAAATAGGTTAAAAAATTATCTATATAATAATAAAAAATTAACTATATAAAAAAAAGAGCCAGAATAGTGGGATTGAATTAATAATAAAAATTGTCCTATGAAGTAGTCGTGGTTGTTCTCTTGTCGTCTTTTTTTTTTTCCTTTCCGGGTTGGTTTTCTGGGGGAGGGGCCTGCCACGTGGGTTTTCAGTCCCTGACGTTCTCTCAGCTAAGTCCTGGCATCCCCCTCAAGGGGGTGGGCTCTGAGGAAACTGTTTTTTTTCAGGCTTTTGTTCTCTGGAGGTTTTTATATTTGTTCACTTTTGTTTTTCTCTCTTGCCTTGACCGCTTTTGATGGTTTTTGTAGGTTTAGAGGAAAGCAAACTGCACCCTGACCTCCCTCTCAGAGAGAAGCCTCAGTCTGACTGCAGAGCCCATATAAATCCCCCCTTGGCTGCTGGCAGAGCAGGTTCCCAGTCGCGGTCCCTGGGGACTCAGGATTTTTTGCTTGTACCCAAAACCATGGCAGTGGCAGCTCTCTGGGCAGCTCCAGACTGCCAAAGAAGTTCCAAACAGGGATCACACACTGAGATTTTCCCGCTGGCCTAGGCTGGGAGGCCTGGTCTTTCCGGTCAGAGAGCACCTGGCTGGCGTTTGTGTGCACCTCTCTCAGGGGAGGGCGCGGGGCATGACTCGGACTCTGATGGCACAGCAGGGCACTTGCCTGGGGACTGCCAAAAGGCTGTGCTTCTGTTGGCTGGCAAGGCTCCCAGCCCCTCACGGGAGCCGGGCGCCATGCACTCTCAGGCACGGGCTGGTGGTTCAGGGAGAGACCTGGTTTCTCTGCCGCACTCTCTCTGGCTCTGTGCCAGGGGTGGCTGTCCTGGGTCTGGGGACTTAAGCCCCGACCCTAACACCCCGATTCCGCAATTTCCCCCCGTGATCCTTTGCTCTTTTTGAGTGCTTTCTACCAGACTCCCGAGTTAATGCTGGTCCCCAGGTGCAGGGCACTCTCGTATTGGGATATTACTTTCCAATGGGTCGCCTCTGGTGGCTCCCTCCCCCTTTTATTTATCTTTTGATATCAGTCCAACTTTCCCACTCCGCCTTACCTGCCCACTGGCGTCTTCTGCTCCAGTAGAAATCCAGACGTGTATAATTCTGATTTCAGGCTGATTTCGTGGGTGATTGGAGATCTTTGGAAGGTAATCAGCTCACTTTAGGGTGCAGGTTGAATGGGCACCTCCTCCTACATCCCCGCAATCTTGTCTCAAGCTTTTTTCTTACTTTTAGAATAGGAGAGTAAAAACTCCAATTCAATATCTCATTTAACTGCTATAGACCACTTCAATTCAAATAAGCTTTCTTAATCTACAATTAAAGGATTTGGAATGAGGTTATAGGAGAAAGATATTTTTGAGGAATCTGACCATTTCTCTTAGAAACAGAAATATAATAACAGCTGGGTAGAGTAGTTGGGTAGTCCTAAGAAAGGGCAATTTTATTCTGAGGAACTTTTATTTTTTGTTTTTTTACTTTTTAATATTTTATTTTTCTTAAGGTTTATTTTACTTATTTTAGGGAGAGAGACAGTGTATGTGCACATGGAAGGTGGGGCAGAGGGAAAGAATCTTCAAGCAGACTCCCGGCTGAGTGCAGAGACTGATGTGGGCTTGATCTC
This sequence comes from Mustela putorius furo, assembly GCF_011764305.1. Classification (NCBI taxonomy): domain Eukaryota; kingdom Metazoa; phylum Chordata; class Mammalia; order Carnivora; family Mustelidae; genus Mustela; species Mustela putorius. Next base: position 14,471,200 of record NW_025422045.1, read on the forward strand.
ATGACCCTAAGATCATACCTGAGCTGAAACCAAGAGTCTGACACTCAACCACTGAGCCACCCAGGCACCGTAAGATTTTATTTTTAAAGGGTCTCTTCACCCAACCTAGGGCTCAATCTCACAATCCCAAGATCATGAGTCACATGCTCTACTGACTGAGCCAGCCAGTCTTGTTCTAAAAACAAGAACTTTTTAGATCTTGCTTCATGGCTCATATCTTTAAAAAATTCTGCCCTGATTATTTTTGTCCAACATATATTTTCTGTGTGCCTTAAGAACAGCTCCATGTAGTTTATAAAATGCTTTCAGTTATTCTCTTTCTGGTTTTTGTTCCCTTAGTGGCTTTTATATAATTTCTACAACTTATTAAGGGTATAAATAATGTATTTTACTTCTTTTCCACTCCCTGTATATGGCACAGTGCTGGATTCACAGTAGATACTTATGACAGAACTGCCTGTTCAGTATCCATTGTTCCTTTTTCTCTTAGTAACAGAGACTTAACATTATTTATGGTGACCCCAATGAAATACATTTACCTGTCTGTCCCTTTCATGGAGGTGGATACTATGATGTCAACAACAGTTGGTGAGTGAGACTTCTGAAAACTCTTTAAAATGGTTTCTCTCCACTTATGCTTTATACATCATCACCATCAACATTTTCTTACATTTCCTTATATTTTTCATATTATTTTCCTCTGCAAAAAATGACCATTCTATCCTCTTTGTTAATACCTGTTTAAATAATAGATACAATGAAACTATATTTAAAATTGTGGGCTACATTGGTTTTCCCTTTCCCCTTTAAGATCTAAGTAAGAGAACAGCAGCAACAAGAACCACCATCACAAAGGGGAAACAAGTTTATACTCACAGTTACAAAGATAACAGGACAGAAGTTAGATTCTTCAGACAAAAGATTCCAACAAATATTTGGAAAAGAGGACAAAGGTGTGGTAATTGCTTTGACCACATAGAGAAGGCTAACACAAAAGTAGCAATTGAGGGGGGAGACTGATGGTAAATAGACAAATTTATCTTCCAGAATCTCTGACATATCTGAGATGCCAGGACACCAGGTAAAGAAGATGGTAGGGTTCAGTAATAGGGAGATTAAGAGAAAGGGATGGTTTATCCTCCCATCCTCTCTTTTCACTCTCAGAGACTCACACAGCATATACTTCACAAACAGAATATCGACCTCTTTGCATCAAGAAATTAGATTAGAAAAAAGTCTTTCACATTCTGCCTTTGGAGATCATAAATAGAATGGCTTTCTCTCTGCTGGAAGTCTGACCAGAAACCTACTGGTTATTCAGCTCTACTCTATTGATCCAGATCTTTTGGTCAAAATTTTGGTGCCAAATTCTTTAACACACAAAAGATGTTGAAGTAAAATGTGAACCTTTAAGAAGGCCAAAAGGAATTTGGTGAAATCCAGGATAACACAGAAAAAGTTTACTTTGAAAATCACTGATATATTCACATTGATGAGAGATAATATTTACAATCCTGAAATAAGAACATGATACTTTTAAAAAACTAAAGAATAAAAATACTATTTTTGGGAGCTAAATAAAATAAAAAGAGTGATAAATAAAATTAAGACAAATCAATAGAGGGTTGAAAGAGTCAAAGAAGTCTCCATGGAAGTAGAATTTTAAAAAATCAAAGAAATGAAAAAAATGAAAAAATTTTGAAAAATCTAAGCAAGAGGTAAACATTCAACTCATATTTGTCCCAGGAGAACAGAGAGGACAGAGGGGAAGAATTTAAAAGAAACACTGAAAGGAAGACTCATAGCAGGAAGATTTAAGTCTCAAGATTCAAAAGATGTACTGAGCACCCACCCTAGTGATGAGAAAACAATAACTAAGGTACATTATTATGAAGTTTGACTACGCTAGAGATTGAGAAGATTATAAAATTATTGAGAGAGATAGAAAAAGTATAGGCCACAGAAAGTATTCAAAATTCAAAAGACATTAGAATAATCAGTAACAACACTGGGCCCTTCAATATGGTAGAAAAGTGCCTGAATCTGATTTTCAGCCTAGAATTCTAGATAGAACAAAACCATCAGTCAGGTATGAAAGTAGAATTAGACCTTTTCAGCCATGCAAAGATTTGAAAAATTTACTTTATAAGTACCCTTTCTTTGAAAGTATGGGTAGGATGTGTGCCAGCAGAAGCAACATAAGGAAGTGATAGGCTCAAGAAATCCATGTAGGGGTGGCCCAAAGAACTTTTAAGATGAGAACTGTGTAGCAGTCATAGGAGTGATAGAAACAGATGAAAGCATAAGGACAGAAGCTCCAGGAAGGGAGGCTTCAGGAAACAGAAGTGGGAATTTATATTATCTATGATGATGGAGCATCTTAGTTATAAGGGCAAAGGCAATAGGATGGACCAAGTTGATGGGCGTAAGGACACATTTATATAAAATTGTCTGTATCATTTAGGACTCTAAGAGAAAACTGATGACACACTCCAAATAGAATAATTCACAAAGAGAAATTCACAGAGGGACTGTCTATAAAATTGCAGATATGGACGAGTCAGAGGGGCAGTACCATAAACAGGGATTAGAAGCAGTAGAGCTGTTAACACCATGATACCTTAGGGGACTGGCAGAGAGAATAGATAAAGAAACTCAAAAGGAGAGAGATTTTCTTTTTCCAGACTTTATTTTCTTAAAGCAGTCTTAAGGTTTACAGCAAAATTAAAGGAAAGATACGAAGATTTCCCATATACCTCCTGTGCCCACACATGCATAGCTTCCCTCATTTTCAGTGTCCCCCAACAGAGTGGTGTATTTATTACAACACATCATAATTACCTAATATCCATAATTTACATTATAGCTTACCCTTGGTGTTGGATATTTTGTAGTTTGGACAAATGCAAAATGACATGAATCCATCATTATATTATTATAGAGTAGTTTCACTTCCCTAAAAATTGTCTTTGCTCTGCTTTTCATCCTTCCCTATCCACACCCTACCTCCTGCTGCTCAAGCCCTGGCAAGCATTGATCTTTATACTGCCTCCATAGTTTTGCCTTTTCTAGAATGTCATATAGTTGGAATCATACAGTAGGTAGCATTTTCAGATTGACTTCTTTCACTTAGTGATATGCATTGAAGTTTCCTCTATGTTTCCCTTTTTTTTTTAAATTTATTTATTGGACAGACAGAGATCACCAATAGGCAGAGAGGCAGGCAGAGAAAGAGAGGGAAGCAGGCTCCTTGCTGAGCAGAGAGCCCAATGAGGGGCTCGATCCCAGAACCCTGGGACCATGACCTGAGCCAAAGGCAGAGGCTTTAACCCACTGAGCCACCCAGGTGCCCCTCTATTTTTTTGTTAATTGAAATACAATTGACGTGAATGTTGTCAGAGGCAGGCCCCTGGCCAGGGCGGCCTCCACTTTTAAAAGATGGCGCCTGGCTAGTTGCCAGGTTAGGATTGCCTCGTGAGACTAAGCGGAATGCCCAAAGAGGAAGTAAACAGCATTCGTTGCTAGCGAAGTTGTTCATTTAGGTGCACAGCCTGATTCGCTCCCTCCTGTACCCTGCTTGCTGATTGGTCATGTAAGCGTATATAAGTGTGTAGACTTGCGGAAATAGAAAGAAGATGCATCCGAACTGGGGCTTCTCGTCGTCCTTGTGCGCCGAGGGTGATAAATGGCGCCGAAACCCGGGAACTAAAAAAAGGCATCTTGCAAGGTAATCCGCAGGAAAGCGGGGAGTAAAGGTCTGCAGGTAAGCGGGGACATTAGCCACGTTCAAAAGTGGGAATTCCGCGGTAAAGCGGGGAGTAAAGGCCACGTTCAAAAGTGGGAATTCCGTGGTAAAGCGGTGAGTAAAAATAGAAAAACCTTGCAAGGGAGAAGTCCGCAGGTAAGCGGGGTAAAACCACGACAAAGGTGGTGGGAAACTTGTACAAGACTGCAACAAGAAGCGGGGCGGCCATAGAGCCGGGATTTTCTTATCGAAACCGCGGGTAAGCGGGGAAGGGGCCATGATCAAAGTGGTGGGAATCTTGTACAAGTCCACAATAAGAAGCGGGGCGGCCTTAGAGCCAGGATTTAGCAAGTCCACAATAAGAAGCGGGATGGCCTTAGAGCCGGAATTTAGTGGCGAGTCTTTAACGTCCGCGTCTGTTGTCTGTGTGTTCATAATGGGATCTGAAGTATCTAAAGTGCGGTTGGAAGGGTCTTTAGAAGACCTGCTGAAAGCCAATGGAACTCTACTAAAAGCAAAAACTGCTCTGGCCTTTTTGAATACAGTGGAAAAGGCGGCTCCATGGTTCCTAGATGAAGGCTTGCTAAACATACCTCAATGGGACCACTTATGGGAGGATTTGAAGAAGCAGGACAATAAGATGCCTTTGCCACCCAGGACCCTGGCAATACGGACCTTAGTCCGGGGATGCCTGGTGGGGCCTAAACCCAAATGTGAATCAGCTCTACAAGAGGGAGCAGAGGCATTGGAGGAAGTGAAAGAGGAGCGGTCTTCCCGTGCCTCAGAGGGGGGTAGTTCTAGTGAAGAGGAAGAAGAAATGTCAGGGGAGGAGTTAGACTGTAAAATGCACTCCAAGTTTGAACAGTTGAAACTGTCGACTCCAGCGACGCCTAGTGCCCCTCCGCGGTATAATCCTATGGCGTGCCAAGGAGCTTGTAGCTGCTGCACCACATGTGGTAGTGGCAGGGTTTCGAGCTGGAGAGATCATGACCTGGCCTCTGCCTTTCCGGTTTTAGAGGACCAAAACAACCAGCGGTATCATCAGCCTCTTGATTTTAAACTAGTTAAGCAATTAAAGGAAGCAGTCATGCAGTATGGCCCTCAGGCAACCTTTACGGTATCTTTGTTGGAGACCATAGCGGGAATGAACTTAGTCCCTGAAGACTGGGGTAACCTAGCCCGTGCAACCTTGTCAGGAGGGCAATATCTAGTATGGAAAACAGCCTGGCAAGAATACTCACAGGACACTGCCTGCCATAATGCAGCGGCTGGAAATCCTCAGTGGGACCTAGAAATGTTAATGGGAATAGGACCGTATATGGGAAAGCAGGCCCAAATACAACACAACCCTGCGGTGTATCTGCAAATAGCCGCGGCGGCCACTAAAGCATGGAAGACAATTCAGGGCAGTGGGGATTTACAGGGTCAGCTGTCTAAGGTAATACAAGGACCAAATGAAGCATATGCTGATTTTGTAGCGAGGCTGATGCAAACAGCTGGTCGAATATTTGGGAGGTAGAGACAGCCATGCCATTGATAAAACAGCTGGCTTATGAGCAGGCTAATAATGGTGTAAAGAAGCCATCAGACCTTGGAAAAGCAAAGACTTGAGTACATATATTAAAGTTTGCAGGGATATCAACGACAATGTTATTCAAGGGCAGGTTATGGCTGCAGCTATCATTCAAGGTTTACAAGGATTACAGGGAGCTCAACAATAGAAACATAGGGGTACTCCTGGAGTTTGCTATTACTGCAAGAAGCCAGGACACCTGTAGGAGCTATAGTTACCAAAGAAGAGAGTTGGACCTTCCTATTTCAAAGCTCCTCTCCCCAAGAAACCAAGCTGCTCACAGTGATAAAAGCATTTCAAATGTTTCATCAAGAACCCTTCAACCTTTTATCAGATAGTAGATATGTGGTGCAAGCTGTCTCTATCATTGAAAATGTGGGTTTTATTAATGCCAGGTCTACTATCTCTGAGGCATTACAAGAAATCCAAACATTAGTTTGGGATAGGAAGGCTCCATTTTATATTGGCCACATACGAGCTCATACAACCTTACCAGGCCCCCTGACAAAAGGTAATCGGTTAGCAGACTCCTTAACCAGAGGATAATTTGTCTTTGCCATTGAGGACCTGGTGCAACAGGCGAGACATGATCATAAGCTGTTCCATGTGAATGCTTTAACTCTTTGCCTCAAATTTAACATAACAAAAGCACAGGCACGGGACATAGTAGTCTCCTGCAGAAATTGCGTGACCTTACTACCTGCACCATCCTTGGGGGTTAATCCTAAGGGTTTGTTACCTAATCATATATGGCAAATGGATGTCACACATGTTTCAGAATTTGGAAAGTTAAGATATGTTCATGTCTCTGTAGATACCTGCTCTGGAATAATTTTCGCCTCAGTGCATACGGGGGAAAAATCCAGAGATGTTATTGCCCATTGCCTACAGGCTTTCGTGGCATGGGGAAAGCCACTCCAATTAAAGACAGATAATGGTCCAGCCTACACCTCACAACCCTTTAAAGCCTTCCTACAACAACTTGACATTCACTTGATACATGGAATACCCTATAATCCACAAGGACAGGGTGTTGTGGAGCGCGCGCATCTTACAATAAAAAATGCGCTTTATAAACAAAAAGGGGGAATAGGGGACACCTTCAGGTCCCCTAAAGATAAGCTCAACACCATTCTCATTATTTTGAATTTTTTAACGTTGGACAAAACGGGTAAATAAGCTGCAGACAGACATGCAAGTGATGCTGCTGCTTCCCCTAAGCCTTAGTACTTTGGAGGGATATCCTCACAGGAAAGTGGAATGGACCAGATCCAGTGTTAGTATGGAGTAGGGGGTCTGTATGTGTTTTTCCACAGGAAAAGGAGGCTCCAATTTGGATTCCAGAGTGGCTGGTGCATGCAGCCTTGCCTCCAAACACCAGTCATGATGCTGAAGATGCTGATGATAACTCTGGGGATGCTACACCTCCTGCGGCAGACTCAAGCCAGAGAGCTGTGAGCAGTGGTTAAAGCATGGCTATATCCTTTACCAGTGACTAACTCTTCTCTCATATTCCCTCCTCTCCCTTTGATGCATGGCAGGTCTGTAACTTGCTAGGAGCATGTACTGATATCTCAGCAGTGTCCATGTTAAATTGTGGCAAATTCCTCAACTGTTCTTATAAACAAAATGACTCTAGTACCTTCGAGACAACAGTTAATGTGTCTTGTCCCAATAATATTACTTATCAGCCCACTCCCATATGCGTCTGGCCACCGTTTCTTTTCCTCGGAACAAATGCTAGTGAGCTGAATGATACGTTGAATTGCACTAAGAATTGCTATCTTTCCCAGTGCTGGAATGTCACGGCCTTCAAGCTGGCTGTGATTATGCGTATCCCTACTCATGTTCCTATCCCAGTTTCCATTCCAGAGGACAAGTTACCGGTGGTGCTATCCAGAAAGAAGAGAGATTTTGGTATCACAGCCGCCATTGTGACAGCATTGGCTATATCTACAGCAGCTGCCATGGCAGCAGCAGTCTCGCTTGCTGCAACTATACCCACTGCGGAAGCTGTGAACACCCTTGCAGAAGGAACGGTGGCTGCCCTTCAAACACAGACTCAGATCAATGCACATCTGCAAGCAGGAATCCTGATAGTCAACTGGAGAGTGGATTTGGTTCAAGAAAAAGTGGACATACGGGGGGCCCTATTGAGACTGGAATGTATAGCACCCTTCCCGGCAATTTGTGTAAGTCCCATAGCCTATACTAATATGAGTGACTTACAGAATGTCTCCCGACAGCTCTCCCAATACTTGCGGGGGAATTAGTCCGCAGAATTCCAAAACTATACTCAGCACCTGCTACTAGGCATAACAAGGATAAATAACACCAGAGTTGAGCTTGCAACCCTCCCAGAGATAATCAAAACATTGCAAGATGTGTTAACCTTTACGAAACAATGGGCTAGCATAATTGGTCTGATGATAATCCTTGTAGTGGGCTTGATTCTGCTAGTAAGGAAACTGCACATTTGGAGGCAACAGCAACATAGGCAACAGCAAGCCATGGGGCAGGCCTTGTTAGCCATCGAGGCTTTAACATCCCCCCAAGTGTGGCTAAGTATGCTGGATCAGTAGTCAACGACGGGTAAGATTGGTGGGGGAAATATACCAACCTAAGACAGGACGCAGATCATTGATATCTGCCGTCTGATGACGGGTAAGAATATTCCCCACCACTGACAACCTAAGACAGGCACGATCCCTGCCATAAAAGAAAAAAGGGGGAGATGTCGGAGGCAGGCCCCTGGCCAAGGCAGCCTCCTCCATTAAAAGATGGCGCCTGGCTAGTTGCCAGGTTAGGATTGCCTCGTGAGACTAAGTGGAATGCCCAAAGAGGAAGTAAACAGCATTCGTTGCTAGCGAAGTTGTTCGTTTAGGTGCACAGCCTGATTCGCTCCCTCCTGTACCCTGCTCGCTGATTGGTCATGTAAGCATATATAAGTGTGTAGACTTGTGGAAATAAAGAGAGAGAAGATGCATCCAAACCAGGCTTCTTGTCGTCCTTGCGGGTCGAGGGCAATACAATGTTAAATTAATTTTAGGTGTAAACCATTGTGATTTGATTAATTTTAATTTTAAAATTAAATTTTAATTAAAATTAATATTAATTTTAATTAAAACATTAATTTTAGGTGTAAACCATTGTGATTTGATAACCATATCACCGTTGTGATAGACATTATGTTATACTTACCACTGTAGCTATCATTTGTGTAGCTATCATCTGTGATCTTACAACACTATTACAATACCATTGACTGTATTCTTTATGCTTTATCTTTTATCTCTGTTACTTATTCATTCCATAACTAGAAGCCTGTATCTCCCATTCCCCTTGACCCATATTGCCAATCCCCCAACCACCTCCTCTCTAGCAACCATCAGTTTTTTCCCTGTATTTATGGGTCTATTTCTGCTGATTTCTTCTTCTTCTTTTTTTTTTTTTAAGATTACACCTGTGGGTAAAATAATATGGCATTTGTCTTTCTCTGATTTATTCCAGTCAACACAATATACACCACCTCTACCTATGTTGTTGCAAATGGCCAGATCTCATTACATTTTATGACTGAGTAGTATTCTATTGTAGATATATGCCACATCTTTTTTTTTTTTTCTATTCACCTGTCAGTGGACATTTGGGTTTCTTCCATATCTTAGCTATTGTAAATAATACTGCAATAAACATAAGGGTTCACATATCTTTTTGAATTAGTGTTTCCATTTTTTTTCAATTTTTTTCTTTCAAAGAACCAGCTACTAGTTTCATTGATCTGTTCTACTCTTCTTTTGCTTTCTATTTCATTGATTTCTGCTCTGTATGATTTTGATAGATTCATGCCTCACATTGAGGTCTTTTATCCATTTCGAGTTTATTTTTGTGTATGGCATAAGAGAATGACTGAGTTTCATTCTTCTATAAATAGCTGCCCAATTTTCCCAGCAACATTTATTGAATAGACTTTTTTTTTTCTCACTGTATATATTTTCCTGCTTTGTCAAAGATTATTTGACCACAGAGTTGAGGGTCCATATCTGGGGTTTCTACTTTGTTACATTGGTTTATGTGTCTGTTTTTGTGCCAGTACCATGCTGTCTTGGTGATCATAGATTTATAGTAAAGCTTGAAATCAGGCAATGTGATGCCCCCAGTTTTGTTTTTTTCTTTTCAACATTTCCTTAGCAACTTGGGGTCTCTTCTGGTTCCACATTAGGGTTGCTTGTTCCAGTTCTTTGAAAAATACCAGTGGAATTTTTATTGGGATGGCATTGAAAGTATAGAGTCACAGGGGGCTCTAGACAGTATAGTTCTTTTTTTTTAATATAATTTTTTTATTTTTTATAAACATATATTTTTATCCCCAGGGGTACAGGTCTGTGAATAACCAGGTTTACACACTTCACAGCACTCACCAAAGCACATACCCTCCCCAATGTCCATAATACCACCCCCTTCTCCCAAACCCCCTCCCCCCAGCAACCCTCAGTTTGTTTTGTGAGATTAAGAGTCACTTATGGTTTGTCTCCCTCCCAATCCCATCTTCTTTCATTTATTCTTCTCGTACCAAACGTAGTGATCCAAAGGGGCACGTATACTCTAATGTTTATAGCAGCAATGTCCTCAATAGCCAAACTATGGAAAGAACCTAGATGTCCATCAACAGATGAATGGATCAAGAAGATGTGGTATATATACACAATGGAATACTATGCAGCCATCAAAAGAAATGAAATCTTGCCATTTGCGACAACATGGATGGAACTAGAGCGTATCATGCTTAGACAGTATAGTTCTTGACAATGTTTATTCTTCTGGTCCATGAGCATGGAATACTCTTCCATTTTTTTGTGCTCTGATCTTTATTATTTCTCTTCTCCTTCTGGATTTAATCTTTACTTGTGGTTCTTTTTCCAGCTCCTTTAGGTGTAAGCTTAATTTGTATATTTGAGATCTTTTTTGTTTCTTGAGAAAGGCTTGTATTGTTATATACTTTTCTCTCAGGACCATGTTTGCTGCATCCCAAAGGTTTTGGATGGTTGTGCTTTCATTTTCATTTGTTTCCATGATATTTAAAAATTCTTTAGTTTCCTGGTTGACCCATTTATCCTTTTGTAGAATGCTCTTTAGCCTCCACATAGTTGAGTTCTTTCCAAATTTTCTCTTGCAATTGAGTTCCAGTTTCAAAGCATTGTGTTCTGAAAATATGCAGGCAATGTTCCAGTTCCCATTTCAAAGCACTGTATTCTGAAAATACACAGGTAGTCCCCCCACCCCCACCTTTTTGGTACCAGCTTCCATTTTCTTTGGATAGATACCTAGTAGCAGAATTAGTGAATCATATGGTATTTCTATTTTTAATTTTTTAGGAAACCTTCATGCTGTTTCCCAGAGTGGCTATACCAATTTATATTCCCACCAACAGTGCACAAGTTTTCCTTTTCACCAATGCTTTTTATTTCTTATCTTTTTGATTCAAACTATTCTGAAAGATATAAGGTGATATCTCACTGTGGTGTTGATTTGCATTTCTCTGATGATTAGTGATGCTGAGCATTTCTTTATGTGTCTGTTGGCTAGCTGTCTTCTTTGGAAAAATGTCTACTCAGATCCCCTGCCCATTTTAAAATTGGATTTCTAATTTTTAATTTTTTATTAACATATAATGTATAATTAGCCTCAGGTTTACAGGTCTGTGAATCACCAGGTTTACATGCTTCACAGCACTCACCATAGCACATACCCTCCCCAATGTCCATAACAAATCACCCTCTTCCTACCCCCCCCCCCAGTAACCCTCACTTTGTTTGAGAGATTAAGAGTCTCTTATGGTTTGTCTCCCTCCTGATCCCATCATTTCATTTTTTCCTTCCCTACACCCCACCCCACACACATTTCCTCTCAAATTCTTTATATCAGGGAGATTTTATGATAATTGTCTTTCTCTGATTGATTTATTTCCCTCAGCATAATACCTTCTAATTCCATCCACATCATTGCAAATGGCAAGATTTCATTTCTTTTGATGACTGCATAGTATTCCATTGTATATATATACCACATATTCTCTATCCACTCATCTGTTGATGGACATCTAGATTCTTTCTATAGTTTGGCTATTGTGGACATTGCTGCTATAAACATTGGGGTGCCCCTTTGGATCACTACACTTGTATCTTTAGGGTAAATACCCAGTAGTGCAAATGCTGGGTTGTAGGGTACCTCTATTTTCCACTTTTTGAGGAACCTCCATGCTGTTTTCCAGAGTGGCTGCACCAGCTTGCATTCCCACTAACAGTGTAGGCAGGTTCCCCTTTCTCCACATCCTTGCCAGCATCTGTCATTTCCTGACTTGTTAATTTTAGCCATTCTGACTGGTGTGAGGTCATATCTCATTGTGGTTTTGATTTGTATTTCCCTGGTGCTAAGTGATGTGGAGCACTTTTTCATGTGTCTGTTGGCCATCTGGATGTCTTCTTTGTGGAAATGTCTGTTCATGTCCTCTGCCCATTTCTTTTTTTTAAATTTTTTATTTCTTTTCAGTATTCATTAACAGTATTCATTGTTTTTGCACCACACCCAGTGTTCCATGCAATCTGTGCCCTCTATAATACCCACCACCTGGTTCCCCCAACCTCCTGCCCCCCCACCCCTTCTTGATTGGATTATTTGTTCTTTGGATGTTGAGTTTTCTAAGTTCTTTATAGGTTTTGGATACTAGCCCTTTATCTGATAGGTTATTAGCAAATATCTTCTCCCATTCTGTGAGTTGTCTTTTGGTTTTGTTGACTGTTTCCTTTGCTGTGCAAAATCTTTTGATCTTGATGAAGTCCCAATAGTTAATTTTTGCCCTTGCTTCTTGCCTTTGGTGATGTTTCTAGGAAGAAGTTGCTGTGGCTGAGGTCAAAGAGGTTGAAGAGGATTCCTGTGTTCTCTAGGATTTTGATGGATTCCCATCTCACATTGAGGTCTTTCATCCATTTTGAGTCTATTTTTGTGTGTGTGGTTTAAGGAAATGGTCCAGTTTCATTCTTCTACATCTGGCTTCCAATTTTCCCAACACCATTTGTTGAAGAGACTGTCTTTTTTCCATTGGACATTCTTTCCTGCTTTGTTGAAGATTAGTTGACCATATAGTTGAGAGTATATTTCTGGGCTCTCTATTCTGTTCCATTGATCTGTGTGTCTGTTTTTGTGCCAGTACCATACTGTCTTGATGATGACAGCTTTGTAATAGAGCTTGAAGTCTGAAATTTTGATGCCACCAATGATAGCTTTCTTTTTTCAACATTCCTCTGGCTATTTGAGGTCTTTTCTGGTTCCACATAAATTTTAGGATTATTTGTTCCATTTCTTTGAAAAAGATGGATGGTACTTTGATAGTAATTGCATTAAATGTATAGATTGCTTTAGGTAGCATAGTTATTTTCACAATATTTATTCTTCCAATCCATAAACATGGAACATTTTTCCATTTTTTGGTGTCTTCCTCCATTTTTTTATGCATACTTTATAGTTTTCAGAGTACAGATTCTTTGCTTCTTTGGCTAGGTTTATTCCTAGGTATCTTATGGTTTTGGGTGTAATTGTAAATGGAATTGACTCCTTAACTTCTCTTTCTTCTGTCTTGTTGTTGGTGTATAGGAATGCAACGGATTTTTGTGCATTGATTTTATATCCTGATGCTTCAGTGAATTCCTGTATAAGTTCTAGCAGATTTGGAGTGGAGTCTTTTGGGTTTTTCACATAAAGTATTGTATCATCTGCAACAAGTGAGAGTTTGACTTATTCTTTCCCAATTTGGGTGCCTTTAATTTCTTTTTGTTGAAGCTAGGACTTCTTGTACTATGTTGAATAGCAGTGATGATAACGGAGATCCCTGCTGTGTTCCTGACCTTAGTGGAAAAGCTCTCAGTTTTTCTCCATTGAGGGTGATATTTGCTGTGGGGTTTTCATAGATGGCTCTGATGATATTGAGGCATGTACCCTCTATTCATGCACTTCGAAGAGTTTTGATCAAGAAAGGATGCTGTACTTTGTCAAATGCTTTTTCAGAATCTATTGAGAGTACAATATAGTTCTTATTCTTTCTTTTATTAATGTATTGTATCACATTCATTTGTGGATGTTGAACCAACCTTGCAGCCCAGGAATAAATCCCACTTGGTCATGGTGAATAATCCTTTTAATGTACTGTTGGATTGTATTGGCTAGTATTTTGGTGAGAATTTTTGCATCTGTGTTCATCAAGGATATTGGTCTATAGTTCTTTTTGATAGGGTCTTTGTCTGGTTTTGAGATAAAGGTAACATTGGTCTCAGAGCGCCTGGGTGGCTCAGTGGGTTAAGCTTCTGCCTTCGCCTCAGGTCATGATCCCAGGGTCCTGGGATAGAGCCCCACATTGGGCTCTCTGCTCAGGAGGGAGCCTGTTTCCCTTCCTCTCTCTCTGCCTGCCTCTCTGCCTACTTGTGATCTCTCTTTGTCAAATAAATAAATAAAAATCTTTATTAAAAAAGGTAACACTGGCCTCATAAAATGAGTTTGGAAGTTTTCCTTCCAATTCTATTTTTTTGGAACAACTTCAGAGGATGGGTACTAATTCTTTAAATGTTTGGTAAAATTGCCCTGGCAGCCATCTGGCCCTGGGCTCTTCTTTGTTGGGAGATTTTTGATGACTTCTTCAATCTCCTTACTGGTTATGGGTCTGTTCAGGTTTTATCTTTCTTCCTGGCTCAGTTTTGGTAGTTTATATACCTCTCTAGGAATGCATCTATTTCTTCCAGATTTTCAAATTTGCTGGCATATAGTAACTCGTAATATGTTCTTATAATTGTTTGTATTTCTTTGGTGTTGGTTGTGATCTCTCCTCTTTCATTCATGATTTTATTTATTTGGGTCCTTTCTCTTTTCTTTTTGATAAGTCTGGCCAAGGGTTTGTCAATCTTATTAATTCTTTCAAAGAACCAGCTCCTTGTTTCATCGATTTGTTCTACTGTTGTTTTTGGTTTCTGTTTCATTGATTTCTGCTCTGATCTTTATGATTTATTTCTCTTCCCCTGGTGGGTTTAGGCTCTTTGCTGTCTTTCTCCAGCTCCTTTAGGTGTAGGGTTAGGTTGTGTACTTGAGACCCTTGTTTCTTGAGAAAGGCTTGTATTGCTATATACTTTCCTCTCAGGACCGCCTTTGCTGTGCCCCACAGATTTGGAACAATTGTGTTTTCATTATCATTTGTTTTCATGAATTTTTTCAATTCTTCTCTAATTTTCTGGTTGACCCATTCATTCTTTAGAAGGATGCTGTTTAGTCTCCATGTATTTGAGTTCTTTCCAAATTTCCTCTTGTGATTGAGTTCTAGCTTCAGAGTATTGTGGTCTGAAAATATGCAGGGAATGATCCCAATATTTTGGTACCAGTTGAGACCTGATTTGTGACCCAGGATGTGATCTATTCTGGAGAATGTTCCATGCGCACTAGAGAAGAATGTGTATTCTGTTGCTGTGGGATGGAATGTTCTGAATATATCTGTGATGTCCATTTGGTCCAGTGTGTCATTTAAGGGCTTTATTTCCTTGTTGATCTTTTGCTTGAATGATCTTTCCGTTTCAGTGAGGGGGTGTTAAAGTCCCCTACTATTATTGTATTATTGTCAATGTATTTCATTGATTTTGTTATTAATTGGATTATATAATTGGCTGCTCCCATGTTAGGGCATAGATACTTAAAATTGTTACAGCGTCTTGTTGGACAGACCCTTTGAGTATGATATAGTGTCCTTCCTTATCTCTTATTATAGTCTTTGGATTAAAATCTAATTTATCTGATATAAGGATTGCCACCCCAGCTTTCTTTTTTTAAAATTAGATTTATTTATTTTCAGCATAACAGTATTCATTATTTTTTCACCACATCCAGTACTCCATGCAATCTGTGCCTTCTATAATACCCACCACCTGGTACCCAACCTCCCACCCCCGGCCCCTTCAAAACCCTCAGATTGTTTTTCAGAGTCCATAGTCTCTCATGGTTCACCTCCCCTTCCAATTTCCCCCAACTCCCTTCTCCTCTCTATCTCCCCATGTCCTCCATGCTATTTGTTATGCTCCACAAATAAGTGAAACCATAGGATAATTGACTCTCTCTGCTTGACTTATTTCCCTCAGCATAATCTCTTCCAGTCCCGTCCATGTTGCTACAAAAGTTAGGTATTCATCCTTTCTGATGGAGGCATAATACTCCATAGTGTCTATGAACCACATTTTCCTTATCCATTCATCCGTTGAAGGGCATCTTGGTTCTTTCCACAGTTTGGTGACTGTGGCCATTGCTGCTATAAACATTGGGGTACAGATGGCCCTTCTTTTCACTACATCTGTATCTTTGGGTAAATCCCCAGTAGTGCAATGGCAGGGTCATAGGGAAGTTATATTTTTAATTTCTTGAGGAATCTCCACACTGTTCTCCAAAGAGGCTGCACCAACCTGCATTCCCACTAACAGTGGAAGAGGGTTTCCCTTTCTCCACATCCTCTCCAACACATGTTGTTTCCTGTCTTGTTAATTTTGGCCATTCTAACTGGTGTAAGGTGGTATCTCAATGTGGTTTTAATTTGAATCTCCCTGATGGCTAGTGATGATGAACATTTTTTCATGTGTCTGATAGGCATTTGTTTGTCTTCATTGGACTCAAAATGGATAAAAGACCTCAACGTGAGACAGGAATCCATCAGAATCCTAGAGGAGAACATAGGCAGTAATCTCTTCAATATCAGCCACAGCAACTTCTTTCAAGATATGTCTCCAAAGGAAAAGGAAACAAAAGCAAAAATAAACTTTCGGGACTTCATCAAAATCAAAAGCTTCTGCACAGCAAAGGAAACAGTCAAAAAAAGAAGGAGGCAACCCACAGAATGGGAGAAGATATTTGCAAATGACAGTACAGACAAAAGGTTGATATCCAGGATCTATAATGTACTCCTCATACTCAACACACACAAAATAGGCAATCATATCAAAAAATGGGAAGAAGATATGAACAGACACTTCTCCAATGAAGACATACAAATGGCTATCAGGCACATGAAAAAATGTTCATCATCACTAGCCCCAGCTTTCTTTTGATGTCCATTAGCATGGTAAATTATTTTCCACCCCCTCATTTTAAATCTGGAGGTGTCTTTGGGTCTAAAATGAGTTTCTTGTAGATAATGTATTGATAGATTTTGTTTTTTATCCATTCTGATACTCTGTGTCTTTTGGCTGTGTTATTTAGGCCATTTACATTCTGGGTAACTATTAACATATATGAATTTAATGCCATTGTATTGCCTGTAAGGTGACTTTTTGTGTATATTGTTTCTGTTCCTTTCTAGTCTACTACTTTTAGGCTCTCTCTTTGCTTAGAGGACTCCTGGTTTGGTGTTTACAAATTCTTTTAGTTTTTGTTTGTCCTGGAAGGTTTTTTTCTCTCCTTCTATTTTCAATGATAGCCTAGCTGGATATAGTATTCTTGGCTGCATGTTTTTCTCATTTAGTACTCTGAATATATCATACCAGTTCTTTCTGGCCTGCCGAATCTCTGTAGATAAGTCTGCTGCCAATCTAATATTTTTACCATTGTATGTTACAGACTTCTTGTCCCGAGCTGCTTTCAGGAATTTCTCTTTGTCACTAAGACTTGTAAGTTTTACTATTAGATGACGGGGTATGGACCTATTTTTATTGATTTTGAGGGGATTCTATGTGCCTCCTGGATTTTGGTGCTTATTCCCTTTGCCATATTAGGGAAATTCTCTACTATAATTTGCTCCAATATACCTCTGAAACCCCCCTTCTTCTGGAATCCCAATTACTCTAATATTTTTTGTCTTATGGTATCACTTATCTCTCAAATTCTCCCCTCCTGGTCCAGTAGTTGTTTGTCTCTCTTTTGCTCAGCTTCTTTATTCTTCATCATTTGGTCTTCTATGTCACTAATTCTCTCTTCTGCCTCATTTTATCCTACCTGTAAGAGCCTCCATTTTTTATTGCACCTCATTTATAGCTTTTTTAATTTCAACTTGGTTAGATTTTAGTTCTTTTATTTCTCCAGAAAGAGCTTTTATTTCTCTGGACAGGGTTTCTCTAATATCTTCCTTGCCTTTTTCAAGCCCAGCTAGCAACTTGAGAATCATCATTCTTAACTCTAGATCTGACATATTACCAATGTCTGTATTGATTAGGTCCCTAGCCTTCAATACTGCTTCTTTTTTGTGGTGAGTTTTTTTCACCTTGTCATTTTATCCAGTTAAGAATGTATGAACCAGAGAATAAAATACTAAAATGGTGGAAAGACCCCCCCCCCAAAATGTGCATTAACCAAACCAGAAGAGACCCCAAATAGTGGGTAGAAGAAAGGATGTCAAAGAATTCAAAAAAATTTTTTAAAAATTTAAATACATATATTACACTGGTGAATAAAACAGAGCCACCCACTTGATTTGGGGTGTATTTTGGTGTTGTAGAAGAAACTACCTCCCAGTATTTTAAAGAAAGAAAATATATGTATACACACACACACACACACACACACACACACACACAATAAGGGTAAACATGATGAAGGAATGGAATATGACTATAAAGATGAAAATTAAAAAAAAAACATTCTAAAAAAGGAGTTGATAGGATAAGTCAGTTGGAAAAGAAAGAAAAAGAAAGTGGATAGAATTTTCTTAGGCTGGAGAATAGAAATAAGCCTTGTGCTAGATTTAGGATATATTTGGATCTAATAGAAGTTGTATCCCCAAAATTTTTAGAGGAAAAAACCCTAAATGTATACAAAAAATAAAGTTAGATACAATGAAGGGTAAAATATGACTATAATAATGAAGGTTTCAAAAGATTTTTTTAAAAGAAAGGCATTATTAAGATAACCTAGTTAAGAAATGTTAAAAGAGGGAAGAGGAAAAGTTTAAAAAATTGAATATGAAAAAATAAAATTAAAAAATTTAGTTTACTTTGCAAGACTAAGGAATCATGGGGAGAAAGCCACTAATTCCATGTTTTGCTTTCCCCTCTTTGGAATTTTGCTGTTCTCCTTGGTGAGTGAGCTTGGTCTTGGCTGGATATTCTTTTGATCTTCTGGGGGAGGGATCTATTGTAGTGATTATCAAGTGTCTTTCCCTGAGGTGGAATTGCACCACCCTTGCCAGGGGCTGGGCTAAGTAAGCTGCTTGAGTTTGCACTCAGGAGCTTTTGTTCCCTGAACACTTTCCATAGTTCTCTGGAGGATAAGAATTAAAATGGTGGCCAGAAGAGCCAAGATCTTGGGGCCTGACTCCTCAGTGTGCCCTTGGAGAAAAACACTAAATCACTCCAATCTCCCTGGTCTCTGGCCATGCTCCATGCTCACCCAGCCTATGACTGAGCATTTCCCTTTCTGATGCATGGTCCCATTTGGAGTATCCAAACCCAGCAGATTCCTGCCTCCACAGGAGGAAGGTGAGTCTCCATGTTTCTGCCACTTTTGGGGTCCTTGCTCAAAGAGCAGTGGCCTAACTGCCTCGGATTGCACGTTAAGGTAACCCCAAGCTCAAAGTGCACTCCTCAGCTCCATCTCTGTAGCCAGCTTCCCTGCTCTTATACCTGTGAACTCTGCTATACTCAGAGACCCCTTATCCTTCTGTGACCCTGTGGGACCTGAGAACATGCTGTCCCCATGAGGGCTCCACTCCTGCATAGCCTCTGGAGTGATGTCCCTGAGTGGAACAGACTTTTAAAAGTTCTGATTTTGTGCTCCATTGCTCCGTTGCTCCGCCACTTTCCAGGAGCCAGCCCCTCCCTCTGCGGTCTACTTTCCTGTTGCTTTGGATTCACTTCTCCGCAGGTCCTATGTTTCAGAAAGTGGTCGATTTTTTGTTTCTAGAATTGCTGCTCTTCTTCTCTTCAATCTTCTGTTGGATTTGTAGGTGTTTGAAATGGTTTGATAACTATCTAACTGAACTCCAGCAACCTGATGTCATCTCGGCCTGCTACTCCTCCACCATCTTGACTCCTCCCTTAAATTAGATTTTTTTGTTGTTGTTGTTAAGTTGTGTAAGCTCTTTATATATTTGGCTATTAACCCCTTATTAGATATATTATTATTGCAAATTATCTTCATTCTTTCAGTAGGTTACATTTTTATTTTATTGGCTTTCTTCCTTTGTTGCATAGAAACTCTTTATTTTGATGTATTTCCAGTAGATATTTTTGGTTTTGTTTCTCTTGCCTGAGGAAACATATCTAGAAAAATGTTGCTATTGCTAATACCAGAGAAATTACTTCCTATGTTCTTCTCTAGAATTTTTATGGTTTCAGGTCTCACATTTAGGTCTTTAATCCATATTGTTTTTTTTTTTTAATATATGGTGTAATAAAGTGGTCCAGTTTCATTCTTTTTCATGTAGTTCTCCAGTCTTCTCAACACAATTTGTTGAATAGGCAGTCTTTTTCCCATTATATATTATTTCCTCCTTTTTCATAGATTTGTTGACATGTAAGTATAAATTTATTTCTGTGATCAGTATCCTGTTTTATTGATTTATGTATCCATTTTTGTGCCAGTACCATAATTCTTTGATTACTGCCACTTTATAGTATACTTTAAATGTGGGATTGTGTGATACCTCTAGCTTTATTCTTCTTTCTCAAGATTGCTTTGGCTATCCAAGGTCTTTTTTGGTTCTATACTCATTTTAGGATTATTTGTTCTAGTTCTGTGAAAAATGCTCTTGGTATTTTGATAGGGATTGCATTGCATCTGTAGAATTGTTTGGGTACTATGTCCTTCTTAACATTAATTCTTCCAACCCATGGGCATAGTTAATCTCTCCATTTGTTTTTGTTGTCTTCAATTTCTTTCATCAGTGTTTTATAGTTTTCAGAGTATAGTTCTTTAACCCCTTTGTTTAAGTTTATTTCTAGCTGTTTTATTCTTGTTGGTGTAATTGCAAATGGGATATTTTCTTAATTTCTCTTTCTGCTATTTGTTATTAGTATATATAAATGTATCCAACTTCTGCATATTAAGTTTGTATCTGCAACATTCTAAAGGTAATTCCCTTATAATCACTTCACAGAGTGTATGATATAAAGATAATTTTGAAAGAAAAATTTCTAAAAGATATGAAATGGAGATCAGGCTGTTAGAATAAAACTGAGATAGAACCTAAAGTTCTTTATCAGAGAACATTTCTAGATGAGAGGTATTGACAAGTATATGTGGATTCATAGATGGGACAGTTATAGGTTGATTTAGAGAAATAAATCTTGTTTCTCTTATTTCTCTCTTATTCATCATTATATGTCTGGTATCCCATATAGAGTCTGACATATAGTAGCTAATCATTAAGCACATGTAGAAGACACTAAAGAAAAGAAATATTAAGGAGTTTTTTACTTAAGATCTTTATTGAAAACATCAGTAAACTGTTTAAGCAATTCATGTAGTATTAGATTTGGATAGCTCTCCATTTTCCCAAGGATCCAACATCTCTAAGTGATATAGTCCTTTGGGACAGTAGAATTGGAAATGCACATCATAGTCTAGAGGGCATATTACACATCATAACATTTTCTACTTCTAATCTAGGAAAATAAGCCATTTTCTTTACTTGTTCTGGGAAATTCAGATGTGTTTTTCTGTTCTTTGGATGAGGAACACATCAACTTTTAAATTATTCCCTCAGTGTTTTGATTCCTGGCTGGCTGGCCCTGGCCTCTAGAGACTTGATTTTCTCCGTCACAATCCATGATACTAGTCAGCTCATTGTTACATCATGGAAAGAACTGATATATACCAAAATATAGAAGACAAAGCTTTCTGCTGTAGATGGGGGAAGAGGAACCTCTACCTCCTCTATAGTCCCTGGCTATACCAAAACTGTTGCCAGCAAGTGGTAGGTAGAAGTTTGGCATTATATTATTTACATAAAGTACTCTGTTTTTTGAGAAATGGGGTATACATAATAATGGGAATAACTCTGTGAAGTACTCAAAGAATAGTGGTAAGAAGCAGAAGCTTCTAGCAAGGAAAGGTGTTAGGAAAACTTAGTGATCATATAGAGTAGACCTTAACCATGGTGGACAAACAATTTCTTCTTTTGCTTCATTCCCACAGGTAAGGCATTTTGAACAAAGGCTGAACAGGAAATTGAGAAGATAATATGGCCATCTCATATTTACAGGGTGAGCCACTCTTAAAAAGTCTAAATTAAAGAAGGTTTTTCTGATTTATGGGTCTTCAGGGAGTACCAAATCATTAAAACAATCTTCCAAAATTTTGAATCTTGTCATTCCTAAAATAAAGTCAGTAAAAACCTGACTTATGGTTTTTCAAAATGGCCACTGTAAAGTAGATGGGAGAGATAGGGCCTGACATGTTTCATTTTGGAGGGATGGAGTTGGTAGTAGCAACTCTGGAGGTGAATAAAGAAAAAAATCCCTTAAAAGCAAAGAGACTCTTATTTGAAATTAATATGGGTAAAATAGGTATCTTAGAGGATTCCAGAAAACAAATTCAGGAATCATGAAGCAGAGTCTGATAAAACAATTAAACTTGGAAATATTTTACAATTTTTTCTATAATATCATCAGCTAGTTTATTCACTTACAAATCCATCCATTCATCCATCTGACAAACACATATTAAGGACTGTAGTGTGCCAGAAGTTATTTTAGGCACTAGATAGATATATAAATGAGACATGCTTCATATATTTAAGGGACTCAGAGTTTCAGTTATACTTTTGCTCAAATATAAACTGAAAAAGTACAATGCAATGAGTAAGTGTTTTTTTTTGTTTATGTGGTTGTTTTTGTTTTGATATGTGAATGGAGTATTACTATGGAAGCCCATATTTCTCTGGTGTTTGCTAGAAATTATTCATAAGAATTTCAGGCATTTTGGAAAAAAGGCCTTCTGAGACTAGGCAGATGATTTAACAATAGTGATTAAAAAATATGTATTTATTTTTAGGCAGAAATAGAATGTGCACAAGTTGGGGGAGGGACAGAAGGCAGAAGGCAGAAGGTGAGAACGAAGCAGACTTCCCACTGAATGGGGAGCCCAATGCTGGGCTTGATATCATGACCTATGAGATTGTGAACCATGAAAATATGCCCAAGCTGAAACCAAGAATCAGACTCTTAATGGACTGAGCTACCCAGGCTCCCCAAAAATAGTGACTTATCAGTAGTCACATAGGATTGTAGTTTGAGGAAAACAGGAGGAGATGGTAGTGATTAGAAGTCAAATGTTCCTGGCCTATTCTCTAAGCTGTTTCTCAGATTTAGTCTTCTGGATCCAAGGAGAGTAGTTGAGGATAGAGTGGGGAGAGAGAAGTCTAAACAGACATTAAAGGGCAATATTTTAGATATTAAATATAAGAAAAATAGTTTCTCTAATAAACTTATTTCTTTCAAAGGAAGTATAAGCATCATTATCATCATGATGACAATAGTAATAATCATTTAAATAAGTATGAATTATATACCAGGTATTTTTTCTGAGCTTTACATGCATTAGTTCATTAATCCCTACAATCATACCTATGAGGTAGATACTATTACTATCTCCATTGCACTAATGGACACATTAAGGGAGAGAAATGAGTTGCTCAAGGTCACATAGCTAGTAACTGGTCAGCTGAGATTAGAACCAAAGTACCCACACTACATTATCTATTTTTTTAAATTTATTTTTTATTTTCAGCATAACATTATTCATAATTTTTGCACCACACCCAGTGCTCCATGCAATCCATGTCCTCTATAATACCCACCACCTGGTACCCCAACCTCCCACCCCCAGCCCCTTCAAAACCCTCAGATTGTTTTTCCGAGTCCATAGTCTCTCATGGTTCACCTCCCCTTCCAATTTCCCCCAACTCCCTTCTCCTCTCTATCTCCCCATGTCCTCCATGCTATTTGTTATGCTCCACAAATAAGTGAAACCATATGATAATTGACTCTCTCTGCTTGACTGATTTTACTCAGCATAATCTCTTCCAGTCCCGTCCATGTTGCTACAAAAGTTGGGTATTCATTCTTTCTGATGGAGGCATAATACTCTATAGTGTCTATGGACCACATTTTCCTTATCCATTCATCCGTTGAAGGGCATCTTGGTTCTTTCCACAGTTTGGCGACCATGGCCATTGCTGCTATAAGCATTGGGGTACAGATGGCCCTTCTTTTCACTACATCTAATGCACAAGCAGCAAATGATCCTTTCCTATTGAAATCAGACCTTTTCTGATCCTAATGCTTTCTTGTTGCCTCGTTTACTATGGGCCACAAAGTATATAGGAAATCAAGATAATAGCTACATTTCGGTATTCTCTGCTGTTGGTTTATCTGTGAGACTCAAGATCCCTGGTCTCCATATATCCCTCTATATGGTGAGAGTATTTTTGTATACTATCTCCTTACAGAGTAGTCTCAGAGGTCACAGAATATCTCCTTACAGAGTAAGATAGGTAAGTTCAATGTCTTAGGAATAGGAAAAATGAATATAAGTTATTTCTTTTACATGTTGTGTATATTCACAATGATGATTAAATCACTGTTCCTACACATTGTCCCCCACATCGTTCTTAATAGACCTTCTTGGGGCCTTCACTCTCAATCCACTCTTATCTTCATAGAATCCTATAATTATATAGCTAAACTATTCATTAAAATTCTAGTTGAAATTCCTTATGTTGCTAGGAAGAATCTATTTCAGAATGAAGTTGAATGACCTTCATAAAGTCACAAAGATTTTGGTGGCTGAGCTGTCATAGGAATCCATATGTCTTAATTCTTCTTCAGTGCTCTTTAAAGCTGCCTTTCAAACTTGAATATATGCCATATAAGTACCCCACACTTTCTAAAATTCAATTCTTTGTAAGGACTTTGAAGAAATTAAAGGAATATATAATATTATATGTGCATGTCTATATGCAACATATGTAAGACTCATAAAGATAAAATGTTTCAAATAATGACTTTGTTTTTATGATTCCTTATCCTACTGTTCTAAAAATCTTTTTGAATGGTTTGCTCTAAAATGGATCTTACTGAGGTAGAGTATTCTTTAAAAATAAACTCCATGTATTTCTGTTTTCTAAAAATCCATTATTGGGGCACCTGGGTGGCTGAGTCATTGGGCGTCTTCCTTCAGCTCAGGTCATGATCCCAGGGTCCTGGGATCGAGCCCTGCAACAAGCTTTCTGCTCAGTGGGAAGCCTGATTCTCCCTCTCCCACTACCCCTGTTTCTGTTCCCTCTCTAACTGTGTCTCTTGGTGTCAAAAAAATAAATAAAATCTTAAAAAAATAATAAAAATCCAGTATCCTCTTTTTATGCTTGCCTCCTGTATCCCTTCCTCACTTGACCTTAGTCCCTATTTCTCAGGATTTCCTTTGCTCTGTCCCCTAGCTCAGGGAAGGCTAAAGTTCTACCACATAGCCTTCACCATAGTCCCATGATCGCCAGGTTTGGAGGGCTGAAGTACCATTCTTTAGGGAAGAATTTTCAATAAATCTTCATTTGAATCTATTTATCAATGTTTTCCTTCTTCATTTTATAAAATTATTTTGCTTTTCATTTAAATGAATACTCACCAGTGGCAATGTGACCCATAAAGATCGACAGTTTTCATCCTCAGAAGAAATGAAGGACTAATAACTGCCTCTTTCTTTTACAGCTTTCTTCCCCTTCATCAGTACATTTCCTTCTCTTCCATTTTCCCAGCCTCTCAGTTTCAGCTTGCTCCTTCCATATTATGTTACTAAAGCAGGGTCTGAAAGCAGTTCTTTGCTTTGCAAGCTTTTTGTTTCCAGGAAGGGCTATGATAAGTAACTTTTACTCTGGGAGATACTGACTTCTTCATTTACATCTTTATCTAAGGAAAGAGCATCGACAGTGGTTATGATGATAGCTAATATTTTAAAAATGCCTCTTGTATGAGGTTAATCCAGTATCCTTTGAGTCATTTAATCTGTTTCAGGATCTCTGTGCTAAACTCCCTAATTCCTCAAATTGGCAAGATAACTATTCTATGTGATTACTAAAAGCTTGGCTAGATACATGGATGAACACTGGATTGTGGGTAAGGAAGAAGTTCTGCACAGATTCTTACTTTTCCCCAAAGCATTTGTTCCCTTGAGGAGTGTTCACAGTTCACTCACCTGTAGGGAAAGCCTCTGTACTTCCAGCTCTCTCCATAGTCATCCTCTAGATACTATATCCCTGCAGATTAAACACAGAATGGGAATTCACTAGATGTTGTTAAAAGAGGAACAGGAACAGGTTTTTTTAGATTTCACATATAAGTGAGTCATGCAGCATTTCTTTGTTTGGCTAATTTCACTTAGCATAACATCCCTCAGGTTCATCCATACTGTTGCAAATGGATAACAGTTAATGTTTTATAATCTCTTCTTTAAATGACAGAATTATAGACATAATTATTATTATATTATTTTTATATCACATTTCCTTTTTCCATGTGAGAGTAGAATGGTTGTTACCGGGGACAAGGAGGTGGGGGATAGGGAGATGTTGCTCAAAAACAAAGTTGCAATTATGAAGGATGAATGAATAGGTTTAGAGATCTAATGTACATAATAATGACTAATGTACAGAATAATGCTGAAATTTGCTAAGAGAGTAAATTTCAGGTATTCTTGTAACTGAAAAACCTGTGAAAACTGAAAACTGAAAAAAAATGGAAAAAATTATGTGAAGAGATTCTGTTAATTGATGATAGTACTCATTTCACTATGTATATGTCTATCAGATTATTGTGTTGTACACCTTAAATATATATAATTTCTATTTAAAGAGAATAAAAAGAGAAACAGGCTTGGCAGGTATAGTGTAGCCAGGGTAAAGTAAAACCTGCTTGACCAACCAATACGGCTACTCTAAGAGTAAGTGCTGGCTTAGGATAGCTAACTCTTTCTAGATGACAGCCTAGGAAGGAAATGCCCTAACCTAGCCTCCATGGATGGCTTATCTCCTCTCAGAGTTCCCATAAACATAATTTCTTGCTCCAGATTATATTGCACAACCCCAAACTTTTCTTAGAGTGCAAATAGAGCATTCCTAAATATTTATGGCAGATCCATTCAAATTTTATTAAAAACCTGAATATGCTGGATGAACCTCATTTTAGACATAGAAGACATAAAGTTACCTTTTTATTTTTTTTAAAGATTTTATTTATTTATTTGACAGACAGAGATCACAAGTAGGCAAAAAGGCAGGCAGAGAGAGAAAGGGAAGCAGGCTCCCTGCTGAGCCGAGAGCCCGATGTGGGGCTCCATCCCAGGACCCTGGGATCATGACCTGAGCTGAAGGCAGAGGATTTAAGCCACTGAGCCACCCAGGCACCACAAGAAAGTTTATAATAGTCGCTTCCTATGTCATTTCTAGAAGCCAAAGTCTGTTAAAAAGTTACCTTTTTAATAGCTTGCCATAATGGTGTTCAAATTCCAATTGGCTTTGGTAGTATGACAGTAATGACTACAATTTAACACTAAATCCTGCCAATTGCATCTCGTAAATATTTTCTAAAGAAAACACTTTATTTTTCTCAAGAGCTTTTGCTTTATCTGTAGTTTAAGCCACATCTAATCCTACTTCAATTTATTTACTAAATATGATTAATTAAAACACTGAGGTCCACCCTGAGCTATTCATGGATGTGGGAATATTTACCCTTTGTTAAATAGTCCCATAATGCTGAGCTTTCTGAGTGTTTTGTTTTCTGCTTTTTGTGTCATATTCCTGCTAAGTACTGGTCTTTTCTCTGTGTATCTACCTATAGTGAATCATCCCTTCTTTATGAATGCCTTTTTAACAGATCAGGAAGGCATATGTCTATGTCTGTTAAAATTATGCACAAATTGAGTCAGTAGATTTCAGGGAAGAAACACTGGGTTTCTTCAGTTAATAGTATACATAAGTTTAATGCCTGGATGCTATTATATCTATTTGGTTTTGGTTTTACAGAATCTTTGTTTGTTTGTTTGTTTATTTATTTATTTATTTATTGGTTTTATAGAATTTTAACTTTGTTTTTTTATGCTTACCTCCTGAGGATAGACAATATTATAAAATAGCACATCTTAGAACAGAAACAACTCTTCAATATTGGCTGTTTGTTATAACAAATACTTGCTTTGACGGACAGTTTTTATATTACTTAAAAGAGGAAGCATATTTGGTAAAGTGAATGATTATCTTTTTTTTAAATTTTTTAAATTAAATTTATTTTCAGCATAACAGTATTCATTATTTTTTCACCACACCCAGTACTCCATGCAATCTGTGCCCTGGATAATACGCACCACCTGGTACTTCAACTTCCCACCCCCCCAGCCCCCCGCCACTTCAAACCCCTCAGATTGTTTTTCAGAGTCCATAGTCTCTCATGATTCACCTCCCCTTCCAATTTACCTCAAATCCCTTCTCCACTCGAACACCCCTTGTCCTCCATTATATTTGTTATGCTCCACAAATAGGTGAAACCATATGATAATTGACTCTCTTTGCTTGACTTATTTCACCCAGCATAATCTCTTCCAGTCCTGTCCATGTTGCTACAAAAGTTGGGTATTCATCCTTTCTGATGGAGGCATAATACTCCATAGTGTCTATGGACCACATTTTCCTTATCCATTTGTCCGTTGAAGGGCATCTTGGTTCTTTCCACAGTTTGGCGACTACGGCTATTGCTGCTATAAACATTGGGGTACAGATGGTCCTTCTTTTCATGACATCTGTATCTTTGGGGTAAATACCCAGTAGTGCAATGGCAGGCTCATAGGGAAGCTCTATTTTTAATTTCTTGAGAAATCTCCACACTGCTTTCCAAAGAGGCTGCACCAACCTGCATTCCCACCAACAGTGTAAGAGGGTTCCCCTTTCTCCACATCCCCTCCAACACATGTTGTTTCCTGTCTTGTTAATTTTGGCCATTCTAACTGGTGTAAGGTTATATCTCAATGTGGTTTTAATTTGAATCTCCCTGATGGCTAGTGATGATGAACATTTTTTCATGTGTCTGATAGCCATTTGTATGTCTTCATTGGAGAAGTCTCTGTTCATATCTTCTGCCCATTTTTTTTCAATTTATTTATTTTCAGAAAAACAGTATTCATTATTTTTTCACCACACCCAGTGCTTCATGTAATCTGTGCCCTCTATAATACCCACCACCTGGTACCCCAACCTCCCACACCTCTGCCACTTCAAACCCCTCAGATTGTTTTTCAGGGTCCATAGTCTCTCATGATTAAACTCCCCTTTCAATTTACCCCAAATCCCTTCTCCTCTCTAACACCTCTTGTTCTCCATGATATTTGTTATGCTCCACAAATAAGTGAAACCATAGGATAATTGACTCTCTCTGCTTGACTTATTTCACTCAGCATAATCTCTTCCAGTTCTGTCCATGTTGCTACAAAAGTTGGGTATTTATCCTTTCTGTTGGAGGCATAATACTCCACAGTGTCTATGGACCACATCTTCCTTATCCATTCATCCATTGAAGGGCATCTTGGTTCTTTCCACAGTTTGGCGACCATGGCCATTGCTGCTATAAACATTGGGGTACAGATGGCCCTTCTTTTCACTACATCTGTATCTTTGGGGTAAATACCTAGGAGTGCAATGGCAGGGTCATAGGGCTTTTTAATATGATTGCCTGTTTTGTGTGTGTTGAATTTGAGGAGTTCATTATAGATCCTGGATATCAACCTTTTGTCTGTACTGTCATTTGCAAATATCTTCTCCCATTCCGTGGGTTGCCTCTTTGTTTTTTTGACTTTTTCCTTTGCTGTGCAGAAGCTTTTGATTTTGATGAAGTCCCAAAAGTTTATTTTCACTTTTGTTTCCTTTGCCTTTGGAAACATATCTTGAAAGAAGTTACTGTGGCTGATATAGAAGAGATTACTGCCTATGTTCTCCTCTAGGTTTCTGATGGATTGGATTCATACAGCAATTCAGCAACATGGCAGGATAGAAAGTCAATGTGCAGAAATCAGTGGCTTTCTTATACACTAAAAATGAAAATACAGAAAGGGAAATTAGAGAATCGATTTCATTTACTATAGCACCAAGAACCATAAGATACCTGGGAATAAACCTAACAAAAGAGGTAAAGGATCTGTACTTGAGGAACTACAGAACACTCATGAAGGAAATTGAAGAAGCCACAAAAAGTTGTAAGACCATTCCATGCTCTTGGATTGGAAGAATAAACATTGTTAAAATGTCTATACTGCCTAGATCAATCTATACTTTTAATGCCATTCTGAACAAAATTCCACCAGTATTCTTTAATTTTATTTGATAAATTTAAATAAATTTAAATTTATTTGACAGAAGAGGTCATAAGTGGGCAGAAAGGCAGGCAGAGAGAGAGAGGAAGGAAAGCAGGCTCCCTGCAGAGCAGAGAGCCCAATGTGGGACTCGATCCCAGGACTCTGGGATCATGATCTGAGCCAAAAGCAGAGGCTTTAACCCACTGAGCCATCCAGGTGCCCTGATTATCTTATTTTTATTTGATGGTTTTGTTGTATCTAATAGTGGTATGTTGGTATGTTCAATACTAGGACTTGAGGAAAACTTTAGCAATAATTTTATTCTCACACCTTGAAGTGACAGAATGGGTCAGCCTGGGTGGCAAGCATATCCATTTCTCAGATCACAATATCTTCTTCCTACCTTCCTGGAACAGTAGATAAACTGCATGATCAGTGGAATAATGGCATCTGGTCAGAGCCTGAGGGATTTTCATATATGACCCTGTGTTGTTGCATATTGTGGCTGCTTGCCTATTGCCAAGGATTAAGCTATATAAGATTTGGTTAAGGAAAAAATGTCCATTCACCACCATACATGAAGCCCTGAGATCTTTATGAAAGATTAAACTGAAAATACTGCCAGATCAGTGTGCCCAACGTTAGACAACAGCATAAGTTTCCAAGTTGGCTAGATTTCTTAACATCAACAAAAAATCTAGAAATAACTAGATTTTCTTGTTACCAGTCTACCATTTAGCTTCTCTCATACTGCTTACTAAGGTAGGTATATAGGGAAAGCATTACTGCTCTGCTGAGTTTCATTAAAAAATAGATTAATACAAAATTAATAACATTAATAGATTGAGATTTTGGTTTCAGATATGTGACATATGTCATATGGCTTCAATGTTTCTAATTTTTCATGTCATCACTCAATCTTTCCCTGTCTTGGCTTATCAGGTATCAAATGGGACAATTAAATGTATCTTAATACAGTTCCTTAATGACACAGATCAATCTGATGATTTCAACAGCAGTAAAATAAATCTATTTCAATCCTATTTGGGATAATTGTAATTTTTCTTTTATAGCCATATTATTAAAAACAAGTGAAGAAATGGAACCGGCGAATTACACAAGGCTGACAGAATTTGTTCTCACTGGCCTATCCCAGACTCGAGAGGTACAGCTAGTCCTATTTGTTATATTTTTATCCTTCTATCTGTTCATCCTTCCAGGAAATATTCTTATTATTTGTACCATCAGGCTTGACCCTCATCTGACCTCACCCATGTATTTCCTGTTGGCTAATCTGGCCTTCCTTGACATTTGGTACTCCTCCATCACAGCCCCTAAAATGCTCGTAGACTTCTTTGTGGAAAGGAAAAGAATTTCCTTTGGTGGGTGCATTACACAGCTCTTCTTCTTGCACTTCGTTGGGGCCTCCGAGATGTTCCTGCTCACAGTAATGGCCTTTGACCGCTATGCTGCTATCTGCCGCCCTCTCCACTATGCTACCATCATGAATCGACGTCTCTGCTGTATCCTGGTGGCTCTCTCCTGGCTGGGGGGATTTATTCATTCTATAATACAAGTAGCTCTCATTGTTCGACTTCCTTTCTGTGGGCCCAATGAGTTAGACAGTTACTTCTGTGACATCACGCAGGTAGTCCGTATCGCCTGTACCAATACCTTCACAGAGGAGTTAGTGATGATTTTTAGCAGTGGTCTGATCTCTGTGGTATGTTTCATTGCTCTCCTAATGTCCTATGCCTTCCTCCTGGCAATGCTGAAGAAACACTCAGGCTCAGGTGAGAGTACCAGCCGGGCAATGTCCACCTGCTATTCCCACATCACCATTGTGGTGTTTATGTTTGGGCCTTCCATCTACATTTATGCTCGACCCTTTGACTCTTTTTCCCTAGATAAGGTGGTGTCTGTGTTCCATACTGTGATATTCCCTTTACTTAATCCCATTATCTACACCTTGAGAAATAAGGAAGTAAAGACAGCCATGAGGAAGTTGGTCAACAGATATATTTTATGCAAAGGGAAGTGAAAGATAAGTGGCATATTCAATAATCTTTCAAGGGTCATTGTCCTAAAGTAGGAAGCATTTGCAGCAGTAATAACACCTTCACTACCTCTTTTCATCTGAGTTCTTAAATCTCACCAAATTTTTCCCTCTATTTGGTGAAAAAACAACAAAAAAATTAAGATAGAGATAAGTATCGGTCACAGAACTCAAGATTTTGTCACATCCTAGAAGCAATTTTTATGAATTCATAGTAGAGTTTGTTTATTACATGAGCCCCCTTCACATTCCAGAGGAAGTTTCCAGCCAAGTAGTGGTGTTTATAGCTAGTCTCTACTTACATCCTTCAGTGTGAAAGCAGACTTGGAGGAAAGGGATTCTAGTTTGACTGGAATTCACAGACATTTAGCTATGTGATTTTTAAACATTATTATCTCCTTTATCAATTTTGTGTGTTTTCTCTATTTTCTAATTGTTTCTCATGTTAAAATTATGTTAGTAGGGTGTTGTTTTTGTAGCCCTATAATCCAAAATTCTTTCCTATTAAACCATTTTTTTAAGTACATATGAAAGGGACCTGGATGTACTGGTTCTCATAATCCATTAGTGAATTATTTAGTAGAGATCAATTTACTATTCCCTGACACTAAGAACCCAATTACTGACTTTGCTTCAGAAAATAAAAGATAGATTAAAATATTTGAGTCCACACAAATTTATTTGCTTAAATTAACTTTCAATTTTAAAACTAGGATTCTGTCCATCAAAGAGCAAGAGCATTTTGTGTGTTCTGAGCTTTAGTCTTATGTTTTCTTCGATAACATAATATGATTAGATTTTGAGGGGAACAGATATCTGTGAGCATCAGAAATGAAAAAATATAAATGAATGATGATAACCTCAGGTACACAGGATAAAATGATGGTGCATCAAGTTTATTCTTTGCTTTGGGATTTTTTTTCTCTTGAATGATCCTCTTTCATCTTCAAAGCTAGAGTGACTTCTCTTCTAAGAATCCAAATATACAGATTGAAATTATGATTCCTGAATTTTAAGTTGAATTTTCATGGTCTGGAAATGAATTAGACTTCTCTAATATTTTACAATAGAGCATGAAAAAAATCTACAATACAAAAGATATATACATACATAATAAAAATGATTTATGTTTCTAGATTTTAGTTTCCTTATTGTAATTTCTCTGTATCTGAAATAGCCAGATTCTTCTATACATTTTGTCATGTATCCTTCATCAGACAGCAAATTTCCAGGGTTTGTATTTATTTATTTATTTTAAGATTTTACTTATTTGATAGAGAGAGAGAAATCACAAGTGGCAGGCAGAGAGAGACAGAGTAGGAAGCAGGCCCCCGGAAAGCAGAGAGCCTGACATGGGGCTCGATCCCAGGAGCCTGGGATCATGACCTGAGCCAAAGGCAGAGGCTTTAACCCACTGAGCCACCCAGGCACCCCCAGGGTTTTTATTTATATCATATAATAAAACCATTTCTGGAATCTTTAGGTAATATCTATTAAGTCCATTGTATGAGCAAAGATAAAAATAGTATATACCTTTCTTTTCTCTTCTTCAACTCAGATTGTAGTGATTAAAATTTTTGTCTTTAATTTACTTTCTATGACTTATACTTTAATTATTTAATTACAACTTTTTTCCATTTTATTTTATTTCTTCTCAGTGATCCAAAATTCATTGTTTATTATGCACCACACCCAGTGCTGCATGCAATACATACCCTCCATAATACACACCACCAGGCTCACCTGTCCCCCCCCCCCAAAAAAAACCCTCAGTTTGTTTCTCAGAGTCCACAGTCTCTCATGGTTTTAATCCCCCTCTGATTTCCCCCATCTCACTTCTCTCCATCTTCCAATGTCCTTTGTGTTATTCCTTATGCTCCACAAGTAATAACAACTTTAATAGACTTTGGCTTCTAGAAATGACATAGGAAGCGACTATATAAACTTTCTTGGGGCGCCTGGGTGGCTCAGTGGGTTAAAGCCTCTGCCTTTGGCTCAGGCCATGATCTCAGGGTCCTGGGATAGAGTGAGGAATCAGGCCCTCTGCTCAGTGAGGAGCCTGATTCCCCCTCTTTCTCTGCCTGCCCCTCTGCCTACTTGTGATTTATCTGTCAAATAAATAAATAAAATCTTAAAAAAAAGATAAACTTTCTCCCACTTTTTTACTCCCCTAAATAAAGTTTTGTTATAGAACTTCCCCGCAATTTATGAAATCTTATTAACTATTAAAAGATATGCTAAGCATAGAAATTATAATAATATATTTTTGTATCCATGTTCATCAGGGATATTGGTCTGTAATTCTCCTTTGAGAATGGCCTTTGTCTGGTTTTGGGATCAAGGCAATACTGGCCTCCAAGAATGAATTTGGAAGTTTTCCCTCCTATTTCCTCCCTATTACCTTCTATTTCAGAAGACCAGGTATTATTCTTGAAATGTCTGGTAGAGTTCCCCTGGGAAGCCATTAGGTCCTGGTCCTGCACTCTCATTGTTGGGAGATTTTTGATTATTACTTCAATTTCTTTGCTGGTTTTGGGTCTGTTCAGGTTTTCTATTTCTTCCTTAAAGTTTCAGTTATGGTTGTTTATATGCTTCTAGGAATTTATCCATTTCTTATAGATTGCCCAATTTATTGGCATGTAATTCCTCATAATATTCTCTTATATTTTTTGGTGTTGGTTATGATTTCTCCTCATCCATTCATAATTTTATTTATTTGAGTCCTTTCTCTTTTCCTTTTGGTAATTCTGGCTAGGGGGTTATTAGTCTTAATTATTAATTAACTTATTAATTATTAGTCTTATTAAAGACATACTAAGCCTTTCAAAGATCCAGCTCCTAATCTCATTGATCTGTTCTTTTTTAAAATTTCTCTATTATTGATTTCTGCTCTAATTATTATAAAAACATTTGTGGAGCAAAGGAAACAGTCAACAAAACTAAAAGGGAACTGGCAGAATGGGAGACTATATTTGCAAATGACATATCAAACAAAGGGCTAGTATCCAAAATCTATAAAGAATTTTCCAAATTCAATACAAAAAAAAAAAAACCCTAAAAATCCAGTCAAGAAATGGGCAGAAGACATTAACAGACATTTCTCCAACAAAGACATACAAATTGCTAGCAGACACATGAACAAATTCTCAACATCACTCAGCATCAGGGAAATCAAAACCACAATGAGATACCACCTCTTACCTGTCACAATGGCTAAAATTAACAACCCAGGAAACAACAGATGTTGGTGAGGATGTGCAGAAAGGGGAACCTTCTTACACTGTTGGTAGGAATGCAAACTGGTGCAGCCACTCTGGAAAACAGTACGGAGGTTCCTCAAAAAGTTAAAAATAAGGCTACCCTATGGCCCAGCAATTACACTACTTGGTATTTATTCAAAAGATACAAACACACTGATTCAAAGTGGCACATGCACTCCAGTGTTTATAGCAGCAATGTCCATAACAGCCAAAATATGGTCAGAGCCCAGATGTCCATTGACAGATGAATGAATAAAGGAGATGTGGTATGTATGTATGTATGTTGTATGTATGTATGTATGTATATATATGTATGTATATATGTATGTGTGTGCATACACACACACGTGCATACGCAGCCATCAAAGAGAATGAAGTCTTGCCATATGCAACAGTGTGGATGGAACTAGAGGACATTATGGTAAGCAAAATAAGTCAGTCCAAGAAAAATGTATACCATATGGTTTCACTCAAATATGGAATTTAAGAAATAAAACACATGAATATAGGGGAAGGGAAAGAAAAACAAGATAAAAACAGAGAGACTCCTAACTATAGAAAACAAACTAATGGTTAGTTGAGGGGAAGTGGTGGGGATATGGGATAACTGGGTGATGGTCATTAAGGAGGGCACTTGATGTAATGAGCAATGGATGTTATATAGAACTGATGAATTTAATGATTCTGTGAAACTAAATTCTATCTGTAAAATTAAATTCTATCTGTGAAACTAGTAATATACTATATGTTAACAATATTGAATTGAAGTAGAAAATTAAAAAAAAGAAATTATAGTAATATAAATCCAGGCACACCTATAACATTAAAAAATAAGTGTATTACCATTTCCTTTGGATTATGCTATATGCCCCTTAACCTCATTCTTTTCTCTCTCTGCTCAGAAGTATATTACTATACTGTTTTGTCCTTTTGCTGAAGATTCCTCAGTGTTCTATTTTTTTTTAATTTTCTTCATCATAACAGTATTTATTGTTTTTGTACCACACCCAGTGCTCCATGCAATCCATGCCCTCTCTAATAGCCAAAACCAGGTTCCCACAACCTCCCACCCCCCGCCCCTTCAAAACCATCAGATTGTTTTTCAGAGTCCATAGTCTCCCATGGTTCACCTCCCCTTCCAATTTCCCCCAACTCCCTTCTCCTCTCCATCTCCCCTTGTCCTCCATGCTATTTGCTATGCTCCACAAATAAGTGAAATCATAGGATAATTGATTCTCTTTGCTATTTCACTCAGCATAATCTCTTCCAGTCCCATCCATGTTGCTACAAAAGTTGGGTATTCATCCTTTCTGATGGATGCATAATACTCCATAGTGTCTATGGACCACATCTTCCTTATCCATTCGTCTGTTGAAGGGCATCTTGGTTCTTTCCACAGTTTGGCGACCATGGCTATTGCTACTATAAACATTGGGGGTACAGATGTCCCTTCTTTTCACTACATCTGTATCTTTGGGGTAAATACCCAGTAGTGCAATGGCAGGGTCATAGGGAAGATCTATTTTTAATTTCTTATTTTTTTAAAGATTTTATTTATTCATTTGACAGAGAGAAATCACAAGTAGATGGAGAGGCAGGCAGAGAGAGAGAGAGAGGGAAGCAGGCTCCCTGCTGAGCAGAGAGCCCAATGCGGGACTCGATCCCAGGACCCTGAGATCATGACCTGAGCCGAAGGCAGCGGCTTAACCCACTGAGCCACCCAGGCGCCCCTATTTTTAATTTCTTGAGGAATCTCCACACTTTTGTCCAAAGTGGCTGCACCAACTTGCATTCCCACCAACAGTGTAGGAGGGTTCCCTTTTCTCCACATTCTCTCCAACACATGTTGTTTCCTGTCTTGCTAATTTTGGCCATTCTAAATGGTATAAGGTGATATCTCAATGGGGTTTTAATTTGAATCTCCCTGATGGCTAGTGATGATGAACATTTTTTAATGTGTCTGATAGCCATTTGTATGTCTTCATTGGAGAAGTGTCTGTTCATATATTGTGCCCATTTTTGGATATGATTGTCCGTTTTGTGTGTGTTGAGTTTGAGATGTTCATTATAGATCCTGGATATCAACCTTTTGTCTGTATTGTCATTTGCAAATATCTTCTCCCATTCCGTGGGTTGCCTCTTTGTTTTCTTGACTGTTTCCTTTGCTGTGCAGAAGCTTTTGATTTTGATGAAGTCCCAAAATTTCATCTTCGCTTTGTTTCCTTTGCCTTTGGAGACATATCTTGAAAGAAGTTGCTGTGGCTGATATCGAAGAGGTTACTGCCTATGTTCCCCTCTAGGGTTATGATGGATTCCTGTCTCACGTTGAGGTCTTTTATCCATTTTGAGTTTATCTTTGTATATGGTATAAGAGAATGGTTGAGTTTCATTCTTCTATATAGCTGTCCAGTTTTCCCAGCACCACATGGTCCTCTCAATTGATGCAGAAAAAGCATTTGACAAAATCCAGCATCTGTTCCTGATTAAAACGCTTCAAAGTACAGGGATAGAGGGAACATTCCTGAACTTCATCAAATCTATCTATGAAAGACCCACAGAAAATATCATCCTCAATGAGAAAAAGCTTGCAGCCTTCCCATTGAGATCAGGAACACGGCCAGGATGCCCACTCTCACCACTCTTGTTCAACATAGTATTAGAAGTCCTAGCAACAGCAATCAGACAACAAAGAGAAATAAAAGGTATCCAAATTGGTAAAGAAGTCGTCAAACTCTCTCTCTTTGCAGATGACATGATTCTTTATATGGAAAACCCAAAAGACTCCACCCCCAAACTACTAAAACTCATACAACAATTCAGCAATGTGGCAGGATACAAAGTCAATGTGCAGAAATCAGTGGCTTTCTTATACACTAAAAATGAAAATACAGAAAGGGAAATTAGAGAATAGATTCCATTTACAACAGCACCAAGAACCATAAGATACCTGGGAATACACCTAACCAAAGAGGTAAAGGATCTGTATTCAAGGAACTATAGAACACTCATGATAGAAATTGAAGAAGACACAAATAGATGGAAGACCATTCCATGCTCTTGGATTGGAAGAATAAACATGTTAAGATGTCTATACTGCCTAGAGCAGTCTATACTTTTAATGCCATTCTGATCAAAATTCCACCAGTATTCTTCAAAGAGCTGGAGCAAATAATCCAAAAATTTGTATGAAATCATAAGAGACCCTGAATTGCTAAGGAAATACTGAAAAACAAAAATAAAATGGGGGGCATCACGTTACCTGATTTCAAGCTTTACTACAAAGCTGTGATCACCAAGACAGCATGGCACTGGCATAAAAACAGACACATAGACCGGTGGAACAGAGTAGATAGCCCAGATATGGACCCTCAACTCTATGATCAAATAATCTTCGACAAAACAGGAAAAAATATACAGTGGAAAAAAGACAGTCTCTTTAATAAATGGTGCTGGGAAAACTGGACAGCTATATGTAGAAGAATGAAACTTGACCATTCTCTTACACCGTACACAAAGATAAACTCAAAATGGATAGAAGACCTCAATGTGAGACAGGAATCCATGAGAATCCTAGAGGGGAACATAGGCAG
Organism: Mustela putorius furo; assembly: GCF_011764305.1. Taxonomy (NCBI): domain Eukaryota; kingdom Metazoa; phylum Chordata; class Mammalia; order Carnivora; family Mustelidae; genus Mustela; species Mustela putorius. Next base: position 14,509,763 of record NW_025422045.1, read on the forward strand.
TAATCCCTTCGATATCAGCCACAGCAACTTCTTTCAAGATATGTCTCCAAAGGCAAAGGAAACAAAAGTGAAGATGAACTTTTGGGACTTCATCAAAATCCAAAGCTTTTGCACAGCAAAGGAAACAGTCAAGAAAACAAAGGGGAAATCCATGGAATGGGAGAAGATATTTGCAAATGACAGTACAGACAAAAGGTTGATATCCAGGATCCATAATGAACTCCTCACTCTCAACACATACAAAACAATCATATCAAAAAATGGGCAGAAGATATGAACAGAGACTTCTCCAATAAAGACATACAAATGGCTATCAGACATACGAAAAAATGTTCTTCATCACTATCTGTCAGGGAGACTCAAGTTAAAACTACATTGTGATGTCACCTTACACCGGTTAGAATGGCCAAAATTAGCAAAACAGGAAACAACATGTGTTGGAGAGGATGTGGAGAAAGGGGAACCCTCTTACACTGTTGGTGGGAATGCAAGTTGGTGCAGCCACTTTGGAGAACAGTGTGGAGATTTCTCAAGAAATTAGAAATAGAACTTCCCTATGACCCTGCCATTGCACTCCTGGTTATTTACCCAAAGATACAGATGTAGTTAAAAGAAGGGACATCTGTACTCCAATGTTTATAGCAGCAATGGCCACGGTTGCCAAACCGTGGAAAGAACCAAGATGCCCTTCAACAGACGAATGGATAAGGAAGATGTGGTCCATATACACTATGGAGTATTATGCCTCCATCAGAAAGGACAAATACTCAACTTTTGTAGCAACATGGACGGGACTGGAAGAGATTATGCTGAGTGAAATAAGTCAAGCAGAGAGAGTCAATTATCATATGGTTTCACCTATTTGTGGAGCATAACAAGTAACATGGAGGACAAGGGGAGATGTGTGTGGGGGGCAAAATGGACAAATGAAGGACCGAATTGTGAAGGAAATTTCTCATTGTATAAGTTATTTTTTAATTTTTATTTTTGAAACATGAGTATATTATTTATTTTTAAAAGGAAAAAAATAAAATGTTTAAAGCCGAATGTCTGATTTCTAACCCTTATCTTTTCCAGTTATCTCCATATTTGTAAGTTATACAGCCATCCACCCAGTTATGCCATTCAAAATCTCAGGAGTTATCTTTGCTTTTCATCTCTCATATCCAGTCCATCAATAAGTCCCCTTGACATTTTCTCCAAAATATATCCTTGGTATTCAATTTTACCTCTATCAATTGTTCCACCTCCTAGCCTAACCTACCATCCTCTCTTGTCTATGGTACTTCAAATGCTCCCTAACTGGTCCTCTTGCTTTCATTCTTGCCTTCTAAACCGATTCTTTACTTGTAACCAGAATAATATTTTAAATGTTTATAATATCTCAAATAGAATGATGATCAGTTGACATTTGATCTATCTCTGGGCCTTCTTCTCTCTCTTGCCTATTTTTTTTTCCTATTTGGCCACTCTTTTGCAACAGTGGCCTTTCTTTGTCCTCCTTTCTGCTTCTTAGTGCACCATCTTCTTCCTGCTTCATGGTCTTCTACCAGCTCTTTCTTTAAATATTCACATAGTGGGATTATTCTAGACATTCAGATATCTGTTGAAAGGTCACCTGTTCAGAAAGGCTCTCTCTGGCTACCTCACCTAGCACAGCAGCCTCTTCCCCGAACCCTTTCCAGCATAGCACTCACCACTATCAGATTATTTCCTTCCTGGTGTGTTTGTTTAATGTCTTCTCCATGCATTTGAATGTAAAGTCCCCAGGAACAGGAACCTTTTTTTGCCATGTTTGGTGCTACATTGCTGACTCTATAAGGGAAACTGGTTCATGATTTTTTGTTTCTAAGATTATTTAAAATGATAAATTTTTCCTAGCAGAATAAGAAGTCTCCATTCAAAGGACTCTGTGTGTGTGTGTGTGTTTGTATATATATATATACATATATATATATATATATGATTTTATTTATCTATTTATTTATCTATTTGAGAGAGAGAGTAAGTGAAAGAGAGAGAGGGAGCGCAAGCAGTGGAGGAGGAGCTGAGGGAGAGAGAGAAGCAAACTCCTCACTGAGCAGAGAGCTTGACATCTTGACATGTTTCCGGGGACTCCAAGATCATGACCTGAGCCCAAGGCAGATGCTTGACCACCCAGGCACCCCTTTTTCTGATTACTAGTTTAGACCATCAGGTTAATTATGAGTGTTGTTTCAAACATTAGGAGGAAAGGTCACTCATTATGTCTATATATGGTTATGAAAAACACCTCACATCTTACTCTTTAGTGATAATAGACTATAGCATACTCTAAGATGGGGAGATTTCTGCCCATATTTTACTGTTTGTTTGTTTCTTTTCTTTTTTTTTTTTTTGAAAGGAAACCAATTATTTATTAGATTTTTTGTTAGGTACATTATAATTTCCATTACTTTAAGATATATCTTATAAAATTATACAGTTGACTCTTGAACAACACTTGTTGAAACTACATGGGTCCACATATATGGACCTTGCTTTTTTAAAATTTAGATTTAAATTTATTAACATATGGTATAGTATTGCCTTCAGGAGTAAAATTTAGTGATTCATCATATAAGACCCATTGCTCATCACAACAAATGCTGTTCTTAATATGCATCACCCATTTAGATCATTCCCCTACCCACCTCCTTTCCAGCAACCTTCAGTTTATTCTCTAAACAATGTTAAGAGTCTCTTATGGTTTGCCTTCCTCTCTGTTTTCATCTTATTCTATTTTTTTCTTCCCTCCCCTTATGTTCATCTTTTTTTAAAATAAGATTTATTTATTTGAGAGACACACAGAGAGAACAAGCAGGGGGAGGGGCAAAGGGAGAGGGAGACAGCAGAGAGGGAGCCCATAGTGAGGTTTGATCCCAGGACCTTGAGATCATGACCTGAGCTGAACTCAAGAGTCACACATTTAACCAACTGAGCCATTCAGGTGCCCCCATCTGTCTTCTTTCTTAAATTCCACATAAGAGTGAAATCATATGGTATTTGTCTTTCTCTGACTGACATTTCATTTAACATAATACACTCTATTTACATTCACTTGTTACAAATGGCAAGATTTCATTCTCATTGCTGCCTGAGTATATTCCTGTGTGTGTATGTGTGTGTGTGTGTATACAAGATATATGTATATATATATCACACACACACACATACATACATATATATACACATACATCCACATATGTATGTGCTATCACACACACACACATATATATTTTATATATCATATGTATATGATATATATATCTTCTTTATCCATTCATCAGTAGATGGGCATTTGGACTCTTTCCATAATTTGGCTTTTGTTGATAATGCTGCTATAAACATCGGGGAACATATGCCCTTTTCTATCAGCATTTTTGTATCCTTTGGATAAATATCTAATAGTGCACTTGCTAGGTCACATGGCAGTTCTATTTTAACTTTTTGAGGAACCTCTACATCATTTTCTAAAGTGCCTCCACTAGTTCGCATTCCTACCCATAGTGTAAGAGGGTTCCTCTTTCTCCACATCCTCACCAACATTTATTGTTTCCAGGGGTGTTAATTTTAGCTGTTGTGACAGGTATGAGGTGGTATCTTATTGTGGCTTTGATTTGTATTTTCCTGATGCCAAGTGATTTTTGAGTACTTTTTCATATGCCTGCTAGCCATTTGTATGTCTTCTTTGGAGAAATGTCTGTTCATGTTTTCTGTCCATTTCTTTATTGGATTACTTGTTCTTTAGGTGTTCAGTTTGGTAAGTTCTTTGGAGATCTTGGATAGCAGCCCTTTATCTGATAGGACATTTGCAGATATCTTCTTCCATTTTGTAAGCAGCCTTTTAGTTTTGTTGACTGTTTCCTTTACTGTGCAAAAGCTTTTTATCTTTTTTTTTTAAATTTTTTAAAATGTAAAACTATACGATTTTTACTTTTAAAAAATTTTTAACATCTTAATTTATTTTTTTTCATATTCCAGAATGCATTATGTACCACACCAAGTGCTTATATCTTGATGAAGTCCCAACAGTTCACTTTTGCTTTTATTTCACTTGTCTGTGGAGATGTGTCTAGCAAGAAGATGCTGCAGCCAAGGTCCAAGAGGTTGCTGCCTGTGTTCTCCCTTAGGATTTTGATGGATTCCTGTCTATCAAGTGTTTTTCACCCTTTCTCTTGTGATGTGACATATCATGCTGATTGTTTTGTGAATATTAAACCATCCTTGAATCCTGAGCATGAATCCCACTTGATTGTGGTGTATGATTTTTAAAAATGTGTTGTTGAATTCGGTTTGCTAAAATTTTGTTGAGGGTTTTTGCATCTATATTCATGAGAGATATTGGCCTGGAATTCTTTTTATGGTATCTTTATCTAGTTTTGGTGTTTGGCCTCACAGAAGGATTTTGGAAGTTTTCTTCCTCGTCTATTTTTTGGAATGGAGAAGAATAGGTATTAACTCTTCTTTAAATTTTTGTTAGAATTTGTCTGTGAAGCTGCCTGGTCCTGGACTTTTTTTTGGGGGGGGTTGTGGGTGGGTGGGTAGTTTTTTAATTACTGATTTAATTTCATTGTTGGTAATGTTTAAATTTTCTATTCCTTCCTGCTTTAATTTTGGTGCATTATATGTTTTTAAGAATTCATCCATTTCTTTTAAGTTGTCCAGTTTGTTGGCATATGGGTTTTCATACCATTCTGTTACAATCCTTTGTATTTCTGTGGTGTTGGTTGTTATTTCTCTTCTTCATTAGTGATTTTATTTACTTGGGTCCTTTCTCTCTCTCTCTCTCTCCCTCCCTCTCTCTTTGATCAGTTTGGCTAGAGGTTTATCAATTTTGATTATGTTTTCAAATAACTAACTCCTGGTTTCATTGATGTTCTTTTTTTTTTTTTTTTCCAGTTTCTGTATCATTTGTTTCTGCTCTAATCTTTGTTACTTTCATTCTTTTGCTGGATTTGGGTTTCGTTTGCTGTTCTTTCTCTAGGTCCTTTAGGTGTGACAGTAGGTTGTTTGAGATTTTTCTTACTTCTTGAGATAGGCCTGTATTGCTATAAACTTCCCTCTTAAAACCACTTTGCTGATATTTTGGGCAGTTGCATTTTCATTTTCATTTATTACCATATAATTTGTGATTTCTTCTCCGATTTCTTGGTTGACCCATCCCTTATTAGCATATAATTTAATCTCCATGTATTTGTCTTCTTTCCAGATTTTTTCTTGTGGTTGATTTCTAGTTTTATAGTATTTTGGTCAGAAAATATACATGCTATGACTGATTCTTTTGTATTTGTTGAGACTTGTTTTGTTGCCTGATATGTGTCTATTCTGGAGAATGTTCTGTGTGCACTTGAAAAGAATGTGTATTCTGCTGTTTTAGGATGGAATGTTCTGAAGATGTCTGTTAAATCCATCTGGTCCAGTATGCCACTCAAAACTACTGTTTTCCTTGTTGGGATGATATGTTGGGATGATATGTCCATTGATGTAACTGGGGTGTTGAAGTCCTACTATGATTGTATGATGATGAAATGTCTTTGATTGTGCACTGTATTCTTTAGAAAACATTTTATGTTTAGTATTTAATTTTTTTTCCTCCTGCTCCTTGTCACATTAATTTTTTTTTCTTTTCAGCATAACTGTATTCATTGTTTTTGCACCACACCCAGTGCTCCATGCAACCCATAGTATTTAAATTTTTAAAATAACTTAAAATATTTCTCTTTAAAAGAAAATTATCTAAAATTTAAATTATGTTGCCTTATACTACATGATTTTTAGTTATTTTTTCTGTTTAATATTTAATTAAAAAGAAATAGTTTTTCATCATTGCTTTAGGAGAGCATAGGAGACAATTATGTATAACATAGAAACAACAAATACCAAGGGTATAATAGGATCTACTTGGGAGAACATCCTCTATGTGGAAGGACTATGTAAAGGACATTTTGTGAGCATCATTTATTTTGCCTTTGCCTATCTTTTTGTAACCAGAAATATGTTGAATCCAACATATTTACCACCTACTTGACCACAATATTTTTTATCTAGATTTGGCAATGATTTTCTATCAGTTATACCATTTTTCTCTTTTTGAATTGCAATATAAAAAATGAAATAATTTCCTTTCTGAAACCTAATAAATATGCTTGTATTCCCATTGTTTCTGTCACTGATGGAATGTTGATTTTATAAATCCCAGAAGTGGCATAGTGTCTGTTTAACTTATTTGTATTTGAACATTTGTACCTAACAAGTCTCAAGTCTAATCTTTGATTGTATCTTGTTGGCATTCTAATAATTCCCACTGAAAGCATTCTATAGCTTGGTTAGCCTTCAAATTCCCAAAGTACTTTCTCCATTACATCACGAATTGGCTGTATATATCAATGTGTGAGAGGCTCCTATGTGAGAAGAGATAGTTAAGAATAAAGGTAAGATAATTAGTAACTGTTCTTCCCACTAGAAGGTGATTCTGCTGTGTAAGAGTAGTGTTGGACTGCTAGAGAAGTAAATGTTTTTATCTTTATATTAGTGAAGAATAGAAATAAGGAATAAATGGAAACATATTACTGTTCTTCTGGTGAAACATTTACTGTCATGGAATGTAATGTCAGAATTATAGTATAATTAGACTAATATAGGAGTTATGTATTGAGTGATACAACAACACCTTTTATTTGTTCACAATAATATATATCTAGTTATTCTCAGTATTTAAAATTTATTGTGGATATACAAAACCTTTGGTAAAATATTAATTGTCTTGGATATGTTAATACTTAGTATTAAATTTACCTATCACATAGTAACTGAGAGAAGTGAGGGATGTTAGAGGATAATGAATCCCATCTGTTAAAGAGTTAATAACAGAAGCTTGTCATTGAAAACAAAACACAAGATACAGTGGAAGAACCTGCAAACTTTAACCTTAGAGGTACTTAAAGTTTTCTCTCTCTCTCTTTTTTTAAAGGGATTTTGATGCAGGGCAGGGCTCAATCCCAGGACTCTGGGATCATGATCTGAACCAAAGGCAGATGCTTAACCAACTGAGCCACCCAGGTGAACTCCACCCCTCCTTTTTGATGTCTTAAAGACAGCATCACTGTTTGAAAAACTATGAAATAACCAGAACATAATAGTGTGCATCTACACACTACTTGGGAGTTAAGTAGAGAGGGATTTCTGATTCATTTTTCTAACAGCACCTTTCTGCACAGAAGGAATGATAAATATTGAAGCCAATGAATGCTTAAGTAGAAGAGGAAGGAAGAGAGGAAGGGTGGGAGTAAGGAGAGATAAGAAAAAGAAAGAAAAAAAGAGAAACAAAGAAAGAGAAAGGAAGGAAGGAAGGAAAAGGGAAAGAACAAAAAAAGAAAAGACAAAAGAAAGGAAGAAAACTGATTTGGGTGGTGCCATTTGTACATTTTTGTGCTTAGTTTTGCTTAGGAAACAATGTGTTTGTCTATATATGTGCCTTTGTGATGTAAATTATCTCTTTCATAATTTCCAATTTAGACTATACATGGAAACCTCTGTTACTAATTAATCTATTTAGGTTTAGACACAAAAACAGGTATTTTTATGTTTTGAATAGATGTGCTGTTGTAAAAATTTCCATTGGTTTCTTGATTTGGGATTTTATCACTTTTCCTTCTTTCCCTCTTTCATTCTGTCTCATGTTACATTTAGTTATTGGATCCTTCTTAACCTCCTTTCCACACTCCATATTCCACAACAATATTTAAAAACAGGTGCACTATGTAACTGAAAGCATGTGAAATACTGTTTTTTTTTTTTAAGATTTTGTTTATTTATTTGACAGAGAGAGATCACAAGCAGGCAGAGAGGCAGGTAGAGAGAGTGAGAGGGAAGCAGGCTCCCCGCTGAGCAGAGAGCCCAATGTGGGACACTGAGATCATGACCTGAGCCGAAGGCAGTGGCTTAACCACTGAGCCACCCAGGCACCCAATACTTTTTTTTTTTTTTTTTTTTAAGATTTATTTACTTGATAGAGACAGAGAGAGGGTGAATGGGAGGGGCAGAGGATGAGATGGAGGGAGAATCTCAAGAAGACTCCACTGAGTGCTGAGTCTGATGCAAAGCTTAATCTCATGACCCTGAGATCTTGTCTGGAGCAGAAACCAAGAGTCAGAAGCTTAACTGACTGTGCCACCCAGGTGCCCCTGTGAAATATGTTTTAAATCACTAATATTTTGCTCTAGTTCAAAAGTCTTCAAACTTTTTAAGTTTTTCATTTCAGCAATAAAGAGCATGCACAAGCAATATTTACATTTTATTTGTATATATTACATTCAATCACACCATGACTCTATGTAAAGTATAAAAATTTCAAAAATAGAACTTCAAAGAATGGGATATAATAATGCATGTATAGAATTTCTATTATTATTATTTTCATGCCACTAAATTATGCATGTTGAGTGACCACATTCCCAATTTAAAGGCCACTGTACAGATAAGCCACAGATCTTAATTTCTCCAGAATGACCAGAATTTTATATTTAATAAATTTAAACCATAGACCACATAGGTGGGTTGATATTATTCAGAGGAAAAGGAAATATTTCAAATAAGTAGGACTTTTTAAAGTCATCATTCCTAAGGTATAATTTGCATATAGTAAATGTAACAATTTCTGGATAGTTTAGTAAATTTTGTGAATGAACCGACACTTGTAACCATTATTGTCAAGATATGGAACATTTCTTTCACCTTAAAGAACTCAGCCAGTCCTCTTTGCTCCCCCCCACCAATCCCCACCTCAACTACCATTCAAATAAAAACCTGAAGATCTTGATAACTGAATTTAAGATTTTTCTCAGTCAGAGACATTTTCTTTTGCCTTGTGCAAATCATAAACAAGTCCACGGCAGGGGCATTTCATAGTCCCACATGAGAGAATAGTTAAATAGAAGCACAGAACTGAAGAAGCAGAAGAGTGTGGCTTCAAACCAGGGTGTTGACAGATAGAAATATAGAAGAATAATGGGTAGGAAAGATTTCTTAGGCTGTGGGGAAGTGATGGTATAACAGATGTGGCACATGCTGTTTTAGTTTGAAAAGAACTGTGATATAGACACAAGAGATGAAGATAAACTCTCTACTTCCTGGTGTTCTGTAGGCAGAGGAGATGGAAAATGATAACAGCACAATGGTGAAAGAATTCATCCTTCTTGGTCTGACACAGTCTCGAGATATTCAGCTCCTAGTCTTTGTGTTAATTTTAATTTTCTATCTCATCATCCTTCCTGGCAATTTCCTCATCATCCTCACCATCAGATCAGACCCTGGGCTCACAGCTCCCCTCTACTTCTTTCTGGGTAACTTGGCCTTCCTGGATGCATCCTATTCCTTCATTGTAGCTCCCAGGATGCTGGTGGACTTTGTTTCTGAGAAAAAGGTAATCTCCTACAGGGGTTGCATCACTCAGCTCTTTTTCTTGCACTTCCTTGGAGGAGGGGAAGGATTACTCCTTGTTGTGATGGCCTTTGACCGCTACATTGCCATCTGTCGGCCTTTACGCTATTCAACTGTCATGAACCCTAGAGCCTGCTATGCCTTGCTGTTGGCTCTGTGGCTTGGAGGCTTCATCCACTCCATTATCCAGGTGGCCCTCATCCTCCGCTTGCCCTTCTGTGGCCCAAACCAACTGGATAACTTCTTCTGTGATGTGCCACAAGTCATCAAGCTGGCCTGCACAGACACTTTTGTGGTGGAACTTCTGATGGTCTTCAACAGTGGTCTGATGACCCTCCTGTGCTTCCTGGGGCTTTTATCTTCCTATGCAGTCATTCTCTGTCATATACGTGGGTCTACTTCTGAAGGGAAGAGCAGAGCACTGTCCACATGCACCACTCATGTTATTATTATACTTCTCATGTTTGGACCTGCTATCTTCATCTACACTCGCCCATTCAGGGCCTTGCCAGCTGACAAGGTAGTTTCCTTCTTCCATACTGTGATCTTTCCATTAATGAATCCTATGATTTATACCCTTCGCAACCAGGAAGTGAAAACTTCCATGAGGAGGTTATTGAGTCGGCATGTGGTCTGCTGAATGGATTTAATAACAGAAAGTAGGAAGAGGAAATTCTTGCTGTAAATCAAACATTCATTTAACAAATATGGTTTTTCACTGAGTACCTCTTATTTGTCAGGTACTTTTGTAGGCAATGAAGGAGAGTTATGCATAATTAGGGAATAGGCTTGGTATGCATAAAGAATACTAAAGAAATACCTGAGTGTTTCTCATTTGGAGTATGATGAAAAATTGTGAGACTTAGGGGAAAATATATGTTACTCTAAGGATCAAATCACTAAGGTATTTTAGGTTGAGATAAGGAGTTCTATTCCAATTGCTGTAAGAATACATGTTAATATTTTAAGCAGGAGAGTTACTCATCCACAATATTTTCTTCTATGGTTTAGAGCAACATCAAGATTCTGGGCAGAGATCAGTAAGCTGCAAAACACCATCAAGAGACAAATGTTATTCTGAAGACATTTTTGGAAAAAAGCCTCTCTCTCCATATATATAATATATCTATATATATCTATATATCTATAGATATCTATATATATCTCAATTGATAGGTATATTCCTCCCCCACCCCAGTTTGGTAAATGGGAAAGAAAGGAAAATAATCAATTTTATAGAAAAAATGTCATTAAATTATTTCATTTTTTTTTCAGAGTTTCGTGATTATTACTAATGGTTGTTTATAAATCCTCCCTGTATGTTAAACCTTGCCCTCAATTGATTTCATTCATTATGATAATGATAGTTATTTGGTACGATAGACTCTATTAGAGATTACATAAACTACTTTAGTTATTTTAAATGTAATGGGGTTTAGTGTGGGAAATTAGATACTTATAAAATCTTTTAAGGGATAGAAGACTATTTTTTATTATGGATATCCAGATATGACTTCTAGTAAAACAGTATAAAACTAATGTGCCAAGTGATCTACCTCTGAAATAATCAGGGGAATAGGGAAACAAGAAGCCATTTTGCCAGCTACTAACTGAAAGACTATATCAATTAACCATAGTCTGGGAACAGGAGCATGACAGAGGATACCTTTAAAGTTACTGCTTTCTCTCCAATTTTTTCTAAATTCAAGTTTTACATGAGTACATTTGGTAGTCAGATTTTGGAACCCTAGATGCAAAGGTCCTAGAGGAATCTGTTTGTATGTTTTCAGCTTTATTGGAAAACAAAACAATGGCAATAATAGTGGTAAAATGTAGGATAATAGTTTTATAATTTTGAAAGTGAGAAAGGCCAGGGAAGTATGATATAAAAATAGTAAGTGAAAAGAAAAATACTTATATTTGATATGTTAAAATATATGTGTAGGTAAAATGTAAAAAACTGGAAAAATCTGCCTGTCACATAAGGATATGCAAATTATTTTCTCCTTATTTATAGAGGCTTGTATGGAAATAGAATTGAATTCCTCCCTACTCCAGAATGGTATAAGGGAGCAACCATGCATAAAAATTATTAACTAAAAATTATAAAATGATAAAAGATTAATTTATTTAATACCCAAGAATCTTCAATAAATGAATATGCAGCAATTATATACCAAGAAGACAACTGGAAATGGGCAATTGAAAATAATAGTTAAGGGACACCTGGGTGGCTCAGCCAGTTGGGCCACTGCCTTCGGCTCAGGTCATGATCCTGGCATCCTGGGATCAAGTCCTGCATCGGGCTCCTTGCTCAGCGGGGAGCCTGCTTCTCTCTCTGCCTCTGCCTGCTTGTGTGTGCTCCTTCTCTCTCTCTCTCTCTGATAAATAAATAAATAAAATCTTTTTTAAAAAAGAAATTAATAGTTAATTAACAAAGGAAAAATGTAAAATGCTTGTAATTTTATTCTCAAAAACAGGTCATGAGAATAGAGAGCATTGATTGTGGTTAGCTTGTAAAAGAATGTTGCTCATAAATTACCAGCAACAGAAAAGTACAAAATAAAAATTATACGTTTCTATGAGGCTTCTAAAGAGTGGATGAAGCAAGGAAGCCTTATGACTGAGATCCAGAGTGAGACAAAGCCCATCTAGATGAGCAAATAGTTATGGCAGTTTTTCTATCTGTAGACAAGTCATCTGGGCTGGATACAGGTACATGGAGAAGTGATTCTACCATAGACTGAGATATTTGGTAGAGATGAGGAAAAAGCTCTAAGCTGTGGACAGACTGGTATTTGAAAAGGCTCCAAACACAAAAATAAATAGCCTACTTTTATAAACTTCTCCCCCAATAACCACTGACACCTATACCAGTAATTGCTCAGAAAAGGGAGAGTGGAGAAAGAAATGAAAATCAGAGGGAATTTGTATATTCTCAGCCATTACTCAGTGCTTAGGTATTGATATCTATATCGAAGAGATTACTGCCTATGTTCTCCTCTAGGATTATGATGGATTCCTGTCTCACGTTGAGGTCATTTATCCATTTTGAGTTTATCTTTGTGTATGGTGTAAGAGAATGGTCGAGTTTCATTCTTTACATATAGCTGCCAAGTTTTCCCAGCACCATTTATTGAAGAGACTGTCTTTTTTCCACTGTATATTTTTTCCTGTTTTGTCGAAGATTATTTGCCCATAGAGTTGAGGGTCCATATCTGGGCTCTCTACTCTGTTCCACTGGTCTATGTGTCTGTTTTTATGCCAGTACCGTGCTGTCTTGGTGATCACAGCTTTGTAATAAAGCTTGAAATCGGGTAACATGATGCCGCCAGCTTTATTTTTGTTTTTCAACAGTTCCTTAGTGATTTGGGGTCTCTTCTGATTCCATACAAATTTTAGGATTATTTGCTCCAGCTCTTTAAAAAATACCAGTGGATTTTGATCAGAATGGCATTTAAAGTATAGATTACTCTAGGCAGTATAGACATTTTAACAATGTTTATTCTTCCAATCCAAGAGCATGGAATGGTCTTCCATCTTTTTGTGTCTTCTTCAATTTCTTTCATGAGTGTTCTGTAGTTCCTTGAGTACTTACCTCTTTTGTTAGGTTTATTCTCAGGTATCTTATGGTTCTTGGTGCTATAGTAAATGGAATTGATTCTCTAATTTCCCTTTCTGTATTTTCATTGTTAGTGTATAAGAAAGCCACTGATTTCTGCACATTGACTTTGTATCCTGCCACGTTGCTGAATTGCTGTATGAGTTCTAGTAGTTTGGGGGTGGAGTCTTTTGGGTTTTCCATATAAAGAATCATGTCATCTGCAAAGAGAGAGAGTTTGACTTCTTCATTACCAATTTGGATACCTTTTATTTCCCTTTGTTGTCTGATTGCTGTTGCTAGGACTTCTAATACTATGTTGAACAAGAGTGGTGAGAGTGGGCATCCTTGTCTTGTTCCTGATCTCAATGGGAAGGCGGCAAGCTTTTTCCCATTGAGGATGATATTTGCTGTGGGTCTTTCATAGATAGATTTGATGAGGTTCAGGAATGTTACCTCTATTCCTATACTTTGAAGCATTTTGATCAGGAACAGATGCTGGATTTTGTCAAATGCTTTTTCTGCATCAATTGAGAGGACCATGTGGTTCTTCTCTCTTCTCATATTAATTTGTTGTATCACATTGATTGATTTGCGAATGTTGAACCATCCTTGTAGCCCAGGGATGAATCCCACCGATCATGTTGGATAATCTTTTTAATGTGCTATTGGATCCTGTTGGCTAGGATCTTGTTGAGAATCTTAGCATCCATATTCATCAGAGATATTGGTCTAAAATTCTCCTTTTTGGTAGGGTCTTTGCCTGGTTTGGGGATCAGGGTAATACTGGCTTCATGGAGTCTGGAAGTTTTCCTTATGCTTCAATTTTTTGAAACAGCTTCAGGAGAATAGGTGTTATTTCTTCTTTGAAGGTTTGGTAGAATTCCTCAGGGAATCTGACAGGTCCTGGGCTTTTGTTTTTTGGGAGATTTTTGATCACTGCTTCAATCTCATTATTAGATATCGGTCTATTCAGGTTGTCGATTTCTTTCTGGTTCAATTTTGATAGTTTATATTTTTCCTGGAATGCATCCATTTCATCTAGGTTGCTCGGCTTATTAGCATATAACTGTTGATAATAACTTCTGATGATTGTTTCTACTTCCTTGGTGTTAGTTGTGATCTCTCCCTTTTCATTCATAATTTTATGAATTTGGGCTTTCTCTCTTTTCTTTTGGATTAGTGTCTCCAATGGTTTATCGATCTTATTGATTCTTTCAAAAAACCAGCTTCTAGTTTTATTGATACGTTCTACTGTATCTCTGGTTTCTACCTCATTGATCTCAGCTCTAATCTTGATTATTTCCCTTCTTATGTATGGAATTGGTTTGATTTGTTGTTGATTCTCCAGTTCTTTAAGGTGTAGAGACAGCTGGTGTGTTCTGGATTTTTCAATTTTTTTGAGGGAGGCTTGGATGGCTATGTATTTTCCCCTTAGGACCGCCTTTGCTGAATCCCATAGGTTTTGGACCAAAGTGTCTTCATTCTCATTGGTTTCCATGAATTGTTTCAGTTCTTCTTTGATCTCCTGGTTGATCCAAGCATTCTTAAGCAAGGTGGTCTTTAGCTTCCAGGTGTTTGAGTTCCTTCTGAACTTTTCCTTGTGATTGAGCTCCAGTTTCAAAGCATTGTGATCTGAGAATATGCAGGGAATAATCTCAGTCTTTTGGTATCGGTTGAGTCCTGATTTGTGACCCAGTATGTGGTCAATTCTGGAGAAGGTTCTGAGTGCACTTGAGAAGAATGAGTATTCTGTTGTTTTAGGGTGGAATGTTCTGTATATATCTATGAGGTCCATCTGGCCCAATGTCATTCAATGCTCTTGTTTCTATATTGATTTTCTGCTTCAATGATCTAATTCTGAGAGAGGCGTGTTAAGATCTCCTATGATTAGTGTATTCATATCAATATGACTCTTTATCTTGATATCTTTAGAGTTGAATCATTCATAAGGGAAAGAAATAATATCTGAAGTGTGGCTCAAACTCCTTCTAGCTCCATGTATCAGTAAGATAAAAGATCTTGCTGGCAATTGGCAGATATTTGAAGTAAAACTAATCTGAGCTAATTTCAGTTTAATTAAAGATTATTCTAAGCCCCAGTTCAACTAGACCCAGTTCCTAAGAAGGAATCTGAAGATCATATCCTCATTCTAACTTCTTTTTATTTTTATTTTTCATTTTAATTTAATTTTTTCAGTGTTCCAAAATTCATTGTTTATGCACCATGCCTAGTGCTCCATGCAAAACATGCTCTCCATAATACCCACCACCAGGCTCACCCCATAGCCCACTCTCCCCCTCCAGAACCCTCAGTTTGTTTTATTTGTCAGAGAGATAGATAGAGAGAGAGCGAGCATATAAGTAGGGGGAGCTGCAAGCAGAGAGAGAGGGAGAAGCAGGATCCCTGGTGAGCAAGGAGACTGATGTGGGACTCAATCCTAGGACCCCAGGATCCTCACCTGAAGCAAAGGCAGACACTTAACTGACTGAGCCACCCAGGTGTCCCCCTCATTCTAACTTTTGGACAGAGGAAAAGGATTGAACTTTCTGAAGAACTAAGCAAAATAAAATAAAATTAAATACTATTATTCATTTTCCATTTAATATTGAAGTATTGGAAGTATTAGGAATATAATAAAAAAATTAAGAGCTATGCCAAGAAAATAAAACAAGGAAGAGTATCTCAAAATAGAAAAATATTTATAGACAAAAACTACCAGATGATATAATTATCAGACAAGGACTTTAGAAAACTACTATAAATATATCAAATAAGTGATAAATGAATAAGTAGATGAGGATTTTGGTAGAGAAGTATGAACTCTAAATATTAATGGATATGCTAGATTTGAAAATAACAAGTTTTGAAATTCAAGGAAATGCTTTATATGGGATGAATGACCAAAACTGTGGACAATTCATACAGAATGACCAAAGATGGTGAGGACAGGTTATTAGAAATAATCCAAGCTGAATTAGAGATAAAAGATTAAAAATATTAATAGTATTAATATACTTTGGGGCAAGATCAAATGGTAAAATATATATGTAATTGGGATTCCAGAAGAGGAGAAAAAGAATGGGACAAGGGCCAGAATTAACTGCCAAGAATTCATAAAAACATTATCCCAGATACTATGAAACTCAGCAAAATCCAAGCAGTATAAATACAAATAAGACCACAGTATAATAGGTGCTAACCAAATATGAAAAGATTTTTTTTTTTTAAGATTTCACTTTAGTTTATTTTGAGAAAGAGAGAACACATGGGCAGGAAGAGGTGATGGGAGAGGGAGAGAGATATAATCCCAAGCAGACTCCACACTGAGCACAGAGCCTGACCAGGGTTGAATTCCACAACCATGAGATCATGATCTGAGCCAAAATCAAGAGTCAGATGCTTAACACCCATGCACCCCTGAGAAGAAAATCTTAAAAGCAGAGCAGGAAAAACAAAAAACAAACAAACAACAACAAAACCAGTTCAGAGGAGTGGCAAGAATGATAGTTGACATTTTCAGAAACAATGGACAACATCTCAGTGAAATGCAGTATTTAAAATTCTTAAAGAAAAACAAACTGTGAGGCTAGAATTCCATATCTAGTGAAAATAAACTTTGAAAAGAAAGGTTCAATATGCATTTTAATATTCATAAAAGCTGGGAATTTGTTGCCAGCAGACCTACATAAAAAATCATGCCAAAGGAAATTCTTCATGTCAACAGGAAAATACGGAAGATGGAAATCTGAATTAATGAGGAAGAATGAAAAGATCTGGAAATGGCAAATCAGTGTGTAAAAATGGCAAAAGTCCATTTTTACCTTGTATTATTTACTTTGTAAGATAATTATCTGCCTAAAAAAATAAGGTATTATGGGGCTTATAACATAAAGAAGTAAAATATATGACAATAATAGCACAGAAGACTTAAATGAGGATAAAAGATATAATATATATAGTAAAATACAGTCTTCATGAAGTATCCTTGAATAACAATTTGGAGTGATTGGTAAGCTACAGATGAATATTGTAATCACCAGAGCATCCACACACAAAAAAGTAATACGCAGAGACATTATATCTAATAACGTCTTCACAGGAGAGAAAATGGAATATTAAAAAAATATTCAATCTAAAAGAAGGCAAAAAATGCAAAGGAATGGAGAATAATGGGACAAAATATAATGAAATCAAATATAAATGGACGACATACAAATTAAAAAACATTTTCAGACTGTATGAAAGAACGAGATTCAAGTATATACTGTTTACAAGATATAAGATATCAATTCTTAAATATAAAATCACAGATATGCTTTAAGTATGTGGGTGGAGAATGATACCACAGGTGATGTTTAATTTTATGTGTCAACTGGCTATGCATCTTCAGATTAAACAATATTTCTGGTGTATCTGAAATAGTGTTATCATGAGATTACTATTTGAATTGGTGGACTCAGTAAAGTAGATTGCCCTTCACAACGTGGGTGAGGATCATTTAATCCACTGAGGGCCTGAATAGCAAAAAAGGCAGAGGGTGCAGAAATTTTCTCTTTTCTTCCTTGCTTCATTGATTGAGCTGATACATTTCATTTCATCTCTTCTAATTCTTGGACTGGAAATTATGCCACCAGCTACCCAAGTTCTCAGATCTTTGAACTTGGACTGAATGACATGACTGGCTTTCCTGGGTCTTCATTTAGCAGATGGAAGATTATAGAACTTCCTCACTTCCATAATCACACGAACCAAATCATTATAATAAACCACTTCCCTCTTTCCTTCTCTCCCCCTTGCTTTCTTTCTCTTAATTATGTATCTATCCTACTGGTTCTGTTTCTCTGGAGAACCCAATATGCCATGTAAGCATTAACCATGTCATGGTATGGTTGTGTTAATAACAAAGTAAATTTCATGGACCTAAAGTTAATCCGTATTTATAAAATAATTTCATAGTGATAAAAATATCAATTCATCAAGACATATAATCTTAAATATGATTCTTATAGTAAAAGAACTTAAACAATTTATGCATGAATACAGACATATATAAATAAAGAAGTGGAGAACACAAAAGCATAGACTGAGATTTTAATAACATTTTTTTAAAATTTGTAGGACATGTGATAAAAAACCAGTAGAGGTATGGAAGAATTGAACAACACTAAACAATGTAATCTAGTTGCTATTTATAGAGTATTGCACTCTACAATGAGGAACACAAATACTTTTCAGGTCCACACAAGACATTTGTCAAGATAGAGGATATGCTGGTACAGAAAAAAAGTCTCAGTATATTTCATACAAAATATTTTTCTGACCACAATGGAGTTGAATTTAAAATAATTCAGAAAAAAAAATGTATATACTTGTGACTTAAGCCAGACACTTTTATTTTTTTTAATTTATTTTAAATTTATTTTCAGCATAACAGTATTCATTATTTTTGCACCACACCCAGTGCTCCATGCAATCCATGCCCTCTATAATACCCACCACCTGGTATCCCAACATCCTACCCCCCCGCCACTTCAAACCACTCAGATTATTTTTCAGAGTCCATAGTCTCCCATGGCTCACCTCCCCTTCCAATTTCCCCCAATTTCCTTCTCCTCTCTAACTCCCCTTGTCCTCCATGCTATATGTTATGCTCCACAAATAAGTGAAACTTATTTCACTCAGCATAATCTCTTCCAGCCCCGTCCATGTTGCTACGAAAGTTGGGTATTCATCCTTTCTGATGGAGGCATAATACTCCATAGTGTATATGGACCACATCTTCCTTATCCATTTGTCCGTTGAAGAGCATCTTGGTTCTTTTCACAGTTTGGCGACCATGGCCATTGCTGCTATAAACATTGGGGTACAGATGGCCCTTATTTTCACTACATCTGTATCTTTGGGGTAAATACCCAGTAGTGCAATGGCAGGGTCATAGGGAAGTTCTATTTTTAATTTCTTGAGGAATCTCCACACTGTTCTCCAAAGAGGCTGCACCAACTTGCGTTCTCACCAACAGTGTAAGACGGTTCCCCTTTCTCCACATCCTCTCCAACACATGCTGTTTCCTGTCTTGCTAATTTTGGCCATTCTAACTGGTGTAAGGTGATATTTTTTAAATAACCCAATGTGTACAGGAAGAAATTAGCTAATATTAGAAAACATTTTTCTTTTCATATTGTTTTTTGAAAGAGTTTGTGTGGAATTAGTATTATTTTTCTTTTTATTTCTTTCTTTCTTTCTTTTTTTTTTTTTTTGAAGCAAGGAAAGATTTTATTGAAGAGACAGCCAAACCAGGAGACAGGAAAGCCAGCCTCAAATCTAGCCCCTCAAAGTGAGAGAGTCAGAAATATTTATTTATTTTTATTTTTTTAATTTTTACTTTTATTTTTATTTTATTTTTTATAGATACATTAATTTTGTTTTATTCTCCATTTAAAAGAGTAAATTTGAAAAAACATTTTTTAAATTTATTTTTTACTTTCAGCATAACAGTATTCATTATTTTTGCACCACACTCAGTGCTTCATGCAATCCGTGCCCTCTATAATACCCACCACCTGGTTCCCCCTACCTCCCACCCCCGCCCCTTCAAAACCCTCAGATTGTTTTTCCGAGTCCATAGTCTCTCATGGTTCACCTCCTCTTCCAATTTCCCCCAACTCCCTTCTCCTCTCCATCTCCCCTTGTCCTCCGTGCTATTTGTTATGCTCCACAAATAAGGAAACCATAGGATAATTTACTCTCTCTGTTTGACTTATTTCACTCAGCATAATCTCTTCCAGTCCCATCCATGTAGTATTATTTTTCAATAAATGTTTGGTAGATTTCAATAGAGGAGACATCTGGGTCTGAAGTTTTCTTCATGGGAATATTTTTAAGTACAAATTGAATATCTTTAACACACACACAGCTATTCAACCTACTTCTTCTAGAATTAACTTTGGTAGTTAATGTCCACCTGACGATCACCCCCATTTAAAAATAGCAGTATTTTTCTCAAGATTTTGTCAATGCACTGTTATATTTTTATTATCACACTCATTACTCTCTGACATTCTCTTTCCTACTTGTTTCTCGTCTCCCTGTGGTAAAATTTAAAATTCCAAAGAACAGGGATGTTGTTTGTCTTGTCTATACTGCATTGTGGACACTTAAAATACTACCTGGTTCATGGGAGACAGTAAGTGATTGTTGAATTAGTATAGAATATAATGG
This sequence comes from Mustela putorius furo, assembly GCF_011764305.1. Classification (NCBI taxonomy): domain Eukaryota; kingdom Metazoa; phylum Chordata; class Mammalia; order Carnivora; family Mustelidae; genus Mustela; species Mustela putorius. Next base: position 14,530,044 of record NW_025422045.1, read on the forward strand.
AGGGTCAAAAAACTCAGAGATAAATTGTGCAGTACCTTAATATTAAAAACAAAACAAAACAAAAACAAAACCCAGGGCTTCTGGGTGGCACAGTCAGTTGTGTGAACAACTCTTGGTTTCAGGTTGTGATCTCAGGGTCATGAGATGGAGCCTCTTGTAGGGTGCTCAGTGTTGAGTGTGCTTGAGATTCTCTTTCCTACTCCCTCTGCCCCTCTTGCTCATGCTCTCTCTCAAGTAAATAAATCTTTAAACAAAACAAATGAAAAATACCCCATCTATAGGTGGGAATACACACTGAGAAAGGTAGTATTACTTTCCCAAGTCATAGAACATTTACAGATTGAAGATAACACTATGTCCTTAGCTTTTTACTTTATATTTGGCAATTTTTTCACTGTAATGGGTTATTTTTGTGTATATGATTTTGATCAGTAAATAAGCTATACACTATCTTAAGTCAATCTGAGGATACAACTATTGAAAATGTTTTTGTTCATTTGTTTTTTCTGAAGTTGTAAATCTAACATGATAAAGCTTTCTCAGCTGGGTTAAAGAGACTCCATTCTGATAATTAGTTTAGATCTTCAGCTTAATTTTATCCTATGTATTTGGGTGAATATTAAAAAGTGGGAAAGTCCCAAATCATAATTACAGAAAAATACCACATTTTTAAGAGTCTTTTGTGGCAGGACTCTAACCTACTCCAGGATTGGGCTATTATTCCACAATTATATATTATTATGTGTAATTAATAATTATTATTTATTTATAAAATTATATGACATTATTATATATAGTATATAATAACCTTTCCACTTATGTCTCCTTTCTCTGTTTTCCTGTTCTATATTTTGATCATTCTAACTCTCCTTAGCTCTTTTTTTCTCTCCCCTTTTTCTTCTTTTCACAGTGTGGTTTTGAGCTGAAAACAGACTAGGACAAATACATATTTGATTATGAATTATAGTTAGTTCACAAAGATTTGTGTTCATTATTTCAATTGCAAAATGACTCATAAACTCAGATTTTCCTTTAATGCGAAATAATAAAAACTGGTATAAAAAAGTTGATTGTAATTGCTCTGAACCCTAATTTATGTTAATAATCTTCAATACAGAAAATAAAGTTATTCTTTTTTGTTTTTGCTGAGCTGAGTAAAAGTGAATAAACAACAAATAATGAGATCATGATACATCTTTTAACATTCTATTTTGAAAGTCACTTTCCCTTCAGTAAATGGTCTATCTTACACCAAACAGTTTTTTCTATAAGAAGAATTATGCCTTCAAAGTCTTCATGAACATTATTTATATTCTGTTTATGTCTTCATCACCAGAAAAATGCTGACTCTTACATACTCAGTACTGACTTGGACACTTTATTTGATTTTAGGGACAGATAATGGTGATGTTAGAGAATGAGTAAAGCACTTGCCTGGAGTGTAAGATCTTGAGGGAATTGCAAAAATCCCAATAACTTAGTAATAAAGATAAATAATATTTTATAAGACTCCACCCCCAAACTACTAGAACTCATATAGCAATTCAGCAACATGGCAGGATAAAAAGTCAATGTACAGAAATCAGTGGTTTTCTTATACACTAATAATGAAAATACTGAAAGGGAAATTAGAGAATCAATTCCATTTACTACAGCACCAAGAACCTTAAGATACCTAGGAATCAACCTAACCAAAGAGGTAAAGGATCTGTACTCAAGGAACTACAGAACACTCATGAAAGAAATTGAAGAAGACACAAATAGATGGAAGACCATTCCATGCTCTTGGATTGGAAGAATAAACATTGTTAAAATGTCTATACTGCCTAGAGCAATCTATACTTTAAATGCCATTCCGATCAAAATTCCACCGGTATTCTTCAAAGAGCTGGGGCAAATAATCCTAAAATTTGTATGGAATCAGAAGAGACCCCAAATCACTAAGGAAATGTTGAAAAACAAAAATAAAACTGGGGGCATCACGTTACCTGATTTCAAGCTTTACTACAAAGCTGTGATCACCAAGACAGCATGGTACTGGCATAAAAACAGACACATAGACCAGTGGAACAGAGTAGAGAGCCCAGATATGGAGCCTCAACTCTATGGTCAAATAATCTTCGACAAAACAGGAAAAAAATATACAGTGGAAAAAAGTCTCTTCAATAAATGGTGCTGGGAAAACTGGGCAGCTATATGTAGAAGAATGAAACTCAACCATTCTCTTACACTGTACACAAATATAAACAAAATGGATAGAAGACCTCAATGTTCTTTCCATAGTTTGGCTATTGTGGACATTGCTGCTATAAACATTCGGGTGCATGTGCCCCTTTGGATCACTACGTTTGTATCTTTAGGGTAAATACCCAATAGTGCAATTGCTGGGTCATAGGGCAGTTCTATTTTCAACATTTTGAGGAACCTCCATGCTGTTTTCCAGAGTGGCTGCACCAGCTTGCATTCCCACCAACAGTGTAGGAGGAGAACCTAGATGTCCATCAACAGATGAATGGATCAAGAAGATGTGGTATATATACACAATGGAATACTATGCAGCCATCAAAAGAAATGAATTCTTGCCATTTGCGACAACATGGATGGAACTAGAGCGTATCATGCTTAGTGAAATAAGTTAAGCAGAGAAAGACAACTATCATATGATCTCCCTGATATGAGGAAGTGGTGATTCAACATGGGGGCTTAAGTGGGTAGGAGAAGAATAAATGAAACAAGATGGGATTGGGAGGGAGACAAACCATAAGTGACTCTTAATCTCACAAAACAAACTGGAGGGGGTTTGGGAGAAGGGGGTGGGATTATGGACATTGGGGAGGGTATGTGCTTTGGTGAGTGCTGTGAAGTGTGTAAACCTGGTGATTCACAGACCTGTACCCCTGGGGATAAAAATATATGTTTATAAAAAATAAAAAATTAGAAAAAAAAAAAAAGAAGACCTCAATGTGAGACAGGAATCCATCAGAATCCTAGAGGAGAACATAGGCAGTAATCTCTTCGATATCAGCCACAGCAACTTCTTTCAAGATATGTCTCCAAAGGCAAAGGAAACAAAAAAGCAAAGATGAACTTTTGCGACTTCATCAAAATCAAAAGCTTCTGCACAGCAAAGGAAATAGTCAAGAAAACAAAGAGGCAATCCACGGAATGGGAGAAGATATTTGCAAATGACAGTACAGACAAAAGGTTGATATCCAGGATCTATAATAAACTCCTCAGGGCGCCTGGGTGGCTCAGTGGGTTAAGCCGCTGCCTTCGGCTCAGGTTATGATCTCAGGGTCCTGGGATCGAGTCCCGCATCAGGCTCTCTGCTCAGCAGGGAGCCTGCTTCCATCTCTCTCTCTCTCTCTGCCTGCCTCTCCATCTACTTGTGATCTCTCTCTATCAAATAAATAAATAAAATCTTAAAAAAATATAATAAACTCCTCAAAGCCAACACACACAAAACAGACAATCATATCAAAAAATGGGCAAAAGATATGGACAGACATTTCTCCAAGACATACAAATGGCTATCAGACACATGAAAAAATGTTCATCATCACTAGCTGTCAGGGAGATTCAACTTAAAACTACATTGAGATATCACCTTACACCACTTAGTATGGCCAGAATTAGCAAGACAAGAAACAATATGTGTTGGAGAGGATGTGGAGAAAGGGAAACCCTCTTCCACTGTTGGTGAGAATGCAAGTTGGTGCTGCCACTTTGGAGAACAGTGTGGAGATTCCTCAAGAAATTAAAAATAGATCTTCCCTATGACCCTACCAATGCACTCCTGGGTATTTACCCCAAAGATACAGATGTCGTGAAAAGAAGTGCCATCTGTACCCCCAATGTTTATAGCAGCAATGGCCACGGTCATCAAACAGTGGAAAGAACCAAGATGCCCTTCAACGGATGAATGGATAAGGAAGATGTGGTCCATATACACTATGGAGTATTATGCCTCCATCAGAAAGGACAAATACCCAACTTTCGTAGCAACATGGACGGGACTGGAAGAGATTATGCTGAGTGAAATAAGTCAAGCAGAGAGAGTCAATTATCATATGGTTTCACTTATTTGTGGAGCATAACAAAAAGCATGGAGGACATGGGGAATTAGAGAGAAGGGGGTTGTGGTAAATTGTAAGGGGAGGTGAATCATGAGAGATTATGGACTCTGAAAAGCAATCTGAGGGGTTTGAAGTGCCGGGGGTTGGGAGGTCGGGTACCAGGTGGTGGGTATTATAGAGGGCACGGATTGCATGGAGCACTGGGTGTGGTGAAAAAATGATACTATTATGCTGAAAATAAATAAATGAAAAAAGAATCCAAATTAATTTTAAAATATGTGATGAACAAAATAAATGCCAAACTTGAATAAAGATAGAATCAGTATGTGTCATGCTGAACCATACTGGGAATTCATGTAAAAGGAAATATCTGTAATATTGATGTCTACATTAAAAATTTGATTATTCTGTTTCCAATTTTCACATTAACTGTGATTTTTAATATATTACATTGACATGTTATTTATCTTGACTATTAAGTTTTTTGGTACCCTGGTAAATTTTGTACCTAAGGCAAATACTTCACTATTCTCACCTTCTCAATATGGCCCTGCTTGCTTTCTTGATATATATATTAATCTTCTATCACTTATTTATAGTTGGGGGTTATTATAAGATATAAATACCTTTTTAATGTTCTATTTACTTTTGAGCTAATAAATATGCTTCCAAATAAGGTTCTGTTATCTCATTTACTGATAGGATTTTGATTTTAGAATTCAGAATTAATACAGTGTGGCATTATGTGACACATTTAAAAATATCTTTTCCAAAGCTCTGGTATTTCCCAATGTCTAATTTAGTTGACATTCTAATAGCTCCCTTTGGAAATATTCTGTAGGGTTGTGGTAGTCTCAAGTCTCCAAAGCACTTTCTTCATTGCATCATAAAGAGTTAAAGGAGTTTCGAAAGTCTAAGGTCCCTATGTGAGAACACGTATTTTTTTTTCAGGAGAGGAAGGATGGCTACTTTGTGAGAATTACATAAAACCCCCAGAGACTCTAATTTCCAGGGCTGGGAGTAGTATTCATATCTACAAGAAACAAGGAGAGGACAATGGAGAAGATACTAGAGCTATTCTACTGCTTTTTCTGCTGCCTTGGAATACAATGGAATAGAGGTCAGAATTTCGATAGAAATAGTAGATCCAAAGATCTAAATTTAGCAGTGTGGCATTTTCTTCCTCTCCCCTAGTAGATCTCCATATTCTCTTGATGCTTTGAATTATTTTAATGGTACCAAAAAACTTTCATTCTCTTAACATAAGTAAGTGAAATTATCAATAGTCTTCAGAGAGTTGACATCTGGTGTTAAAACCAAGCAGCATATGAATGAATGATATGTTTTTTTTTGTCCTTATAAATTACAGATGAAGGAAACTACAGAAAGTTAGGCTAAAGTCACCAGAGGAAAAAAACAGATTTTATGATTTTGGAGATGGTTAGCCCAGATATCTTAATTTCCCTGTATAACATATTTGAGGGTATTTTCTTTCTTATAACATATTTGAGGGTATTTTCTTTTCATGGTTCTATTAACAACATAGGGCTTTGACAGAGAAAGTTGTAAAACTGAACAAAGCTTGATGTACAAACAACTGACTGCCTTGGCAATTTTACATGATAACTTTACTGCACTCCATAATTTCTTCTATTAATCACTCAGATTTTTGTGGCTACCATCACCCAGGCTTTACTCTGCAGCCACTGACAAAGGATCTCATGATAATATGTCCATTCAGTAGAGCTACTTCTTAATATCTATATATTGTCAGGGTTAGCTTTGGTTTAAACGTTCTTGAATAAGTTACTTATTATTACTGTCATTTTTACATACCATGATCCTTATATCCCTGTCTGATAGAAAGAGCCAACACATTCTATGTGAGAGATGAAAAGCCAGCCTTTTGAAAGCTGGGTGAGTTTCCCAGGGTGATACATTTAGTGAATTGCTGAGCCAACACTCACACATTCTAAAAAGGAATTAGAATCATATAAAAGAATTCCAAACTAATGATATTTCTCTTATTTTTTTAAAGATTTTATTTATTTATTTGACAGAGCTCACAAGTAGGCAGAGAGGCAGGGAGAGAGAGCTGGGGAAGCAGGCTCCCCACCTAGCAGAGAGCCTGATTTGGGGCTTGATCCCAGGACTCCAGGGTCATGACCTGAGCCAAAGGCAGAGGCTTTAACCCACTGAGCCATCCAGTTGTCCCACTAAGGATATTCCTAAAAAAAAATTAAGGAATTTAGAAGTAATTTAACCATCTCATTTTACTGATGAGTGAATTTCCTGGCTGAAGACCTATACATTTGTTTAGTGCTTTTTATGTCCATCATTAGCATCAGTATCAATTAAATCTTTGATCATGTTCTTCAGCTTGAGACACACTTTTAAGAATATATAAAACTTACTAATTTATACTAATTTATAAGCTTCAATCCATATGCTGACAGACTTTACTCTCATATTTTTGGAAACTGTTAAATATATTCATTTCATTAGAATGATATTAATGAGATTTATTTAAAAAGGTAAAGCATCTCATTTTATCAGATTCACTTACATGCAGAAAACATATATATGAGGGAATGGAAATTAATGAGTGGTTCAGATTTAGTAAACTGTAAGGATACCACTCAAGAGAAAATGATTAGTTCTGAGCAGTGACTTATACATATTATTTTGTTGACTAATTGTTAAGAATAGAATATGGTAGGAAGTGTATTTATCACTCATTTTTGTTTGAAAGGAAACAAAAAAATAAGGTTTTTTGTTTTGTTTTCAGAAATAATGGCAAGACAGGCATGGGATATAATGGAGTAGCAATTAACAAGAGGACAAGAAGAGAGATTGAAAATATTTCAGACAGAAAAGAACATGAATATATGATAGGGAGAAAGAAGAGAAAATGATAAAAAAGAGTAAGATTTAAAGTAAGCAAAACAAATAGGGAAAGAAAATTTGGGGAAATGAGTTCAATAAATTAAAAGGGGAAAAGAAACTGTAGTCAAACTTACAAAAATAAGTTAGGAAAATGAAGACTTGGGTAAAAATAATTTAAAAATGAATAAGGAAAATGAAGTTGAAAGGGGAGAGAAAGAGGACAGAACATAAGGAAGGAAGCATGAGTGAATGTTTCAAAGAGATGGGGAAGTAAGACCCTTGGGTCTTTAAACACCTGGCTCCAGAAGCTGATCTGACCAAGGTTTTCACTTTAGGCATGCACAGCTTACTGGTAGAAGTTTGTGTCCCCACCCTAAAAATGAGAGTGGCCCTTCTCCCTTACCTTTCCTACTTCTCTATTGTATCATCCACACCACAGTGATAACAATCTATGAATTAGCTGAAATGGTAAGAAAGATTGGAGATACAGTGGTGAGGATTTAGATTTTTGTTTCAGCTTCCTTTGACAATTCTTTTTCCCACTAACTGGCTAAAATAGGATATTTTTATTCTAAAAAGGGCCATAATTTGTAGAAATTTCCCCAGAAATTTATTTTACCTTAAAAAGTTCTCATCTTTTATGTAGTCTCAGATTTATGCCAGCCACTGTTTCAGAATCACAGGTACAGAAGGTACAAAGATGAGAAGAGGATATGTGATGAAAATGAATCAAATATGTTAGGTAGTAGGTAATACCATCTGTTTAGGTAATAGTTAAAAAACAGGAGTAAAAGACAGGAAATAGGCAGAGTGAAGGAGCCTATCACAAACACCTTCAAAAATCCTCTGATGTCTTAGACATATCATTGAGCACTAACACATCATGAAATAATACAGTCTGAATGAGCTTGTGGGATTCAAAAATCCTAAGTAAGTAAAAGGGGGCTTTGAATTATGTTTGTGAGTATATTTTTATAGGAAGATAATGGAATGAATGTTGAGACAAATGGCTGTCCAAATGTTGAAAAGTTGAGAAGTGAACAGAGAAGCTAATTTGGAGAGCCAAAAAAAAAATTATTTTTCTTGGGTCTGTTGGTCACTTGCATGTCTTCTTTAGAGAAGCATCTGTTCATGTCTTCTGCCCATTTTTTTTTTTCAGCATAACAGTATTCTTTGTTTTTGCACCACACCCAGTGCTCCATGCAATCAGTGCCCTCTCTAATACCCACCACCTGGTACCCCCAACCTCCCACCCCCACCACTTCAAAACCCTCAGATTGTTTTTCAGAGTCCATAGTCTCTCATGGTTCACCTCCCCTTACAATTCCCCCCAACTCCCTTCCCCTCTAACTCTCCTTGTCCTCCATGCTATTTGTTATGCTCCATAAATAAGTGAAACCATATGATAATTGACTCTCTCTGCTTGATTTATTTCACTCAGCATAATCTCTTCCAGTACCATCCATGTTGCTACAAAAGTTGAGTATTCATCCTTTCTGATGGAGGCATAATACTCCATAGTGTACATGGACCACATATTCCTTATCCATTTGTCCGTTGAATAAATGGTGCTGGGAAAACTGGACAGCTATATGTAGAAGAATGAAACTCAACCGTACACAAAGATAAACTCAAAAAAGATAAAAGACCTCAACGTGAGACAGGAATCCATCAGAATCCTAGAGGAGAACATAGGCAGTAATCTCAGTAATCTCTTCGATATCAGCCACAGCAACTTCTTTCAAGATAAGTCTCCAAAGGAAAAGGAAACAAAAGCAAAAATAAACTTTTGGGACTTCAAAATCAAAAGCTTCTGCACAGCAAAGGAAACAGTCAAGAAAACAAAGAGGCAATCCGTGGAATGGGAGAAGATATTTGCAAATGACAGTACAGACAAAAGGTTGATATCCAGGATCTATAAAGAACTCCTCAAACTCAACACACATGAAACAGATAATCATATCAACAAAATGGGCAGAAGATATGAACAGACACTTCTCCAATGAAGACATACAAATGGCTATCAGACACATGAAAACATGTTCATCATCACTAGCCCTCAGGGAGATTCAAATTAAAACCACATTGAGATATCACCTTACACCAGTTAGAATGACCAAAATTAGGAAGACAGGAAACAACATGTGTTGGAGGGGATGTGGAGAAAGGGGAACCCTCTTCCACTGTTGGTGTGAATGCAAGTTGATTCAGCCACTTTGGAGAACAGTGTGGAGATTCCTCAAGAAATTAAAAATAGAGCTTCCCTATGACCCTCCCATTGCACTCCTGGGTATTTACCCCAAAGATACAGATGTAGTGAAAAGAAGGGCCATATGTACCCCAATGTTTATAGCAGCAATGGCTACCGTTGCCAAATTGTGGAAAGAACCAAGATGCTCTTCTGCCCATTTCCTGACTGGGTTTTTTTGTTTTTTTAGGTGTTGAGTTTGATAAGTTTTTTTTTTAAATAGATTTTGGATACTAGCCCTTTATCTGATAAGACTTTTGCAAATATCTTCTCCCATTCCATAGGTTGCCTTTTACTTTTGTCGACTATTTCCTTTGCTGTATCAAAACTTTTTATATCAATGAAGTCCCAGTAATTAATTTTTGTTTTTGTTTCTTTTGCCTTTGGAGATGTGTCCAGCAAGAAGTTGCTAAGGATGAGGTCAAAAAGGTTGCTACCTGTGTTCTCTTCTAGGATTTTGATGGATTCCTGTCTCACATTTAGGTCTTTCATCCATTTTGAGTTTATTTTTGTGTATGTATGATGTAAGAAAGTGGTCCACTTTCCTTTTTCTGCATGAAGAATATCTGTCTAATTTTCCCAACATCATTTGCTGAAAAGACTGTCATTTTTCTATTAGTTATTCTTTCCTGCTTTGACTTTAGTTGACATAGAGTTGAAGGTCCGTTTATGGGTTCTCTATTCTGTTCCACTGATCTATGTGTCTGTTTTGGTTTCAGTACCATACTGTCTTGATTATTACAGCTTTGAAATACAGTTTGTGTATCCGGAATTGTGATGCCTCCAGTTTTGGTTCTTTCTCAACATGATTTTGGCTATTTGGGGTCTTTTCTGGTTCCATACAAATTTTAGGATTTTTTTCCCAGCCCTATGAAAAATGTTGATGGTATTTTGATAGGGATTGCATTGAATGTGTAGATTGAGTTGGGTGGCACAGCTAAAATTTTGTGTAGGTCCCACTTTCCCTGTGTGTGTGTGCATGTGTTGTTTGTGTATATGTATACTGTATATATACACTGATATATTAAATATGACTTTAAATTCCACCTTTGGCTGTGAGTAATACAATGGAAACCTGTATATTATCCACTCAATTAGCTCAGAGATACTTAAACTAATATTTTTGATGTTTCCTAAAATATGTATCCTAACAATGCACTATATAGACTTACTGCTTTGTTTTTTGACTTTTCTATTTCTCTACTATTCCCTTTCTCTGTTCTAGTCTTTCTAATTACTGACCCTTTAGCATTTTCTGGCAGATTTCCCCTTTTATAGCACCCCATATCCCACAGAATGTACTTAAAGAAACTGTGCTATTTAGTTAAATAGTATAAGGAAGCACTGGTATATATTATTACATTATATTCTTCTGTAGATTATCAATTTTCAAACTTTAGGGACACTTCATATCTGTTACAACATTTTTTGAATGTGTATCTTAAGTATATGCAAATTATTTATAAAATACATATATACCATTTTTCAATGTGCAAATATAAAAAAATTTTGAATAAAATTAAAATGTAATATGTACACAGATGGATAATTATAAACACCTAATATATATACATATATATATATACATGTAATATATATATACTATTTTCTGTTCACTCTTCAATGAATCATCATGTGTCCCGTGTGTTTACCATAGCCCGCTAAACAGACTGAACCTTAAGTCTGGGTTTTCCCTACAATCACTTGGACTTATAAGTCTAGGTTCTATAAAGGTGTGGTTTTTAGACTAGTAATATAATTTTATTTAAGTACACAAAAAAGAACATCCACTGATTAAAGCTGTGTTAATAATTTATTTAAATGAACTAGAACACACTTGCATTCTTCCACAACTTGTCAATCAGAACAAAAGAGAAAACCCATTCTAAACTTAGGTAACCACAGTAGCCTTAGATTTCTTATCTTTGAAAGGAATTTATTAGATTCTAGGCTCTTTATTTTTACTTCTACCTATTTTATTCTATTATTTTATGCATTGATATAACTAATTTTTTAAAATGTTAAACTGGCAAATTTTGTTTTGTAGCATATTGTTTGTTGAAAGGCTAAAATCTCTCCTCTCTTGGGTGTTATACTAGGACCAGAGAAATAAGGAGAATGGGAGTTTATAAGAAACAACTGTGATTTAGATAGGGTTAATGAAACTAGATGAACAAGGTATGGAGTGACTACATATGTGGTATTTACCAGGGATATAGCTAGGAAATTGCCTCTAATTTATGTGGAAAGTGGAGTTATCACTGGGATCCTAATGAGAAGTATGGAGTCAGGGTAAAAGAAAGACACCAGACCAGAGGAGCATAATAGGAGAATTAATAAAAGAATACAGAGAGAGAGCAAGGCAGAGTAAGCACACAGGAACTAGGAATTCCACAGGAACTGATAAAAAGGAAGTACTCAGGAAAAAATTGGATTTGGTGAATGAAAAAAGTATAATTTCAAGAAAATAGCTACATTGCTCAAGCACAGTACAGTCACAAAAATGTAAAGATTGTAATAATTGGAGTTATGTTTTATCTCAGTTAGGAAACTTCTCAGATGATTCAGGAAGGTAGGAATCCCAACATGTAGGACATCAGATTTTTAAAGTGGAGAGCAGGTTTATAGAAGTGCATGGTTGGATGGGACTAAGAATTGTGGTATGAAAACAATATGTTTTGTTTGTTTTGCTTGATTTAAGTCTGGTGTTAACAAAAAGTTTGGGGTTTACCCAGGATGGTGAGGGTTGAGATATGTTGATTTAGCTGATGTGAGAAATATGTCAATTTTTTTTTAATAGAGGGAGGGAGAGGAAGGGAAAAGGAGGGTAATAGGGAGATTCTTAAGCAGGCTCCATGGTTAGCATGGAGATGGACTCAGGGCTCAAACTTACAACCCTGAGATCATGACCTGAGCTGACCTGAGCTGATATCAAGAATCAGATACTTAACCGACTGAGCTTCAGATATGTAAAATATTCTTAGTTGGAGAAGAATGAGGTTCTAGAGGGAAGAAACAGTAATAACAACAAACTCTGCTTCTTGATATACTGCAGGCAAAGGAGATGGAAAATGACAACAGCACAGTGGTGAAAGAATTCATCCTTCTTGGTCTGACACAGTCTCGAGATATTCAGCTCCTGGTCTTTGTGTTAATTTTAATTTTCTATCTCATCATCCTTCCTGGCAATTTCCTCATCATCCTCACCATCAGATCAGACCCTGGGCTCACAGCTCCCCTCTACTTCTTTCTGGGTAACTTGGCCTTCCTGGATGCATCCTATTCCTTCATTGTAGCTCCCAGGATGCTGGTGGACTTTGTTTCTGAGAAAAAGGTAATCTCCTACAGGGGTTGCATCACTCAGCTCTTTTTCTTGCACTTCCTTGGAGGAGGGGAAGGATTACTCCTTGTTGTGATGGCCTTTGACCGCTACATTGCCATCTGTCGGCCTTTACGCTATTCAACTGTCATGAACCCTAGAGCCTGCTATGCCTTGCTGTTGGCTCTGTGGCTTGGAGGCTTCATCCACTCCATTATCCAGGTGGCCCTCATCCTCCGCTTGCCCTTCTGTGGCCCAAACCAACTGGATAACTTCTTCTGTGATGTGCCACAAGTCATCAAGCTGGCCTGCACAGACACTTTTGTGGTGGAACTTCTGATGGTCTTCAACAGTGGTCTGATGACCCTCCTGTGCTTCCTGGGCCTTCTGGCCTCCTATGCAGTCATCCTTTGCCGTGTACATGGGTCTTCCTCTGAGGGGAAGAGCAAGGCCGTTTCCACGTGCACCACCCATATTATTGTTATATTTCTCATGTTTGGGCCTGGCATCTTCATCTACACTCGCCCCTTCAGAGCCTTCCCAGCTGACAAGGTGGTTTCTCTTTTTCACACAGTGATATTTCCTTTGTTGAATCCTGTGATTTATACCCTTCGCAACCAGGAAGTAAAAGCTTCTATGAGGAGGCTGTTTAATCAGCACATAGCCTAATGAAAGGGGGGAAAAAAAGAATAAAAAAATCAAGACCAGAGAATTTTATCTGAAATTAATTTATCCATTTCTAAATACTGCATTTATTGAGCATTTTCATGAGATCTATTTTAGTCACTGGGAAAAAGAGGTATTAACGGGACAGGTAAAGTTGCTGCTGTCCTAAAGGTACAATCTAGTGGGAATAGACAGCCATTAAAGATAGAAAATGAATAGAATGGTTTCAGGAAGAGATATAAAATCTAAAGGAAAGTAAAAGTACAGACAGATATATAGATAGGTAAGAGCTAGAGAGTGTGGGGTGAGGGTAATAAGTTTACTTTCCATCTTTAACAGATAAACTAAACAGTCAACCATGCAACCATCTGGAGGCAGAGCATACTAGACAGAGGGAACAGGCAGTGCAAAAACCTGAAGATAGTAATTAACTTGGTATACTTGAAGAATAAAACAAAGTTCAAAGTGACTGAGGCATAATAAGTGAATATGAAAAAGAATAGAGTTGAATATACCAGGTAGTCCAAAACATATATGAGTCTATGAAGTGAATATAAAGAGTTTGATTTTTTTATAATTATAATAAGAAACCATCCTAAGGCTTTATGCATCAGAATGATTTCTCACATGCTGTTTTATAAATGTCTTAGGGCTGTAAACTCAAGATTTTGTGCAGATATCAAGAGTTAAAAATTATCATTAAGAGGGAAATATTAAATATTATATTTTGAAAGAAATTAAGCTGCCATTTTCCCCTATAACTAGATGAAGGCCAAAAAAACCCTAGTTATTTTCCTTAAAAAATATTTTTTGAGTATAACTGGAACATAATGTTAAATTAGTTTTAGGTGTACAAAACAGTGATTTTAACATCTCTATGTGTTATACTATGCTCAAAAGAAGTGTAGCTATTCTCTTTCATCATCCAACACTATTACAGTACCATTGACTATGTCCCTATGTTTTATTTTTTATTCCCTTGACTTACTCTTCCATATCTCCCATATCTCCCATTCCCTCACTTATTTTCCCCATCCTTCCACTGGCCTCCTATCCTCCCTCTGGCAACCATAGGTTTGTTTTGTGTATTTATAGGTCTGATTCTGTTTTTGTACCTTTGTTTATTCTTCATTTGCTTTATTTTAGTTTCCATATAGAAATGAAATCATATGGCATTTGTCTTTCTCTGACTTTTTTTTACTTAAGTATTTATTTAAATTCCAGTTAGTTAACATACAGTGTAATGTCATAGTTTCGGATGTACAATATAGTGATTCAATACTTCCATAAAAGACCCATGCTCACCACAACAAGCGCTCTCCTTAATCCTCATCATCTATTTAACCCATCCTTCTACCCACCTCCCTTTTGTAATCAGCAGTTTTTCTCTATAGTCTGTTTCTTGGTTTGTTTTTGGTTTCTTGGTTCTCTCTCTCTTTTATTTCCCTTTCCTTGCTTTATTAGATTCCACATATGAGTGAAATAACCTGGTATTTGGTTTCTCTGACTTATTTACCCAAAGAATACAAAGGTACTAATTCAAAGGGTTACATGCACCCAATGTTTATAGCAAAATTATTGTCAATAGCCAAATTATGGAAAAAGTCCAAGTGTCCATCAACTGATGTATAGATAAGGAAAATGTGGTATAGATATATACAATGGACTATTACTCAGCCACAAAAAAGAATGTAATCTTTCCTTTTGCAATGACATGGATAGACCTTGAATGTATTATGCTAAGCAAAATAAATCTGTTTCACTTAGCATAATACACTCTAGGTCCATCCATGTTTCACAATGACAAGGTCTTATCCTTTATGGCTATGTAATATACCATTGTATATAACTACACTACATCTTCATACATTCACCTATTGATGGGCACTTGGGTGGGTTCCATATCTTAGCTATTGTAAATAATGCTACAATAAACATAGTGGTGTACATATTTTTCAGACTGGAGTTTCATTTTCTTTGGTTAAATACCCAGTAGTAGAATTACTGGATCATATGGTAATTCTATTTTTAAATTTTTAAGGGACCTGCACAGTGTTTTCCAACAGTGCATAAGGGTTCCTTTTTCTCCATATCTTCACTTAAACTTATTTCCTTTCTTTTTCATTCTAGCCATTTTGACATGTATGAGGTGATCGTGGTTTTGATTTGCACTTCTTTGGTGATAGGTGATGTTGAGCATCTCTTCATGTTCTGTTGGCCATCTGTCTTCTTTGGGAAAATGTCTATTTAAGTCCTCTGCACATTTTTTAATTGGATTACTGGGGGGCTTTTTTGGTATTGAGTTGAATAAGTTCTTTTATATCTTAGACTCTAATTCCTTATCAGATATATCATTTGCAAATATCTTCTCCCATTTAGTAGGTTTCTTTTTTTTGTTGATGGTTTCCTTCACTGTGCAGAAGCTTTTTATTTTGATGTAGTCCCAATAGTTGATGTGTGCTTTTGTTTCCTTTGCTTAGGGAGATGTATCTAGAAAAATGTAGAAAGAGATTACTGTCCTATGTTATTTTCTAGGAGTTTTATGGTTTCATCTCACATTTAGGTCTCTTTTTAATACATTTTGAACTTATTTTTGCTTATGGTATAAGAAAGTGATCCAGTTTCATTATTTTGTATGTAGCTGTTCAATTTTCCCATCACTATTTTTGAAGAGACTATCTTTTCTTCATTGTATATTCTTGCCTCCTTTGTCATAGAGTAATTGACCATGTAAGCATGGCTTTATTTCTGGGTTCTCTATCCTGTCCTATTAATCTGTGTGTCCCTTTTGTGGCACTACCATTCTGTTGATGACCACTTTGTAGTATATTTTCTTTATTCTTCACTTTCAATACTGCTTTGGTTATTTAGGCTTTTAGGTGCTTTCATACAAATTTTAGTATTACTTGTTCTCATTCTTTAAAAAGTGATAGTATTTTGATAGGAATTGCATGGAATCTATAGATTGTATTGGATACTATGGACATTATAACAACATTAATTCTTCCAATCCATGAGCATGGTATATCTTTCATTTGTTTATCTTCAGACTCTTCATAAGCATTTTATAGTTTTCAAAGTACAGTTCTTTTGCCTCCTTAAGTTTGTCACTAGGGATTTATTCTTTTTGGTGTAACTCTAAATAGAATTATTTTCATAATTTCTCTTTCTGCTATGCCATTATTAGTGTAAGAAACACAAGCAATTTCTGTGTATTAATCTTATATACCACAACTTATCAGTTCCAGTAATTTTTTGGTGGAGTCTTTAGGGTTCTTTTTTTTTTTTTAATGTATAGTATCATGTCATGTGCAAATAGTGGCAGTTTAACTCCTTCTTACCAGTATGAATGACTTTTTCATCCCCTGTCTTATTGGTGTGGCTAGGACTTCCAGTACTATGTTAAACTAAAGTGGTGATAATGGATATCTCTTTTCTTCATCTGAGACCTCTATAATGTGAATGTTTGTTTCCTTGGTGTTGTTCAAAAGATCCCTCAACCTATACTCATTTTATTTTTAAAAATTCTTTTCCACTGTTCACCCTGGGTGCTTTCTATTACCTTGTCTTCCAGATCACTGATCTGTACTTCTGCATCCACTAATGTTTTGCTCATTCTCTCTAGTGTTTTTATTTCAGTTACTGTGTTCTTCAACTCTGATTGGTTCCTTTCTATAGTTTCTTTTTGTTGAATATCTCACTGATTTCTTCCACTCCAGCCTAGTGAGCATCTTTAAGATCATACTTTAAACTCTCATTAGGCATATTGTTTACTTGTTTGTAACTTAGTTATTTTTTAGTTTTTTATCTCTAATTTTTGCCTTTTAGAGCTCATTTCTCTGTTTCCCCATTTTGCTTGACTGTCTATGTTTGTTTCTATGGATTAGGTAGCACTACCAGATTTTTCAGTCTTGAAGGATGGTCTTATGTATGGTTGTACCCTATGCAGATTGTGTATCTATGGTGATTTTCACTGAATGGCAGGAGCTGTGGCTGGTGTGGGCTGGGGGCTGTGGGGCACACTGTACTGGGTCTGCCCTGATGGGATGTCCAGAGTTGAAGTGGGCTTGGGCTGGAGTGGCCCTGAGACTCTCCGCAGAGTGGGTGCCATGGAAGGACAGCAGAAGCTGAAGGTGGTGAAAACTGAGGGGTGTCAGGACTCTTTATGTACTATAAGCCCTGGGAGGACAATTAAAGCTGAAGTAGGTGCAGGTCAGTATTAACAGTAGCTGGGCTCTCCACACAGCAGGTGCTTTGGCAGGAAAGTTAAAACTGAAGTGGGTATAGGCTGGGTGGTTGGGGGTTGGGGTGCTGTGGTTATAAATACAAAGGACACCCTGGTAGGACAGCTTAAGCTGAGGTGGGTGCAAGCCAGGGAGTCCTAGGGCTCTATGTGCAGAGGGCACCCTGACAGGATAGCTGGAATTGAAGTGAGTGTGAGCTATGGTGTCCTGGAGTGCTCTGTGCTCTCTAGCAGAGCAGCCAGAGCTAAGGCAGTGTGCAGGCTCAGAGGTCCTGGGGCTCTCCATGTAGATGATGATATGGCAGGACAGTTGAAGTGGGTATAAGTCTGGAGGCCCCAGAGCTCTCCATACAGAGGGTGCCCTGGCAGAATTACTAAGCTGAAGTAGACATGGGCTGCATGGTCCCTGGGCTCTCCACACAGAAGATGCCCTGCCAGGACAGCTGAAAATGAAGTGGGTGCAAGTGGCGTGTCCTGGTGCTCTATGCACATAGGGAACCTTGACAGGATAGCTGAAGCTGAAGGGAGTGTAATCTAAAATATTCCAGGACTCTCTACACAAAAGTGCCCCAGTGAGATGGCTGGAGCCAAGGTCGGGTGCAGGCTGGGGATCCTGCAGCACTCTGCACTGGCAGGGCAGCTATACCTGGAATGGGTGTTGGCCAGTGTGTTCCCTGGGTTTCTCAAAGTGTATCCTGAAAGGACAGTTGAAGATGAAGTCTGTGTGAGCCAGGGTGCTCAGTGCAGGTGGTGCCCTGATGGGGTGGCTGGAACTGAGGTAGGCACAAGGTGAGGATCCTGGGGTACTCTTCACAGGGAACTTT
Source organism: Mustela putorius furo (assembly GCF_011764305.1). Lineage (NCBI taxonomy): Eukaryota > Metazoa > Chordata > Mammalia > Carnivora > Mustelidae > Mustela > Mustela putorius. The sequence goes on from NW_025422045.1 coordinate 14,548,306, forward strand.
GGTAGGGCCACTGGAGCCAAAGTGGGCATCATCAGTTGGGAGGTCCTGGAGCATTCTGCACCAGGGATGCCCTAGCAAGCTGTCTGAAGCCAACGTGGTGTGGGGATGGAGTGTTCTAGGGTGCTTTGCCCTGTGTCAACTTTGCCCCTGTGTCACCTTGGCACAAGGCCTGGAGCTGTAGAGAGTGTTGATCAGGGGTGTCAGTGTGTACTAACCGGTGTGGGACAGTTGGGGCTGGACAGTAGGGGACCCAGTGCTTGCTAAGTGCTTAGGGTACTTAGACCCAGCTCCAGAGAGTTCCAACAGCCTTCTCTCCCCACCCTGCTCTTTGGTGGAGTTCTAGGGCCTGGTTTTTAATATGCCAGTTGTTTAAACTGAGCTTCTGTTCTGTGTCCCTAAATGTCCACGGCTGGCGTGGGCTAGAAGGCCTGGGGCTGCTAAAGGGGGAGGGTAAACCATGGCACTCACCAGATCTCCAATCCTGAGAGATAGCTATTAGTGCCTCTGTCCATTTGGCAGAATTCCAGGGTTGTATCTTTTATATACTAGTTGTTCTTTCAAATCACCCTTTTTTTTTCTGTGTTCCAAGGCAGAAGAATCTGTTCAGAGTCCCTCAGTATGATCCCTCCCACTGTAGTTCACAGTTTCAGGGATGTGCGTTCCCTTCATTACCCTATCTGTCTGTCTCTTCTGCCATTTTCTTTTGCTGCCCTCTCTTTTGTGCAAAAGCTGTTCAGTCAGTCCCCAGTTCTTCGGGAGAAACTGTTTTGTAGTTAAATGTAAATTTGGTGTGTTTATGGAGGTGAGTTCAATGTCTTCCTCTATGGCTGACTTGGACCAGAATCCCCCAAAGCCGGTAATTTTCACATGAAAAGGTCATGAAAACAATGTTTTAATGACTACTAGCTGTTTGTTGATCTCATCCCCAGTTGATTTCACACTGAGTATAATAATTCTTTGGTAGGCCAGTCATGACTCTATTGCAGATAGCAGAAACTATCCTTGTTATTTTAAACACCCTGGGACAGCCAATGAAAAGATTACCTCAGACACCTTAGTAGGATAAAGGAGAGGACCTTGAGACCAGATGCTCTAGTGTCCAAAGGCTATGATCTAAGCTTTGTCTCTACTTTTATTGTGTTTTACCAATGCACCAAGCACAAGCACAAAACTAGAAGTAGTATATAGCTTTAATGATCAGGACAGTAATATATGGGAGCAACTGCGTGATAGGGGCAAGCAGAGCTCGTGAAGTGAAGTATGTGACCATCAGAGGTGCCTGTTTTTCTTCAAAATGTAAACATTTACTCCCTAGATAAGAACCTTGAATCTGGCTGGTTTTAGCCCAGAAAATTCAAAGGAGGCCCAGAATTCTGGGTTTTCCTCCTTTGCTTTGCAATTAGTCTCAACCAGGGAGTCCTATGCAAATCAGATTTTATCTATCCAGGCACTGAGAATCCCCACATTTCCCCCATTTTCTCTTATTAATCCAGCCAAGTTCTTGTTGCATCTATCCCAGGTATAGCTCTTGGGTTTCTCCAACTCTGGAAAATGCCTTCATTCCCATTTTGCAGACTATGAAAAGAAACAACAAACAAATAAATGAGCAAAAGAATAGACAGGCTGATGAGTCCCCATTCAGTGGGAGAAAACCAACTTTTTGGGTTTAACCATTGTAAATTATCCAAAAGGATATTACAGGTATTTTGGTCATATTCATGTTTTTTTTTTAATTCCAGTATAATCAACATAGTTAACAGAAGGTAACAATTCCATTAACTTCAGGTATACAATATAATGATACAATTCTATACATTACTTAGTGCTCATAGTGATAAGTGTACTCATAATCACCTTCACCTATTTTACCCATCCCACCATGCACCTCCCATTTGGTAATCATCAGTTTGTTCCTTTTAGTTAAGAGTCTGTTTTTTAGTTTGTCTCTTTTTGTTCACTTATTTTGTTTTTAAAATTCCAAATATGATTGAACTTATATAGTATTTGTCTTTCTCTGACTTAATTCACTTAGCATTACACTCTGTAGTTCCATCCATGTTGTTGCAAGTGGCAAGATTTCATTCATTTTTATGGCTAATATTCCTGGTGTGTGTGTGCATGCACATGTGAGCATGCATGTCATGCGTGTGTGTATGACTTCTTTATCCATTCACTTACTGATGGATATAGGATCCTTCCTAATGTGACTATTGGAAATAATGCTGCTATAAATTAGTGGTTTTGTATTCTTTGGGTAAATCAGTAGTGTGATTACTGGATCATATGATAGTTCTATTTTTTTTTTAATCTTTTGAGGAAACTCTATACTGTTTTCCACAGTGACTATACAACTTTACATTCCCACCAACAGTTCATGAAGGTTTCCTTTTCTACATATCCTTACCAACTCTTCTTGTTTCTTAATTTTTTTTTTTTAATTTTTAGCTGTTCTGCCAGGTGTGAGGTAAAATATCATTGTGATTTTAATTTGCATTTCCCTGATGATAAGTGGTGTTGAACATTTTTTCATGTATCTGTTGGCCTGCTGTATATCCTATTTGGAGAACTGTCTGTTCATGTCATCTGCCCACTTCTTTTATTTATTTATTTATTTATTTATTTATTTTTATTTTTTATTTTATTTTTTTATTTTTATTTTTTTTATAAACATATATTTTTATCCCCAGGGGTACAGGTCTGTGAATCACCAGGTTTACACACTTCACAGCACTCACCAAAGCACATACCCTCCCCAATGTCCATAATCCCACCCCCTTCTCCCAAACCCCCTCCCCCCAGCAACCCTCAGTTTGTTTTGTGAGATTAAGAGTCACTTATGGTTTGTCTCCCTCCCAATCCCATCTTGTTTCATTGATTCTTCTCGTACCCACTTAAGCCCCCATGTTGCATCACCACTTCCTCATATCAGGGAGATCATATGATAGTTGTCTTTCTCTGCTTGACTTATTTTGCTAAGCATGATACGCTCTAGTTCCATCCATGTTGTCGCAAATGGCAAGATTTCATTTCTTTTGATAGCTGCATAGTATTCCATTGTGTATATATACCACATCTTCTTGATCCATTCATCTGTTGATGGACATCTAGGTTCTTTCCATAGTTTGGCTATTGTGGACATTGCTGCTATAAACATTCGGGTGCACGTGCCCCTTTGGATCACTACGTTTGTATCTTTAGGGTAAATACCCAGTAGTGCAATTGCTGGGTCATAGGGCAGTTCTATTTTCAACATTTTGAGGAACCTCCATGCTGTTTTCCAGAGTGGCTGCACCAGCTTGCATTCCCACCAACAGTGTAGGAGGGTTCCCCTTTCTCCGCATCCTCGCCAGCATCTGTCATTTCCTGACTTGTTGATTTTAGCCATTCTGACTGGTGTGAGGTGATATCTCATTGTGGTTTTGATTTGTATTTCCCTGATGCCGAGTGATATGGAACACTTTTTCATGTGTCTGTTGGCCATCTGGATGTCTTCTTTGCCCACTTCTAATTGGATTATTTGTTTTACTGGAGTTGAGTTGTAGAAGTTTTTTATGTATTTTTGTTATTAACTCTTAATACAATATGTTCTTTGCAAATATATTCTCCCAATCAGTAGGTTGTCTTTTAGGTCTTTTAATTGTTTTCTGTGTAGAAACTTTTTATTTTGATGCAGCCCCAATAACTTATTTTTGCTTTTGTTTCCCTTGCCTCAGGAGACACCTCTAGAAAATGTTCTATGGTAAATGTCAGGGAAATTATGGCCTGTGCTCTCTTCAAGGATTTTTATGGTTTTAGGTCTCACATTTAGGTCTTTAATCCATCTTAAGAATTTTTGTGTATGGTGTAAGAAATTGGTCTAGTTTCATTCTTTTGCTGTCTAGATTTCCCAGCACCATTTGTAAAGAGACTGCCTTGTCCCCAATGTGTCTTTTTGTCTCCTTTGTTGAAGGTTAATTGATCATATAATCATGAGTTACTCCTGGGCTTTCTGTTCTATTGATCTATGTGTCCACTTTTGTGCCAATACTATATTATTTTGATTACTACAGCTTTGTAGTATGTCCTGAAGTCTGGGGTTGTGATACCTCCAGTATCATTCTTTTTCAAGATGGTCATATTCATATTTATTAATAGTGGTAAGGGAGGCTAGAATCTGTTCTTTGAGATTGTGAATATCCAGGATTAAATTATCATGAAGATAACCTTGAAGGTGTTTCTTAATTTTTTTCCAGTCATGTAGTGAATTGTTCCAGAATAGAAGGGTTACACAAATGGCTGAGGATTGAGGGCCTTCCATGTTTCCCAGGAAGCCATCTCTGAAGAGGGAGTCCATGTGGTGCTCCTCTCACAGTGGGGGAGAGAAGGGTGGCTTCTGTTAGTGGTCTGCCACATCCAACATGGATTGTCATGTTGGATGCTTCCAAAAGAAATAAAAGTTAATGGGGCTTTTATTGGTATTTTTGGACATGAAATGTAACCATACTTGAGGAGTAACCATCAGGCAAAGACGGTCAGACAATGAAACACAAATTGGAAGGACAGAGGCATATAACTCCATGTTATTAGGTGTCGGGGCCCAGAAGGGGCCCTTGAGCTGGGGTTGGGTAAAAGGAAAAGAAGGCCCTCCTAACCAATTAGAGTTATTATTGTACACAGGAAAGGGTTTATTCAGCCCATGTTAGGGGCTTCCAGAGGGGAGGGTTAAGCATGTACATCCAGTAGTTAGTAGCCATAACTTCTGGAATAAGGCAGTAAAATATACCGACCATGACAGATACTGTACTTATTATTGAGATCATGGGCAGGAACATGTTTTGGGGTGTGTGGGCTTGTCCTGTTACATGTAGGATTTCTTCAGCCTTTTGAGGCATTTTCTTCAGGTTTCCCCATTATCTCAGTTGTATGTTGTGTCTTCAGCATTGAGTGATTCTGGTGTTGAGGCTTACCCAGCTTTAGCTGATTCATCTGTGGGACTGGGTTTGGGCTGTGCCAAGCCATGATATAGCTTGATATTCCAAGCCAGAAGCCAAATTGGTCCTTCCTGTGAGGAGACACAAGCAAGGCCTCTTCCATAAAGGATGAATTTATGGGGTCCTTGCCACAGATTTAAGGTATTTCCATAAAACTAAGGGGCATCACCCTAGGCATTCTTGTGTGGAATGATTTAAGGCAGAGCCAAGTTAAAAATAAGTCAAATTAATTAAAAGGTTTAGAGTTGAGTGCCTTGTATAATCTTGAGGAGGGGTCTGGATTACTTAGGCCTATATCCCCCCTTTGTTTATTTAACATGTTTTTGAGGGTAGAATGTGTACGTTTAATAATGGCTTGTCCTTGTGGGTTATAAGGGATGCCAGTGCAATGTGTGATTCCCCAGTGTAAAATTTTTTAAAGCTCTTTGGTCAAATTTGAGTCTATGCATGCCTTTCTCAAATATGACATATCAGTTAAAGCCTTGGCAAAATAACCAATTTTTTAATACCTTTTTTTTTTAAGATTTCATTTTTATTTATTTGACAGAGAGACAGTGAGAGAGGGAACACAAGCAGCGGGAGTGAGAGAGGGGGAAGCAGGCTTCCTGCCGAGCAGGGAGCCCGATGTGGAGCTCCGTCCTAGGACTGTGGGATTGTGACCAGAGTGGAAGGCAGATATTTAATGACTGAGCCACCCAGGCACCCCAATAATGAATGTTTTTAATGATATCCTGTTACAAGGAGAACAGATTGTTACTGAATTTATGTAAATGACAAGGATTGCCATGGGAGAAATACTGAGAGACCTTTTGAATTTTGAAGAGTTTAGGTAGAGAAAAGTTAGATGCTTTAATTTGTTTTATTGTTATTTTTGTATCTCGTTGGTGTCTTAAGAGAAAACTTCCTTAGTTTGGAAGAGCAAATAGAGAATCAACAATGTTTTAATTGAAAGTCATCAACTATAATAATTTTTGTCAATTTATTTAGGCCCATGTTATTATTTTTATTTAGTTTGAATGTAGCTTCAGTTAGTTTTGGCAATTTTTACCCATTTTACTTTTAATCTTAAAGATACTGAATATCTGTATTTATCCTAAATGGGTGTTTGCCTCCTGGTTTGGTCACAGTTGCAGGGTCCTGGGATTGAGCCACACAAGGGGCTCCCTGCTTGGCGGGGGGCCTGCTTCTCCCTCTCCCACTGCCTCTGCTTGTGTTCTGTCTCTTGCTGCCTGTCAAATAAATAAATGGAATCTATATGAATTTTTTTAAAGATGGAGTAGTAAGTATAAATGACAAAAGAGTTAAAAATGGACATGGTTGAACATCTGATGAGAGATCTCATTATAACTGGCAAGGAAATTTGGTTATTTTTGTGACATATAATATTTTAATAATAAAAATATTAAGTGATGGTCTTATATCAGAACATACTAAAACTTTAGAAACTGTACATTATTTTTAGAATAGTAATAGCATTTATCCAAATGTAACTTAAGGCTTATTATTTATTTAACAGTGTTTCTGGAGTAACTTAACATACCGAATAAAAGGCCTAATGAGTTAAAGTGGCTTTATTTACAATTTAAGTTTTGGGAAGATTGTTAAAACTTCAGAAAATTTTAAAGTATTTGCCTAAATAGTATTAGGGATGGCCAAAGATCTGATAAAGGCAAAACATAAAAACTGGTTTTCCTGAGCAGGCAAAGAGAAAATAGCTGTTTACATACTTTTATCAAGAACAGAACAATTTTAAGAAAATTTTGTCTTTTGAACAGAAAGAAAAGCAGAATTTTAAAATCCTTTTATTTTAATCTTAGTCTGTCCTAACCACATGTAAATTACTTTCTAAAGATTTCCCTCCATAAAACTTTCTAGCCCCCCCCCCTTTTTTTGCATTTAGATTTTGTGCCAAGCCAATTTTTTTTTTTTTTGCAAACAACCAGTTTTATATAGATCAAAATTACCCTCTTTTATTTTCAACAAAAATGCATTCCCATTCCTTACATCTTTCTTATATTTCTTTAATTTTCTACGTAAAGAGTTGCTTGCTTTATTTTCATTAGTCTTATACTTAGCAGAATTTTGCACTTTTAGAAACCTTAGTCTCCAGTGAAAACTAAGTAGTAACCAACTGTGAATAGGTTATACCAGAATTTTTTAAATGGCAAATTTATGAATTAGTTAAGCATAAAGTATGTTTATTAATAGATTTAAATATCCTTAATTTTTTTGTAATAAAGAGTTAAAAGCATAAACTTATGTCCAATAATCAATGCATTAGCACCTTATTTGGAAAAGACCTAGTTGTCCAATGAATTGAATCCCAAATTATTATCCAAGCAGAACTTAGAAGTTTAGGGTTACCAAAGATTATGAAAGCTATCTTAGTGATTACCAGGAAAACCTTGAGACAGAAAATTAACCATCATATTAAGTCATCTTTTTGCTAACAAACTGCAACAGAGATAATCTAAACATATTTGACTTTCACTAAATCTTGGTAGAATAACAGTTTCACATTTAATGCTGATAACTTTAAAGACATGTCTGCTTTAATTAAACCAACAAACTTAAATTAGCTTAAATACCAAATTGTATTTCATCTGTATTCTTTTTTATAAGTCAATCAATTTGTTCCCCATTGTCAATTTTTATCTGAGACACTGGTAGGGAAATCTGGAGTGAGCAGTGTTATGGAGGCCACACCAAGGTTGTGCAGAAACAGGAGGAAGGGGAGGCAGAATAAGCAGAGTGCTGCCAGGAGGCATTTTAAAGCCAGTCAGTTTGGACAGATGAACAGACATAGATACTTGCTAGTTTTTCCACTGAAGTGGAGGTAGGCAGTCCATGTCAGGCTGGAAAAGACACAGAACTTCCCCAAAATAAAGGGAGTTTCTTAGCTGCTTGGGAATATTCTGTAAAATCCCCATCATGAGGTAGACTCATCAGAGGTATTTGGTTCCAAGGATAGCCATCAACCCAGAAAATGAGGGAGAAGCCTCCACATATAGTGGGAGGAACAGTGAGGGAGAAAGAGAAAGAGTTCCCTGTTGAATATTAGCAAATGTGTCCTTAGCACATAAAATGTGGTGCCTAGTGATTATCTCTAAAGCAGAATACATATAATTTTTTTTTTTTTTGGAAAGATAAAGTGTAGAACTAAGAAAAGTAGTGAGAAAAAAGCATCCCATTAAAACAGAAATATAGGTTGTGATGTCTCAATTCAGAGAAAAGTTGGTTTTGTTGAGCAATCATTACTGGGAAAGTAGAGAGGTTCCCTGTAAGTATTGCTTCCTGGATGTGGCCCCTGAGTAAGGATTAATAGGGAGGCAAAAGGTGCAGAGAGCTCTCCCGTTTCTTTAGAAACTCTTGGCATATCTTCAGTATGTAACTGAGTTAAAGTGGACCTCATTAGCTCTCACACCATAAGGGAGGTGAGAGGTACTCTCTTTCCCTGTTCATGACTCCATTTTGGACTTTTTCCAACTCTTTCCCATACCTTTAAAGTTCCTTGATCAGGGAACTATGAGTTATGTTCAATAACAACTTCTAACAAACCCTGAAGTTGGTTCTCCATTACAGAGGTCATGCTCTCCTTAAGGAGCTAAGAACTTTCATGTATTGCTTTTGTTCATCAGACAAATGCTGACCCATGATAAAGAAATCCCAGACCTGAAAGTTCTTTCCAACTTGGAAGGCCCCAGTGGGCTTCCAATAACTTACTGTGCAGTCCTTTCATTTTCATTTTTGAGGACTCTGCCACTGATCCATCACAAATCCTCACATGTTCTCACACGGAGCACCACTTGTTAGCTTTTGCCAGCAAACCCTGGGACAGTGAATGAAAAGAGTACTCCAGACACCTTAGGAGAAGAAAGGAGGGGGCCTTGGGACTAGATGCTCTAGTGTCCAAAGGCCCTGAGCTAAGCCTTGTTTCTGTTTTTATTGTGAGTTTTATCGATATACCAAGCACAAGCCCCAAATAAGAAGGAATGTGTAGCTTTAATGATCAGAACAATAATATATGGGGCAACTACATGACAGGGGCAAACAGTGCTTGTGCAGTGAACTATATGACCATTAGAGGTGCCTGTTTTCTTCAAAATGTGAACATTTATTCCCTAGATGAGAAACTTGAGCCACAGTAAGAATCTGGCCACTTTCAGCCAAGAACTTTCAAAGGAGGCCCAGGGTTCTCAGCGCTCCTCCTTTGCTTTTCCAGGGAGGCACATACAAGACAGATTTTATCTATTCAGGCACTGTGAATCTCCACTCAATATGATTTAATATAAAGAATTATGTGTTTACAAACTAGCTGAAACACCTAGAAAAACAAAACAAAACAAACAAACAAACAAAAAACAAGGTTTTTTGCATAGGTTGGGCATCCAGAGATGTCTCCCCGAATAACTCAGGAGACTGAGGCTGTCAAGGGAGCAAATCTTGGTACAATCTTTCCCCTCTGTTGTCTGAAAATACCACCATGTTTACCATTGGGCTAGGGTCAAGAGAATGATTCAGGGCACTGTGTACCTATCAGATCTCTTCTACTAAAACAGAATTTTCTTCTGCTACTGCCTCTCTGCCCCATGAAACTTAGCCAAATTTAAGTCACTTGTGAGTACACCAAATGGTCAGCACCTCCCCTGCCAAAAAAATATTTGTAACCAAAAATGCAAAGAAGTCTAGGATTTCTTACATTTTATTTTTAAAAAATAGTAAGTTAAGGGGTGCCTTGGTGGCACAGTGGGTTGGGGCCTCTGCCTTCGGCTCGGGTTGTGATCCCAGGGTCCTGGGATCAAGCCCCACATCGGGTTCTCTGCTCAGCGGGAAGCCTGCTTCTTCATCTCTCTCTGACTGCTTCTCTGCCTGCTTGTGATCTCTGTCTGTCAAATAAATAAATAAATAAATAAAATCTTTTAAAAAATAGTAAGTTAAGATGTTTATGAATATAAATCATGTGCATGGTTAAAACAGGCTATAAAATTGTTCTCATTCCTCAAATATCTTCTCCATCTTCACTCTCAGCTTATCACATTGCTTTCTATTTCACTAGAAGAGAAGAGAATTCCTCAAGTTCCTACCACTACAACTACCCATATACTTGCATCTGGGACCATGTTCCCTTTCATCTCTCCTGAAACTGGTTCACCTGATGCTGCTATTACAAAAAATGACTTCTCCATCTGCATCAGAATCCATCCACTCTTTGTTACTAAAGGCAATTACTCTGGTAATTCTTTTTTTTCTTTCTTCACTGTAACTTTTTCTTCCCAAATGTTCCCCCCCCCCCTTGGTGTAAAACCATTTTTTCATATTAAATAAAACTTCATTGCCTTTTCCCCTCTACATGTTATCTCATTTCTCCTCCTTTTTACAGCAAAACTCCTCAAAAGTTGTTTATACTTAAAAATTAGTAAACTTTTTCTGTGTGGCTTACATTGAACAGGAATACAGAGTTCCCATATATTCTTTGTCCCCCACTACACATACATCACATGCATATGTTTCCCTGCATTAGTGTGTTATATTTGTTACAACTGATGAACCAATATTGATACATACTATGAGCAACTCTACGGCAATAAATTTGACAATCTGGAAGAAATGGATGCATTCCTAGAAACATATAAACTACCACAACTGAGCCAGGAAGAAATAGAAAGCCTGAACAGACCCATAACCAGTAAGGAGATTGAAACAGTCATTAAAAATCTCCAAACAAACAAAAGCCCAGGGCCAGACGGCTTCCCGGGGGAATTCTACCAAACATTTAAAGAAGAACTAATTCCTATTCTCCTGAAACTGTTCCAAAAAATAGAAATGGAAGGAAAACTTCCAAACTCATTTTATGAGGCCAGCATCACCTTGATCCCAAAACCAGACAAGGATCCCACCAAAAAAGAGAGCTATAGACCGATATCCTTGATGAACACAGATGCGAAAATACTCAACAAAATACTAGCCAATAGGATTCAACAGTACATTAAAAGGATTATTCACCACGACCAAGTGGGATTTATTCCAGGGCTGCAAGGTTGGTTCAACATCCGCAAATCAGTCAATGTGATACAACACATCAATAAAAGAAAGAACAAGAACCATATGATACTCTCAATAGATGCTGAAAAAGCATTTGACAAAGTACAGCATCCCTTCCTGATCAAAACTCTTCAAAGTGTAGGGATAGAGGGCACATACCTCAATATCATCAAAGCCATCTATGAAAAACCCACCGCAAATATCATTCTCAATGGAGAAAAACTGAAAGCTTTTCCGCTAAGGTCAGGAACACGGCAGGGATGTCCATTATCACCACTGCTATTCAACATCGTACTAGAGGTCCTAGCCTCAGCAATCAGACAACAAAAGGAAATTAAAGGCATCCAAATCGGCAAAGAAGAAGTCAAATTATCACTCTTCGCAGATGATATGATACTATATGTGGAAAACCCAAAAGACTCCACTCCAAAACTGCTAGAACTTATACAGGAATTCAGTAAAGTGTCAGGATATAAAATCAATGCACAGAAATCAGTTGCTTTTCTCTACACCAACAGCAAGACAGAAGAAAGAGATATTAAGGAGTCAATCCCATTTACAATTGCATCCAAAACCATAAGATACCTAGGAATAAACCTAACCAAAGAGACACAGAATCTATACTCAGAAAACTATAAAGTACTCATGAAAGAAATTGAGGAAGACACAAAGAAATGGAAAAATGTTCCATGCTCCTGGATTGGAAGAATAAATATTGTGAAAATGTCTATGCTACCTAAAGCAATCTACACATTTAATGCAATTCCTATCAAAGTACCATCCATCTTTTTCAAAGAAATGGAACAAATAATGCTAAAATTTATATGGAACCAGAAAAGACCTCGAATAGCCAAAGGGATATTGAAAAAGAAAGCCAACGTTGGTGGCATCACAATTCCGGACTTCAGGCTCTATTACAAAGCTGTCATCATCAAGACAGCATGGTACTGGCACAAAAACAGACACATAGATCAATGGAACAGAATAGAGAGCCCAGAAATAGACCCTCAAATCTATGGTCAACTAATCTTCGACAAAGCAGGAAAGAATGTCCAATGGAAAAAAGACAGCCTTTTCAATAAATGGTGCTGGGAAAATTGGACAGCCACATGCAGAAAAATGAAATTGGACCATTCCCTTACACCACACACAAAAATAGACTCAAAATGGATGAAGGACCTCAATGTACGAAAGGAATCCATCAAAATCCTTGAGGAGAACACGGGCAGCAACCTCTTCGACCTCTGCCGCAGCAACATCTTCCTAGGAACAACGCAAAAGGCAAGGGAAGCAAGGGAAAAAATGAGATACATTATTTTTAAATAAGGTCCCCAGTTTATATTAGGGTTCACATTTGTATACAGTTGTATGGATTTTAACAAATACTTGGCATATATCCACCAATATACTTCATGCAGAAAAGTTTTAATGCCCTAAAAATCCCCTGGCTCTGCCTACTCATCCCATTAAATTTGTGATTTAATTACAAATTAAAGTAATGAGATAGTACTATATACCTTCTGGAAGAGCTAAAGTGCAGAGAACCTGACAGTGCTAAATGTGGCTGATGAAGTGGAATAAAAAACACTTATTTATTACTTGTGGAAACACAGAATTGTACTTTGGATGTCTTTGGCAATTTCTTACAAAGCAAAACATATTCTTACCATATGGCTTGGCAATCACATTCCAAGGTATTTATGTAACTTATTTGACAACATGTCCAAATAAAAACATGCTCATGAATGTTTATAAAATTTTCATTGATAAAAGCCCAAACTGGAAGCAACCACAATGTTCTTCAATGGGTGAATGGATAAACAGACTGTGGCATGTCCATACAATGGAACATTCTTTGACAATATAAGGAAGTGAGCTATTAAGGCATTTATACATGGATGAATCTTAGATGCCTATTGCTAAGTGGAAGAAGCCAGTCTGAAAAGGCTACATACTAAATGATTTCAAAAGTATGAAATGTTGGGAAAGGCAAAATTATAAAAAGTTAAAAAAAATCAGCATATTGCCAAAGGTGGACAAGGAAGTGGGGAAGTTTGAGTAAGTGAAGCAAAAGAGCTGGAGCTATTTTAGGGGGTGAAATTTTTCTGTGTGACACTGCAGTATTAAATACATGACACTATGTATTTATTAAAACCCACAGAACTTTAGAGTGCAAGCATGAACTTTAACTTACACAAGTTAAAAAAAAAAAAAAAAGAAGTTATTCAGGATGTTAAAAGATCCCAGGAATGAAATGCACTGTGACACTCTCCCCTCCACCAAATGTAAAAAAATGTATGAAATGACTTATTTAAGTGGATAGGAGAAAGAGGGCTGAGCTGAATAACTTTGGAAATTAGTAGAATCTATGGCAAAAGGAACTTCACCTAAGCACTATATTTCAGTTGACAGAGTTGGCTCCCATGGGGTATGGGTTAACAATTTTGACACTGCTATATACATGTCTACTGGAATTAAATAATTAAATGGATGATAGTAGTCAAGCTTCTCAGTGTTAGAGTGGGAGTTTAAAGTAAAAAGGCTAGAATGATCAGTGAGATAATGGATTAAAGCTGGATACATCAGTATAAATTCATACTTAGCTCAAAATTGATACAGACTGTTACAGACAGAAAGATTTATAAATATGTGTGTATATGAAGTTTGGTGTACAGGCATATATTCCCTTACTCTGTTAGTTGAGAGGTCCTAAAGCAATGACACCCCAGTGGTTTCTAACAATGGTTTCTAATACCATTCTATAAGAAAAAGGGCTTGGGCCTCTTAGATTCTAGTAGTGGTCCAGGAAATACACAAAGTGAGTGTTGGAAATCATAGAGTATCAGAATATAAAATGTTCAAAACAAAGCATACAAATTAAACACACACACACACACACACACACACACACACACACAGTTGGGGAATATGTCAAAGTGACATAGGAACCAACTGAGGGAGCTCCTAATTGAGACCCTGAACAATTTCAGAAATGAAATAAATGTAGTAGTAATGGATTATAACTTAAAGTATAAAATAAATATCCATGAGTACTATTGCTACTGTAACAAACTATCACAGACTTAGAGGCTTAAAGCAATATAACATTACCTTACAATTTTAGAAATCAGAAGTCCTAAAATCAAGGTATCTACAGAGTGGTGCCCTGAATGCCAGCCCTGTCAACCAACAAAAATCTCTCAGGGGGCAACACAGGGAGAGTGACCTGCAGTTCAGTTTGCAAGCAACTGTGACAGTCTGCAATTGAGTGCAGACAGCTAGTCTGATTGCTGACACTCCCCAATCACAAGACCTCAGAGGCCTCAGATCTCTCAACAGCATAGGGACCAAATCCTGATCTATATGCATCCACAGCCAACAAAGTGGGCCACTGCAGCCAACTGAACTGAAAGCAAACATGGCTCCGCCAAAACACTAGGATGCAAGGATGCACACTAGAGACACCCCTTCACAGGGCAGGCACCACATGACTTCTTCATAAGGCCACTATATTCAAGATCAGGAGACACAGTTGACCTTCCTAGACAGAGAGAGGCAAAATAAGGAGACAGGATTATGTCCCCAATGTAAGAAAAGGACAAAATCAGAACAAAAGAGCTTAGTGAAATGGAGATAAGGAATATGTCTGATAAAGACTTCAAAGTAATGGTAAAAAAGATACTCACTGGACTTGAGAAAAGAGTGGAGAATTTCAATAAGAACTCCAACAAAGAAATCACAAATGTAAAAAAGAGTCAGTCAGAGATGAAGAACTCAGTAACTGAAATAAAAACACACTAGACAGAAACAATAGAGGCAGCAGAAGAAAGGACCAGCAAGCCAGAAGCCAGGGTAATGAAAAAAGAATAATAAAAATGAGAATAAGTTAACAAAACTCAGCGACATCATCAAGCAATCATACTATCATTCACATTATATGTTTCCAGGAAACATGCTGGAAGAAATAATAGCTGAACAGTTCCCTAATCTAGTGGAGGAGATGGACCCCAGATTCAGGAGGCATGGAGAGCTCCCAACAAAATTAACACAAGAAGGCCCATACCAAGACACATAAATTAAAATGTCAATGAGCAAAGTGATAAAGGTTAAAGTGATTTTAAAGAGAAAGGAGAACATTTACATACATTTACATACAAGGGAAACATTGTAAGACTTCCAACTGATTTTTCAGCAGACTGTGCAGGTCAGAATAGAGCAACATCAGATATCCAAAGTTTGAAAGGGAAAAAAACCTACAGCCAAGAATACTCCACCCAGGAAAACTATCATTCAGAATAGGAGGAGACAGAAAGAGTTTCCCAGACAAAGAAAATTTAAAGAAGTTTATCACTACTCAAACAGCCTTACAAGACATGTTAAGGAGAATTCTTTTAGTAGAAAGGAAAGTCCATAACTAGCAGAGAGAGAAAAAAATAAAAGGGGAAAAAATTCATACATAAATGCAAATGCAGAATAAAAGTAGTAGACTAATCATGTATAAAATCAGTAAGGAAGTTAAAACACAAAAGCAGTAAAAATCAATTATATTGGCCAAAAATTAGTCAACGGATTCATGAAAGGATGCAAAAAACTACATCACAGGAGGACGAGGGCAAAATGGCAGAGGAGTAGGTGGACCTATTTCAATCGGTCCCTTGAATTGAGCTGGATATCTACCAGACCACTCTGAACACCCATGAAATCACCCTGAGATGTTAGAAGATATATCTGATCTCTACAAACAATATCTCTGGTGGTTGGTTTCGAGGTATGAAGTGGGGAGCTATGATTCTGTGCGCAGATTTTGGAAGATAAACAGAAGGGAGAGGGAACATCTGGGATCCTGTGCCACCAGAGCACAAAAGCCATCCACTCTGGGGAGTGAGAACAGACTTGCAGACTAGTAGTGGCAGGGAAAGGACTTTAGGGAAGACCCCACACTGAAATCTGGAGCTCCAGGAGTGAGTGTGAACTAGGGGAAGCTGGTTGTTTTAGAAGCACAAAGAGTAGAGACGTGCCTGGACCTGGAAGTGAGAGCTGGGAGTGCTTCTGTGAGTCATACAACCTAGACCCTGTAGTTTTTAGCAGCACAGACAAAAATGGAGTCAGTGTGGCCTGAAGGGCTCTCTGGATAACAGACTGGGATCTCTCTGTCCTGAGACAGAAGTTTGGATACGGTCACTTCTGATCTAAATCTTGGAAGAGACCAAGAAAGCTGCCAGAGAACAAAAGCCCCTCAAAACCAGTTTTCACTAAGCCCATCCCCCCAAAGGTGGCAGGGCAACTCTGCCCAAATTGGATTGCCTGAGTGATACCATGGAGGCCCTTCCCCCAGAAGACAGGCTGAAAAAACAAGGGCCAACAACCCTAAGGTCCCTATAAAAAAGTGCATCTTGCGTGGGTTGTGTTCAATATTTGGACTCTGTACATTCCCTCAACCACCCCTCAATAGAATGACTAAGAGGCGGAATCCGCAACACAGGAAGAATTTGGAGATTGTGACCTCTGCCACAGAACTAATGGGTATGGCTATAAGCAAGATGTCAGAAATAGACTTCAGGGTAACAGTTATGCAGACAATAGCTTAGTTGAAGAAAACCATTAATGGCAACATAGATTCTCTAAGGAAAGAAGTGAGAGCTGATCTGGCAGAACTTAAAAATGCTGTCAATGAGATCCAATCTAATCTAGATACTCTAACAGTTAAGGTAAACAAGGCAGAAGAATGAAGTAGTGATCTAGAAGACAAACTGATAGAAAAGCAAAACTAGGAGGAGGCCTGGAACAGCAGCTTAGAATCCATGAAAACAGAATTAGAGAAATAAATGGTGCCATGAAACATTCTAATGTCAGAATTATTGGGATTCCTAAGGGGTGGAGAGAGAGAGGACTAGAAGATATATTTGAGCATCCTAGCTGAGAACAGCCCTAATCTGGGGAATGAAACAAGCATTTGTGTCCTAGAGGCAGAGAGAACCCCTCCCAAGATCAAGGAGAATAAACCAATGCCCTGACATGTAATAATAAAACCTGTGAATCCCAAAACCAAGGAAAACATCTTAAGAGCAGTTAGGGGGAAGGGATTTCTTATGTACAGAGGGAGGAACATCAGAATAATGTCAGACCTGTCCAGAGACCTGGTGAGCCAGAATGGGCTGGCAAGACATATTCAGGGTAATAAGGAGATCAACATGCAGCCAAGCATACTTTATTCAGCAAGGCTGTCATTTAGAATGGATGGAGAGATAAAGAGCTTCCAAGACTGGCAAAAACTGAAAGGATATGTGATCACTAACCTGGACCTGCAAGAAATAATAAGGGGGGGGGTTCTATAAAAGACCCCAAGAGTGATACAGAGCAGAAATTAACAGAGACAATCTAAGGAAACAAGGATCCTTACAGGGAACATGATGACAATAAAATCATCTCTTTCAATAATCACTCTCAATGTGAATGACCTAAATGCTCCCATAAAACAGCACAGGGTTGCAGACTGGATAAAGAGACAGAACCCATCCATATGTTGTCTACAAGATACTGATTTTGCATGTAAAGATACAGTCAGACTGAAAGTGAAGGGAGGGAGAACTATATTTTGTGCCAACAGAACTAAAAAAAAAAGCTGGATTTCTCATATCACACAAATTAGATTTTAAGCTGAAGACTGTAGTCAGAGATATAGAAGGACACTATATCATTCTTAAAGGGTCTATCCAACAAGAAGATCTAACAATTGTAAATATATATGGTCCCAACATGGGAGCAGTCAAGTACATAAGCCAACTGTTAACCAAAATAAATAGATATATTGATAAGAAGAGGTTTTTGAAGTGGCAGGAAGGGGGTGGGGGGTTGGGGGAACCAGGTAGTGGGTATTAGAGAGGGCACGGATTGCATGGAGCACTGGGTGTGGTGCAAAAATAATGAATACTGTTATGCTGAAGATAAATAAAAAGTTAAAAAAATAAAAGAATACATTAATTGTAGGAGACCTTAACACTCCACTCTCAGCAACAGACCATCTAAGCAGAAAAGCAACAAAGAAACAAGAGCTTTGAATGACACACTGGACCAGATAGACCTTATAGATATATACAGACTATCCCAACCTAATACATAAGAATACTCATTCTTCTCAAGTGCACATGAAACTTTCCCCAGAATAGATCACATACTCAGTCACAAATCAGGTCTCAAATGATACCAAAAGACTGAGATTATTCCCTGCATATTCTCAGACTACATTGCTTTGAAACTGGAACTCAATCACAGGAAAAAGTTTGGAAGAAATTCAAACACTTGGAAGGTAAAGATCATCCTGCTCAACAATGTTTGGGTCAACCAGGAAATCAAAGAATAACTTAAGAATTCATGAAACCAATGAGAATGAAATCACATCACATGGATGGGACTGGAAGAGATTATGCTGAGTGAAATAAGTCAAGCAGAAAGAGCCAATTATCACATGGTTTCACTTATTTGTGGAGCCTAACAAATAGCATGGAGGACATGGGGAGATAGAGAGGAGAAGGGAGTTGGGGAAAATTGGAATGGGAGGTGAACCATGAGAGACTATGGACTCTGAAAAACAATCTGAGAGTTTTGAAGGGGCAGGGGTGGGAGGTCGGGGTACCAAGGTGGTGGGTATTATAGAGGGCACGGATTGCATGGAGCACTGGGTGTGGTGTAAAAACAATGAATACTATTATGCTGAAAATTAAAAAAAAAAATGAAAAAAAAATAAAAGAATGCAGAAAAAAAAAAAAAAAAAAGAAACACATCAGTCCAAACCTATATGATACAGCAAAGGAGGTTCTAAGGGGGAAATACACAGCCATCCAAGCCTCACTAAAGAATTAAAACAATCTTCCTCGCCCACACTGAGAATTTATAACCACTCTGCCATATTTTTCTTCCACCATTGTTTCTGTGTTTTTGTGTTTGTCCTGATAGTATATAAATCTTACACTTGGGGTTCTTTTTGACAAGGCTCTTCCTTTATTTGCATGCATATATATATTTTTTTCTCTTGTCATATACTTTTATCAGTCTTGTGTTTGTCTACTACATAAATCTTACCTTGGGGCCCATTTGGGCTGAACCTTCTCTTTCATCTTCCCTTTCTTTCCTGTCTCTCTCTCTCTTTTTTTCTTTTTCTTTTCTTTTGTCTCTTGTATGGGTGGGGAATCCTGATTGCTCAGAAGTGTTCCAGGGTGCACCTTGACTGCACCATGGTTGATACATCCAGCTACATCTGTTCAGTCATCTCTCACCAAAATGACTAGGAGGAGGAATGCCCAATAGAAGAAAAATACAGAGGATGGACCTTCTGCAACAGAATGGCTATCAACATAGACAATATGTCGGAAAGAGAATTCAGGCTAACAATTATCCAAGCAATAGCTAGGTTGGAGAAAGCCATGGATGACCAAACGGAATTGATTAGGGCTGAGCTGAAAGCGACCAGAGATTATGTTCACAATGTTAGGGCAAAGTTAAAAGCTACCAGGGCTGAGGTTCACAATGCTCTCAATGAGTTCCAATTGAATCTAAATTCTCTCAAAGCTAGGGTAATTGAGACAGAAGATAGAATTAGTGATCTGGAGGACAAACAGAGAGAAAGGATCAGGAGGAAGCCTAGAACAAACAGCTTAGAAACCATGAAAACAAAATCAGGGAAATAATTGATGCCATGAAACATTCCAACGTCAGAATTATTGGAATCCCTGAAGGGGAGGAGAAAGAAAGAAGTCTAGAAGATATAGTGGAACAACTTCTTCATGAAAATTTTCCCAATCTTGAGAATGGAACCAGTGTTCATGTACTAGAGGCCAAAAGGTCTCCACCCAAGATTATAGATTCCAAAAAAAAAAAAAAAATCAAGGCACCTAATAGTCAAATTGAGGAATCATAATTGTAGGTATAATCTCTTGAAAGCCTCTAGGACAAAGAGGCTCCTTACTTACAGAGGAAAGCCTATCAGAATAACGTCAGACCTGTCCACAGAGACCTGGCAAGCCAGAAAGGGCTGGCAAGATATATTCAGGGCATTAAATGAGAAGAACATGCAGCCAAGAATACTTTATCCAGCAAGACTGACATTCAAAATGGTTGGAGAGATAAAGATTTTCCAAGACCGCAAGGCTTAAAAGACTATGCAACCACCAAGCCAACCCTGCAGGAAATATTAAGGGGGGTTCTATAAAAGAGGAAAAATCCTAAGAATAGCATTGAACAGAAATATAGAGACAATCTACAGAAAGAAAGACTTCAAAGGTAACAAGATGTTAATAAAAAAGTATCTATCAATATTCACTCTCAATGTGAATGGCCTAAATGTGCCCATAAAACAGCACAGGATTGCAGATTGGATAAAATGACAGGAACCATCCATATGCTGTCTACAAGAAACCCAATTTGAATCTAAAAGTACACCTAGACTGAAAGTGAAGGGATAGAGAAGTATCTATCATGCCAATAGGCCTCAAAAGAAGGCCGGGGTATTATTTCTCATATCAGATAAATTAGATTTTAAACTAAAGTCTATAGTCAGAGATACAGAAGGACACTGCATAATTCTTAAAGGGACTATCTACCAAGATGATCTAACAATTGTAAATATCTATGCCCCCAATATGGGAGAAGCCAATTACACAAGAAAACTATTAATCAAGATAAAGAGTCGTATTGATATGAATACACTAATTGTAGGAGATCTTAACATGCCTCTCTCAGAAACAGACAGATCGTCGAAGCAGAAAATCAATAAAGAAACAAGAGCATTGAATGACACATTGGACCAGATGGACCTCATAGATATATACATAACATTCCACCCTAAAATAACAGAATTCTCATTCTTCTCAAGTGTACATGGAACCTTCTCCAGGATAGACCATATACTGGGTCACAAATCAGTACTCAATTGACACCAAAAGACTGAGATTATTCCCTGCACATTCTCAGATCACAATGCTTTGAAACTGGAGCTCAATCACTAGGAAAACTTCCGAAGGAACTCAAACATCTGGAAGCTAAAGACCACCTTGCTTAAGAATGCTTGGATCAACCAGGAGATCAAAGAAGAACTGAAACAATTCATGGAAACCAATGACAATGAAGACACTTTGGTCCAAAACCTATGGGATATAACAAAGGCAGTCCTAAGGGGGAAATACATAGCCATCCAAGCCTCTCTCAAAAAAATTGAAAAATCCAGAACACACCAGCTGTCTCTGCATCATAAAGAACCAGAGAATCAACAACAAATCAAATCAACTCCACACATAAGAAGGGAAATCATCAAGATTAGAGCTGAGATCAATGAGGTAGAAACCAGAGATAGAGTAGAACGTAAGAATGAAACTAGAAGCTGTTTTTTTGAAAGAATCAATAAGATCAATCAACCATTGGTCACACTAATCCAAAAGAAAAGAGAGAAAGCCCAAATTCATAAAATTATGAATGAAAAGGGAGAGATCACAACTAATCCAAGGAACTAGAAACAATCACCAGTAGTTATTATCAACAGTTATATGCCAATAAGCTAAGCAACCTAGATGAAATGGATGCATTCCTGGAAAATATAAACTCCCCAAGTTGAACCAGGAAGAAATTGACAACCTGAATAGATCAATATCTAGTAATGAGATTGAAGCAGTATCAAAAAACTCCCAAAAAACAAAAGCCCAGGACCTGTCAGATTCCCTGGGGAATTCTACCAAAATTTCAAAGAAGAAATAACACCTATTCTCCTGAAGCTGTTCCAAAAAATTGAAGCAGAAAGAAAACTTCCTGATTCTTTCTATGAAGCCAGAGTTACCCTGATCCCCAAAGCAGGCAAAGACCCTACCAAAAAGGAGAATTTCAGAACAATATCTCTGATGAATATAGATGCTAAGATTCTCAACAAGATCCTAGCAAACAGGATCCAATAGCACATTAAAAAGATTATCCACCATGACCAGGTGGGATTCATCCCAGGCCTAGAAGGATGGTTCAATATTCACAAATCAATCAATGTGATACAACAAATTAATAAGAGAATAGAAGAGAGAAGAACCACATGGTCCTCTCAATCAATGCAGAGAAAGCATTTGACAAAATCCAGCATCTGTTCCTGATTAAAATGCTTCTTAGTATACGGAGAGAGGGAACATTCCTGAACTTCATAAAATCTATCTATGAAAGACCCACAGCAAATATCATCCTCAATGGGAAAAAGCTTGCAGCCTTCCCATTGAGATCAGGAACACGACAAGGATGCCCACTCTCACCACTCTTGTTCAACATAGTATTAGAAGTCCTAGCAACAGCAATTAGACAACAAAGAAAAATAAAAGGTATCCAAATTGATAATGCAGAAGTCAAACTCTCTCTTTGCAGATGACATGATTCTTTATATGGAGAACCCAAAAGACTCCACCCCCAAACAACTAGAACTCATACAACAATTCAGCAATGTGGCAGGATAGAAAGTCAATGTACAGAAATCAGTGGCTTTCTTATAGACTAACAATGAAAATACAGAAAGGGAAATTAGAGAATCAATTCCATTTACTATAGCACCAAGAACCATAAGATACCTGGGAATAAACCTAACCAAAGAGGTAAAGGATCTGTACTCAAGGAACTACAGAACACTTATGAAAGAAATTGAAGAAGACACAAAAATATGGAAGACCATTCCATGCTCTTGAAAATAATATACAGTGGAAAAAAATATACAGTGGAAATAATACACAGTGGAAAAAAGTCTCTTTAATAAATGGTGCTGGGAAAACTGGACAGCTGTATGTAGAAGAATGAAACTCGACCATTCTCTTACACTGTACACAAGGATAAACTCAAAATGGATAAAAGACCTCAACGTGAGACAGGAATCCATCAGAATCCTAGAGGAGAACATAGGCAGTAATCTCTTCAATATCAGCCACAGCAACTTCTTTCAGGATATGTCTCCAAAGGTAAAGAAAAAAAAAAGCAAAAATAAACTTTTGGGATTTCATCAAAATTGAAAGTTTCTGCACAGCCAAGGAAACAATCAAAAAAACAAAGAGGCAACCCACGGAATGGGAGAAGATATTTGCAAATGACAGTAGAGACAAAAGGTTTACATCCAGGATCTATAATAAACTCCTCAAACTCAACACACACAAAACAGACAATCATATCTAAAAATGGGCAGAAGACGTGAACAGACACCTCTCCAATGAATGCATACAAATGGCTATCAGACACATGAAAAAATGTTCATCATCACTAGCCATCAGGGAGATTCACATTAAAACCACATTGAGATATCACCTTACACCAGTTAGAATGGCCAAAATTAGCAAGACAGGAAACAACAGGTGTTGGAGAGGATGTGGAGAAAGGGGAACCCTCTTCCACTGTTGGTGGGAATGCAAGTTGATTCAGACTCTTTGGAGAACAGTGTGGAGATTTCTCAAGAAATTAGAAATAGAACTTCCCTATGACCCTGCCATTGCACTCCTGGGTATTTACCCCAAAGATATAGATGTATTGAAAAGAAGGGCCATCTGTACCCCAATGTTTATAGCAGCAATGGCCTCGGTCGCCAAACTGTGGAAAGAACCAAGATGCCCTTCAACGGACGAATGGATAAGGAAGATATGGTTCATATACACTATGGAGTATTATGCCTCCATCAGAAAGGACAAATACCCAACTTTTGTAGCAACATGGACGGGACTGGAAGAGATTATGCTGAGTGAAATAAGGCAAGCAGAGAGAGTCAATTATCCTATGGTTTCACTTATTTGTGGAGCATAAAAATATAGCATGGAGGACATGGGGATTTAGAGAGGGGAAGGGAATTGGGGCAAATTGGAAGGGGAGGTGAACCATGAGAGACTATGGACTCTGAAAAATATTCTGAGGGTTTTGAAGGGGTGGGGGGTGGGGGTCGGGATACCAGGTCATGGTATTATAGAGGGCATGGATTGCATGGAGCATTGGGTATGGTGCAAAAATAATGAATACTGTTATGCTGGGAAAAAAAAGAAAAAGAAAAATCCCCCAAACAGGAATCTTTACACCTTAAACACCTGGACAATCAACAGCAAATTAAGCCCAACCCATGCAAGAGAATGGAAATAAGATTGCAGCAGAGATCAATGAATTAGAAATCAGAAATACAGTAGAACACATCAATGAAAATAAAAGCTGATTCTTTGAAAGAATTAATAAGATCAATAAACTGCTGGCCAGACTCACCCAAAAGAAAAAAGACCCAAATTAGTAAAATTATCAATAAAAGTGCAAGAGATCATGAATGAAGGAAAAAGAAACAATCTTCAGAATTATTATCAACAGCTATATGCCAATAAGTTAAGCTACCTAGAAGAAACAGATTTCCTTGAAATTTCATGGAAACATATATGCTTCCAAAACTGAAACAGGAAGAAACTGACAACCTGAATAGATCAATAACCAGTAATTATATTGAAGCAGTGGCCAAAAGCTTCCCATAAAAAAAGAGTCCGGACCTGATGGATTCCCTGGGAAATTTTATCAAACATTCAAAAAATAAATAATACCTAATCTCCTGAAGATGTTTCAAATAATAGAAACAGAAGGAAAACTTCCAGGCTCTTTCTGTGGTGCCAGCATTACCTTGTTCCTCAAACCAGGCAAGGACCCCATCAAAAAGGAGAATTTCATACCAATATCCCTGATGAATATGGATGCCAAGATTTGCAACAAGATCCTAGCTAAAAGGATCCAACAGTACATTAAAAAGATCCATAATGACCAGGTTGGATTTATCCCAGGGATGTAAGGGTGTTTCAACATTCACAAATCAATCAACATGATAGAATACATTAATAAAAGAAGAAAAAAGAACCACATGGTCCTCTCAATTGATGCAGAAAAGCATTTGACAATATACAGCATCCTTTCCTGTTTAAAACTCTTCAGAGCATAGAATTAGAGGGAACATTCCTCAATTTCGTAAACTCCACCTATGAAAAACCTACAGCGAATATCATTCTCAATGGAAAAAAGCTGATATCCTTTCCCCAAAGATTAGGAAAACAACAAGGATGCCAACTCTTACCACTATTGTTCAGCATAGTACTGGACGTTCTAGCAACAACAGAATACAAAAAGAAATAAAATACAAAAAGAATACATGATACTTTATGGGAAAACTCAAAAGACTCCACCCCCACATTATTAGAACTCACACAGCAATTCAGTAATGTGGCAGGATACAAATTCAATGCACAGAAATCAGTTGCTTTCTTATACATTAACAATGTAACTGTAGAAAGTGAAACTAGAGAATTGATTCCATTTACAATAGCACCAAAAAACACAAGATACCTTGGAACAAACCTAACCAAAGAGGTAAAGGATCTGTACTCTAGGAACCACAAAACACTCATGAAAGAAATTGAAGAAGACACAAAAAGATGGAAAAACCTTTTATGCTCATGGATTGGAAGAATAAACAGGGTTAAAATGTTTATGCTGCCCCGAGCAATCTATACTTTTAATGCCATCCCAATTAAAATACCAATGGCATTTTTCAAAGTGCTGGAACAAACAATCCTAAAATTTGTATGGCACTAGAAAGGACCCAAAAATCACCTAGGAAAGGTTGAAAATGAAAACCAAAGCTGGGGGCATCACGTTGCCTGATTTCAATCTATATTATAAAGCTGTGATCACCAGATAGCATGGTACTGGCACAAAAACAGACACATATGCCAGTGGAACAGAATAGATAGTCCCGATGTGGACCCTCAACTCTATGGTCAAATAATCTTCAATGAAGCAGGAAAAAAATATCCAATGGAAAAAAGACAGTCTCTTCAATAAATGATGCTAGGAATGTCCACAATAGCCAAACTATGGAAAGAACCTAGTTGTCCATCAACAGATGAATGGATAAAGATGTGATTTTATATATATATATACATATATATATATATGTATATATATATATATATATATATGTATACACACACACACACACACACATACATATAATGGAATACTATGCATCCATCAAAAGAAATGAAATCTTGCCATTTCCAATGATGTCGATGGAACTAGAGGGTATTATGCTTAGCAGAATAAGTCAATTGGAGAAAGACAACTATCATATGATCTCCCTGATATGAGGAAGTGGAGATGCTATGTGGAAGGTTTGGGGGGTAGGAAAAGAGTAAATGAAACAAGATGGGATTGGGAGGGAGACAAACCATAAGAGACTCTTAATCTCACAAAACAAACTGAGGGTTGCCTGGGGGAGGGGTGTAGGGAGAGTGTGGTGGGGTTATGGACATTGGGGAGGGTATGTGCTATGGTGAGTGCTGTGAAGTGTGGAAACCTGGCAATTCACAGACCTGGACCCCTGGGGCTAATTATACATTATATGTTTATAAAAAAAATAAAAAGTTATTAAAAAAATAAATGGTGTTGGAAAAACTGGCCAGCTATATACAGAAGAATGAAACCAGACCATTTGCTTACACCATACACAAAGATAAACTCTAAATGGATGAATGACCTCAATGTGAGACAAGAATCCATCAAAATCCTAGAGAACATAGGCAGTAACCTCTTCAGCATTAGCCACAGCAACTTCTTTCAAACATGTCTCCAAAGCCAAAGGAAACAAAAGTGAAAATGAACTTTTTGAACTTCATTAAGATAAAATGTTTCTGCACAGGGGTTTGTAAGATGGTGGAGGAGTAGGAGACCTAAAACTTGTCTGGTCCCAGGAATTCAGCTAGATAGCTATCAAACCATTCTGAACACCTACAAACTCAACAAGAGATTGAAGAGAATAGCACCAATTCTAGGAACAGAAAAGCGACCACTTTCTGAAAGGTAGGATGTGCAAGAAGTGAATCCAAGGTGATAGACAGGAAGACAGACTGAGTTCAGGGGAGGGAGCCTCTCTCAGCTGGTTACTGACAAGTGACAGAGCAGTAGAGCACAAAATCAGAACTTTCAAGTCTTCTCTGCAGAGGAATGTTGCTCCAGTGGCTAAGTGGGGATGGAACCCTCACTGGGACTGTGTGGTCTCAGGACCCTTGGTTCATAGAAATACCAAGAGTGCCTGAATATTGCAGAGCTCCCAGGTATCAGAGTGAGGCAGCCAGCTACAAAGACAGAGTCAAGGAATGGGCTCTCAGCTCAGGGCTGCCATAAACCATGATCCATGGCACAGTTGGGCCATTATTCTTTGAGCAGGAACCCCCAAAATGGCAGATCTGGGGAGATCCCCTTCTTTCTCCACCAGGAGGAGCAGTGCAGGAGTGTTCTTCAGGGATCCTCTGGGTTTGGAGACTCTAAATGGGGTTGTGTGCCAGAGACCAAAATGCTCAGTCAGAGGCTGGGTCAGCTAGGAGTGCAGCCAGAGACCAGGGAGACAGACGTGATTGACTGCTTTTCTCTGAGGGCTCACTGAAGGGTGGGGGGCAAGTTCTCAGCTCCACTGGAGCCAGAGATTAGGAGGCTGCCATTTGCATCCTCATCCTCCAAAGCTGTTCGGAAAGTTTTCAGGGAACAAAAGCTACCAAGAGCAAGACTGAGCAGATTACTTAGCCTGGCCCCTGGTAAGAGTGGTGCAATTCCATCTCAGGCACAGACATTTAAGAATTACTGCAAAGGCCCCTCCCTCTGAAGATCAGCAAGAACATCCAGCTAAGACCAAGTTTACTAATCAATGAGAACTGCAAAACACCAGTGATAGGGGAATACAACACACAGAATTCATGGCTTTTTCCCCCATATTTTTTTTTTTTATCTTTCAAAGTTAAATTTTTAAAATTTTTCTTATTTTTTTCTATTATTATTTTTTGAAATTTTTCTTTTTCCTATTTTAACCTATATCTTATGAATACCTTTTGAAAAATCTTTTTATATTTTCATCTCTACAGTCATATATATATATATATATATATATATATATATATATATGGCACAAAAGTAGTCCTAAGAGGAAAGTATATAGCAATACTTTCTCAAATGTCTGATATCTCAAATGATATATACACTATATGCATTTTGTGTGTGTATATATATATATATATATTTTCTTTTCTTTAAAATTTTGGGAGGCAGTTTCTTCTAACAGACCAAAATACACCCAAAATCAAGTGTGTGCCTCTGTTCTATTCACCAGTCTAATCATATTTTTTTTTGTCCTTTCTTCTCTGCCCAGTTTCAGGTCTTTTCTGATTTGGTTCAGGTATATTTTTTGGAGGGGGGGTCATTGTTACCCTTTTAGCATTTTGTTCTCTCATTCTTCTATTCTTCTCTGGACAAAATGAGAAGGCAGAAAAAACTCACCTCAAAAAAAAAAAAAAAAGAATGAGAGGCATTACTGACTGGTAGGGATAATCAATATGGACATTAGTAAGATGTCAGACCTAGCGTTCAGAATTATGATTATAAAAATGCTATTTGGGCTTGAAAAAAGCACAGAATATACTAGAGAATTCCTTTCTGGATAAATAAAAGAACTAAAATCTAACTAAGTTGAAATAAAAAAAAGATATTAATGAGGTGCATTAAAAAATGGAAGCTCTTACTGCTAGAATAAATAAGGCATTAGAAAGAATTAGTGATATAAAAGACCAAATGATGGAAAATAAAGAAGCTGAGAAAAAGAAAAATAAACAACTCCTGGATCATGAGGAGAGAATTTGAGAGAAAAATGATACCATAAGATGGAACAATATTGAGGGAGGAGTCAAGATGGCGGAGAAGTAGCAGCCTGAGACTACTTCAGCTAGCCAGAGATCAGCTAGATAGCTTATCTAAAGATTGCAAACACCTGAAAATCCATCGGCAGATCGAAGAGAAGAAGAACAGCAATTCTGGAAACAGAAAAACAACCACTTTCTGAAAGGTAGGACCGGCGGAGAAGTGAATCCAAAGCGACGGGAAGATAGACCCCGGGGGGAGGGGCCGGCTCCCGGCAAGCGGCGGAACAACCGCGCACAAAATCAGGACTTTTAAAAGTCTGTTCCGCTGAGGGACATCGCTCCAGAGGCTACCCGGGGCAAAGCCCACACGGGGTCAGCGTGGCCTCAGGTCCCGCAGGGTCACAGAAGGATCGGGGGTGTTTGAGTGTCGCAGAGCTTGCGGGTATTGGAACGGGAAAGCTGGCTACAGAGACAGAGCCGACAGTAAGCTCGCAGCTCGGGGTGACCTTGAACCGGTCGCAGGCTCGGTGAGCTAGGAGCGCGGCCGGAGGTCAGGCAGACGGGAGTAACTGGGCGCGGTTCTCTGAGTGCACACTGAGGAGTGCGGCCCTGGGCTCTCTGGCTCCTCCGGGCCGGAGACCAGGAGGCCGCCATTTGTATTCCCGACCTCCGGAACTCTAGGGAAAGCGCTCAGGGAACAAAAGCTCCTGAAAGCAAACCCAAGCGGATTACTCACCCCGGCCCCAGGTAAGGGCGGTGCAATTCTGCCTGGGGCAAAGACACTTGAGAATCACTACAGCAGGCCCCTCCCTCAGAAGATCAACAAGAAATCCAGCCAAGACCAAGTTCACCTACCAAAGAGTGCGGTTTCAATACCAAGGAGAGCAGCAGAATTCTAGAGGAGGAGAAAGCAAAGCACAGAACTCATGGCTTTTTCCCTGTGATTTTTTTTAGTTTTGCGGTTAATTTAATTTTTTTCTTTTTCATTTTTTGTTTTTTTTTCTCGCCTTCGGGTAAAATTTTTTTTTAACTGTTACCGTTTTCTTTTTTAACGATTTTTTACTAGTTTATCTAATATATATATTTTTTCTTTTTTATATTTTTCTTAGGTGTTTTCTTTTTTTTTTTAATTCTTTACTTTCTTTTTTTTTCTCTCTTTTTTTATTTTCTTTTTTTTTTCCTTTCTTCCTTTTTGAACCTCTTTTTATCCCCTTTCTCCACCGTCACGATTTGGGATCTCTTCTAATTTGGTTAAAGCATACTTTCCTGGGGTTGTTGCCACCCTTTTAGTATTTTACCTACCCCTTCATATACTCTTCTCAGGACAAAATGACAAGACGGAAAAATTCAACACAAAAAAAAGAACAAGAGGCAGTACCAAAGGCTAGGGACCTAATCAATACAGACATTGGTAATATGTCAGATCTAGAGTTCAGAATGACAATTCTCAAGGTTCTAGCCAGGCTCGAAAAAGGCATGGAAGATATTAGAGAAACGCTCTCGGAGATATAAAAGCCCTTTCTGGAGAAATAAAAGAACTAAAATCTAACCAAGTTGAAATTAAAAAAGCTATTAATGAGGTGCAATCAAAAATGGAGGCTCTCACTGCTAGGATAAATGAGGCAGAAGAAAGAATTAGTGATATAGAAGACCAAATGACAGAGAATAAAGAAGCTGAGCAAAAGAGGGACAAACAGCTACTGGACCACGAGGGGAGAATTCGAGAGATAAGTGACACCATAAGATGAAATAAAATTAGAATAATTGGGATTCCAGAAGAAGAAGAAAGAGAGAGGGGAGCGGAAGGTATACTGGAGAGAATTATTGAGGAGAATTTCCCCAATATGGCAAAGGGAACGAGCATCAAAATTCAGGAGGTTCAGAGAACGCCCCTCAAAATCAATAAGAATAGGCCCACACCCCGTCACCTAATAGTAAAATTTACAAGTCTCAGTGACAAAGAGAAAATCCTGAAAGCAGCCCAGGAAAAGAAGTCTGTAACATACAATGGTAAAAATATTAGATTGGCAGCTGACTTATCCACAGAGACCTGGCAGGCCAGAAAGAGCTGGCATGATATTTTCAGAGCACTAAATGAGAAAAACATGCAGCCAAGAATACTATATCCAGCTAGGCTATCATTGAAAATAGAAGGAGAGATTAAAAGCTTCTAGGACAAACAACAACTGAAAGAATTTGCAAACACCAAACCAGCTCTACAGGAAATCTTGAAAGGGGTCCTCTAAGCAAAGAGAGAGCCTACAAATGGTAGATCAGAAAGGAACAAAGACCATAAACAGTAACAGTCACCTTACAGGCAAAACAATGGCACTAAATTCATATCTCTCAATAGTTACCCTGAATGTGAATGGGCTAAATGCCCCTGTCAAAAGACACAGGGTAACAGAATGGATAAAAAAACAAAACCCATCTATATGTTGCCTCCAAGAAACTCATTTTAAGCCCGAAGACTCCTCCAGATTTAAAGTGAGGGGGTGGAAAAGAATTTACCATGCTAATGGACATCAGAATAAAGCAGGAGTGGCAATCCTTATATCAGATCAATTAGATTTTAAGCCAAAGACTATAATAAGAGATGAGGAAGGACACTATATCATACTCAAAGGTTCTGTCCAACAAGAAGATTTAACAATTTTAAATATCTATGCCCCCAACGTGGGAGCAGCCAACTATATAAACCAATTAATAAAAAAATCAAAGAAACACATCAACAATAATACAATAATAGTAGGGGACTTTAACACTCCCCTCACTGAAATGGACAGATCATCCAAGCAAAAGATCAGCAAGGAAATAAAGGCCTTAAACAACACACTGGACCAGATGGACATCACAGATATATTCAGAACATTTCATCCCAAAGCAACAGAATACACATTCTTCTCTAGTGCACATGGAACATTCTCCAGAATAGATCACATCCTCGGTCCTAAATCAGGACTCAACCGGTATCAAAAGATTGGGATCATTCCCTGCATATTTTCAGACCACAATGCTCTAAAGCTAGAACTCAACCACAAAAGGAAGTTTGTAAAGAACCAAAATACATGGAGTTAAACAGCATCCTTCTAAAGAATGAATGGGTCAAATGGGAAATTAAAGAAGAATTGAAAAAAATCATGGAAACAAATGATAATGAAAATACAACGGTTCAAAATCTGTGGGACACAACAAAGGCAGTCCTGAGAGGAAAATATATAGCAGTACAAGCCTTTCTCAAGAAACAAGAAAGGTCTCAGGTACACAATCTAACCCTACACCTAGAGGAGCTGGAGAAAGAACAAGAAAGATACCCTAAGCCTAGCAGGAGAAGAGAAATCATAAAGATCAGAGCAGAAATCAATGAAATAGAAACAAAAAAAACAATAGAACAAATCAACGAAAGTAGGAGCTGGTTCTTTGAAAGAATTAATAAAATTGATAAACGCCTGGCCCGACTTATCAAAAACAAAAGAGAAAGGACCCAAATAAATAAAATCATGAATGAAAGAGGAGAGATCACAACTAACACCAAAGAAATACAAACTATTATAAGAACATACTATGAGCAACTCTACGCCAACAAATTTGACAATCTGGAAGAAATGGATGCATTCCTAGAAACATATAAACTACCACAACTGAACCAGGAAGAAATAGAAAGCCTGAACAGACCCATAACCAGTAAGGAGATTGAAACAGTCATTAAAAATCTCCAAACAAACAAAAGCCCAGGGCCAGATGGCTTCCCAGGGGAATTCTACCAAACATTTAAAGAAGAACTAATTCCTATTCTCCTAAAACTGTTCCAAAAAATAGAAATGGAAGGAAAACTTCCAAACTCATTTTATGAGGCCAGCATCACCTTGATCCCAAAACCAGACAAGGATCCCATCAAAAAAGAGAGCTATAGACCAATATCCTTGATGAACACAGATGCGAAAATACTCAACAAAATACTAGCCAATAGGATTCAACAGTACATTAAAAAGATTATTCACCACGACCAAGTGGGATTTATTCCAGGGCTGCAAGGTTGGTTCAACATCCGCAAATCAGTCAATGTGATACAACACATCAATAAAAGTAAGAACAAGAATCATATGATACTCTCAATAGATGCTGAAAAAGCATTTGACAAAGTACAGCATCCCTTCCTGATCAAAACTCTTCAAAGTGTAGGGATAGAGGGCACATACCTCAATATCATTAAAGCCATCTATGAAAAACCCACCGCAAATATCATTCTCAATGGAGAAAAACTGAAAGCTTTTCCGCTAAGGTCAGGAACATGGCAGGGATGTCCATTATCACCACTGCTATTCAACATAGTACTAGAGGTCCTAGCCTCAGCAATCAGAAAACAAAAGGAAATTAAAGGCATCCAAATCGGCAAAGAAGAAGTCAAATTATCACTCTTTGCAGATGATATGATACTATATGTGGAAAACCCAAAAGACTTCACTCCAAAACTGCTAGAACTTATACAGGAATTCAGTAAAGTGTCAGGATATAAAATCAATGCACAGAAATCAGTTGCATTTCTCTACACCAACAGCAAGACAGAAGAAAGGGAAATTAAGGAGTCAATCCCATTTACAATTGCACCCAAAACTATAAGATACCTAGGAATAAACCTAACCAAAGAGACACAGAATCTATACTCAGAAAACTATAAAGTACTCATGAAAGAAATTGAGGAAGACACAAAGAAATGAAAAAATGTTCCATGTTCCTGGATTGGAAGAATAAATATTGTGAAAATGTCTATGCTACCTAAAGCAATATACACATTTAATGCAATTCCTATCAAAGTACCATCCATCTTTTTCAAAGAAATGGAACAAATAATTCTAAAATTTATATGGAACCAGAAAAGACCTCGAATAGCTAAAGGGATATTGAAAAAGAAAGCCAACGTTGGTGGCATCACAATCTTGGACTTCAAGCTCTATTACAAAGCTGTCATCATCAAGACAGCATGGTACTGGCACAAAAACAGACCCATAGATCAATGGAACAGAATAGAGAGCCCAGAAATAGACTCTCAACTCTATGGTCAACTAATCTTCGACAAAGCAGGAGAGAATGTCCAATGGAAAAAAGACAGCCTCTTCAATAAATGGTGCTGGGAAAATTGGACAGCCACATGCAGAAAAATGAAATTGGACCATTTCCTTACACCACACACAAAAATAGACTCAAAATGGATGAAGGACCTCAATGTGAGAAAGGAATCCATCAAAATCCTTGAGGAGAACACAGGCACCAACCTCTTCGACCTCAGCCACAGCAACATCTTCCTAGGAACAACGCCAAAGGCAAGGGAAGCAAGGGCAAAAATGAACTATTGGGATTTCATCATGATCAAAAGCTTTTGCACAGCAAAGGAAACAGTGAACAAAACCAAAAGACAACTGACAGAATGGGAGAAGATATTTGCAAACGACATATCAGATAAAGGACTAGTGTCCAGAATGTATAAAGAACTTAGCAAACTCAACACCCAAAGAACAAATAATCCAATCAAGAAATGGGCAGAGGACATGAACAGACATTTCTGCAAAGAAGACATCCAGATGGCCAACAGACACATGAAAAAGTGCTCCATATCACTCGGCATCAGGGAAATACAAATCAAAACCACAATGCGATATCACCTCACACCAGTCAGAATGGCTAAAATCAACAAGTCAGGAAATGACAGATGCTGGCGAGGATGCGGAGAAAGGGGAGCCCTCCTACACTGTTGGTGGGAATGCAAGCTGGTGCAACCTCTCTGGAAAACAGCATGGAGGTTCCTCAAAATGTTGAAAATAGAACTGCCCTATGACCCAGCAACTGCACTATTGGGTATTTACCCTAAAGATACAAACGTAGTGATCCAAAGGGGCACGTGTACTCGAATGTTTATAGCAGCAATGTCCACAATAGCCAAACTATGGAAAGAACCTAGATGTCCATCAACAGATGAATGGATCAAGAAGATGTGGTATATATACACAATGGAATACTATGCAGCCATCAAAAGAAATGAAATCTTGCCATTTGTGACAACATGGATGGAACTAGAGCGTATCATGCTTAGCGAAATAAGTCAGGCGGAGAAAGACAGCTATCATATGATCTCCCTGATATGAGGAAGTGGTGTTTCAACATGGGGGCTTAAGTGGGTACGAGAAGAATAAGTGAAGAAGATGGGATTGGGAGGGAGACAAACCATAAGTGACTCTTAATCTCACAAAACAAACTGAGGGTTGCTGGGGGGAGGGGGTTTGGGAGAAGGGGGTGGTATTATGGACATTTGGGAGGGTATGTGCTTTGGTGAGTGCTGTGAAGTGTGTAAACCTGGCGATTCACAGACCTGTGAATCCCCTGTACCCCTGGGGATAAAAATATATGTTTATAAAAAATAAAAATTATATTAATATTCAAAAAAAAAAAGATGGAACAATATTAGAATAATTGGGATTGCCGAAGAAGAAGAAAGAGAGAGGGAAAGAAGATATATTGAAGCAAATTATAGCAGAGAACTTCACTAATTTGGGGAAGGAAACAGGTATTAAAGTTCAGGAGACACAGAGAACACCCCTCAAAATCAATAAAAATAGGTCCACATGCCATTATCTAATAGCAAAACGTACACATCTCAGAGACAAAGAGAGAATCCTGAAAGCAACCTACAATGGCAGAAATATTATATTGGCATCTGACCTATCCATAGAGACCTGGCAGGTCAGAACAAACTGGCATGATATATTCAGAGCACTAAATGAGAAAAATATGCAGCCAAGAATACTATATCCACCTAGGCTGTCATTGAAAATAGAAGGAGAAATAAAAAGCTTTCAGAACAAACAAAAACTAAAAGAATTTTCAAACACCAAACCAGCCCTACAGGAAATATTGAAAGGGGTCCTCTAAGGAAAGACAGCCTAAAAGAAACAGACCAGAAAGGAACAGTGACAATAACAGTAATGGTCACCTTACAGGCAACACAATGGCAGTAAATTCATATCTTTCGATCATTACCCCAAAAGTAAGTGGTCTAAATGCCCCAATCAAAAGACAGAAGGTATCATTATGGATAAAAAAAAAAAAGACCCATTGATATGCTGTCTGCAAGAGAGTTTTTTAGACTCAAAGACACCTCCAGATTTAAAGTGAGGGGTGGAAAACCATTTACCATGCTAATGGACATCAAAAAGAAGCTGGGGTGGCAATCCTTTTATCAGATAAATTAGATTTTAAGCCAAAGATTATAATATAGTCATACTTAAAGGGTATAGGACACTATATCACTATAGTGATAAAAGTCATACTTAAAGGGTATAGGATACTATATCCTACTTAAAGGGTCTGTCCAAAAGGAAGATCTAAAAATTTTAAATATTGATACCCCTAAAATGGGAGCAGCCAATTATATAAATCAATTAATAACAAAATCAAAGAAACACATCAACCATAATATAATAATAGTAGGGGACTTTAACACCCCCTCACTTAAATGGACAGATAATATAAGCAAAAGATCAACAAGGAAATAAAGCCTTTAAATGATACACCACACCAGATGGACATCAAAGTTATGTTCAGAACATTCCATCCCCAATCAACAGAATACACATTCTTCTCTAATGCACATCACATGGAACATTCTCCAGAAGAGATCACATCGTGGGTCACAAATCAGGTCTCAACTGGTACCAAAAAATTGTGATCATCCCTGCATATTGTGAGACCATAATGCTTCGAAACTACAACTCAACCACAAGAGGAAAGTTGGAAAGAACTCAAATACATTGAGGCTAAAGAACACCCTATTAAAGAAGGAATGGGCCAACCAGGAAATTAAAGAAGAATTGAAAAAATTCATGAAAACAAATGGTAATGAAAACACAACTGTTTAAAATCTTTGGGATGCAGCCAAGTTAGTCTTAAGAGGAAAGCATATAGCAATACAAGCCTTTCTCAAGAAACAAGAAAGGTCTCAAATATACAACCTAACCCTATACCTAAAGGAGCTTCAGAAACAATAGCAAATATAGCCTAAACCCAGCAGGAGAAGAGAAATAATAAAGATCAAAGCAGAAATCAGTGAAATGGAAACCAAAAGAACAGTAGAGCAGATCAACAAAAGTAGGAGCTGGTTCTTTGAAAGAATTCCTAACACTGATAAACCCCTCGCCAGACCTATCAAAAAGAAAAGAGGAAAGGGCCCAATAATAAAAACATGAATGAAAGAGGAGGAATCACAAGCAACACCAAAGAAATATAAACAATGAAAAGAACGTATTATAAGCAAACATATGCCAGCAAATTAGACGATCTGGAAGAAATGGAGGCATTCCTAGAGACATATAAACTGCCAAAACTAATCCAGGAAGAAATAGAAAACCTGAACAGACCCATAACAAGTAAGGAGATTGAAGCAGTCATCAAAAATCTTTCAACAAACAAGAACCCAGGGCCAGATGGCTTCCCAGGGCAATTATACCAAATATTTTAAGAATTAATACCTGCTTTCCTGAAACTCTTCCAAAAATAGAAATGGAAGGAAAACTTCCAAACTCATTTTATGAGGCCAGTGTTACTTTGATCCCCAAACCAACAAAGACCCCATCAAAAAGGAGAACTGCAGACCAATATCCTAGATGAACATGGGTGCCAAAATTCTCACCAAGATACTAGCTGATAGGATCCAAAAGCACATTAAAAGGATTATTCCCCACAACCAAGAGGGATTTATTCTTGGGCTGCAAGTTTGGTTCAGCATCTTCAAATCAATCAGTGTGATACAATATATTAATAAAAGAAAGAACAAGAACCATATGATACTCTTGGTAGATGCATAAAGAGCATTTGACAAAATACAGCATCCTTTCTTGATGAAAACTTCACAGTGCAGGGATAGAGGGTACATACCTCAATATCATAAAAGGCATCTATGAAAAACCCACAGCAAATATCATTCTCAAAGGGAAAAATCTGAGAGCTTTTCCACTAAGGTCACAAACATGGAAGGAATGTCCATCATCACCACTGCTATTCAATGTAGTACTAGAAGTCCTAGCCTCAGCAATCAGACAACAAAAAGAAATAAAAGGCAACCAAATCGACAAATAAGAAATCAAACTCTCACTTTTTGCAGATGATATGATACTTTGGGTGGAAAACCCAAAAGACTCCACTCCAAAACTGCTGAACTCATACAGGAATTCAGTAAAGTGTCAGGGTATATAATCAATGCACAGAAATCAGTTGCATTTTTATACATCAACAATAAAACAGAAGAAAGAGAATTTAAGGAGTTGATCCCATTTACAATTGCACCCAAACCATAAGATACTTAGGAATAAACCTAACCAAAGAGACAAAGAATCTCTACTCAGAAAACTATAGAATACACATGAAAGACTTTAAGGAAGACACAAAGAATTGGAAAAATGTTCCATGTTCATGGATTGGAAGAACAAATACTGTGAAAATGTCTATGCTACGTAGAACAATCTATACATTAAATGCAATCTCTAGGGGGAGGAGTCAAGATGGTGGAGAAGTAGCAGGCTGAGACTACTTCAGCTAGCAGGAGATCATCTAGATAGCTTATCTAAAGATTGCAAACACCTACAAATCCATCAACAGGTTGAAGAGAAGAAGAACAGCAATTCTAGAAACAGAAAAACAACCACTTTCTGAAAGGTAGGACTAGCAGAGAAGTCAATCTAGGGGAAGATAGACCCCGGGGGGAGGGGCCGGCTCCCGGCAAGTGGCAGAGCTACGAAGCACAAAATCAGTACTTTTAAAAGTCTGTTCCACTGAGGGACATTGCTCCAGAGGCTAAACCGAGGTGAAGCCCACGTGGGGTCAGCGTGGCCTCAGGTCCCGCAGGGTCACAGAAGGATCAGGGGTGTCTGAGTGTCACAGAGCTTACAGGTATTAGAAAGAGGAAGCCAGCTACAGAGACAGAACTGACAGTGAGCTCAGAGCTTGGGGTTACCTTGAACGGGTCGCAGGCTTGGCCTGAGGTCAGTCACACTGGAGTTACTGGGCGCTGTTCTCTGCGGGCGCACTGAGGAGTGGGGCCCCGGGCTCTCGGCTCCTCCAGGCCAGAGACAAGGAGGCCGCCATTTGTATTCCCATCCTCCGGAACTCTAGGGAAAGCGCTCAGGGAACAAAAGCTCCTGAAAGCAAACCTGAGTGGATTACTCAGCCCGGCCCCTGGTAAGGGCGGTGCAATTACTCCTGGGACAAAGACACTTGAGAATCACTACAACAGGCCCCTCCCCTAGAAGATCAACAAGAAATCCAGCCAAGACCAAGTTCACCTACCAAGGAGTGCAGTTTCAATACCAAGGAGAGCAGCAGAATTCCAGAGGAGGAGAAAGCAAAGCACAGAACTGATGGATTTATCCCTATGATTCTTTAGTCTTGCAGTTAATTAAATATTTTTTCTTTTTTATTATTTTTCTCTTCTTCTGCTAAAATTTTTTTAACTTTTATGCTTTTATTTTTTAACATTTTTTAACTAGTTTATCTAATATATATATATATATATATATATTCTTTTTTATACTTTTCTTTATTTGTTTTTTTTTAATTCTTTTCTTTTTGTTGTTATTGTTTTGATTTGGTTTTGTTTTGTTTTGTTTTTTCTTTCTTTCTTTCTGAACCTCTTTTTATCTCCTTTCTCCCCACTCACGATTTAGGATCTCTTCTGATTTGGTTAAAGCATATTTTCCTGGGGTTGTTGCCATTCTTTTAGTATTTTACTTGCTCCTTCATATACTCTTATCTGGAAAAAATGACAAGGCAAAAAAATTCACCACACAAAAAAGAACAAGAGGCAGTACCAAAGGCTAAGGACCTAATCAATATAGACATTGCTAATATGTCAGATCTAGAGTTCAGAATGATGATTCCCAAGGTTCTAGCCGGGCTCGAAAAAGGCATGGAAGATATTAGAGAAACCCTCTTGGGAGATATAAAAGCCCTTTCTGGAGAAATAAAAGAACTAAAATCTAACCAAGTTGAAATAAAAAAAGCTATTAATGAGTTGCAATATAAAATGGAGGCTCTCACTGCTAGGATCAATGAGGCAGAAGAAAGAATTAGTGATATAGAAGACCAAATGAC
This sequence comes from Mustela putorius furo, assembly GCF_011764305.1. Classification (NCBI taxonomy): domain Eukaryota; kingdom Metazoa; phylum Chordata; class Mammalia; order Carnivora; family Mustelidae; genus Mustela; species Mustela putorius. Next base: position 14,588,147 of record NW_025422045.1, read on the forward strand.
AGAGAATAAAGAAGCTGGGCAAAAGAGGGACAAACAGCTACTGGACCACGAGGGGAGAATTCGAGAGATAAGTGATGCCATAAGACGAAACAACATTAGAATTATTGGTCCTCCAGAAGAAGAAGAAAGAGAGAGGGGAGCAGAAGGTATATTGGAGAGAATTATTGGGGAGAATTTCCCCAATATGGCAAAGGGAGCAAGCATAATATTTCAGAGGATGCAGAGAACGCCCCTCAAAATCAATAAGAATAGTCCCACACCCCCTCACCTAATAGTAAAATTTACAAATCTTAGTGACAAAGAAAAAATCCTGAAAGAAGCCTGGGAAAAGAAGTCTGTAACATACAATGGTAAAAATATTAGATTGGCAGCAGACTTATCCACAGCAACCTGGCAGGCAAGAAAGAGCTGGCATGATATATTCAGAGCACTAAATGAGAAAAACATGCAGCCAAGAATACTATATCCAGCTAAGCTATCATTGAAAATAGAGGAGAGATTAAAAGCTTGCAGGACAAACTAAAACGGAAAGAATTGGCAAACACCAAACCAGCTCTACAGGAAATATTGAAAGGGGTCCTCTATGTAAAGAGAGAGCCTACATGTGGTAGATCAGAAAGGAACAGAGACAATATAGAGTAACAGTCACATTACAGGCAATACAATGGCACTAAATTCATATCTCTCAATAGTTACCCTGAATGTTAATGGGCTAAATGCCCCTATCAAAGGAACAGGGTATCATAATAGATAAAAAAACAAAACCCATCTATATGTTGCCTACAAGAAACTCATTTTAAACCTGAAGACACCTCCAGATTTAAAGTGACGGGGTGGGAAAAAAGTTACCATGCTAATGGACATCAGAATAAAGCAGGAGTGGCAATCCTTATATCAGATCAATTAGATTTTAAGCCAAAGACTATAATAAGATATGAGGAAGGACACTATATCATACTCAAAGGGTCTGTCCAACAAGAAGATCTAACAATTTTAAATGTCTATGCCCCGAATGTGGGAGCAGCCAACTATATAAACAATTAATAACAAAATCAAAGAAACATATCAACAATAATACAATAATAGTAGGGGACTTTAACACTCCCCTCACTGAAATGGACAGATCATCCAAGCAAAAGATCAACAAGGAAATAAAGGCCTTAAATGACACACTGGACCAGATGGACATAACAGATATATTCAGAACATTTCATCCCAAAGCAACAGAATACACATTCTTCTCTAGTGTACATGGAACATTCTCCAGAATAGATCACATCCTTGGTCCTAAATCAGGACTCAACTGGTATCAAAAGATTGGGATCATACCCTGCATATTTTCAGACCACAATGCTCTGAAGCTAGAACTCAACCACAAGAGGAAGTTTGGAAAGAACCCAAATACATGGAGACTAAACAGCATCCTTCTATTCCTAAATACATGGAGACTAAACAGCATCCTTCATTCCTAAAGAATGAATGGGTCAATCAGGAAATTAAAGAAGAATTGAAAAAAATTATGGAAACAAATGATAATGAAAACACAACGGTTCAAAATCTGTGGGACATAACAAAGGCAGTCCTGAGAGGAAAATATATAGTGGCACAAGCCTTTCTCAAGAAACAAGAAAGGCCTCAGGTACACAACCTAACCCTACACCTAAACTAAGTAGAGAAAGAACAAGAAAGAAACCCTAAACCCAGCAGGAGAAGAGAAATCATAAAGATCAGAGCAGAAATCAATGAAATAGAGACCAAAAAAAAAAAAAAAGCAATAAAACAAATCAATCAAACTAGGAGCTGGTTCTTTGAAAGAATTAATAAGATTGATAACCCCCTGGCCAGACTTATCAAAAAGAAAAGAGAAAGGACCCAAATAAATAAAATCATGAATGAAAGAGAAGAGATCACAACTAACACCAAAAAAATACAAACAATTAAAAGAACATACTATGAGCAACTCTACGCCAACAAATTTGACAATCTGGAAGAAATGGATGCATTCCTAGAAACATATAAACTACCATAATTTAACCAGGAAGAAATAGAAAGCCTGAACAGATCCATAACCAGTAAGGAGATTGAAACAGTCATTAAAAATCTCCAAACAAACAAAAGCCCAGGGCCAGACGGCTTCCCAGGGGAATTCTACCAAACATTTAAAGAAGAATTAGTTCCTATTCTCCTGAAACTGTTCCAAAAAATAGAAATGGAAGGAAAACTTCCAAACTCATTTTATGAGGCCAGCATCATCTTGATCCCCAAACCAGACAAGGATCCCCCCAAAAAAGAGAGCTATAGACCAATATCCTTGATGAAAACAGATGCAAAAATTCTCACCAAAATACTAGCCAATAGGATTCAACAGTACATTAAAAGGATTATTCATCTCGATAAAGTGGGATTTATTCCAGGGCTGCAAGGTTGGTTCAACATCCGCAAATCAATCAGTGTGATACAACACATCAATAAAAGAAAGAACAAGAACCATATAATACTCTCAATAGATGCTGAAAGAGCATTTGACAATGTACAGCATCCCTTCCTGATCAAAACTCTTGTAAGGATAGAGGGCACATACCTCAATATTATCAAAGCCATTTATGAAAAACCCACCACAAATCTCATTCTCAATGGAGAAAAACTGAAAGCTTTTCTGCTAAGGTCAGGAACACAGCAGGGATGTCCATTATCACCACTGCTATTCAACATAGTACCAGAAGTCCTAGCCTCAGCAATCAGACAACAAAAGGAAATTAAAGGCATCCAAATGGGCAAAGAAGAAGTCAAACTATCACTCTTCGCAGATGATATGATACTATAAGTGGAAAACCCAAAAGACTCCACTCCAAAACTGCTAGAACTTGTACAGGGATTCAGTAAAGTGTCAGGATATAAAATTAATGCACAGAAATCAGTTGCATTTCTCTACATCAACAACAAGACAGAAGAAAGAGAAATTAAGGAGTCAATCCCATTTACAATTGCACCCCAAACCATAAGATACCTAGGAATAAACCTAACCAAAGAGGCAAAGAATCTATACTCAGAAAACTATAAAGTACTCATGAAAGAAATTGAGGAAGACACAAAGAAATGGAAAAATGTTCCATGCTCCTGGATTGGAAGAATAAATATTGTGAAAATGTCTATGCTACCTAAAGCAATCTACACATTTAATGCAATTCCTATCAAAGTACCATCCATCTTCTTCAAAGAAATGGAACAAATAATCCTAAAATTTATATGGAACCAGAAAAGACCTCGAATAGCCAAAGGAAAATTGAAAAAGAAAGCCAAAGTTGGTGGCATCACAATTCCGGACTTCAAGCTCTATTACAAAGCTGTCATCATCAAGACAGCATGGTACTGGCACAAAAACAGACACATTAGATCAGTGGAACAGAATAGAAAGCCCGGAAATAGACTCTCAACTCTATGGTCAACTAATCTTCGACAAAGCAGGAAAGAATGTCCAATGGAAAAAAGACAGCCTCTTCAATAAATGGTGTTGGGAAAATTGGACAGCCACATGCAGAAAAATGAAATTGGACCATTTCCTTACACCACACACAAAAATAGACTCAAAATGGATGAAGGACCTCAATGTGAGAAAGGAATCCATCAAAATCCTTGAGGAGAACACAGGCAGCAACCTCTTCGACCTCAGCCGCAGCAACATCTTCCTAGGAATATCGCCAAAGGCAAGGGAAGCAAGGGCAAAAATGAACTATTGGGATTTCATCAAGATCAAAAGCTTTTGCACAGCAAAGGAAACAGTGAACAAAACCAAAAGACAACTGACAGAATGGGAGAAGACATTTGCAAACTACCTATCAGATAAAGGGCTAGTGTCCAAATTCTATAATGAACTTAGCAAACTCAATACCCAAAGAACAAATAATCCAATCAAGAAATGGGCAGAGGACATGAACAGACATATCTGCAAAGAAGACATCCAGATGGCCAACAGATACATGATAAAGTGTTCCATATCACTTGGCATCAGGGAAATACAAATCAAAACCACAATGAGATATCACCTCACACCAGTCAGAATGGCTAAAATTAACAAGTCAGGAAATGACAGATGCTGGCGAGGATGCAGAGAAAGGGGAACCCTCCTCCACTGTTGGTGGGAATGCAAGCTGGTGCAGCCGCTTTAGAAAACAACATGGAGGTTCCTCAAAATGTTGAAAATAGAACTGCCGTATTACCCAGCAATTGCACTACCATGTTTACCCTAAAGATACTAATGTAGTGATTCAAAGGGGCCCATGGACCTGAATGTTTATAGCAGTAACTTCCATAATAGACAAACTATGGAAATTGAGAAAAATTAAATGGAAAGATATTCCATGTTCATTATATGCTACAGAGTGGTAGTAATCAAAATAGTACAGTACTTGTTAGGTAGGAAGCTCGGCATGAGCAATAAATGATGTACTATAGATGTCCTGACTGAGAGCCTCAACAGAGGACTGCCCAAAGAATACCCCATTCCACCCATGTAGCAGTAGGTTTGCAGTTACCATGTCTCAGTGGAAAAGGAGTTAAATTTGTTGGGCTGATTACGCTTGGGTAGAAAGCAGCCTCTTGTCCTTATTGGACCTATGTCTCTAGAAAGAAATAATGTGCTTTCTTACCCTGCACAGGCATTTTAATACATCTTGGGAAAGGACAGATAGCTAATTGCTACATAATCCATTCCTCTCACTCAAATGCTGTGAGCCTAGGACTCACCCAAAAGAAAACAATTGATATAAACTCACACCCAGAGTTTCCAGGATCTTTGTCTCTCTTGATTCGCTACTCCTCTTGAAGTATTTAATAGAATTGCTCTGCTTTACTTTTGTTTCATTTTACTTTTGTTTCTTTGCCATGGCAGTGAAAAGAACCAAGGCTTTTTTCCTTTTCTATCCAAATCTCAGTAATAGTACTCACAAAAACAGACACAAAGATCAATGGAAGAAAATAGCACTGAAATAAACCCACACTTATATGGTCAATTTATGGCAAAGGAAGTAAGAATATCCAATAGGGAAAAGAGAGTTTCTTCAACAAATGGTCCTGGGAAAACTGAACAGTTACATGCAAAAGAATGAAACTGAACCACTTTTTTTACACCACATGCAAAATAAACTCAAAATGGATTAAAGACCTACATGTGAAACTTGAAACTATGAAACTTCTAGAAGAAATCACAAGTAGTAATTTCTTTTTTATCTACCACAGAAACCATTTTCTAAATATGTCTTCTCAGGCAAGTGAAACAAAAGCAAAAATAAACCACTGAGACTATATCAAAATGAAAAGTTTTTGCACAGTGAAGGAAACCATGAACAAAATAAAGCTGAAAGGAGAAGATATTTTCAAATGATGTATCTTATAAGGGGTTAACATCCAAAATATGAAAAGAATTTACAGAAATTAATATCAAAAAACAAACACTCTGATAAAGTAATGGGCAGAGAACCTGATTAGACATTTTTTCCAAAGATATACAGGTGGCCAACAGACATACGAAAAGATGCTCAACATCTCTAAACATCATGGAAATGCAAATCAAGACCTCAATAAGGTTTCAGCCCACACTTGTCAGAATGGCTAATATCAAAAATAAAAACAAGTATTGGTGAAGATATGGAGTAAGGGGAACCCTCATGCATTGTTGGTGGGAGTGAAAAGGTGCAGTCACTGTGAAAATCAGTATGGAGTTTCCTCAAAAAATGAAAAACAGAAACACCATATAATCCAGTAATTTCATTATTGGATATTTACTAATGAAAACAAAAGTACTAATTTTCCAAGACATTCACCCCTATATTTCTTGCAGCATTATTTATAATAACTAAGATTGGAAGTTACCTAAGTATCCACAGATAGATAAATCAATTAAAAAGCTGTGTGTGTGTGTGTAATTGGTATGTTTTACATACTGGAATATTATTCAGTATAAAAAGAATGAAATCTTGCCAATAGCAATGGCATGGATACAGCTAGAGAGTATAATGATAAATGACATAAGTCAGTCAGAGGAAGGCAAATACCATATGACTGCACTCATTGTGGAATTTAAGAAATAAAGAAACAGAAAAAAGGGACAAAACAGACTCATATACAACAAACTGGTGGTTTCTAGAGGGAAGGTGAGTAGGGGAATAGGTGAAATAGATAAAAGGGAGAAAGAGGCACAAATTTTCAGTACGAAATAAAGTCAGAGATAAAATTACAGAACAGGGAATATAGTTAATAATGTTGTACTATGTTGTTTGGCTGATGGTTACTACACTTACCATTGTGAGCACTGAGTATGTATAGAATTGTTCAAACTTTATGTTGTACATCTGAAAGCAGTAGAATGCTGTGTGTTATTTATACCTCAATAAAACAATTTTCTTGTTGAGCAATATTGTATTTTTCCTTCCAATAACACAGCATGTATTTCATTTTTTTCCTTTTGTAGAGTATTACAGCTTGTCACATATATCCAACACATTTCAGATTAAGATTACTCTTATTTATGTATTCTGTTGCTTATCTGGAAAACTTTTTTTTTTTTTACTATATATTTTAGTAGGTTAATGTTGGTTTATAAGAAATCTCATGGTTTTATTTGCTTCTTTTGTAAGCAAAATTTTCTGGTTTTTCTTTCTAAAATTCTACTTTATAAATTATCTTAAAGCAAAACTGATTTTGGTTTCTTTTGGTATTGCAGTGTTGTGGATTTTAATACATATATATATAGATTTGTGTAACTTCCACTACACCCAAGATACAGAACATCTGCATAATGTTCTCAAACTCCTTCATAACTCTGTTTTTGAATTATCTTTTATTTCCGCTACTTTTTTTGTTAATTCTCTCGCCTTTCCAGAATAACTCTAGTAGTCTGTATACACTTACCTTTTGTTTTAAAGTGGGCAAATACTTAAAATTTACCGAATTTTTGCAACTGCTTTTGGGTTGGTTGGCCTTTTTTTTTTCTTTTATTCCCTTTCTTTTTATAGAAGAGAAATTTTTAAAATCTTCAAAACAAAGTTATTTGTTTTATTATTTCAAAGACTATAAGTAATGTGGTCAGCTAAGGAAGATTTTCTTGGGCTCTACTGTTAGTCTTATGGGGAATGTAGGATAGGTATTGTAGTTGTGAAGAGTTCAAATTACTGAGAAACTTGAGGAGAAAGTTGTGTTTGGAGAGCAATCCACAGATGAATGACTGGCCTTCAAGAAAATATGGCAAGACCCTCAGTTAGGGTTTCAGGTTGAGAGTCTACATTTGGAATCTTTCTGAATTATGTGTCATGGACATTTCAAAAAATAGTTAATTAGAATCACCTCTGCTAGTTATTCTATATTCACCACTTTCTCTGTGCCAGATATTGTGCTAAATGCTTTACATTTATTTGTATAATTTAATTAATACACCATTCCTCTAGGGCACTTGCAAGTACCTATCTTCACTTCTTTTGCACTTTGGGCTTCCCAACTTCTCCTTTCCCAGATTTTACCTGCTGGTACCTACCAGCTTGTACTTATTTTTAGTGCCCTGTCAAAAACACAATACATGATTATTTTGCTATATGATTCTTCCAGTAAGCAAAATTTCTTTCACTGACAAAGTGCCTTAGCCTACAAGAATAATTTTCCAACTTTTAGACAATGAACACTGGGGCATAAAGGTGAGAATATTTCCGCATTCAAAGGAGCAATTTTTTGCTCCTAAATGCTCCTTCAGACTGGTCAAAGGAGTCCTTCTCCTAGGCTAGTCCCAGTTGTGATGAACACGGCTTCATCATGAGCATGAGTGTGTTTCCTCACTTTAAATAACAAAGACATACTCCACAATTCTTGCAACTTTGGGAAAAGTCAGCTCAACATTTTAATAACTCCCACTGCAAGCAGACAGAAATATCCAGTCCCTCAGCCCCTAAATGTTGCTACTTTCTAGAGGCTTTTATACCAGGACTGGGAAAAACATATATCTATAAGGACCATGGTGATTTCAGTAGGCTTCTGAATCTTGAAGGATGTAGTATTTTGATTCCTGATGTATAGCTGGTAGGATAAAAGCTGGAAATAATATTAAGAATTTTGAGAAGCAGTCATGGTTTATGTTCGTCAGGTGGCTAGAACAATTCATTTAATAATTCTATAAAGCAAATATAATGTAAGTGTAATAAGGAAAAAATGTATAACCTGAAGACATAAAGATGGATGATTTCATTAAATAGGTTTTAGAGATGCCCTTCTGAAGATAAAAGGAGAAAAAACCTGGTAACTCTTTATTCACTTATAATGAATACACAATATATTCATAGTGTGTGCGTGTGTGTGTGTGTATACATATATGTGTGTGTGTGTATGTGTGTGTGTGTGTGTGTGTGTATATATATATATATATATATATATATATAATTAGCTATAATAGCTTACATTCTCCTTACTAGTAATATTATTAAGTTAGGAAAATAGAACAAATATTTAAATGAGTGAGGCTGAGATTTTTAATATATCAAGATACTAATAATTTTCATTTGGAAAGAAGTAATTTAACTTCAAAAAGATGAAATGATTTTATAAGCACATATCTTTTCCTAATCCCTGAATTAAAACTAGATTTGAATATTTTTACTGCAATTATTATGTTTATTAGTGAAATAAAACAAGCTGATTACTTCCAAGCAGTATTCTGAAATTTGGATTTTGAAACCTAGAGAGTTCTTGAATGTTGTCCAGGAGATATAAGGACTTTATACAGGCTATCTAATTTAATTCTCTCAGGTAAGATGTCAAATCTTACAGAGGCTCCTCATGTACAATCAAGGTCACACAGCACATTAAGAACACCTTAACCCTTTTAACTATTTTGCCACAGTTCAGTTGTAAGATTTCTGGAATATTGTTCTCTGACAAATTTTATAAATATTTATCAATATTGACAGAACAATTTGAGTTATGTGCAAATAAATGAGGATGAAGCCAAATTTTTCTCTAACGGGAAACCAGGTGGTTACTTATATGAAAAATATCATAGAAGGTATTTGTAGCACTTAAAATGTATTGCAAATAAAAATCTTTTTATATTTTTTTCAATTTTGAAAAATGAGACTGAGCCCTTAAAAGTATCTTTTTCTTGCCCCAGTGACTCCTGTGTCACTTGGAAATAGTATCACTTAAGTGGGTTTTTGATTTTTGTTTTGAGCATCTTATATTCTTATATTCTGATATTACAAGAGGTCTAATATTCATCTTGTATATTTTCTGGTTCAGTTCTAGAATCTATTTTTTTTCTAGTCAAAAAATACCTTTGTTGGAATAGCATGAGATGTAAAGGAAGGATATTCTCTCTTTTTTAAATGTTTCAAGTCGAGAATAATTCATGTTGTAGGTATACTTTTCAGTTATCAATAGTTTTATGGAATTAAGAAATTATATGGAAGAGATTATGCTGAGTGAAATAAGTCAATCAGAGAGAGTCAATTATCATATGGTTTCACTTATTTGTGGAGCATAACAAATAGCATGGAGGACAAGGGGAGGTGGAGAGGAGAAGGGAGTTGAGGCAAATTGGAAGGGGAGGTGAATCATGAGAGACTATGGACTCTGAAAAACAACCTGAGGCTTTTGAAGGGGTGGGGGGTGGGAGGTTGAGGAATCAGGTGGTGGGTATTGGAGAGGGCACAGATTGCATGGAGGACTGGGTGTGGTGCAAAAACAATGAATACTTTACGCTGAAAAGAAATTTAAAAAATTCAAAAAAAAGCAATTTACAAAAATAAAGAACATGACCCATAAAATTAAGAAAACAAAATTATATATTAAAAATAATACTTATCAATAGTGACAAAACAGTTTGCAAATTTGCAAGTGAGGTTAGAATGGAACTGGATTTTTCTGAAGCTGAGAAAACTGGAGACCACTAAAAGAATCATTTATTACCTTCTTAGGATACTTAATAGGTCTTCTGAAATTATGTTAAACTCTTAGTTATATCCAGCATGCAATAATAATAGATTTTACATAATTATATTTTATTATTATTGTTTAACAGAAAGTTTGGAGATTTCAACCCTCATTTAAACTTTTTTATACCTGACTTATTAGGTAGAGTGCAGTAACTTAGTGTAATCTTACTTTGTAAACATGGATTATGTAACTCATTACTCAGTATTCAGAATGGGAATATTATTGTATGGGTATATGAAAAGTATAACCCAAAATGTTGGGTACTGATGTTGGCCAAACCAAGAAGTTGTCCATTTGAAGTGCTAACAGCAATTGTTGTTTGTTCCAAAAGGACAAATCTTTACTGAGATAGTTGTTAGTTGGCTTTTAGGTAATTAGTATTCTTATGAATTATTAATTGATATCATAACTCCATATGTAAAAGTGTCACAATTTCTGCCTATGTCATTTTGTCTTATTTTTGTCATTACAGAGCAGTCTGCAGATCAATGGAGCGGTTCAACCATTCTAGAGTGTCTGAATTTGTGTTACTTGGACTTACTGATTCTCCTGAGCTCCAGACTTTTTTCTTTGTAATATTTTCTGTTTTCTATTTGATAACTATGTTGGGCAACAGCCTGATTTTGCTCACAGTTCTGTCTACCCCACACCTTCACTCTCCCATGTATTTCCTCCTTAGCAATCTGTCTTTCATTGACATGTGCCTGTCCTCCTTTGCTACTCCAAAGATGATCATGGACTTCTTTGCTGAGCGTAAGACCATCTCCTTTGAGGGCTGCATTTCGCAGATCTTCTTTTTGCACCTTTTCACTGGGACTGAGATTGTGCTGCTGATCTCCATGTCTTTTGACAGGTACATTGCCATATGCAAACCTCTACATTATTCAACAATAATGAGCCAAAAAGTGTGTGCTGGGCTTGTGGTAACCTCTTGGACAGTAGGCTTCCTGCATACAATGAGTCAGTTAGCTTTCACCCTCTATTTACCCTTCTGTGGTCCCAATGTTGTAGACAGTTTCTTCTGTGACCTTCCTTTGGTCATCCAGCTGGCCTGTATAGATATATATGTTCTTGGAATCTTCATGATCTCTACCAGTGGTGTGATTGCTCTTGTAAGTTTTCTGCTTTTGCTCACTTCCTATATCATTGTTCTTGTCACAATCAAGGACCACCACTCCTCTACAGGGACATCTAAGGCTCTTTCTACCTGCACTGCACATTTTATAGTTGTGTTTATGTTCTTTGGGCCTTGCATCTTTATCTATGTGTGGCCTTTTACCAACTTCCTGGTAGACAAAGTTCTGTCTGTTTTCTATACCATCTTCACCCCCTTTCTGAATCCACTTATCTATACCTTTAGAAATCAGGAAGTGAAGACTGCTGTGAAGAAGAAACTAAGTAATCAAAACTTGAATCTTGGGAAAACTACTTCAAGATACCCAGTGCAATGAATCTCCTGTCTGAGATACACATCATCAGTTTTGTCCTTATAGCAATAGAAAATTAAACTTAGAACTTCAAGTCCTTTAATCTAAATCCACAAAAGTAGGAAGCTGGGGTTGAGAGATATGAAATATTTTGCCTAAAAGTTAGTGAAATGTTTGCAAGCCTTTTGAAATCATAGAACCTTTGAAAATCTGTTGAAATATGTAGGTTAATTTCATAGAGAAATGGATATATCACTAAAACATAAACTCAGGGCTTCATAAATCCCTGAGTCCTATCAACATACCTCAGTCAGCTTAGAGAAACCTGAAATAAAATAGTGTTCTCTTGTCTTCTAACCCAGAACATTCCCACTCTGTGGCAGCTTTGTGGCATTCTGATGGTGTCCACTTGCAGAACTTTGATTAAGAGTGTTGGGTGTACTCGGAACACTGCATCAGAAACAAATGATGTATTTTATGGTGACTAACATAACACAATAAAAAAAAGAGTGTTGGGCATAACAGGGTTCCCCCCCCCATAGCATTGGGAATATTTTTGTGGGGGAATTCATATTGTGAAGAGATTGTTCTGAATAAAGCAGAAGAATCCTGATTTATTACATGAAACTGTTTGAGTTCTGAGTCAGCTTTGAATAAAACAGTACAGTTTGGAGGATCTGAAATTTAATGATATAGTTTTTAAGAAGTGTACAGATCACTACCACACTTGATATTTAATATAGCAAATAACTGATTAAATGGCCATTTGTGAAGTTTAAATGATAGAAAGTAAACCACTCAGGTCTGAAAAACTTCTAAAACCTGGCCAAATATCAGAAATATGATGAACTCATTTAATAGCAAGACTAACTGCTTGGAAAATTAACTACTTAATTCATGACAAGTTTGTCATTCCCAAAATAAAATATATCAAAATATTATTAGTCTTAGTATGAGTTTTGTTCCTCATTTTCAATATAAGTAGCCTATAGGAAGAAAAGATGAAACTAAGTTAAAAAAATATAGCACAGTTCTCCCTATTCTGATTTATAACTGATTTTGTTAAAGATATATTTTATTACAAGATGGTCTTTGGAAATCAGCTAACCAAATAATTTCCCTAACTGCTGATGAAGAACATAAGATGCAGAGAATTCATAAAGTTGGCTCAAGACTGAATCACTGTAAGAGGCAAAGATCATTTTTCTAAAAATATGTAGATCTCAAAATTAAATTTTGGATCTGTTTTTTTTCTAGCTGTGTTATCCTAGGATATTCACTTTATCTCTCTACCCTTTGTAATTTCTATTGTGAAGATAATAAAACTAGATTGTTTGTTGTGACTTTTATGGAAACTGGACAGAAGAGACTCTAAAAATGTAATTTTATTTTCCCTTCCCATCTGCACAGACTCTAAATGAAAATGCATCTTATTCATAAAGTATACCTTTAAAGAATAGCTGCATTCAAGTGAAACCAGTAGCTCACAAAATCTGATATTCTAGTTTTAGGATGTCTCTTTGATTATGACTTCTTAAGACATATGGCAGAAAAACAAAAGAACACTTTCCAGTTTTCCTTCACTAACATGGAGGGTAGTTAGAAAAAATTAGATTAGATTGTCAGATAATTTGTGATTTTTATGAACAACAACGTACTGATAGGCTGTATCTATTTGAACTGACTTAAGTATATGAAAATAGTTTAGGAAATAATCTGTTATGATGGATTTAGACAGTTTGGTTTTAATAGTATTAATAGATTCTTATATTTATTCTCAATTTTTAAGGTTTCAGTATGCTTTAACACAATCTCCAAGCCAAATATTTAATATCTGAAGTTAAATAATTTGGCAGAAGTTTGTGAAGAAATGTAGTGTTGGACTTAGGTATAAAATCATATTCTATGGTGACTAATATAACATAATAAAAAAAAATTCTAGTTTAAAATACTAGTTCATTTTTAACCAAATCATAAACTCTTCCTTCTTGCCTCAGAGTCAATCAGAGAAATGAGAAAAATTTAAGGTAAAAATGTCCTTTGTCTTAATTCCATTCTTCAGTAAAAATTATCATCTTTGTGATGATTTTTTAATTTTTTATTTTATTTAAATTCAAGGTAGTTAACATATAATGAATTATTAGTTTCAGGGGTAGAATGTAGTGATTAATCAGTTGCATATAATACCCAGTGCCCTCCTTGATGCCCATTACTCAATTACCTCATTACCCCACCCACCTCTCCTCCAGCAACTCTCAGTTTGTTTCCTACAATTAAGAGTTTCTTATGGTTTGTCTCCCTCTCTGATTTTATCTTATTTTTCCTTCCCTTCTCCTGTGTTCATCAGTTTTGTTTCCTAAATTCCACATGAGTGAAATCATATGGTATTTGTCTTTCTCTTATTTAACTTAGCATAATACACTCCAGTTCCATCCACCTCGTGGCAAATGGCAAGATTTCATTTTTTGATGCCTGTATATGCATGCGCGTGTGTGTATATACACACATACCGCATCTTCTTTATCCATTCATCTGTCAATGGACATCTGGACTCTTTCCATGTTTGGTTATTGTGGACATTGCTGCTATAAACATTGGGATGCATATGCCCCTTTGAATCACTATGATTGTATCCTTTGTTAAATACTTAGTAGTGCAATTGCTGGGTCATAGGGTAGTTCTATTTTTAACTTTTTGAGGAACCTCCACATCTTTGTTTTTAAATATACATCCAGTCCCACATGGGCTCCTTGCTCAGCGGGGAGCCTGCTTCTCCCTCTGCCTCTGCCTGCCATTCTGTCTGCCTGTGCTCACTCTCCCCCCCACTCTGATAAATAAATAAAATCTTTAAATATAAATCCTGCTTCTGAAAAATCTTTAGTTCAATAACTATTCATTGAGCACCTACTCTGTTTAAGATCTTTTCTGGGTGCTCGTGATTCATTAATTTACAAGATCTGTTTATCTGTTTTTTTTTTTTTTTTAAAGATTTTATTTATTTGACACAGAGAGATCACAAGTAGGCAGAGAGGCAGGCAGAGAGAGAGAGAGAGAGAGGAGGAAGCAGGCTCCCTGCTGAGCAGAGAGCCCGATGCAGGACTCAATCCTAGAACCCTGAGCTCATGACCTGAGCTGAAGGCAGAGGCGTTAACTCACTGAGCCACCCAGGTGCCCCTGTTTATCTGTTTTTAAGAAACATATCTAGCAATTAGATGGGACCAGTCTGTTGTAGGTGGAATTCCAGTCTCACCACTTTCTTGTGTAGAACTTTGAGCACATATTCTTAATGTTTCTAACTCTGTTTTTTTTTTTTTCACTGATAAATTGTAGACTTAATATATAACCACTAGGAATGTTATAAAAATTAATAAAAAAGACATGTAACATAATAAAGAGTGCTTGGCACTCATTAAATGTTTAATGAATGCTAACTAATAATATTATTGTTGCCAATTGTGTTAGGCATGCATAAATGACAGTTTAAATGGAATGGATATAGATATGCTTAATTAAACATCAAGAACATGGTTGTAGACTATTAGGATGTGTCAATTTACCAAACATTAACTAATTTTAGAATACTGGATTTGTGCCAATTATTAATCTTTGGTGCACTGATGTAGTTAATATTGTCTTTTGTAGGTCTGTGTTTTTCAAAGGAAGCATTATATTTTAGAAATTTTTTATTCATTTTTGTAGAAATATATACCAAGATGCCATGAAAGGGGAAAATAATAAATGTTCTACAAGTCAGTGTCTTATTTTATCACAATGTTTTTAAGTAAAATTTATATGATTAAAAAGTGATAAAATATTGTTCACATATTTTGTCTCTCTTTGTCTTTTACTCATTCAAAACATAGTAGTGAAATGCTTAAAATTCTTATATAACTACATTTATTACAAATATTAACTAGAAATGAATGGTCACAATTACTTATTCACTTTATATTTAGCACATGAAGAAGGTTACAACTGTAGGCAGAAAGATTTTCTCCACATTTTGAAAATTAAGGGAATAGCTTATTTGGAGATTTGGTAGAAGTATTGTTTAAGAAACTATTAAAATTGGAACCATGAAATTGTAGCATCAAGTCAGACATTTCATCTGGCTAGGATATCCCTGAAGATGTAGGATAAATATCTAATTTCTACCTGGAGGTTTATGTGGTAAAACCCTTTCCTGGGCAATCAGTTAAACCCCACACTGTACATATCACATTTTGATAAGTATAATTAAGTTTGATCAGCTTTCCTTATACTCCTAAGTATTTTAGTTTGTATATTTGCCATATTATTCTAGTGAGGCTTTGAGCTTTGCTGAAGCTCAGAGGGGTCTGTGGTACACACAAGACTAAGAACTCTTGGAGTGGAGACTATGAATATCACCACTGAAACCTGGTTATCTGATTTGAACGCAGCTCTATACCACTTACTGGGCTTCTGGTTTGGGATAAGTTTGTCAATTTCTATCCTGGTTTTCTCATCATTCTTTTAGTAGAGTTTGCAAGTAAGCAGCCTGCATACCCAACATGTTTTTTGTCTTTCCTCAAAGGTTTATAAAGAAAAACTAATTTGATAAAATGAGATAGTGGTAGATTTCAAAACAAAATAGAGCTTGATAGATTTTCTTTAAAAAATGGAAGAAAAACAAACCTGCTTACATTAGGCCAGAATTCTAAACTGTAGGTGAGTTTTTAGACTGGGCTAATACCAGAGATCTCATCTGTTTTGTCTTGCACACTAGTACACTCCCTCCCCATTCATGCATATTACCCCGGCAGTTTATGATTCCTAATAAAGAAATTAAGATGTGTATTATGTCTTTTCTATCACCACATCTACCACTTTTCTTCCAGCTCTAACCTTCACCTTGACACAATCTACTCTTGTCCCTAACTTCTGATGGTTCATTCTCAACAAACATATAGCATTCATTGTATCTCCTTGGGTCACTGATACTTCTACAGATTATTCTTCTATAAGATTTTAAGCCAAACTGGATTATTAAAAAGTCAGTTATACTTCTTTTTCTTTTTTTAATATTTTATTATTGTGTTATGTTAGTCACCATAAAATACATTACTAGTTTTTGATGCAGTATTCTAAGATTCATTGTTATCTTCTTCTTCTTTTTAAGATTTTATTTATTTATTTGACAGAGAGAGACACAGCAGGTGGGGGAACACAAGCAGGCAGAATAGGAGAAGGAGAAACAGGTTTCCTGCTGAGCAGGGAGCCTGATTTAGGGCTCGATCCAAGGACCCTGGGATCATGACCTGAGCTGAAGGCAGACACTTAACAAATGAGCCACCCAGGCACCCTGTCTTCTTCCCCTTCTTCTTCTTCTTCTTCTTTTTTAAAATGCCTTTCTTCTCCTATGTTCTGATCTTCTGACTGTACTCCAGTAGAAATCTGCTTTTGGTCACCTGTATTTCATTTTACACTGGAGAGCTATTTTAGATCTTCCAAATGCATTTTTAATTGTAGGAAGATAGGACTGGCCTCTTCTTGAAATAGGTAAATAGTCTAGTAATAGTCAACAGAGAGATGACATTATCTTAAGTAGTATTTCCCACCTTTGTCAAACAGGTGCCACCTTAATCTCCTCCCTCAGTATAGATATTCCCAGAAATGTTTTTTTCATTTGTTTTTGTGTTTGTTTGAGGGCCTATGCTCTGTCCTTTGGAAACACAATAAAACATTACCCTTACCTTTAAAGAGATTCTATCTAATCACAGAAAAATAATCACAATGCAGTGTCATAATGGCCATGATGTAGATTTGCATACAATAATATAGGAACTTAGGAAAAGGCATGTCCAAATATGCCTGCAGAGTCAGAGAAATCTTCTTGAAGATAGTGCTGAATCTGAGACTTGAAAGCAAAGTTGGGGGCAAAGTATGCCACTGGGAAGGAACAGCATGGGCAAATGCAGAGAGAAACACAAATACCTAGTGAACTCAGGAGTTGCATGTGATTAACTTTTTCTAGAGAACAAATTATTAGGTTAGCAGTAGTAGAAAGAGATTGTAATGAAAAAAAAAAAAAAAAAGTGGCCAGAGCCTTGGAAAGAATGAGGAAGCACTGAATAATTGAGGGAAGACTCGAAGCAAAAGGCCAGCTTTTACCCAGTTCTTGTGAAAACTTTTTATAGCCTTCTCAGGTCATCTGATGAAAGTTTTGTCTCATTTTTTCTCCAGTGGATAACAGGGTACTAAACTTATAGTCTGCACATGAAGACTACAGTGGAGCTACAGAAGAAAAGTTATCCTCATTCTTATCTCTTTATGATCTTTCCTGTAAAATTGTGAATTTGTTTAC
The DNA here is from genome assembly GCF_011764305.1 of Mustela putorius furo. Classification (NCBI taxonomy): domain Eukaryota; kingdom Metazoa; phylum Chordata; class Mammalia; order Carnivora; family Mustelidae; genus Mustela; species Mustela putorius. The sequence goes on from NW_025422045.1 coordinate 14,605,868, forward strand.
TTAACCAGAATACTGAATCTTTTAAGTGTAATTGGCTTATAAGGTTATCAGGTGAGGTGACTTGGAACTGTTAGCTCAGCAATTTCTGGAAATAGGTACCTCCTTTTACCTCCTCTCTTCTTTTCCCATCATCTTGCATCTTAAATCTATGTCCCAGAATATCTTCTCCTCCCATACCCTGAAGTAAGCTTACTGGCTTATTGATGTCAGTTCTGGAATGCGTTTTGGTGTATTTGCATTGAGGGGATGCCATGCAAGTTGGTGGAAAGAAACCTTTAGATTAAGGTGACAGAGAGTACCTGGAGAGGGAGCAGGAAGGATTATAGGACAGGGGCATACACGGTTCAGCACTTGTCTCTGCAAAGGTGAAATATTCTGATTTGATGCTGATTTTAACATTGTTCACTTTACTATTGATGAAGATGATATATGTATTTATTCTCAAATATTTATTACTAAAAGCTTAAAATGTAACAGACTTCATTTTATGTATCACAGATAAAACACTAATGTGGTTAGGGAATATACAATAACAAATTATTACAATGTATAGTAGGACATGAATCATCTGAACCTTGCTTACCTCCTTAGCCCTATTTTGCATTCCTTTCCCTCTTGAACACTCATTTTATTCTTCTTCCCATGTGCCATAATCCATTCTTTTGAGGCCTTTAGACATGCTATTTTATCTGCTTAAATTGTTACAACAACACTACAAAGGATGTGTCAGGAGGTAAAAGTGTAGCTTTTATATGCAATTAAAGTGAAGTTGTTATCAGTCCAAAACAGACTGCTATAACAAAAAGTTTTTTGAAAGCCTATGGTATACCCACAGATAATAAAATCTGTAGCAATATAAGAAAATATAAAGGGAAAATAATCAAAATATACCATTGCAAAAAAGCAGCACATCGATAATGAAGATGATGAGAGGAAGAGGAACAAAAGAAACTACAAAACAGAAAAAAATTAAGGAAACAGTAAATCCTTATCTAAAAATAATTACTTTAAATGTAAATAGATTAAACTCACCAAACAAAAGACATAGGGTCACCAAAGGGATAAAAAGCAAGATCCAACTATATGCTCTCTATAAGGTATCTGCTTTAGATAAAGGACACACACACACAGGCTCAAAGTGAAAGGATGGAAAAATACATTTCATTCAAATGGTAACCAAAAGAAAGGAGGAGTATGCTTATATCAGAAAAAAATAGATTTTAATAAAAAATAAAAAATAAAATAAATTTTAAGTCAAAAACTGTCACAAGAGGAAAGAAGGTCATTATGTAATGCTAATGGGTCAATTCAACAGGAAGAGGTTACAATTAGGAATATATATGCCCATGACAACACCTAACTAAATATATAAAGCTAGGGGTTCCTGGGTGCTCAGTGGGTTAAAGCCTCTGTCTTCGGCTCAGGTCATGATCCCAGGGTCCTGGGATCGAGCCCCACATCAGGCTGCTCGGCAGGGAGCCTGCCTCCCCCCACCACCCACCTGCCTCTCTGCCTACTTGTGATTTCTGTCTGTCAAATAAATAAATAAAAATATTTTTAAAAATAAATATATAAAGCTAATATCAGCAGGTCTGAAGGGAGAAATAGATAGCAACACAATAAAGAAGACTTCAATACCCTAAATGATAATGGATAGATGATCCAGACTAAATATGAGTAAGGAAACAGCAGGTGCTGGACCTAACAGACATATACAGAACATTTCACCCAGTAGGACCAGAATATACATTTTTCTCAAGTGCACGTGAAACACTCTCCAGAAGAGATCACATGCTAGGTCACAAAACAAGTCATTACAAATTTAAGAAGACTGAAATCATCCCAAGCATCTTTTCCAACCACACTGGAATGAAACTAGAAACCAATACCAAAAGGAAATGGAAAAATTCACAAATATGTGTAAATTAGCATACTTTTAAACAACTATTTTATAAAAAAAGAAAATCAGATATTAGAACATATCTCATAACATATGAAAATGAAAACACAACTACCAAAATTTATAGGATGCATATTTTCCTGGATTTCCAGGATTATTTAAAGAATATCAGGGCGCCTGGGTGGCTCAGTGGGTTAAGCCGCTGCCTTCGGATAGGGTCATGATCTCAGGGTCCTGGGATCGAGTCCCGCATCGGGCTCTCCGCTCAGCAGGGAGCCTGCTTCCTCCTCTCTCTCTCTCTGCCTGCCTCTCTGCCTACTTGTGATCTCTCTCTGTCAAATAAATAAATAAAATCTTAAAAAAAAAAAAGAATATCAAACCAGAGTCCCTTTTCCTATAGATTCTGACATTCACAATTTCTCTTGACTTTTAGGAAGTTTTATACTTGAACTACCACAGGATAAAATGAATTGACAATTAAAGGTCCTACACATGATGATAGTGCTTGATCTGATATAATCAAATCAGAGGTTTGTACAAGGTCCATAATTAATGGCAGAATTTGATGGGGGCAGAATTTGACAGAGGCAACTACTTATCTCTGAAATCCTCTCTACCTCAACATTTCTGTGATTACTATGATACCATCAAAGAACAGTGGAATATAACAACAAAAAAAAAGATTTAGAAAAACGTAAATACTATAAAAATTATACCAAATCATTGCTTCTAACTGTGCTCTAAGTCAAATGCTATGGCAGATACAAAAAAAAAGAAACAAACATATGAATAATAACAACAAAAACAAGGGCAAAATTTCTGTTTTTAAAATGCTTATAAATTACAAGAAGATGACACAGACTTAATGGTTAAGTAACTATCTAAAGAATGTGTAAAATTAATAATGCAGGAAATATTAGCTCTGAAAAAAGTAAAGAGAAGTTAATAAAAGAATTGAAAAATCCTCCTCTGAAGAGGTGGGGCTTAGGTTAAACCTTGAAGGGGTGTGTTATAAAGTTGTACTACGTCTCAGTTCTAAAACCATTACAATTGTTTGAAATGCAAACTATAACATCATCTTCTAAGTAGGTTTTCAGGAACAAAATGGGGTGGGGGGAGCACAAACTGATAACTGACCAGAAAAAATGGCACATGAAACAAATCACTTTTGGTGAAGTTTTTGTTAATAAAGTGTCAAAAATCCCCCGCTACATCATCAGCATTATCAAATGAAAGGCCACGTTCCTGATTATCCTCGTGATTCCTATAATGAGCAGGGGACAGTGGTTCTTTGAGCAGGAACAATGGGAGAGAAATACATCTAAAGGGATTTTGGTACCAGGAACCCTGTTTGGGGCTGATGGCTCACTGCTGTAGCTCATCCAGTCTCAAACAAATCTCAGTTTTATTCTGTATGTGTACATTTAATTTTTGAACATTTGAACATTAAATATTTGATATCCTTATATACATTTATTCCTGGTTTCATTTATTCGACTGTAATTAGAGATCAACTTGTGAAACAGGCTCAACAGAGGTAAATAGGGAACAGGTTATCTTACTCAAAAAATAAAAAAAAAAAAAGAAGAAGAAAAAAAATTGCTCTACTGCACCACACTACACACAGTTTCAATTAGGCTACTGACTCTTCGAGGTGAAGAAATCGGCATCATAAAATAAGATTATTTCCTGAAATTTTTTGCTAGGTTTATCTTTACAGTGGACTGTCGAGACTCAGTGTGAGGTTTCTTTCTCATAGCAATGAAATGATAGGTAAAAAGCATGCTCAGATAACTTATTGTCAGCAAAGAATATGAGGCAAGGAGGGAGAGCACTGTGTAGGTGGAGGGCTTAGAATAGAGAGTCCTTTCCTCAAATTTTCTTAGGTTGATGCTTATGCCAACCATCTAGATTTTGTCTTTGGGGTTAATTTCCCATGTTATTTTCCTAATACTTGGAATTTTATTTTAAAGCACATGTCAATTTCCCTATAATGAAACTCATGACATTTATATGGCTATAATTCTATCCCTGTGTATGTTAAGATGCTAATCTGGAGCACAAATTATGTAGTCTGACAAAAAATATGTAACATTCCTTACCCTGATCAGCCAACCATATGCTATGGATCAGAATGAAATATGAAAGACCCAATGTAGAAACTTGATCTAATCAAGTGTTGAGAAGGTGGGAGAACAGATTTATAATATTCAGACAGTCAAAAATAAGCTAAAGGTATTTTTTTTTTACTAGCGTTAATTCATCAGTAGATCTCTCAAGTGACCATTAAACATATTACTAAACTGAAGTGGTTGTACTGCATCACAAGAAACACATTTAAGTTCCTCGCGTATAGATCCTTTACTTCTTTGGTTAGGTTTATTTCCAGGTATCTTATGGTTCTTGGTGTTATAGTAAATGGAACTGATCCTCTCATTTCCCTTTCTAAATTTTCATTGTTAGTGTATAAGGAAGCAACTGATTTCTGTGCATTGATTTTGTATCCTGCCACATTACTGAATTGCTGTATGAGTTCTAGTAGTTTGGGGTGGAGTCTTTTGGGTTTTCCATATAAAGTGTCATGTAATCTGCAAAGAGAGAGAGAGTTTGACTTCTTCTTTGCCAAACTGAGTACCTTTTATTTCTTTTTGTTGTCTGATTCTTCTAGCATGATGTTGAACAATAGTGGTGAGAGTGTGCGCCCTTGTTGTGTTCTTGATCTCAAAGGGAAGGCTGTCAGCATTTCCCCATTGAAAATGATACTTGCTGTGGGTTTTTCATAGATTCTATGAATTTGAGGAATGTTCCCTCTATCCCTATACTTTGAAGCATTTTAATCACAAAGGGATGCTGTATTTTATCAAATGCTTTTTCTGTATCAGTTGAGAGGACCAATGGTTCTCTCTTTTTGGTTCTTCTCTTATTGATTTGTTCTATCACATTGATTTATTTGTGAATGTTGAACATTGCATCCCAGGGATAAATCCTACCTGGTCATGATGGGATAATCTTATTAATGTATTGTTGGATGGATCCTATTAGCTAGGATTTTTTTTTAAAGATTTTATTTATTTATTTGACAGAAAAAGACAGAGAGAGAGAGATCACAAGTAGGCAGAGAAGCAGGCAGAGAGAGGGGGAAGCAGGCTCCCTGCTGAGCAGAGAGCCTGATGCAGGACTTGATCCTAGGGCCCTGAGATCATGACCTGAGCTGAAGGCAGAGGCCTACCCCACTGAGCCACCCAGGCACCCTGTTAGCCAGGATCTTGTTGAGAATCACAAATGACACTACAAACAAAGGACTGATATCCAAGATCTATAAAGAACTCCTCAAACTCAACACATAAAAAAACAGATAATCATATCTAAAAGTGGGCAGAAGATGTGAACAGACACTTCTCCAAAGAAAACATAGAAATGGCTAACAGATGCATGTTCATAGCAGCAATGGCCACAATCACCAAACTGTAGAAAGAGCCAAGATGCACTTCAACAGATGAAGGGATAAAGAAGATATGATCCATATATACAATGGAGTATTATGCCTCCATCAGAAAGGATGAATACCCAACTTTTGTATCAACATGGACCCGACTGGAGGAGATTTTGCTGAGTTAAATAAGTCAAGCAGAGAAAGTAAATTATCATATGGTTTCACTTACTTGTGGAGCATAAGAAATAACATGGAGGACATTAGGAGAAGGAGAGGAAAAGTGAATTGGGGTAAATTGGAGGGGGAGATAAAGCATGAGAAACTGTCCACTCTGAGAAGCAAAGTGAGGGTTTTGGAAGGCAGGGGGGTGGGATGATGGGTGAGCCTGGTGGTGGATCTTAAGGAGGGCACATATTACATGGAGCACTGGGTGTGGTGCATAAACAATGAATCTTGGAACACTGAAAAAATAAAATAAGATTTAAAGAAAAAAAAGAAACATTTAAGAGTATCCCATTTTGACTTTACTAAATCCAATAACCTTTTAAATAATTTGAACAAGTGATAATTGCAATTTACAGTTGTATAGATTTAGTACACAGACTACTGAGTCAATATAGTTAAGATATTTATTCATTTATTTATGATTTTACATATTTACCCTGCTATACATCCAACCCCCCATCCGTCTGTTTGTCCATTTATCTGCTCTTCCATTCCCTTAATGATTGTTTTATCTTTTAAATCTTTACAATATGTTTATACCATTGGCTATCTCTATATATTCAACTGTCTTTATCTAAACCCAACCTAGTATAATATCACAATATTATGCAAACTTTGAAAATGGCAGGCTGTTGGATAATTATTTGTGGTTACAGTTAGTCCACTTATATGCATTAAACATTTTTCCTATGTGCAACTCTCAGAATGACAATGACCAAATTCTCTTGAAGATAACCTAGACCTTGTTCAGTTGAGAGAGACATAGATGGAGCGAGACAGAGAGAGAGAAGACAGGCACATTCTAGGACAGACTCTGTCATCATATAGATGTATGAACTTGGGAAAGTTACTTTATTCCCTGATTCTCAATTTCATCATCTTAAAATAAATAGATACTGATAGATGATTTCTATGTTCTAAAAACTCCAGTTATTAACTATATCAAATATGTTGAAAGACTACTATTTCATAGGTTCCTTAAGTCAAATACTGTGTTTAACCAGGGTGAAAATGGCAAAGATCCTATAGGACATTACTAATTATAAGATACATTTTGATTATAAAAACAATACAACTAACATAGTTCCAAAATAACTTGTTACTGCTTAGAAAATAAAGATACATCTCTATTTGCAGATGAATGACCTAATTAGCATGACCATGAAAAAGCTGTGTCCTTGGGTCTTAGTTTCATCTTCTAGAATGGGAGTGTGGCTGGAATTTGCTGTATAACACATATTAATATTTAATATATATATAAGACTACAGGAATTTTCTGGAGTTAACTATACTGTTTTAAAATTGGATAATCCTCTAGGGAACTTAGGGACAGAATATATATAAGATACATTATTACTCTCATCAAAGATGGGTTATAAAAACATTAAATACCAAATATTTTTACTTACAAAAACCTTCCACTTTTCCTGACTTTCAAACCAAAATAATCCATTCATTAGCACCTTTGTCAGCAATAAAAAGATCTCATTGTAACTTCAGTGTATAGGCTACTATACTAGGTGTTGGTGCTTTCTCATTTGCCTCTTTTCTTAGAGGTTATTACAAGAGACTGGGAGGAAAATCTACCCTTAAAGCATGCCTATGTCTCAGGGGAAGGAATACTCAAATAAATGTTTACATCTGACAGAAGCTGAATGTTAAAAAGTGGATCTCTGTGTGGTAAATGCTGAGTATAGGTTTGATGGTGCCCTGTAGTTAATGTTATATTGTATGAGGAACAATTAACATGACCAGAACTCAGTAAGTGCTGAGACTGATTACATAAACAGTTCTGCCATAAACTTATCAGTTTCTGCAGTAGCATCACTTTGTTGATCAACTGAATGAGGAGGATAAATGCAGAGCAAGTATTTAATTTTTGTATGAGGAAATCAAGGGGTAAGATCAGTCTTCCTAGACTTAAAGATATGTCTGCTAAGTTTTATCATGGAATCCTTGACATCTTTATTTCTAAGGGTATAGATCACTGGATTCAAGAGGGGAGTGAAAATGGTATAAAATACTGAGAGCACTTTGTCTATTGGGAAGTTTGTGAAAGGCCATACATAGATGAAAATGCATGGGCCAAAGAAAAGGGTCACAACAGTGAAGTGGGCACTGCAAGTAGAAAGTGCTTTAGAGGACCCACCAGAGGAACGTTGCCGAACAGTGACCAGGATTATAGTGTAGGAAATCACCAAGAGGACAAAACACACCAGGGCAATCATGCCACTGGTTGAGATCATGAACACTCCCAGAATGTATGTGTCTACACAGGCAAGTTTGATCACCAAGGGGAGGTCACAAAAGAAGCTATCCACTTCATTGGGTCCACAGAAAGGCAGATTGACAGTAAATGCTAACTGACTCATAGCATGGAAGATGCCAACAATCCATGAAAGTGTTACAAGCCCAACACACATTCTTCGGTTCATAATGGTTAAGTAACGTAAAGGTTTACATATAGCCACGTACCTATCAAAAGACATAGATATCAGCAGTACAATCTCAGCACCCCCTAACAGATGCAGGAAAAAAATCTGAGTGATGCATCCTTCAAAAGAGATGGTTTTGTGCTCACTGAGGAAATCTGCAATCATTTTGGGGGTGGCGAATGAAGCCAGAGACATGTCAATGAAGGAGAGATTGCCCAGCAAAAAGTACATGGGTGAGTGAAGGCGTGGCTCTGACAGGATGGTGAGCACAATAAGAAGGTTACCCAGTACAGTGGCTGCATATACTATGGAGAAAAACAGGAAATAGAAGATCTGGAGTTCCCAAGAACTGGAGAGACCCTGTAGTATGAATTCAGTTATGACTGACTGATTATTCCAGGCCATTCAGTCTCATTTCTGGAAGGACTCTGACATTTCCAGTGGGAGGAGAACTAGGAAAAAATACAGTGATCAAATCCAAAATGAGATTTTTTTTTTGCATGAAATAATTTAGTGGCAGTCCACTACCAAATAGTTCCCTGTTTTATCACTTCCCTGCTCACAGTAGTCAAATATTTCCCCATGGACTTTCCAGATATCTTACTTGATTCAACTGAAGATTAATTCTTAAGACTTAGAAATTTGCTTTTAAGACGAAAATCTTCATGAAAGAAATAAAAATTCAGCTATTTGAAGACTTACTCCTCCCTTTATAAAATACATAAAGAAAATTCACAGCTAACTTCCAACAAGTTTTGAAGGGAGAGGGAATGGTAGCCTTTTTCAAAACATCATGATGACTGAAGGACTGGAGTGAACAACATTTGAGAATTATGATAGATGATTAATGGGAAAACAAAAGTGGAAAGGAATGTGGGCACTGTTCCTTACAGTGATTAGGATGAAGGAACAGAAATAAGGGGAGGGGAAATGGCTATGGAGAAACATGGTATGTTCTGATTTTCCAATGGAGATTGTCCAGAATAAAAATGAAACAGACTTTCATTTTCAGTTCTTCATTCCAATTATGCAGACATGAATGGCCCCTGTTCCAAATCATCAAGACCAAAAATTTTCCAAGGTTGGTGAACATTATGTAGCTAGAGTCTGAAGGTTTCATACATTTCCAAGTATATTTTATATTGAAAGGCCATCAAGTAACATGCAGCCTGAAATCAGATATTTTTTAATTGCTAGGTTTTATAGACTTTCCTCAAAGCGGTTTGAAGCAGAAAACTCTTCTTGTTTCAGGAGTTCACTTGAAACAAATAGGAGACAGGTTTATATATAGACGGAAGAGGATATGGTGAAGCTAGGAGAAGTTAGATAATACTATATGCCTCAAAAGTTAAAACTAGATTTCTTAGGTAAACGATTTTCTACTGAGATCTGAGACACTATGACTGCACTGAAAGCCAACTGAGAGGATGTATACTTAAGATTCATGACAAATTCCTTTCATGTTGCCAGAAAACAGCTTTTTTTTTTCCTTTCTCAAAACCCTGCCATAAGTATATTTTAAATGAACTGTTCTAAGACTAAACCAATTTTTACATACAATTACCTGTACTTGTTGGCTTTTTTCCCCTCTGAAGTTTGGGTGTCCCTTCTTTAATCCCACATTGTTCTTCCAAATTTATCCATTCCAGAAACTTTCAGATTTGTTTCTGCACCCACATACCTGGTATTAAAATGGATGTTACAGCTCTCACTTAAATTGGCGTAGCAGAAATAGCAGCAACCTAAGATTCAGAAAATGTGAATTCAAATCTTGTCCTAGATAATTTACAAAATCAACTGGTGCCTTGATTATTCATAAATAATATAAGTGGGTTGATCTGGATGATTTAAAGATCCTTTCCATGCACATATTAATACTGAAAAATTTAGCTAGTACCTACAAACAATGACAATTGCTCCAGAGTGACCTCAGATCAATACTGCACCTTATTTCTAGGTAAAGGAGGCTCACAATCCTTGGGACCTTTGTATTTATAATGTCTCTATTAGTAAGAATTGATTCGGCAAATTACATGTCATGAAGAAGACCAGCAGCTGTTTGGGGAATAAACAGATATTCCAGTTGCAGTGAGAGTTATTAAAACACTCAAGTTAGTTTTGTCAGAATTAAAGATGGATCACAAAATACTGTGATTGTTCTTAAGTGCTTTATGTACTCTGTATAGATATTGTGGGGCAGGAAGCCATAAAGGATAACTACTTTTTTTCTTGGACCACAGCAAAGTCAAATAAGATCTATTAATTTGACTTGTGGAATTACAAATGTTATCTCTCTGTTCCTCCACTAATTTTTAAGAATAAGGGCTATGTTTCTCTGTTTGGAGAAAAATTTATACTGTAAATAATAGAATCAATAGTGGTTGAGAGTTTAGGTTTTATAATATTCACTGGAATAATTACAGAGTAGGGGAAGAAAGGAGAATGAAAAATGAAGAAATAGCTGACACATTCTAAATATATAAAGGACAGTGAATGGTTATCAAGTCCTTAGTATCTCTACATAATCAGCATAATAACCCATACAATTCAGATGACTATTAACTATTTCTCTATTAACAATAAATTTTAAAATATTTACATAGTGCCTAGCTTGTACTCATAAGGTAAAAGAAAATAATCTGGTGAAACTACATTATATGCAGCTGTTATAATATCAAGAGCACTGATGTCAGATTTGGAGGCTTGGGTTCACATCACAGGGTGAGATTTTACTATATTACCTTGAATACATTACCACATTATTTTGCATTTTAATTTATTCATTTGTAATGAGAAATATAAAACATAATCAGCTTCAGAAAAAATACTGTTTTTTTGCAGTGAATTTTAAGTGAAATAATACTAATTTCAAAAGACAGGCTAATCAAAACCACCTCACACCTGTTAGAATGGCTATTGTTAAAAAAAAGATAGATAATAAGTGTTGCCTAAGATGTAGAGAAAATGGAACTCTGGCACACCACTGCTGGTAATGTAATTGATTCAGTCACTTGGAAAACAATAGGCAGGTTCCTTAAGAAATCAAAAACAGAACTACCGTAAATGCTGTAGCGATGTCACTTCTGAGGATATACACAAAAGAAATGAAATCAGGATCTTTAAGAGATATAACACTCCTATATTCAATGTATCATTATTCACAATAGCCAAGATATAAAACAACTGAAGTATCAGTCAACAGATGAATGGATGAAGAAGATGTGGTATATATATACAGAGGAATATTATTCAGCGAAGAGAAAGAAGGAAATTCTGCCATTTGCAGTAACATGGGTGGACCCTGACAGCATTAGGCTAAGTGAAATAAGTTAGAGAAAGAAAAGTGTTACATGGTATCACTTACATGTAAAAATCTAAAAAAGTGGAACCTATAAAAACAGAGTAAAATGGTGGTTACCACGGATTGGAGAGTGGGGGAAATGGGGAGATGTTGGTCAAAAGGTACAACTTTCATTTATAAGACAAGTATGTTTTGTGGATCTAATGTAGAGTGTGGTATTATAGTTAATACTGTGTTACATACTTGGAGGTTGCTGAGAACACATTCTCAATTTTCTCACCACAAGAAGAAATGGTAAGAGCACCTGGGTGACTCATGATCTCAGGGTCCTGGGATGGAGCCCAGCATTGGGCTCTCTGCTCAGCAGGGAGTCTGCTTCCCTCTCTCTCTGCATGCCTCTCTGCCTACTTGTGATCTCTGTCTGTCAAATAAATAAATAAAATCTTAAAAAAAAAGAAATGGTAATTATATGAAGTGATGGAAGGTTAGGTAACTCTGTGTTGGTAATCATTTTACAATATATAAATGCATCAAATCAACAAGATGTATTACCTCAAACTTACATAATGATATATATTAATTACATCTGAGTAAAACAAAAAAAATTAAAAATAAAAAGGACATGAACCCTGTAGATTTTTAAAATGTATTATAGACGGCACGGATTGCATAGAGCACTGGGTGTGGTACAAAAATAATGAATACTGTTATGCTGAAAATAAACTTAAAAAAATTAAAAATATATCTTCTATTAAACCCTAGTGACTAAAAAATAAACTACAAACCAAAATTAGAGATTTTCTTAAAATTCATGATAATAAATATATAACATCTCTGAATCTATAAAGAATATTTAAAATTTTGATCAGAGGAAACTGTATAGCTTTAAATACATATCAAAAATGAATTAAATTCCCAACTCAAAATTTAGGAAAAGAATATAGCATAAGCCAAAATAAAACAAAGCTGAAGAAATTAATGAAATAGCTAAGAGGAATAGAATTTAGTTATAAATCAAAATCTCAGTTCTGTAAAAAAGCTTCTTTGAATATATCTCGGTTGTTAGTTTTTACTTAGATTAGGAACTCTATCAGTCAGAAATCAGTTTAGGAAGCAGAGCCACTACACATTATACACATTATACACATTATAGGATAAGGGATTTAAACATAGAAATCAGACTTGAACAATTGTGGAAGGACCTGCAGAAGTGAAAATATGAAATGAGTAGTTGCAGAATGAGAGGCAACACCAACAATTCAATCTAAGAAACCAAGCCCATCTAGCTAATGAAGTAGGGTCATACAAAAGAAGCTGGTAAACAATTATGTGACGTTGTTCCTTCTGTACATAAGCAACAAAGCACGTGGTCATGTCTTGTGGCTACTATAGATCCTCAAATCCAGCAGTCAGGAAAAGGAATTTGGTGTCAGAGAGCAAAATAAGTAGGAACATGTTGGCATGTCTGCTGCATCTGCATGTTATCTAATGTATAATGATCAGAGCATAGTGGCTACTGCTTTATGCTGACTCTCACATCTCAAACAAATTTCCTTTTAATACTAACCCAGAAACCTGCAGGGAAGGAAACTGAGGGAAATGCAGTTCTTACATAACCATGCTGACAACAGAAAAATGCAGTATACTTAACCCAGTCTACAGGAGAAACTCAAAAAGAATTAAATTTATTAGGGAGTTTGCCTGGTGCTAGAACTTCTAGGATGAGTTATTTGATGCTCAGCTGGAGTAGCTTAAAATGGATGGGGACTCTCTCTTTCTACATGGTATGTTATATCCAATAGCCTTAACTTATTTACACACATGATGGATATAAAAGCTGCATGGCTCAGCTCTGGAACTCAAGCAACAATCCCATAGCCACTTTTCATTGTGCAGGGCAATTTATAGGGTCAACAAAGATTCAAGGGGTTAGGCAACAAACAAACAAACAAACATTTATTTGAAGGAGATGTAAAATAGTCTGGTTACTGTTTTCCGTATGTCACTACCCACTCTCTGGACACAGTTATTTACATTCCTCCCAGATAGAAAACCTGCCCACTCAATTGCAAGACCCCCAAAGTCCCATGCAATAATGTCATGATATTTTCATTGTACTCTCTCCAGATGTACATGTAGCTCCTTGGGTGCAGATATTCTTAATATGGGTATTTCTGAACTTCTCTATTCTTAACAAACTCAACAATATAGTGATGAGACTATAATCAGTTAATGGGTGTGGCAATGCAAAAAGAAGAGATAGAAGACAAAGCAGGCCTTGGCCCACAGCTATTCTGAAATATTTCTGAGTACATTTCATCAGCTTCCCTGACTCAAGGGTCAGGAAATATTTCCTGACTTGGGCCTGCTTCTGCCTCCCTGGGGTAGTTCTCTCATTTACCGAATTAAGTGGCTCTTGGCTCCAAACTATGAATCATTTTCCTTTTTCCATAGGAAATGGCCTATATTTTCTGCTGAGTAGTTCCCATCAGCCTACTTCAGGTCTACAAAAATGTGGAGCCCCAGAGGTCTCTTTTAATTCACATTTGTTTTATTTTATTTATTTACTTATTTATTTATTTTAAATATTTTATTTATTTATGTGACAGACAGAGATCACAAGGAGGCAGAGACGCAGGCAGAGAAAGAGAGAGGGGGAAACAATCTCCCTGCTGAGCAGAGAGCCCCATGTGGGGCTCGACCCCAGGACCCCAGGATCATGACCCAAGCCAAAGGCAGAGGCTTTAACCTACTGAGCCACACACACAAAATAATAATAATAATAATAATAATTATTATTATTATTATTATTACTATTATTCACATTAGTAACACATCTTTCAAAATGTTGTGGGCTCTCTATGTAACAGATGGTATTTACAAGAAGGATAAAGAGAGGGAAAGGGTAGATCAAATGTGCATAGCATCAGGGAAAGAGGGAAAGGAAGAGAGGAGTAAAATATAGTTACTAATATAGGACTCTCTGGATTGTAGTGTAATGTTTAGGGGTTTATATTTGGGTTTTAAAGTTCCAGCACAAGGGGCAATGTTGAATATTTGGAGCTTAGGCAGGGGTAGCAAAAGCAGTTAATGAGTATTACTAGTAGCATTACTAGTTCCCAAAATATATTTTATTAAGTTAAAAATTGTATTAAAAATTATACTTGGCATACCTGGAATAATTTAACCCCAATTATGAAAGGAGTGTACCTTTTATTACCACTAATTAAAAATACAGTGGTCAAAAAGAGGCTAACCAAGAATTTGATATCAACCAATGGAGAACTACCAAAGAAAAGTGGCGTATCTTGCATCCCATTACAATTATTTCACATTTCTCGTTTCCGTTTCCTTTTTTTTTTTTTAAAGGTCTACTCAGTTTACTTATCCTCTAGCCAATTTAAGCACTTCGTGTATTTCTAGGAATCTGTTCATTTCACCTATGTAATTTATTAGCATACAATTATTCAGAGTATTTATTGTAATTTTTCTTTTTATTTCTGTAAGGTTAGTACTGGTATCCCTTGCTGAGTTATATTTGTCGTTTGACTCTTATCTCCTTTCCTCTTTGTCAATCTAGGTAATCATTATCAGTTATGTTGATTTTTTTAAAGAACATTTTGGTTTTATTCATTTTGCCTATTATGTTACTACTCTGTATCTCATCAGTTTCTGCACTAATCTTCATTTAGTTGCTTTTCCTTGCATTAAGTTTTGTCTTTTTTTTTTTTTCAGTGTCTTAAGGTGGAAGATGAGGTTATTCATTTGAGATGTTTATTCTTTTTTAAAATTTCTGTAAATTTGCGTGGGAGAAACAAGATGGCAGGGAAATAGGAGGAGGCGCCGTTTCAACCTGTACCCTAAAGTGAGCTGATTACCTACCAAAGAACTCTGATTACCCATGAAATCAGCCTGAGATCAGAATTATACACGTCTGGATCTCTACGGGGGCAGAAGACGCCAGTGGACAGGTAAAGTGGAGTGGGAACATCAGACTGATATCGGAAGATAAACAAAAGGGGGAGAGAGTCACCAGAGGTGATTCATTGGAAAGTAATACCCCAGTATGAGAGTTCCCTGTGTCTGGGGACCAGTATTAGCTTGGAGTCTGGTTGAAAACACTCAAAAAGAGCAAAGGGTCACGGGGGGAAATTGTGGGAATCAGGGTGGTTAGGGACAGGGGCTTAAGTCCCTGGACCCAGGACAGCTACCCCTGACACTGAGCCAGAGAGAGTGCAGCGGAGAAACCAGGTCTTGGTCCCTGAGCCACCAGTGTGCCTGAGAACACATGGGGTCTGGCTCCCATGAGGGGCTGGGAGCCTCACCAGCCAGCAAATGTACAGCCTTTTTGCACACTCCACACAAGCACAGTACAGTGCTCTCAGTGCGTGAGATGCACGTGCCCCAAACCCTCGCCTTAGAGAGGTGCCCACAGTGCCAGCCCAGCGCTCTCAGACCCAGAAAGACCAGGCACTCCCATCCCAGGCCAGAGGGAAAATCTCAGTGTGCAATTGCTGCTTGGAACCTCTCTGGTGGTCTGGAGCTGCCCAGACAGCCACCACTGTCATGGTTTTGGGTACAAGCAGGATTCCTGTGTCCCCAGGGACTGTGATCAGAGCCTGCACTGCCAGCAGCCAAGGGGGACTTATGTGATCTGGAGCACCCAGAGAGAAACAGACTGAGGCTTCTGAGAAGGAGGTTGGGGTGCAGTTTGCTTTCCTCTAAACCTACAAAAACCATCAAAAGCTGTCAAGATGAGAGGGAAAAAAAAAACAAACAAACAAGCATAAAAACCTCCAGAGCACAAAAGCCTGAAAAAACGGTTTCCTCTGAGCCCACCCCACTTGAGGAGGGTGGGAGGACTTAACTCAGGGAACATTGCCTGAAAACCCACATGGCAGGTCCCTCCCCAGAAAACCAACCAGAAAAAAAAAAAAAAAAAAAAAGACAACAAGAGAACTACCACCACTCCTTCATAGATACAACTTTTATTCTTAATTCGTTCCCACTATTCTTATTCATTTTTTCTATGATTTTTTAAATTTTTTCAATTTATTTATTTTCAGAAAAAAGGTATTCATTATTTTTTCACCATGATTTTTAACCTATTTACCATCACACTGAGATCTCCAGTACATCAAATTCCATAATAACCATTTAACCTGAACTTTTTGATATATAAAACAGTGTTTTTCTTTTGATTTTCTATTTTTTAAAATTCATTGTATTTATTTATTTATTTTTAAATTTTAAATTTTTTATTTTTTATAAACATATATTTTAATTTTTATCCTCAGGGGTACAGGTCTGTGAATCGCAGGGTTTACACACTTCACAGCACTCACCAAAGCACATACCCTCCCCAATTTCCATAACCCCACCCCCCTTCTACCCACCCCTCCCCCCAGCAACCCTCAGTTTATTTTGTGAGATTAAAAGTCACTTATGGTTTGTCTCCCTCCCAATCCCATCTTGTATCATTTATTCTTCTCCTACCCCCTTAAGCCCCCATGTTGCATCATCACTTCCTCATATCAGGGAGATCATATGATAGTTGTCTTTCTCTGCTTGACTTATTTCGCTAAGCATGATAGGCTCTAGTTCCATCCACGTTGTTGCAGATGGCAAGATTTCATTTCTTTTGATGGCTGCATAGTATTCCATTGTGTATATATACCACATCTTCTTGATCCATTCATCTGTTGATGGACATCAAGGTTCTTTCCATAGTTTGGCTATTGTGGACATTGTTGCTATAAACATTCAGGTGCACATGCCCCTTCGGATCACTACGTTTATATCTTTAGTGCAATTGCTGGGTCATAGGGTAGTTCTATTTTCAATATTTTGAGGAGCCTCCATGCTGTTTTCCAGAGTGGTTGCACCAGCTTGCATTCCCACCAACAGTAGAGGACGGTTCTCCTTTCTCCACATCCTCGCCAGCATCCTTGTTAATTTTAGCCATTCTGACTGGCGTGAGGTGATATCTCATTGTGGTTTTGATTTGTATTTCCCTGATGCCGAGTGATATGGACCACTTTTTCATATGTCTGTTGGCCATCTGGATGTCTTCTTTGCAGAAATGTCTGTTCATGTCCTCTGCCCATTTCTTTTTTTTTTTTTTTTAATTTTTTTATTTTTTATAAACATATATTTTTATCCCCAGGGGTACAGGTCTGTGAATCACCAGGTTTACACACTACACAGCACTCACCAAATCACATACCCTCTGCCAATTTCTTGATTGGATTATTTGTTCTTTGGGTGTTGAGTTTGCTAAGTTCTTTATAGATTTTGGATACTAGCCCTTTATCTGATATGTCATTTGCAAATATCTTCTCCCATTCTGTCAGTTGTCTTTTGGTTTTGTTCACTGTTTCCTTTGCTGTGCAAAAGCTTTTGATCTTGATGAAATCCCAATAGTTCATTTTTGCCCTTGCTTCCCTTGCCTTTGGCGATGTTCCTAGGAAGATGTTGCTGCAGCTGAGGTTGAAGAGGTTGCTGCCTGTGTTCTCCTCAAGGATTTTGATGGATTCCTTTCTCACATTGAGGTCCTTCATCCATTTTGCGTCTATTTTCATGTGTGGTGTAATAAAATGGCATGATATATTCAGAGCACTAAACGAGAAAAACATGCAGCCAAGAATACTATATCCAGCTAGCCTATCACTGAAAATAGAAAAAGAGATTAAAAGCTTCCAGGACAAACAAAAACTGAAAGAATTTGCAAACACCAAACCAGCTCTACAGGAAATACTGAAAGGGGTCCTCTAAGCAAAGAGAGAGCCTACAAGTGGTAGATCAAAAAGGAACAGAGACAATATACAGTAACAGTCACCTTGCAGGCAATGGCATTAAATTGACTGTACAATGGCACTAAATTCATATCTCTCAATAGTTACCCTGAATGTTAATGGGCTAAATGCCCCAATCAAAAGACACAGGATATCATAATGGATAAAAAAACAAAACCATCTATATGTTGTATACAAGAAACTCATTTTAAGCCTGAATACACCTCCAAATTTAAAGTGAGAGGGTGGAAAAGAATTTACCATGTTAACGAACATCAGAAGAAAGCAGGAGTGGCAATCCTTATATCAGGTCAATTAGATTTTAAGCCAAAGAGTATAATAAGAGATGAGGAAGGACACTATATCATACTCAAAGGGTCTGTCCAACAAGAAGATCTAACAATTTTAAATATCTATGCCCCCAACATAGGAACAGCCAACTATATAAACAATTAATAACAAAATCAAAGAAACACATCAACAATAATACAATAATAGTAGGGGACTTTAACACTCTCCTCACTGAAATGGACAGATCATCCGAGCAAAAGATCAACAAGGAAATAAAGGTCTTAAATGACCCACTGGACCAGATGGACATCACAGATATATTCAGAATATTTCATCCCAAAGCAACAGAATACACATTCTTCTCTAGTGCATATGGAACATTCTCCAGAATAGATCACATCCTTGGTCCTAAATCAGGACTCAACCGGTATCAAAAGATTGGGATCATACCCTGCATATTTTCAGACCACAATGATCTGAAGCTAGAACTCAACCACAAGAGGAAGTTTGGAAAGAACCCAAATACATGGAGACTAAACAGCATCCTTCTAAAGAATGAATGGGTCAACCAGGAAATTAAAGAAGAGTTGAAAAAAATCATGGAAACAAATGATAATGAAAACACAATGGTTCAAAATCTGTGGGACACAACAAAGGCAATCCTGAGAGGAAAATATATAGCAGTACAAACCTTTCTCAAGAAACAAGAAAGGTCTCAGGTACACAACCTAACCCTACACCTAAACTAACTAGAGAAAGAACAAGAAAGAAACCCTAAACCCAGCAGGAGAAGAGAAATAATAAAGATCAGAACAGAAATCAATGAAATAGAAACCAAAAAATAAATAGAACAAATCAACCAAACTACGAGCTGGTTCTTTGAAAGAATTAATAAGATTGATAAACCCCTGGCCAGACTTATCAAAAAGAAAAAGAGAAAGGACCCAAATAAATAAAATCATGAATGAAAGAGGAGAGATCACAACTAACACCAAAGAAATACAAACTATTATAAGAACATACTATGAGCAACTCTATGCCAACAAATTTGACAATCTGGAAGAAATAGATGCATTCCTAGAAACATATAAACGACCACAACTGAATCAGGAAGAAATAGAAAGCCTGAACAGACCCATAACCAGTGAGGATATTGAAACAGTAATTAAAAATCTCCAAACAAAAGCCCAGGGCCAGACGGCTTGCCGGGGAAATTCTACCAAACACTTAAAGAAGAACTAATTCCTATTCTCCTGAAACTGTTCCAAAAAATAGAAATGGAAGGAAAACTTCCAAACTCATTTTATGAGGCCAGCATCACCTTGATCCCAAAACCAGACAAGGATCCCATCAAAAAAGAGAGCTATAGACCAATATCCTTGATGAACACAGATGCGAAAATTCTCACCAAAATACTAGCCAATAGGATTCAACAGTACATTAAAAGGATTATTCACCATGATCAAGTGGGATTTATTCCAGGGCAGCAAGGTTGGTTCAACATCCGCAAATCAATGTGATACAACACATCAATAAAAGAAAGAACAAGAACCATATGATACTCTCAATAGATGATGAAAAAGCATTGAAAAAGTACAGCATCCCTTCCTGATCAAAACTCTTCAAAGTGTAGGGATAGAGGACACATACCTCAATATTATCAAAGCCACTTATGAAAAACCCACCGCAAATATCATTCTCGATGGAGAAAAACTGAAAGCTTTTCCCCTAACGTCAGGAACACGGCAGGGATGTCCATTATCACCACTGTCATTGCTTTTCTATTTTTTGAATTTTTAAAAAATTTTAGTTTAGTTTATTCTTTTTGTAATTTCAATTGTTATTTATTTATTTTTTCCACAAAATTTCCAGTAATTGCAATTCTTTCTTCCTCATTCCTTCTTCATTCTGTCCTCACATTACTATTGATATTCATGTTACCACACACTAGCTTTAATTTTCTAGAATATATAATTTTGTAATTGTATGAAATGAACCGTTATTTCTAGGTCTTCTATTGCTGAGTCAAATACTTGACAATACCCCCATATTTATCATGTTTTTTTCTTAGTTGAATATAGTTATTTTATTCTCTTCTGTAAGTCCTATATACTTTTCCCTTCCTAATATAGTATACATGGGGGAAGGGGTTCCATATATTTTATTTGATTTTTAAAAATTTCTTTTCAGAGTAACAGTATTCATTGCTTTTGCACCACACCCAGTGCTCCATGCAATACGTGCCCTCCCCAACACACACCACGTGGTTCCCCCAACTTCCCAACCCCCGCTCCTTCAAAACCCTCAGATTGATTTTCAGGGTGCATAGTCTCTCATGGTTCACCTCCCCTTACAATTTCCCCCAACTCCCTTCTCCTCTCCACCTCCCCATGTCCTCCATGCTATTTGTTATGCTCCACAAATAAGTGAAACTATATGATAATTGACTCTCTTTGCTTGATATTTTCACCCAGCATAATCTCTTCCAGTCCCGTCCATGTTGCTACAAAAGTTGGGTATTCATCCTTTCTGATGGAGGCATAATATTTCATAGTGTATATGGACCACATCTTCCTTATCCATTCATCCGTTGAAGGGCATCTTGGTTCTTTCCACAGTTTGATGACTGTGGCCATTGCTGCTATAAACATTGGGGTACAGATGGCCCTTCTTTTCACTATATCTGTATCTTTGGGATAAATTCCCAGGAGTGCAATTGTAGGGTCATAGGAAAGCTCTATTTTTAATTTCTTGAGGAATCTCCACACTGTTCTCCAAAGTGGATGCACCAACTTGCATTCCCACCAACAGTGTAAGAGGGTTCCTTTTTCTCCACATCCTCTCCAACACACGTTGTTTCCTGTCTTGCTAATTTTGGACATTCTAACTGGTGTAAGGTGACATCTCAATGCAGTTTTAATTTGAATCTCCCTGATGGCTAGTGATGATGAATATTTTTTCATGTGTCTGATAGTCATGAAAGAAATTGAAGAAGACACAAATAGATGGAAGACCATTCCATGCTCTTGGTTCAGAAGAATAAACATTGTTAAAATGTCTACACTGCCTAGAGCAATCTATACTTTTAATGCCATACCGATCAAAATTCCACCAGTATTTTTCAAAGAGTCGGAGCAAATAATCCTAAAATTTGTATGGAATCAGAAGAGACCCTGAATCACTAAGGAAATCTTGAAAAACAAAAATAAAACTGGCAGTATCACATTACCTGATTTCAAGCTTTACTACAAAGCTGTGATCACCAAGACAGCATGGCACTGGCATAAAAACAGACACATAGAACAGTGAAATAGTGTGAGAGCCCAGATATGGGCCCTCAACTCTTTGGTCAAATAATCTTCGACAAAACAGGAAAACATATGCAGTGGAACAAAGACAGTCTCTTCAATAAATGGTGCTGGGAAAACTGGGCAGCTATATGTAGAAGAATGAAACTCAACCATTCTCTTACACTGAAAACAAACATAAACTCAAAATGGATAAAAGACCTCAATGTGAGACAGGAATCCATCAGAATCCTAGAGAGGAACATAGGCAGTAACCTCTTTGATATCATCCACAGCAACTTCTTTCAAGATATGTCTCCAAAGGCAAAGGAAACAAAAGCAAAAATAAACTTTTGGGACTTCATCAAGATCAAAACCTTCTGCACAGCAAAGGAAACAGTCAAAATAACAAAGAGGAAACCTATGTAATGGGAGAAGATATTTACCAATGACAGTACAGACAAAAGGTTGATATCCAGGATCTATAAAGATCTCCTCAAACTCAACACACACAAAACAGATAATAATATTAAAAAATGGGCAGAAGACATGAACAGACACTTTTCCAATGAAGACATACAAATGGCTATCAGACACATAAAAAAATGTTCATCATCACTAGCTGTCAGGGAGATTCAAATTAAAACCACATTGAGATGTCACCTTACAACCAGTTAGAATGGCCAAAATTAGCAAGACAGGAAACAACATGTGTTGGAGGGGATGTGTAAAAGGGGAACGCTCTTACACTGTTGGTGTGAATGCAAGTTGGTGCAGCCACTTTGGTGAACAGTGTGGAGATTCCTCAAGAAATTAAAAATAGATCTTCCCTATGACCCTACAATTGCACTCCAGGGTATTTATCCCAAAGATACAGTAGCAGTGAAAAGAAGGGCCATCTGTACCCCAATGTTTATAGCAGCAATGGCCATGGGCACCCAAATGTGGAAAGAACCAAGATGCCCTTCAATGGACAAATGGATAAGGAAGATATGGTCCATATACACTATGGAGTATTATGCCTCCATCTGAAAGGATGAATACCCAACTTTTGTAGCAACCTGGACAGGACTGAAGAGATTATGCTGAGTGAAATAAGTCAAGCTGAGAGAGTCAATTATCATATGGTTTCACTTATTTGTGGAGCATAACAAATAACATGGAGGACATGGGGAGATGGAGAGTGAAAGGGAGTTGAGGAAAATTGGAAGGGGAGGTAAACCATGAAAGACTATGGATTCTGAAAAACAACCTGAGGGTTTTGAACGGGGGGGGGTGTGAGCTTGGGGGAGTCAGGTATTGGGTATTAAGGAGGGCACATATCTCATGGAGCACTGGGTTTGGTGCAAATACAATGAATACTGTTGTGCTGAAAAGAAATAAAAAAAAAGAAAAAAATTCTGTGCATTTCTCTGCAAACACTGCTGTTTTAGTTCGTCCCATAGGTTTTGGTACGTTGTGTCTTCATTTTAATTCACCTCAAAAATATCACAATTTTCCTTTGATTACTTCTTTGAGTTGGTTATTTAGAAATATATTATTGAATTTCCACATATTTGTGAGTTTACCAAATTGCTTTTTAAATTGATTTCTAACTTTATTCCATTAAGGTCAGAGAACACATTTGTTTCTATTTCAATCTGTTTACGGATATTTGTTTCATGGACTAGTATATGGTCCATTCTGGAGAATGAGCCATATGTACTTGAAAATATATATACTGCTGTTCGTTGAACTAGTTTATTGATATCTATCAGATTTAGTTGATTTATAGTATTGTTTTTGTCTTCTAATTCCTTGATATTCTGCCTAGTTGTTCTACTCATTATTGAAAGTGACGTTTTTGAAGTCTCCAACTATGATCCAACTATTATTGTTTAATTTTCTATACTCTCCTCATTGTTATCAATTTTTCCTTCATGTTGGTGTTGTTATTAGGCTCACAGAGTTTCTGATTGTTTTATCTTCCTGATGGACTGACCTTTTATAATTTTAAAATGTCTCTTATTATCTCTTGTAGATTTTTGTTTTAGAGTCTATTTTTGTCTGGGACACCTGGATGCCTCAGTCTGTTAAGCATCTGCCTTTGGCTCAGGTCATGATCCTAATGCCCTGGGATCAAGTCTTGTAATGAGTTCCCTGCTCAGCAGGTAGCCTGCTGCTCCTTCTTCCTGCCTCTCCCCCTGCTTGTGATCTCTTTCTGAGAAATATATAAAATCTTTTAAAATAATAAAATCTATTTTGTCTGATGTATGTATACTCACTCCAGCTTCTTTTTGGTTATTATATGCATGACATATTATTTTCCATAATTTACTTGAAATCCTATTTTTGACTCTACAATATGTCTCTTCTAAACAGAATATAGCTCTATCTTATTTTGGTTTTTATCCAATCTGACAATTTCTGTCTTTTGATTGGGTTGTTTAATGCACTCATATTTAAAGTTGCTATTGATATTATTGGATTTGCATCTGCCATTTTGCTTTTTATTTTCTCATGTCTCATTTTTTTAAATTCTTCTATTTCTCCTTTACTATTTTATTTTGCATTGAATATTTTTAATGTAGTTAAACTGCTTTAAAGATTTTTTTTTTCTTTGAGAGGGAGAGAGTGACAGAGGGAGGGAGAGAGAAGTGAGGGAGGGGCAAAAAGAGGAGAGAGACTCTTAGGTTCCATGCCCAGCACAGAGCCTGACACAGAGCTGGATCTCACAACAATGAGATCATGACCTGAGACAAAATCAAGAGTTGGACATTTAACTGACTGAGCCACCCAGGCACCCCTATTTTTCAACTATTTCCTTAGTGGTTGTTCCAGGTCTTACTGTATATCTTATCAGCATCGGCTTCAGATTTATATTAACTGAATTACAGTAAGAACTACAAATGGTACTTTTATATAGCTCTATACCCCTTTCTCCTTTTTTTTTGAAATTATTGTTACACATATTATACCTATAAATGTTGTACTATGTTTAAACATTACCTTATATAGTCTTTTTAATTTTTATTTTATTTTTTAACCTTACACCTATGGAAGAATCTATTTTTTTAAAGTTTTAATTTAAATTCCAATTAGTTAACATACAGTCTATTATTAGTTTTAGCTGTACAATATAGTGACTCAACACTTTCATAAACACCTGGTGCTCACCACAAGTGTTGTCCTTAATCCCCAGCACCTATTTAACTGATCCTTACACCCACTTGCCCTCTGTCTAGGGGACAGAGAATTCTTGGCTGCATATTTCTCCCATTTAGCGGGTTAAGCATTTCCTTCTACTCCTTTCTGGCTCACTTTGTGTCTGTGGACAGATCTGCTATGACCTTGACCTGTGTTCCCTTGTAAGTTAAGGAACTTTTTTTCCTTTGCTGCTTTCAGGATTCTTTCCTAGACTATTTATTTGTGTATTTTGTGAATTTGACTATGATATGCCTTAGTGATGGACAGCTTTTGTTGAATTTGATGGGAATTCTCTGTGATTCTTGAATTTTGATGTCTGTGTCCTTCCCCAGATTATGGAAGTCCTCAGCTATAATTTGTTTGAATAAACCTCTTCTGGTACTCTTATGGTATCCATGCTATTATGATTTACTGAGTCTCTGAACTCTCTAAGTCTACCTTTGTGGTCCCTCTTCTTTTCTGCTTCCTTATTTTCCATAGTTTTATTTTCTATATCACTGATTTGCTTCTTTGCATCTTGGTTATGACATTTTTAATTTGGACTGACTTGATTTTAGTTCTCTTACCTCTGCATCAAGGGATTCTCTAGTGTGTTCTATGCTTTTTTCTAGCCCAAATAGTACCCTTATAATAATTTTAAATTCTAGTTCAGACAGCTTACTTATATCTGTGTTGATTAAATCCCTGGATGTGAATTCTACCTTGTGTTTGTTATTTTGGGGTGAATC
The DNA here is from genome assembly GCF_011764305.1 of Mustela putorius furo. Classification (NCBI taxonomy): domain Eukaryota; kingdom Metazoa; phylum Chordata; class Mammalia; order Carnivora; family Mustelidae; genus Mustela; species Mustela putorius. The sequence goes on from NW_025422045.1 coordinate 14,631,448, forward strand.
TTCCAACTTGTCATTTTGTTCAGAAAAGAATACAAAAAAGAACAGAACAGAATAAAACAAAAAATAAACAAAAAACAAGAAAGAGCAAAAAACAAAGAGAAAGAAAACAAAAGAAAAACACAAAACAAGAAAATCAGAAAAAAGAAATGTAGATCCTGGGTGTGCTTCAGTTTGGTTTACTGAAAGAATCTAGATCCCAAAATTAAAAAAAAAATAAAAATAGAAAAAAAATATATGGAAAGAACACATACAAAAATTTAAAAAATTAATAAATTTAAAAGGGTATCTGAAAATTTAAGAAAACAAATGAAAAATAATAAAAATAAAAGAAATAGGGGTGCCTGTGTGGCTCAGTCAGTTAAACTTCTGACTCTTGATTTTGGCTCAGGTCATGATCTCAGAGTTCTGGATCTAGCCCTGCATCAGGCTCTGTATTCAGTGCAGTCTGCTTGCCCCTCTCCCCTCATTCTCAATCTTTCTCTCTCAAATAAAATCTTAAAAAAAAAAAAAAAAAGAATAAAAGTAAAAAGGAAATAAAATTCCCCTAGAGGTGAAACTTTGCAGCACTCTATTACCAATAAACTTGGTATGAGTTGTTTATGCTGGTCCTCTGGGGGTGGGGCCTGGGGCTAATTCTCAGGCTGTCTTGTTTCAATGGAAAGACTCCTGGGGCAGTTGGGGGGTTGGGTGGGGGAGTTGGGGATTGGTGGGGGAATTGATGTAAGAGGCTCCCATCTCCACTAGGTGGTGCTGTTTTCCTCCTTGAAGGCTTTTAGCCACTGATGGGCTGGATGAAAAGCCTGGGAGGTCAAAGTTCACACCTTCTACTCTTCAGTGAGCCCTCACAGAAAAGCAGCCAATCACCCTATTTTTTTTTTTTTTTTTCCTGGTTTCCCTATGATCCTATGTTCACTCTGGCCATGTCTGAGCCTTTTTATCTTAGGCGCATGACAGTTTCAAAATTCCAGTTTTTAGGGAGGTCTGTGGCATGGATCTGTAGTGTTTCTCTGGAGGACGGTCTTGTCAGGCTTCCCAGCAGGTCCAAGGAAAGCAGCTGCACAACTGTGCTGTGGTCTGTAGTTTATACCAAAAAGCTGGCACCAAGACCTGCTGCCCTCAGCCAGCTTCCCAGCTTCTATGCCTGGGAAAAGCACAGTACCTTGGTGTCACCTGTTCTTCCTGCGACCCAGTGGATCCTCAGACCACTCTGTCACTCCTGGGGTTTTGCCCCACTTCACCACCTGAGCACCTTTAATGCAGGGACATCCCCCCACACTAATCAACTAAAAAGTTCAGATTTTTCATTCCAATACTTTATGGTAGCCTCCACAAGTAGGCTCTCTCCTCACCACTGCATCCATAGTTATATCTTTCCCAAGTGAGCTTCCACACCTCCTACCTTCCAAAAGACAGTTGTTTTTCTACTTATAGACTTGAAGTTTTTGTTCTTCAGAACTCCAACTGACTTCTTGGGTGTTCAGAATAATTTAGTAACTATCTAAACTGGGTTTGAGGGACAAACTCAGAGCCCTCCCACTCCTCCACCAGCTTAACTCCTCCTCCTGTGTAATACAGACATTGTAACAAAATTTGTTTTTCTAATCCATGAGCATGGAATGTCTTTTCATTTCTTTGTGTCATCTTGAATTTCTTTCATCTGTGTTTTACAGTTTTCAGAGTACAGATCTTTTACCTCTTTGGTTAGGTTTATTCCTAGATGTTTTGTTATTTTTGGTGCAATTGTAAATGGGATTGTTTTCTTAATTTCTCTTTCTACTTCCTTTTAAAATAAATAAATAATTAATTAATTAAAAAAAAGATTTTAGTATTTATTTGACAGAGACAGAGAGAGAGGTCACGTGTAGGCAGAGATGCAGACAGAGAGGCAGGCAGAGAGAGAGGGGTGGGGAAGCAGGCTCCATGCTGAGCAAAAAGCCCGATGCAGGGCTCCATCCTAGGACCCTAAGACTATGACCTGGGCCACCCAGCTGCCCTCTGCTGCTTCTTTATTATTGTATAAAATGCAACAGACTTCTGCATATTGGTTTTGTATCTTGCAACTTTACTGAATTCATTTATTAGGTCCAAGTAGTTTTTTGGTGGAGTCTTTAAGATTTTCTATAAATAGTGTCAGGTCATCTGCAAACAGTGAAACTTTTATATTGTTCATATCAATTTGGATGCCTTTTATTATTTTCTGTTGTCTGACTCCTATAACCAGGACTTCCATTACTATGTTGAATAAAAGTGGGTGGGAGTGGACATCCTTGTCTTATTCCTGACTTTAGTTAAGTTAGACGTTATCTGTGGGTTTTCCATATATGGCCTTTATTCTATTGAGGTATATTCCTCTAAACCCACTTTTTTGAGGGCTTTTATTATGAGTGAATGTTGTACTTCGTCAAACTCTTTCTCTACATCTACTGAAGTGATCATATGGTTTTTATCCCTTCTCTTATTGATGTGATTGATGTATAATATTGGTTGATTTACAAAGAGTGAACCACCCTCGCATTCCTGGAAATAAATCTCACTTCATGGTAGTAAATGATTTTTTTTTTAAATGTACTATTCATTTGGTTTGCTGATGTTTTGTGGAGAGTTTTGCATCTATGTTCATCAGAGGTATTGGCTTGTAGTTCTCTTTTTTTGGTGGTGCCTATCTGATTTTGGTATCAGGGTGATACCAACCTCATAGAATGAATTTGGAAATGTTCCTTCCTCTTTGATTTTTTGAAATAGCTTGAGAAGAAACATGTATTAACTCTTCTTTAAATGTTTGGTAGAATTTGCCTATGAAGCTGTCTGGTCCTGGACTCTAGTTTGTTGGAAATTTTTGGATTACTGATTCAATTTCCTTGCTGGTAATCAGTCTGTTCAAATTTCTTATTTCTTCCTATTTCGGTTTTGGGAGGTTATATGTTTCTAGGAAATAATCTGTTTCTTCTATGTTGTCTAATTTGTTGGCATATGGTTTTTCACAGTAGTTTATATTTCTGTTGTGTTGTTTGTTAGTTTTCTTCTGTCATTTGTGCTTGTGTTTATTTGGGCCCTTTCTTTTTTCTTGATGAGCATGGCTAGAGGTTAATCAATTTTTTAAAAGACGTTATTTATTTATTTGAGAGAGAGAGCATGAATGGAGAGAGGGGCAGAGGGAGAGGGAGAAGTAGACTACCCGCTGAACAGGGAGCCCAATGCAGGGCTTGATCCTTGGACCTCAGCTCAGGACCTGACACTTAACCAATTGAACTACCCAGGCACACTGAGATTTATCAATTTTATTAATTTTTTCAAAGAACCAGATCCTGATTTCATTGATTTTTTCCTTTTATTTTTTAGTTTCTGTATCATTTCTTTCTTTCATTCTTTTTCTCTTTTTCTTTTTCTCTTTCTTTCTTTCCTTTTCTCTCTTTCTTTCTTTCTTTGATTTTATTTATTTGAGAGAGAGAGAGAGAGAGAACATAGAGGGAAAAGTAGAACTTCTGCTGAGCAGAGAGCCCAATGTGGGGCTCAATTCCACGACCCTGGAATCGTGACCTGAGCCAAAGGCAGATGCTTAACCAACTGAACCCCCCAGGTGCCCTTATATCATTTATTTTTGCTCTAATATTTATTATTTCCTTCTGCTGGTTTTAGGTTTTATTTGTTGTTCTTTTTCTAGTTCTTTCTGGTGTCAGGTTGGGTTGTTTATTTGAGATTTTTCTTGCTTCTTGAGATAAGCCTATATTATTATAAACATCCCTCTTAGACCTGCTTTGCTGTATCCTAAAGGTTTTGGACCACTGTATTTTCATTTTCATTTGTTTCTATGTTCATTTGAGTTCTATGATTTCTTAGTTGACCCATTAATAGTTTAGTAGCATATTATTTAACCTCCATGTATTTGTGGTCTTTCCAGATTTTTTGGTTGATTTCTATTTTCATAGCACTGTGGTCCAAAAAGATGCATGGCCAAAAAAAAAAAATGCTATGGTATGATTTCAATCTTTCTGAATCTGTTGAGACTTTGTTTTGTGGACTACTATGTGATCAATTCTGGTGAATGTTCTGTGCATCCTTGAAAAGAATGTTTATTCTGCTCTTTTAGGATGGAATATTCTGAATATATCTGTTAAATCCATCTGGTCCAATGGGTCACTCGAAGCTATAGTTTCTTTGTTGATTTTGTTTGGATAATCTGTCCATTGATGTAAGTGGAGTGTTAAAGTTACCTTCTTTTAATGTATTACCTTTTCTATTAACTGTTTTATATATTTGGGTGCTGTCATTTTAGGTGCATAAATATTTACAGTTATTACGTATTCTTATTGCATTGTCCTCTTAATGATGATACAGTGTCCTTTTTTGTCTCTTGTTACAGAGTTTAAAGTCTATTTTATCTGATGTAAGTATTGCTACTCTAGCTTTCTTCTTATCACCATCTGAATGATAAATGTTCCTCCACTCCCTCACTTTCAAACTGCATGTGTCTTTTGGTCTGAAATGAGTCTCTATAGGCAGTATATGGACAGGTCTTTGTAGTTTGATTGTTTTTTATGTTTCATCTTTTGACTGGAGGACGTAGTCCATTTGCCATTTTAATTATTATGTTCCTTGGTGTGAACCTCCTGGATTGATTTTTTTGGTGGATCTCTGTGCCTCCTAGATCTGGATGTCTGCTTCCTTCCCCAGATTAAAGAAGTTTTCAAATAAATTTTCCATCCCTTTTTCTCTCTTTTATCCTTCTGGAATCCCTATAACGTGAATGTATTTTCCTTGATAAGGAAAATATCCTTGGCCTACTCTAATTTTTTATTATTATTTTTCTTTTTGCTGTTCTCCTTGGTTGCTTTCCATTACTCTACCAGCTCACTGATTCATTCTTCTGTTTCCTCTCAACTACTATTTATTCCCTCTACTGTATTTTTTTTTTTTAAGATTCATTCATCTGAAAGAGAGTGCATATCCATGAATAGGGGAAAGGGGCAAAGGGAGAGAGAATCTCAAACAGACTCCCTGCTGAGTGTAGAGCCCAGTGTTGGGCTCAATCCCAAGACCCTGAGATCTTGATTTGAGCCAAAATCAAGAGCCAGCCACTTTAACTGACTAAGTACTTCACTCTAGTGTATTTTTAATATCAGTTATTGAGTTCTTCACCTCGGATTGTTCTTTTTTATATTTCCGTTCTCTCTGTTGAAGAATTTTTTGTGAGTCTCCACTCTTTTCTCAAGTCCAGTGAGAATATTTATGACTATTACTTTGAAATCTTTATCAGGCATATTGCTTTTCTCCATTTAATGAAGCTCTTTTGCTGTGATTTTATTCTGTTCTTTCACCTGCACACACCTATACATATATTAAAAGACATTTTTCACTGAGAAAGTTTTTTTTTAATTACATTTTTAAAGTTTTTTTTTTTATAAACATATAATGTATTTTTATCCCCAAGGGTACAGGTCTGTGAATTGCCAGGTTTACACACTTCACTTCACAGCACTCTCCATACTGAGAATGTTGTTAAGATTCATCCTTGCTATAGCATATAATCACTCTTCATAATTCATTTTATGGCTAAATAGTAATCCATTGCAATCATGGCTATACCACATTTGTTCATTCAAAAAAAAATGCTATTATCAGTTGATAGATGTTTCCACTTTTTGCTGTTGTGAATAGTATGGCCATGAACACTTCTGTACAAGTTTTTGAAACAAAAACAGTAAAAAATAGAAAGAAGTGAAAAATATTCAAATACATATAAATGAGAAAATGCATCATTTTTCTGCCCTACACTTTCTTAATAGCCTAGTTTGCTTTGTTATTGTTTGATTTTATAAAATCAAGATCATATAATACACATTACTCTGCAATTTGCTTTTCACTTGAGATAACATTGTAAACATATTTTTTTACATTAGTATATTCAAATGAAGCTATTCTTTCTAGGACAACTGCATTTTCTTTTCTTTCAAACTACTAACTGAATATCTTGCTCTTGCAAATTAGTTGCACTGTTTTATTCCACATGTGCATTTTTTTCTCTTACCAATCAGGATTTTAGTTTACATTCTAGGTCAAGGCATGATATTTCTTCTGCAATAACACTTTCTTGGTTAATTAAGCACATTATACATTTTCATTTATCTAAAATTCCATTCACTCATGATCTCTGAGAATTGTATGAACATAGATTTATTTATCTGTATATTTTCACTAATATTTTTTAATTATGGTATTCAATATCTCCAAACAAATAATAAATTACTTGAAGCAGAGGTTAATGTTTTTGGATTTTATTCTCTGCTGCCTCTAGAACAGGGTTAGCTGATCAGAAGTGCTTATCAAAACTTATTGTTTGATATTTCTGGCTACCTCTTAAATGATGGGTTATTTCAACTTCCAATCTCTGAATCTCTCTGGTCCAGGTGAAAATCATCATTGTAAACTCCCATAAGACTCTTGACATATATTCCTGTTGTAAACCAAATAACACCATCTTTCCTATTTAATGAATCCCATTGCAAGATGTTTTTTTGGTCAATCCCCAAGTTCCTACAACATTTTTTCTAGAGCTGCTAAACAACTAATGATTCAACTAGGTCATTTATTTATATTTAAAATTACCTATATGCTCTCTATCAGATCCTACTTAATACAGAATAACCTAAAGCCCTGATTCTACTGCACAGCTGGTAAGCTTAAGTGTTTCACAAATAATTTCTACTGAAAGATTTTAAATCTCTGCCTTTCTTACTTCCAATCTCCTAACCCTTTTCCTTGGAGCTGAGATAAATAAAACAGTTTACATATGTTGGCAGATATAAAAGGAGAACTGAAACAGGGGAGAAACTAAAGAACTTAATCTTTGAGCTCTTTCCCATAGAAATGTTGTGATATAGTCTTTAAGGAGACAAAGGTAAAATTTTAAATCATAGAATTACAAATATTTGTAAGAAAAACAGACTATATAACTGGCTATATAACTATATAGTACTAAACTTGGTAATAAAGCAGTCTTCTTACATTGGATTTTTACTTATTTTCTCTGTTTCTGATCAGTTCAATGAGATTCTTTATCTGTGGATATGTTAAAAATCTCTGGAAATTTACAAGCGCTCTGCAACTGTTCATTGAAATCTTTCTATGGCACTTACATGGGATACAATTTTTATATGTTCTTTCAGTAAGGATATTCTTAGGGATGAATTCTAAAAGACTCAATTGTGTGTGTGTGTGTGTGTGTGTGTGTGTGTGTGTGTGTGTGTGTGTGTATTTAACACATTGTCATCCCAGAGCAAGCGCTTACTTAGCTATTACCTTTAATATTATATAGATGAATAGATGGACAAATATGTAGATAAGTAGATACCTTCTGGATGATATAATCTCAGTTTGATTGCTATTTAATACCAAAAAAGAAAGTGTTATTTTCAATCCCTATGACTTCAGTGGTATTTCACTATGATCTCTAATATTCTATAATTATCTTTCAAACCAACATACCAATGAAAATGGAAAGAATAGTAAAGATAAGTTTTCATAGAGGAACCAAAGTCTATGAAAGTGGAGCCCTGTACCTTTTGCTTAAATAGAATCATATTTTCTCTTTTTTTACTTTGATATAGGTTTTCAGCTATCAATCAGGATAATGGATGTGGCCAATAAATCTATTTCTGAATTTGTCTTGCTGGGACTCTTTAAGTCCCGGGAACTTCAGCTGTTTTTCTTCATGGTGTTTTCACTGTTTTATGTAGCAACAATGGTTGGTAACAGCCTCATAGTCATCACGGTTATAGCTGACTCTCACCTACATTCTCCTATGTATTTCCTGCTTACCAACCTTTCCATCATTGATATGTCACTTGCTTCCTTTGCCACTCCTAAGATGATTACAGACTACCTCACTGGACACAAAACCATTTCCTTTGATGGCTGCATCACCCAGATATTTTTTCTACACCTTTTTACTGGTACTGAAATAATTTTACTTATGGCCATGTCCCTTGATAGGTATATTGCAATATGCAAGCCTCTCCGCTATGCTTCAGTCATAAATCCCTGGGTGTGTACTGCACTTGTGGTGGCTTCCTGGGTTGTGGGAGTCATGCATTCAATGAGCCAGGTCATATTTGCTCTCACATTACCGTTCTGTGGTCCCAATGAAGTAGACAGCTTTTTCTGTGACCTTCCTGTAGTGTTCCAGCTGGCTTGTGTGGATACTTATGTTCTGGGCCTCTTCATGATCTCAACTAGTGGCATAATTGCCTTATCCTGCTTTATTCTTTTATTCAATTCTTATGTTATGATCCTGGTTACTATCAAGCATCATTCTTCAAAAGGATCTTCTAAGGCCCTTTCTACCTGCACAGCTCATTTTATTGTTGTCTTCATGTTCTTTGGGCCATGCATCTTCATTTATATGTGGCCACTAAACAGTTTCCTTGTAGATAAGATCCTGTCTGTGTTTTATACCATCTTTACTCCCATTCTGAACCCAATAATCTATACCTTAAGGAATCAAGAAGTGAAGACAGCTATGAGGAAACTGAAAAATAGGCTTCTAAATCCCAAGAAGACGACTCCTTTGCATTATTTTTAGTCTTAAATTCTACTAGTTTTAACTTCCTGGGCATTGTATGTCACAGTTTTGTGTACACAGCATTGTGACTAGGCTTTTATTTCTGGAGTTCTCATCAAATTATAATTCGATTAAATTGCAATCAAATTGTAAATATTAAAACTACTTGCATATGTTTGAAATACATGTTAGATTTCAGAAAAGCAAATTGACAGAAACAATTTCTTCCAGAAGTGCCAAGAGTCCTTGTTCCAGGTAGGAGATTCAATACTCATTATCTATTCACTGGAAAAGATGAACAAAAAGTATGAAGAGGAAGTACAGATTAAAGGGGAACTAGAAGATAATAACATTTATATACAACTTGTCACTGAGAGACACGTTGGTGGCTCAGTCATTTAAGCAGTTAAGCATCCAACTCTTGATTTCTGTTCAGGTCATGATCTCAGGGTAATGAGATAGAGCACCATATTGGGCTCCATGCTTAGCACTGTAACTGTTGACCTGAACAAATCCTTAGTCTCATATTTATTAGAAAGTGAGTAACAATCAACAAAGAAGCTGGAGTAGATTAACATTGACCATGAGTCTTGTAGATACATAAGAAGAAAGGCAAAACATGTCTGGTCACATAGTACATGACCCATAGTGAGCAAGGCCAAACAAAAGAATTGTCTGACTAACTGCTAATGCTCCTGTGAAGGGGAGATAACAGAAAATTGAAGCAGGTGGCGTTCTACCCTGAGCCAGCCGGGCATCCCCAGCTGCTCAGCTTTAAGTATGTATATCATCCTCTCCCCCAGAAGCCTGTTGCTAGTACATGTTTTTCTAAAGGCTATATCTAAGCATGTTTGGTAACTAGTATAATTTCTTATAAATTATATTTTAAGCAGTATGTTGTTCTGAGAGACAGTTACACAGCATGGAGTGTGCTTAGGATTCTCTCTCTCCCTCTCCTCACCACCCCCTCACCCTGGTGGGGTTTCTCTCTCTCAAAACAAAACAAAACAAATAACAAATCACTGAGTTACTTAGAGAATTGTCCCTAAAGTATGGCAAACTAGTAAAATTTGTATAAGCCTTAGAAACGCTATACTGCTATAGGAGTATCTTCTGACAGACAACGATTTCCTACGTGTATCCCTGAATCATTCTTACTTAACATTTTAAACATTTGTAATATTTTCTATTGAAGAAAATCCTAGATATATTTAATTATGAATCTTGATGATGTCCAAAGCAAATGTTATAAGTAGAAGAGTCTCCACCACTCACTTCTAGCTAGTAAGCAAAAAAAATACAGCCATGACAACTTCTTATAATGCATTACGATTACAGAGGCTGAGGAATTCTGCAAATTAGAAAATATAATGAAATAAGTTTCAAAGCACTACATTTTGTTTCGTGCAGGTACTATGTGAGCTTAATGGCTGGGAAGTTAAGACTGGAATTAAGATAATTTATGGAGAGCCTGTGGTTTCACTTTAAAGTATTACATTGATTTACAGTTTGGTTAAATTACTTTTTCCTTTTAGTATTTGGTTGCAAAAATAGTAAATCTGTGCTTAGTAATACAGTATCAATGTAATAAGTATATTCCTTTATACAAATAGGTTTTTTAGTTTTAAAAAGATTAAAAATTAGCTTTAAGGTACACGAGCTATCACTACCACCTGCTGGTAGTTACTGGAATTGCAAGCATTGAAATTTATGAGAAATAATTTTCCTATGTCTTGCTTTGTGAAGGCAAACGTGAAAGAACTGTTATTGAAATTAACTAAATTATACTTATATATAGTGCTCAGTATATGGTCCAACTTTTATGAACAAGAAAATATCTGTTATAACCACAGTATTTGATAAATATCAAGTTCTTTTTCTTTGGCATTATTGAGAAAATAGAAAAAAACAAGAATTATATATGCACTAATTACCAATGATGAGATAGAAATTAAGAAAAGGAAATTCCTAACTGTTCATTTTAAGCCAAATGATAGGAGAAATGTGTTTTTTCTTCATCAGTATGTTTTTTTATTAATATATTAAATAAGGAAACACATTTACAGTTAATAAAGTGTGATATTATTGTGTTAAAACATAGGAATTATTGAAATTGCTGGGTAAAAATGCCTACAGTACCAACACTAGACTGGCATGTGTTTATATTCACAAGATAATAGCATAATTCTACTTGAAATAGGGATACAAATGGACCAATTCAGGATGCGTGTGTGTGTGTGTGTATGTGTGTGTGTGTGTGTGTGTGTGTGTGTGGTGTGTGAGAGAGAGAGAGAGAGAGAGTGAGCTTTCAGCTACATGTGCAAATAATTTTAGGATCAAGAAATTCATTTATGTAGGAATTTTCTAGCCAGTGTTTTATAAATTCCATAAATAATTCTTTCAAATAATACATTCATTTGAACAGTGAATTTTTTTTAATGGAATGCTTTTTGCACGATAAAACTGTCCAGCCTTTTCAAAGGAATGTCATTAATCTTCAGTACATGTGTGGAGAATGATAAAACTCAAGGACATTTGCCAAAACCCTCAAAGGTGCAACTGATCAGCAGGCAACTCTGCAAGGGAAGTCAATAATGAGACTGAATAGTTGGAATTACAGTAAGACTCTGCAGCTGAGAATGAAAAGGATCACAGCCTCTGAAGGACTTCCGTATGCAAAGGGCACTACCTACTACCTTTTCTGGTGGCTCAGCATGAACAGTAAATGTACAATCAATCTCTATGTAATACATAAGACTTAAATCTTAATTAGGAGCTCTAGGTAGATTATTTATCACCATGTGTCCTCATCCTTCTGCTGACACTCTTTTATATGAGGGTAAGTAAGCACAGTGACAGGGAGCAGGCTGGCCACACAGTAGTAAAGATGATATCATTTGCAACTAAAGAAATAAAGTTTTCAAAGCATTCTAGATGAACAGAAACCAGCTAATATAAACATACCAGGTTGAGAATGGCTTTAACTGGTCTAAATTTCCAGTAACACAATTGAGAGTATTGCAAACTGGATAATTTATAAGACTTTGATGACAAACAACTCCCTCCTCCTTTAGGTGTTTGGGAAGCTTCATAGTGACAAGCCTATGAGCTTTCAAAATTGAAACAACAGCAAGAAAAAAGTTTTGTAAAATTAAGCACAATAATCAAATGCAGGTGAAAAATATTAAAAATCAGGTCTAGATAAAATGATAAAATGTAAATAGTAATATGTGAAGGAACTGGATATTTGTAATGGTAGTAAAAACTCTACATGATGTATACTTCCAAAAACATTTGAGGAAAATTTGATAATACAATAGAGTGTAATGGGGGTAGGTTCATATCAAAGCCTGTTCTTTGCATGTGTTTCCTCCAAGACCCTGGAATAGACTTTAACAACAATTTACCCACAATTTTGATTCTTTATTTTCTTAAAGAAGTCCCTTCAGACTAGACAGAGTTTAGGTTCTACGGAACCTGGATCCACCCTGAGTACAGAGGGTAAAATTCTTAGACTCAGGTATGTTCTATCTGCTCTAAATGCCAATTCTACTATTTGTTAGTGGTGTAAACTTGAACAAGATACTTAATATCTCTTAGCCTCAGCTTCAACATCTGTAAAAGGAGATAATAATAGTACTAACACTGCAGAGTTATTGGAGGAATAAAGGAAGCCATTCCTTTGAATGACTTACATAATATATGTTCATATACCTGTTCAACGAATGTTATTGTACTATTGTTCTGATCTACTTTGGATATCTTTGTTTAAGGGCTTTTATACTCTCCTGAGCTAAGAACTGACATGTTTAATTTGAAAGGTAAATTTTCATTTTATGAATTTTCAGTATTTGTACCTATGCATAAAATTAATGTATATCAGGATTAATTTGGAAAATTAAAAGTAACTTCTATTTTACATTTTTCACCTTATCATTTAAAAAATCTATAAGAGAGTTTTTAACTTCCATTAGAAAACTATGTTGAGTGCAATGGCAGGGTCATAGGGAAGCTCTATTTTTAAGTTCTTGAGGAATCTCCACACTGTTCTCCAAAGAGGCTGCACCAACTTGCATTCCCACCAACAGTGGAAGAGGGTTCCCCTTTCTCCACATCCTCTCCAACACATGTTGTTTCCTGTCTTGCTAATTTTGGCCATTCTAACTGGTGTAAGGTGATATCTCAATGTAGTTTTAATTTGAATCTCCCTGATGGCTAGTGATGATGAACATTTTTTCATGTGTCTGATAGCCATTTGTATGTCTTCATTGGAGAAGTGTCTGTTCATATCTTCTGCCCATTTTTTGATATGATTGTCTGTTTTGTGTATGTTGAGTTTGAGAAGTTCATTATAGATCCTGGATATCAACCTTTTGTCTGTACTGTCATTGGCAAATATCTTCTCCCATTCCATGGATTGTCTCTTTGTTTTCTTGACTGTTTCCTTGGCTGTTCAGAAGCTTTTGATTTTGATGAAGTCCCAAAAGTTCATCTTCGCTTTTGTTTCTTTGTCTTTGGAGACATATCTTGAAAGAAGTTTCTGTGGCTGATATCGAAGAGATTACTGCCTATGTTCTCCTCTAGGATTCTGATGGATTCCTGTCTCACGTTGAGGTCTTTTATCCATTTTGAGTTTATCTTTGTGTACAGTGTAAGAGAATGGTCGAGTTTCATTCTTCTACATATAGCTGTCCAGTTTTCTCAGCACCATTTATTGAAGAGACTGTCTTTTTTCCACCGTATATTTTTTCCTGTTTTGTCGAAGATTAATTGACCATAGAGTTGAGGGTCCATATCTGGGTCCTCTACTCTGTTCCACTGGTCTATGTGTCTGTTTTTATGTCAGCACCATGCTGTCTTGGTGATCACAGCTTTGTAGTAAAGCTTGAAATAAGGTTACATGATGCCCCCAGTTTTATTTTTGTTTTTCAACATTTCCTTAGGGATTCGGGGTCTCTTCTGATTCCATACAAATTTTAGGATTATTTGCTCCAGCTCTTTGAAGAATACTGGTGGAATTTTTATTGGAATAGCATTAAAAGTATATATTGCTCTAGGCAATAGACATTTTAACAATGTTGATTTCTCCGATCCAAGAGCATGGAGTGGTCTTCCATCTTTTTGTGTCTTTTTCAATTTTTTTCACGAGTGTTCTGTAGTTCCTTGAGTACAGACCCTTTACCTCTTTGGTTAGGTTTATTCTCAGGTATCTTATGGTTCTTGGTGCTATAGTAAATGGAATCGATTCTCTAATTTCCCTTTCTGTATTTTCATTGTTACCATATAAGAAGCCACTGATTTATGTATATTGACTTTGTATCCTGCCACGTTGCTGAATTGCTGTATGAGTTCTAGTAGTGTGGGGGTGGAGTCTTTGGAGTTTTCCATATAAAGAATCATGTCATCTGCAAAGAGAGACTTCTTTGACTTCTTCATTACCAATTTGGATACCTTTTATTTCCCTTTGTTGTCTGATTACTGTTGCTAGGTCTTCTAATACTATGTTGAACAAGAGTGGTGAGAGTGGGCAACCTTGTTGTGTTCCTGATCTCAACGGGAAGGACGCAAGCTTTTTCCCATTGAGGATGATATTTGCTGTGGGTCTTTCATAGATAGATTTGATGAAGTTCAGGAATGTTCCCTCTCTCCCTATACTTTGAAGCATTTTAATTAGGAACGGATGCTGGATTTTGTCAAATGCTTTTTCTGCATCAATTGAGAGGACCATGTGGTTCTTCTCTCTTCTCTTTTTAATTTGTTCTATCACATTGATTGATTTGTGAATGTTGAACCATCCTTGTAGCCCAGGGATGAATCCCACCTGGTCATGGTGGATAATCTTTTTAATGTGCTGTTGGATCCCTTTTGCCAGAATCTTGTTGAGAATCTTAGCATCCATATTCATCAGTGATATTGGTCTGAAATTCTCCTTTCTGGTAGGGTCTTTGCCTGGTTTGGGGATCAGGGTAATGCTGGCTTCATAGAAAGAGTCAGGAAGTTTTCCTTCTACTTCAATTTTTTGAAACAGCTTCAGGAGAATAGGTGCTATTTCTATGTAGTGAAAAGAAGGGCCATCTGTACCCCAATGTTTATAGCAGCAGTGTCCACAGTTGCCAAACTGTGGAAAGAACCAAGATGCCCTTCAACGGACGAATGGATAAAGAAGATGTGGTCCATATACACTATGGAGTATTATGCCTCCATCAGAAAGGATGAATACCCAACTTTTGAAGCAACATGGACGGGACTGGAAGAGATTATGCTGCGTGAAATAAGTCAAGCAGAGAGAGTCAAATATCATATGGTTTCACTTATTTGTGGAGCATAACAAATAGCATGGAGGACATGGGGAGTTAGAGAGAAAGGGGTTGGGGTAAATTGGAAGGGGAGGTGAATCATGAGAGACTATGGACTCTGAAAAACAGTCTGAGGGGTTTGAAGTGGCGGGGGAGTGGGAGGTCGGGGTACCAGGTGGTGGGTATTATAGAGGGCACGGAATGCATGGAGCTCTGGGTGTGGTGAAAAAATAATGATACTGTTATGTTGAAAATAAATAAATGAAAAAAAAAAAAGACTAGAATTTGCATTCTAAAAAATAATAAATGAGTCTCTATAAACAAACAAACAAAAAAGAAAACTACATTAACTTTTATATTTATTCAAGTCTCCAGAGATTGTTTTCCTCAGTGCTCATAATTTTTATGAATCATGAAAAATTCTGAGTTATTGTTTTTAGTGTGCGATGGCTTCTTTACAATGATTAATTATTAAATTGGTTTACTGATTTTAGAATGGATTTTTACCACAATTTTGGTCAGTTTAAGAATGATGATGTTTCATCCTTTATATTATTAAGGCAAAGTCATAGATGCATAGATCAGTAAATAATTTCTTAGACAAGTAAACCTTTGTATGGTATAGCCTTATGTGAAGTATTTTCTACTGATAAGAGCTTTGGATAATGTGATCACTGGACTGTACTGCCAAACGAAAGAAGTTCTTGGTAGATGGTAGCATTTGAACATCTTCACACTCTTTGTAAAAGTGTGACAGTGTTTTCAGACTTAAATAATGCCAAATGAAACGTTGTATTTAAATGAAATTTTGAAAAATAAAAAACAGTTAAAATCAACAAGAGAGGGTCACCTGAGTGGCTTAGTTGGTTGGGCATCTTCCTTCAGCTCAGGTTATGATTTTGGGATCCTGGATTTGAGGCCATGCATCTGGCTCCCTGCTTGGAGAGAGTCTGCTTCTTCATCTCCTCCCCATTCATGCTCTTTCTCACTATCTCTGTCTCTCTCAAATAAATAAATAGCATCTTAAAAAAAAAAAAGTCAACAAGAGAAATGAATAAACTCCATTCTCTCATCAGTTGTGTATAACACTCAGTGCTCATCAAAACATGTGCCCTGCTTAATTACCAAAACCCAATTACTCCATCCCCAACCTGTCTCCCCTCCAGCAACCTTCAGTTTGTTTCCTGTAGTCAGGAGTCTCTCATGGTTTAACTTCATTGCTTTCCATTACTCTGTCCTCCAGATTGCTAATCTGTTATCCCACTTTTTCTATTCTATTTATTCCCTCAGTGTATACTCACTAGAATTAAGAAAGAGTGGAGGACCTCCATGAGACCCTCAACAAACAGATAAAAAAGCATAAATAACAAATCAGAGATAAATTCAATAGCTGAAAGTAAAACTGTGCTGAGGGAATAAACAGCTATAAAGCTATCAACAGATTTTTCAGCAGAAAGTTTGTAGGCCAGAAGGAAGGGTCATGATAAAGTCAAAGAGCTAAAAGAAAAACCCTAAAACCAAAAATACTCTACCCAGCAAGGCTATCATTCAGAATAGAAGGAGAGAGATTGGGGGTAGATAAAAAAGCTATAGGAATTCATCATCACTGAGTCAGTCTTAAAGACATGATAAAGAAGACTCTGTGTGAAAAGCAAACAACATGGGCAAATAATCTTAGACAAAAGAGAAAAAAATATACAGTGGAAAAAAGACAGTCTCTTCAACAAATGGTGCTGGGAAAACTGGACAGCTATATGTAGAAGAATGAAACTAGACCATTCTCTTACACTGTACACAAAGATAAACTCAAAATGGATAAAACACCTCAACGTGAGACAGGAATCCATCAGAATCCTAGAGGAGAACATAGGCAGTAATCTCTTCGATATCAGCCACAGAAACTTCTTTCAAGATATGTCTCCAAAGGCAAAGGAAACAAAAGTAAAGATGAACTTTTGGGACTTCATCAAAATCAAAAGCTTCTGCGCAGCAAAGGAAACAGTCAAGAAAACAAAGAGGCAGCCCATGGAATGGGAGAAGATATTTGCCAATGACAGTACAGACAAAAGGTTGATATCCAGGATCTATAAAGATCTCCTCAAACTCAACACACACAAAACAGACAATCATATCAAAAAATGGGCAGAAGATATGAACAGACACTTCTCCAATGAAGACATACAAATGGCTATCAGACACATGAAAAAATGTTCATCATCACTAGCCATCAGGGAGTATCAAATTAAAACCACATTGAGATATCACCTTACACCAGTTAGAATGGCCAAAATTAGCAAGACAGGAAACAACATGTGTTGGAGAGGATGTGGAGAAAGGAGAACGCTCTTACACTGTTGGTGGGAATGCAAGTTGGTGCAGCCACTTTGGAAAACAGTGTGGAGATTCCTCAAGAACTTAAAAATAGAGCTTCCCTATGACCCTGCCATTGGACTACTGGGTATTTACCCCAAAAGATACAGATGTAGTGAAAAGAAGGGCCATCTGTACCCCAATGTTTATAGCAGCAATGGCCACGGTCGCCAAACTGTGGAAAGAGCCAAGATGCCCTTCAAAGGACGGATGGATAAGGAAGATGTGGTCCATATACACTATGGAGTATTATGCCTCCATCAGAAAGGATGAATACCCAACTTTTGTAGCAACATGGAGGGGACTGGGACTGGAAGAGATTATCCTGATTGAAATCAGTCAAGCAGAGAGAGTCATTTATCATATGGTTTCACTTATTTGTGCAGCATAACAAATAGCATTGAGGACAAGGGGAGAAGGAGAGTTGAAGAGAGTTGAGGGAAATTGGAAGGGGAGGTGAACCATGAGAGACTATGGACTCTGAAAAACAATCTGAGGGTTTTGAAGGGGCGTGGGGTAGGAGTTTGGGGGAACGAGGTGGTGGGTATTAGAGAGGGCATGGATTGCATGGATCACTGGGTGTGGTACAAAAAACAATGAATACTGTTACCCTAAAAGGAAATAAAAAATTTAAAAAAAAAGAAAGAAGGAAAAGCAAATACCATAAGCAGGAGTAAGAAAGGAAATAAACACAAAAGCAATAAAATTATATTTAAAAAAAATTGGTCAAGGGATTCACAAAATAAGAGAGTTAAAATATGTTACCATGTGCCTAAAACCTGGGTAGGAGAGGAGAAAAATTTAATACTTTTTGAATGAGCTCAAACTTAAGTGACCATCAACTTAATACAGACTTTTATATGCATAAGACATTATAAATAAACCTAATGGTCTCCTCTAGGATTCTGATGGATTCCTGTCTCACGTTGAGGTCTTTTATCCATTTTGAGTTTATCTCTGTGTACGGTGTAAGAGAATGGTCGAGTTTCATTTTCACATATAGCTCTCCAGTTTTCCCAGCACCATTTATTGAAGAGACTGTCTTTTTTCCACTGTATATTTTTTCCCATTTTGTTGAAGATTAATTGACCATAGAGTTGAGGATCCATATCTGGGCTCTCTACTCTGTTCCACTGGTCTATGTGTCTGTTTTTATGCCAGTACCATGCTGTCTTGGTGATCACAACTTTGTAATAAAGCTTGAAATCAGGTAACGTGATGCCCCCAGTTTTATTTTTGTTTTTCAACATTTCCTTAGCGATTCTAGGTCTCTTCTGATTCCATACAAATTTTAGGATTATTTGCTCCAGCTCTTTGAAGAATACCGGTGGAATTTTGATCAGAATGGTGTTAAAAGTATATATTGCTCTAGGCAGTTTAGACATTTTAACAATGTTTATTCTTCCAATACAAGAGCATGGAGTGGTCTTCCATCTTTTTGCGTCTTCTTCAATTTCTCTCATGAGTGTTCTGTAGTTCCTCGAGTCAGATCCTTTACCTCTTTGGTTAGGTTTATTCCCAGGTATCTTATGGTTCTTGGTGCTATAGTAAATGGAATCGATTCTCTAATTTCCCTTTCTGTATTTTCATTGTTAGTGTATAAAAAGGCCACTGATTTCTGCACATTGACTTTGTATCCTGCCACGTTGCTGAATTGCTGTATGAGTTCTAGTAGTTTGGGGGTGGAGTGTTTTGGGTTTTCCATATAAAGAATCATGTCATCTGGGAGGAGAGAGAGTTTGACTTCTTCATTACCAATTTGGATACCTTTTATTTCCCTTTGTTGTCTGATTACTGTTGCTAGGTCTTCTAATACTATGTTGAACAAGAGTGGTGAGAGTGGGCAACCTTGTTGTGTTCCTGATCTCAACGGGAAGGACGCAAGCTTTTTCCCATTGAGGATGATATTTGCTGTGGGTCTTTCATAGATAGATTTGATGAAGTTCAGGAATGTTCCCTCTCTCCCTATACTTTGAAGCATTTTAATTAGGAACGGATGCTGGATTTTGTCAAATGCTTTTTCTGCATCAATTGAGAGGACCATGTGGTTCTTCTCTCTTCTCTTTTTAATTTGTTCTATCACATTGATTGATTTGTGAATGTTGAACCATCCTTGTAGCCCAGGGATGAATCCCACCTGGTCATGGTGGATAATCTTTTTAATGTGCTGTTGGATCCCTTTTGCCAGAATCTTGTTGAGAATCTTAGCATCCATATTCATCAGTGATATTGGTCTGAAATTCTCCTTTCTGGTAGGGTCTTTGCCTGGTTTGGGGATCAGGGTAATGCTGGCTTCATAGAAAGAGTCAGGAAGTTTTCCTTCTACTTCAATTTTTTGAAACAGCTTCAGGAGAATAGGTGCTATTTCTATGTAGTGAAAAGAAGGGCCATCTGTACCCCAATGTTTATAGCAGCAGTGTCCACAGTTGCCAAACTGTGGAAAGAACCAAGATGCCCTTCAACGGACGAATGGATAAAGAAGATGTGGTCCATATACACTATGGAGTATTATGCCTCCATCAGAAAGGATGAATACCCAACTTTTGAAGCAACATGGACGGGACTGGAAGAGATTATGCTGCGTGAAATAAGTCAAGCAGAGAGAGTCAAATATCATATGGTTTCACTTATTTGTGGAGCATAACAAATAGCATGGAGGACATGGGGAGTTAGAGAGAAAGGGGTTGGGGTAAATTGGAAGGGGAGGTGAATCATGAGAGACTATGGACTCTGAAAAACAGTCTGAGGGGTTTGAAGTGGCGGGGGAGTGGGAGGTCGGGGTACCAGGTGGTGGGTATTATAGAGGGCACGGAATGCATGGAGCTCTGGGTGTGGTGAAAAAATAATGATACTGTTATGTTGAAAATAAATAAATGAAAAAAAAAGACTAGAATTTGCATTCTAAAAAATAATAAATGAGTCTCTATAAACAAACAAACAAAAAAGAAAACTACATTAACTTTTATATTTATTCAAGTCTCCAGAGATTGTTTTCCTCAGTGCTCATAATTTTTATGAATCATGAAAAATTCTGAGTTATTGTTTTTAGTGTGCGATGGCTTCTTTACAATGATTAATTATTAAATTGGTTTACTGATTTTAGAATGGATTTTTACCACAATTTTGGTCAGTTTAAGAATGATGATGTTTCATCCTTTATATTATTAAGGCAAAGTCATAGATGCATAGATCAGTAAATAATTTCTTAGACAAGTAAACCTTTGTATGGTATAGCCTTATGTGAAGTATTTTCTACTGATAAGAGCTTTGGATAATGTGATCACTGGACTGTACTGCCAAACGAAAGAAGTTCTTGGTAGATGGTAGCATTTGAACATCTTCACACTCTTTGTAAAAGTGTGACAGTGTTTTCAGACTTAAATAATGCCAAATGAAACGTTGTATTTAAATGAAATTTTGAAAAATAAAAAACAGTTAAAATCAACAAGAGAGGGTCACCTGAGTGGCTTAGTTGGTTGGGCATCTTCCTTCAGCTCAGGTTATGATTTTGGGATCCTGGATTTGAGGCCATGCATCTGGCTCCCTGCTTGGAGAGAGTCTGCTTCTTCATCTCCTCCCCATTCATGCTCTTTCTCACTATCTCTGTCTCTCTCAAATAAATAAATAGCATCTTTAAAAAAAAAAAGTCAACAAGAGAAATGAATAAACTCCATTCTCTCATCAGTTGTGTATAACACTCAGTGCTCATCAAAACATGTGCCCTGCTTAATTACCAAAACCCAATTACTCCATCCCCAACCTGTCTCCCCTCCAGCAACCTTCAGTTTGTTTCCTGTAGTCAGGAGTCTCTCATGGTTTAACTTCATTGCTTTCCATTACTCTGTCCTCCAGATTGCTAATCTGTTATCCCACTTTTTCTATTCTATTTATTCCCTCAGTGTATACTCACTAGAATTAAGAAAGAGTGGAGGACCTCCATGAGACCCTCAACAAACAGATAAAAAGCATAAATAACAAATCAGAGATAAATTCAATAGCTGAAAGTAAAACTGTGCTGAGGGAATAAACAGCTATAAAGCTATCAACAGATTTTTCAGCAGAAAGTTTGTAGGCCAGAAGGAAGGGTCATGATAAAGTCAAAGAGCTAAAAGAAAAACCCTTAAAACCAAAAATACTCTACCCAGCAAGGCTATCATTCAGAATAGAAGGAGAGAGATTGGGGGTAGATAAAAAAGCTATAGGAATTCATCATCACTGAGTCAGTCTTAAAGACATGATAAAGAAGACTCTGTGTGAAAAGCAAACAACATGGGCAAATAATCTTAGACAAAAGAGAAAAAAATATACAGTGGAAAAAAGACAGTCTCTTCAACAAATGGTGCTGGGAAAACTGGACAGCTATATGTAGAAGAATGAAACTAGACCATTCTCTTACACTGTACACAAAGATAAACTCAAAATGGATAAAACACCTCAACGTGAGACAGGAATCCATCAGAATCCTAGAGGAGAACATAGGCAGTAATCTCTTCGATATCAGCCACAGAAACTTCTTTCAAGATATGTCTCCAAAGGCAAAGGAAACAAAAGTAAAGATGAACTTTTGGGACTTCATCAAAATCAAAAGCTTCTGCGCAGCAAAGGAAACAGTCAAGAAAACAAAGAGGCAGCCCATGGAATGGGAGAAGATATTTGCCAATGACAGTACAGACAAAAGGTTGATATCCAGGATCTATAAAGATCTCCTCAAACTCAACACACACAAAACAGACAATCATATCAAAAAATGGGCAGAAGATATGAACAGACACTTCTCCAATGAAGACATACAAATGGCTATCAGACACATGAAAAAATGTTCATCATCACTAGCCATCAGGGAGTATCAAATTAAAACCACATTGAGATATCACCTTACACCAGTTAGAATGGCCAAAATTAGCAAGACAGGAAACATGTGTTGGAGAGGATGTGGAGAAAGGAGAACGCTCTTACACTGTTGGTGGGAATGCAAGTTGGTGCAGCCACTTTGGAAAACAGTGTGGAGATTCCTCAAGAACTTAAAAATAGAGCTTCCCTATGACCCTGCCATTGGACTACTGGGTATTTACCCCAAAAGATACAGATGTAGTGAAAAGAAGGGCCATCTGTACCCCAATGTTTATAGCAGCAATGGCCACGGTCGCCAAACTGTGGAAAGAGCCAAGATGCCCTTCAAAGGACGGATGGATAAGGAAGATGTGGTCCATATACACTATGGAGTATTATGCCTCCATCAGAAAGGATGAATACCCAACTTTTGTAGCAACATGGAGGGGACTGGAAGAGATTATCCTGATTGAAATCAGTCAAGCAGAGAGAGTCATTTATCATATGGTTTCACTTATTTGTGCAGCATAACAAATAGCATTGAGGACAAGGGGAGAAGGAGAGTTGAAGAGAGTTGAGGGAAATTGGAAGGGGAGGTGAACCATGAGAGACTATGGACTCTGAAAAACAATCTGAGGGTTTTGAAGGGGCGTGGGGTAGGAGTTTGGGGGAACGAGGTGGTGGGTATTAGAGAGGGCATGGATTGCATGGATCACTGGGTGTGGTACAAAAAACAATGAATACTGTTACCCTAAAAGGAAATAAAAAATTAAAAAAAAAGAAAGAAGGAAAAGCAAATACCATAAGCAGGAGTAAGAAAGGAAATAAACACAAAAGCAATAAAATTATATTTAAAAAAAATTGGTCAAGGGATTCACAAAATAAGAGAGTTAAAATATGTTACCATGTGCCTAAAACCTGGGTAGGAGAGGAGAAAAATTTAATACTTTTTGAATGAGCTCAAACTTAAGTGACCATCAACTTAATACAGACTTTTATATGCATAAGACATTATAAATAAACCTAATGGTCTCCTCTAGGATTCTGATGGATTCCTGTCTCACGTTGAGGTCTTTTATCCATTTTGAGTTTATCTCTGTGTACGGTGTAAGAGAATGGTCGAGTTTCATTTTCACATATAGCTCTCCAGTTTTCCCAGCACCATTTATTGAAGAGACTGTCTTTTTTCCACTGTATATTTTTTCCCATTTTGTTGAAGATTAATTGACCATAGAGTTGAGGATCCATATCTGGGCTCTCTACTCTGTTCCACTGGTCTATGTGTCTGTTTTTATGCCAGTACCATGCTGTCTTGGTGATCACAACTTTGTAATAAAGCTTGAAATCAGGTAACGTGATGCCCCCAGTTTTATTTTTGTTTTTCAACATTTCCTTAGCGATTCTAGGTCTCTTCTGATTCCATACAAATTTTAGGATTATTTGCTCCAGCTCTTTGAAGAATACCGGTGGAATTTTGATCAGAATGGTGTTTAAAAGTATATATTGCTCTAGGCAGTTTAGACATTTTAACAATGTTTATTCTTCCAATACAAGAGCATGGAGTGGTCTTCCATCTTTTTGCGTCTTCTTCAATTTCTCTCATGAGTGTTCTGTAGTTCCTCGAGTCAGATCCTTTACCTCTTTGGTTAGGTTTATTCCCAGGTATCTTATGGTTCTTGGTGCTATAGTAAATGGAATCGATTCTCTAATTTCCCTTTCTGTATTTTCATTGTTAGTGTATAAAAAGGCCACTGATTTCTGCACATTGACTTTGTATCCTGCCACGTTGCTGAATTGCTGTATGAGTTCTAGTAGTTTGGGGGTGGAGTGTTTTGGGTTTTCCATATAAAGAATCATGTCATCTGGGAGGAGAGAGAGTTTGACTTCTTCATTACCAATTTGGATACCTTTTGTTTCTCTTTGCTGTCTGATTGCTGTTGCTAGGACTTCTAATAGGCAGTAATCTCTTCGATATCAGCCACAGCAACTTCTTTCAAGATATGTCTCCAAAGGCAAAGGAAACAAAAGCGAAAATAAACTTTGGGGGCTTCATCAAAATCAAAAGCTTCTGCACAGCAAAGGAAACAGTCAAAAAAACAAAGAGGCAACCCACGGAATGGGAGAAGATATTTGCAAATGACAGTACAGACAAAAGGTTGATATCCAGGATCTATAATGAACTTCTCAAACTCAACACACACGAAACAGGCAAACATATCAAAACACGGGCAGAAGATATGAACAAACACTTCTCCAATGAAGACATACAAATGGCTATCAGACACATGAAAAAATGTTCATTATCATTAGCCCTCAGGGAGATTCAATTAAAACCACATTGAGATATCACCTTACACCAGTTAGAATGGCTGCAATTAACAAAACAGGAAACAACATGTGTTGGAGAGGATGTGGTGAAAGGGGAATCCTCTTCCACTGTTGGTGGGAATGCAAGTTGGTGCAGCCTCTTTGGAGAACAGTGTGGAGATTCCTCAAGAACTTAAAAATAGAGCTTCCCTATGACCCTGCTATTGCACTCCTGGGTATTTACCCCAAGGATACAGATGTTGTGAAAAGAAGGGCCATCTGTACCCCAATGTTTATAGCAGTAATGGTCAAGGTCGCCAAACTATGGAAAGAACCAAGATGCCCTTCAATGGATGAATGGATAAGGAAGATGTGGTCCATATACATTATGGAGTATTATGCCTCCATCAGAAAGGATGAATACCCAACTTTTGTAGCAACATGGGCAGGACTCGAAGAGATTATGCTGAGTGAAATAAGTCAAGCAGAGTCAACTATTATATGGTTTCACTTATTTGTGGAGCATAACAAATATCATGGAGGATAAGGGGTGTTAAAGAGGAGAAGGGAGTTGGGGTAAATTGGAAGGGGAGGTGAATCACGAGAGATTATGGACTCTGAAAAACAATCTGAGGGGTTTGAAGTGGCGGGGATGTGGGAGGTTGGGGCACCAGGTGGTGGGTATTATAGAGGGCACGGATTGCATGGATCACTGGGTGTGATGAAAAAATAATGAATACTGTTTTTCTGAAAATAAATAAATTGAAAAAATTAAAAAAAAATTCAGATTTTAGGGGTGTACCTGGGTGGCTCAGTGGGTTAAGTCTCAGCCTCAGCTCAGGTCATGATCGAGCCCCACATTGGACTCTCTGCTCAGCAGGGAGCCTGCTTCCCCCCCCCCCTCTCTCTCTGCCTGCCTCTGCCTAATTGTGATCTCTGTCTTTCAAATAAATAAAATATTTAAAAATTAAAAAGAATAATAAAATAATAAACCTAATCGTAACCACATCAAAAAACAGTAATAGATATGAAAAAACAGAGAAAGGAATCCAAATTTCCCCTAAAGAAAGCCAACAAAATCATGAGAGAATAGCCCAAGAGAAGAAAGGAACAAAGAAATATAAATACAACTTCAAAATGAGTAACAAAATGGCAATAAGAACATACCTAACAAAAATTACTTTGTATGCAAATGGACTAGAAACTCTAGAGAGTATCTTGTCAAAAGACAAAAGGTGACAGAATGGATAAAGAAGCAAGAGGATAAAGAATGTAAAAATACACATTTTACCTACAAGAGATTAATTTCAGCCCTAAAGACATATGCAAGTTTAAAGTGAAGAGATAGAAAAGCATTTATCAGGCATATGGAAGTGAAAAGGAAGCTGGGGTGGCAATATTTACATCAGACAAAATAAGCTCTAAAATGAAGACTGTAACAAGAGACAAAGAGGGACAGTAAAAATCATAAAGGGAACAATTTAAAAAGAAGATACAGCAATTGTAAATATTTATGCAGAAAACACAGGAGCCCCCAAATACATAAAGTCCCTAATCACAAACATAAAAAAAGTAATCAATACTAAGACAATAATAACAGTGGACTTTAACATCCCATTTACTGCTGGTGCAGTAATGTATAAATCATCTAACCAGAAAGTCAACAAGGACAGTGTTTTTTTTTTTTTTTAATTTTTTATTTATTTATCTGTCAGAGAGAGTGAGCACAGGCAGAGGCAGAGGGAGAAGCAAGCTCCCTGCTGAGCAAGAAGCCCGATGTGGGACTCGATCCCAGGACACTGGGATCATGACCTGAGCCGAAGGCAGCCGCTTAACCAACTGAGCCACCCAGGCATCCCAAGGACAGTGGTTTTGAATAACAAATTGGATGAGATGGATGTATCATATATTCAGAACATTTCATCCTAAAACATTGTTTACATATATTCATGAAAAGAATACATTTTTTTTTCATACATTGGAACATGCTCCATATGCACATCATGTTAGGTCATAAAACAAATCTCAACAAGTTCAGAAAGACTGAAATCTTATCATGCATGTCTTGTGACCACAACGTTTGAAACTAGAAATCAACCATAAGAGAAAATATCAAAGAACACAAGATGGAGAGCATGAACACATGGGGGGGGTAGCAAGAGACAGAGAGCGAGAGAAGCAGAGAGAGAGAGAACTCAACTAGTCAAAAGCAGAAATGAAAGACAAGAAGCAACTGACAAAACAGAAATACAAAGGGTTATAGAGAATGTTATGAAAAATTTTATGCCAACAAATTGGACAGACTAGGAGAAGTGAATAAATTCCTAGAAACATATAACCTTCCAAAACTGAATCAGGAAGAAATAGAGAATTTGAATTGATTGATCATCTAATGAAATTGAATCAGCAATCAAAGAAATCCCAACAAACAAAAGACCAGGACCTGATGGATTCATAAGTGGAGTCTACCAAACATCTAGAAAAGAGTTAGTAACTATTCTCCTCAAAATATTCCAAAAAATAGAAGAGAAAGGAAACCTTCCAAATTCATTCTATGAGGCCAGCATTACCCTGACACCAAACTGGAAAAAAAAAACACTATTAAAAAAAGAAAACTACAGGCCAATATCTCTAACAAACGTAGATGCAAAAATCCTCAACAAGTATTAGCAAACCAAACCAACAATTTGTAAAAAAACAAAAAAACAAACAAAAAAAACATTCACTGTGATTGAGATTTATTCATGGGATGCAAGGGTCATTCATTAGTCACAAAACAATCAATACAATACATCATATCAACAACAGAAAGAATATAAACCATATGATCATTTTAATAGATGTGGAAAAAGTATGTGACAAAGTACAACATCCATTCATGATAAAAACCTTCAATAAAGCAGGTTTAGAGGGAATATACATAATAAAGACCATATGAAAATCAACATAATAAAGGCCATATGAAAAATCCACAGCTAGCATCATACTCAAAAACTGTGCATTTCCCTCCTAAGTTAGGACAAAGATGCCCACTCTCATCAATTTTATTACAAATAGTATTGGAAATCCTAGCCATAGAAATCAGACAAAGCAGAGAAATAAGAGGCATCTGTATAGGTAAGAAAGAAGTAAAACTTCCACTATTTGCAGATGACATGATACTATTTATAGAAAACCCAAAAGACTCTACAAAAAACTACTAGAACTAATAAATGAGTTCAGGAAAGTCACAGGATACAAAATCAATATACAGAAATCCATTGCATTTCTATACACTAATAATGAAGTAGCAGAAAGAGAAATTAAAAACACAATCCCATTTACAATTGCACCAAAAAACAATAAACTGCATAGGAATAAACTTAACCAATGCGATGAAAGACCTGTTCTCTGAAAACTATAAAACATGGATGAAAGAAATTAAAAATGAAAAAAATGGAGACAAACCATATGAGACTCTTAGTCATAGGAAACAAACAGCGTTGCTGGAAACAATCTGTGGAAGGATGGGATAACTGGGTGATGAGTCTTAAGGAGGGCATGTGATGTGATGAGCACTGGTTGTGATTACAATTGAGGAATCACTGAACTCTACTTCTGAAACTAATAATACATTATATGTTAATTAACTGAATGTTAAAAACAAACAAACAAACAAAAAACAGAAACAAATGGAAAGCTATTCCATGCTCATAGAGTATGAGAACAAATATTGTTAATATATCCGTACTATCTAAAGCAATCTACAGATTTAATGCAATCCCCATCAAAATGCCAAGAGTATTTTTCATAGAACTAGAATAATCCTACAATTTGTACAAACCCACAAAAGACTCTGAATACCAACAGCAATCTTGAAAAAAAACAAGACTGGAGGCATCATAATTCCAGATTTCAAGATACACTATAAAGCTATAGTAATCAAAATATAGTGGTACTGGCACAAAAACAGACATGTAAACCAATGGAACAGAATGGAGAGTCCAGAAAGAAACCCACAATTATATGGTCAATTAATCTATGACAAAGGAGCCAAGAATATGCAGAGGGAAGAAGACAGTCTTCTTCAGCAAATGGTGCTGGGAAGAGGTAGAGGCAAAAGAATGAAATTGGACCACTTTCGCACACCATACACAAAAATAAGCTCAAAATGGATTAAAGACCTAAATGTGAGACCTGAAACCATAAAAATCCCAGAAGAAAAAAAAAATCCCAGAAGAGAGCACATGCGGTAATTACTTAGACATTGGCTATAACAACAGTATTCTAGATATGACTGCTGAGGCAATGGAAATTAAAATGAAATAAACTATTGGAACTGTATCAAAATAAAAATCTTCTGCTGAGCAAAGGAAACAACCAAAAAACCTAAAAGACTGCCTACTGAATAGAGGATATTTGAGGGGCCCCTGGGTGACTCAGTGGGTTAAGCCTCTGCGTTCGGTTCAGGTCATTGTCTCAGGGTCCTGGGATAGTGCCCCGCATCTGGCTCTCTGCTCATCAGGGAGCCTGCTTCCCCCTCTATCTCTGCCCGCCTCTCTGCCTCCTTGTGACCTCTCTCTTTCTCTCTTTGTCAAATAAATAAATAAAATCTTAAAAATAGAAGATCCTTGCAAATGACATAGCTGATAAATCTAGATATCCAAAATATATAAAGTACTTTAAAAATGCAATACCCCCAAACCCAAAAAATCCATATAAAAAATAGGCAGAAGACAAAAAATAGACATTTCTCAAAAAAAAAAAAATCAATAGATGCTGAAAAAGCATTTGACAAGTACAGCATCCCTTCCTGATCAAAACTCTCTAAAGTGTAGGGATAGAGAACACGTACCTCAATATTATCAAAGCCATCTATGAAAAACCCACCGCAAATATCATTCTCAATGGAGAAAAACTGAAAGCTTTTCCGCTAAGGTCAGGAACACGGCAGGGATGTCCATTATCACCACTGCTATTCAACATAGTACTAGAGGTCCTAGCCTCAGCAATCAGACAACAAAAGGAAATCAAAGGCATCCAAATCGGCAAAGAAGAAGTCAAACTATCACTCTTCGCAGATGATATGATACTATAGGTGGAAAACCCAAAAGACTCCACTCCAAAACTGCTAGAACTTGTACAGGAATTCAGTAAAGTGTCAGGATACAAAATCAATGCACAGAAATCAGTTGCATTTCTCTATACCAACAACAAGACAGAAGAAAGAGAAATTAAGGAGTCAATCCCATTTACAATTGCACCCCAAACCATAAGATACCTAGGAATAAACCTAACCAAAGAGGCAAAGAATCTATACTCAGAAAACTATAAAGTACTCATGAAAGAAATTGAGGAAGACACAAAGAAATGGAAAAATGTTCCATGCTCCTGGATTGGAAGAATAAATATTGTGAAAATATCTATGCTACTTAAAGCAATCTACACATTGAATGCAATTCCTATCAAAGTACCATCCATCTTTTTCAAAGAAATGGAACAAGTAATCCTAAAATTTATATGGAAGCAGAAAAGACCTCGAATAGCCAAAGGAATATTGAAAAAGAAAGCCAAAGTTGGTGGCATCACAATTCCGGACTTCAAGCTCTATTACAAAGCTGTCATCATCAAGACAGCATGGTACTGGCACAAAAACAGACACATTAGATCAGTGGAACAGAATAGAAAGCCCGGAAATAGACTCTCAACTCTATGGTCAACTAATCTTCGACAAAGCAGGAGAGAATGTCCAATGGAAAAAAGACAGCCTCTTCAATAAATGGTGTTGGGAAAATTGGACAGCCACATGCAGAAATATGAAATTGGACCATTTCCTTACACCACACACGAAAATAGACTCAAAATGGATGAAGGACCTCAATGCGAGAAAGGAATCCATCAAAATCCTTGAGGAGAACACAGGCAGCAACCTCTTCAACCTCAGCTGCAGCAACATCTTCCTAGGAACATCACCAAAGGCAAGGGAAGCAAGGGCAAAAATGAACTATTGGGATTTTATCAAGATCAAAAGCTTTTGCACAGCAAAGGAAACAGTTAGCAAAACCAAAAGACAACTGACAGAATGGGAGAAGATATTTGCAAACGACCTATCAGATAAAGGGCTAGTGTCCAAAATCTATAAAGAACTTAGCAAACTCAACACCCAAAGAACAAATAATCTAATCAAGAAATGAACAGAGGACATGAACAGACATTTCTGCAAAGAAGACATCCAGATGGCCAACAGACACATGAAAAAGTGTCCCATATCATTCGGCATCAGGGAAATACAAATCAAAACCACAATGAGATATCACCTCATGCCAGTCAGAATGGCTAAAATTAACAAGTCAGGAAATGACAGATGCTGGCAAGGATGCAGAGTAAGGGGAACCCTCCTACACTGTTGGTGGGAATGCAAGCTGGTGCAACCACTCAGGAAAACAGCATGGAGGTTCCTCAAAATGTTGAAAATAGAACTACCCTATGACCCAGTAATTGCACTACTGGGTATTTACCTTAAAGATATAAACATAGTGATCCAAAGGGGCACGTGCACCTGAATGTTTATAGCAACAATGTCTACAATAGCCAAACTATGGAAAGAACCTAGATGTCCATCAACAGATGAATGGAAAAAGAAGATGTGGTATATATACACAATGGAATACGATGCAGCCATCAAAAGAAATGAAATCTTGCCATTTGCGATGACGTGGATGGAACTAGAGCGTATCATGCTTAGCGAAATAAGTCAAGTGGAGAAAGACAACTATCATATGATCTCCCTGATATGAGGAAGTGGAGATACAACATGGGGGGTTTAAGGGGTAGAGAAGAATAAATGAAACAAGATGGGATTGGGAGGGAGACAAACCATAAGTGACTCTTGATCTCACAAAACAAACTGAGGGTTGCTGGGGGGAGGGGGGCTGGGAAAAGGGGGTGGGGTTATGGACTTTGGGGAGGGTATGTGTTATGGTGAGTGCTGTGAAGTGTATAAACCTGGCGATTCACATACCTGTAACCCGGGGGTTAAAATACATTATATGTTTCTAAAAAAATAAAAAATAAGAAAAAATAGAGATAGACAACATACATAAGAACACATGCTCAATAACACTAATCATCAGGGAAATGCAAATCAAAACCACCATGAGATATCTACCTCACACCTGTCAGAATGGTTAAAATAAAAAGCACAGGAAACAGCATTGGTGAGGATGTAGAGATGAAGTAACTTCTCATTCACTGTTGGTGGGAATATATATTGGTATAGCCACTGGAAAATAATAGGAGATTCATCAAAAATTAAAAGTAGAGGGGCACCTG
The DNA here is from genome assembly GCF_011764305.1 of Mustela putorius furo. Classification (NCBI taxonomy): domain Eukaryota; kingdom Metazoa; phylum Chordata; class Mammalia; order Carnivora; family Mustelidae; genus Mustela; species Mustela putorius. The sequence continues at coordinate 14,663,119 of NW_025422045.1, forward strand.
TGTAGTTCAATGGGTTAAAGCCTCTGTCTTTGGTTCAGGTCATGATCTCAGGGCCTGGAATCAAGCCCTGCATCGGGCTTTCTGCTCAGCAGGGAGCCTGCTTCCCCCCCACCCTCTCTCTGCGTGCCTCTCTGCCTATTTATGATCTCTGTCAAATAAATAAATAAATCTTTAAAAAATTAAAAAGAAAATTACCATAGGTCCAGTAATTTTGCTATTGGGTCTTTACCCAAAGAAATTGCAAACATTATTTAAACAAGTGGCTTTTTCCGTCCCTACACAGCTTTTGTTATGTCCATAATACAAAATAGCATCAATGCTGAATAGCATGATTATGTGCGTTACATAAACAGAAACTACCTGTACACATCAGTGGATCCTAGAACTAAGGCACATAAAATTGAAAGAAAAATGGAATGTTTTAATATAAGTCAAAACTAGGATGGAACACTGCAAAAAATCAGAAATCCCTCATGTACATATTTACCTATTTACAGCTAAAAACAGGCATTACAACAAGACTAATCTAACTTTACTCATTTATATATAAATAACACAAATTTTACGCACATCACATAAATCTTCCATTAGAACAAAGTGATATTACCAGACAAGCATCAGTGAAGTATAATGCCTCTACTAGTTGTCATTGCACAATGCTATAAATATTGCAGTCCAGGCAGTACAACCAAGAACACCAAAGTCCTATACCCAAATACAATTAATATGTTAAAGAAGCTCTCTGCAAGTGATGCTGGATTCCACTAGGAAGTCTACTGTAGCCATGTTGGTTATGACTTTCAATGAAGAAGGGTAGAGTTACATTAAGAATTGAAGTATTTTAAAAAAGCTTTAAACATTCTTTCTTGAACCAAAACAGTCAACTAATGACACATGAAAAATTAACTTTTCTGATACCTTTGCAATTTAAAAGTCAGATATATGTTGCTCAGTAGAGCTGCTGTATGTAAAGAACAAATTTAGTTTTAATTTCTTCTTGTAAACAAATTAATCCTAGTGTAGTTCTATGCTACACAACATTTTTAGCAATGAGAGTAATGCAGACATCGTCTGGTATAGGCCAGCGCAATAAGCTTCAAAGATATCTCAATACTCTGCTCTGATGGTTTTACTCATGATAACAAGTTGTGGTGTTTACCTTTCACAGAACATCTTATTTTGCAGCTTGTAGAAGACCAATTAACCAGGTTTACATATGGCACCAAATGCCAGATTCATATAATACCAGTTTCTATAAGGTCCCAAGACAGACTGAAGTTTATGCACAATGTCTTCTAATCTTTCAAAGAACAGATAGGATTAGGGTATAAAAATACTTCTATGAGTACTCCAACTAAATTTTATGAGTCTATCATTGTCTCAGTACCAAAATTAGATGTGGTAGCATAAATAATTCCAAAATACTACAGGCAAATTTCACTTGTAAACTATATGCAAAAATCCTACATAAAAGTTAACATATCAAATCCAGGCTGATATTCTCATATAACATATCACAATTAAGTAGAATTTATGCCAGGAATGTGAATACATCCACAATGGATGCTCTATTAATGGTATTTAACAGTTAAGATTAAAAGAGGAATTTATTATCTCCATTGGGGGGATTAGATGTTCTCTGAATTTTTCCATTTTTCCTCTAAGGCCGGCAATATCACTGAAGATTCATTATCTTCTTTTAAAATTTTATTTATTTGTCAGAGAGAGAGAGCGAGTGAGCACAAGCAGGGGGAGCAGAGGGAGAAGCAGGCTCCCTGCTGAGCAAGGAGCCCAACACAGGACTCAACAGCTGGACCTTGGGATCGTGACCTGAACTGAAGGTGGTGCTGAACTAACTGAGCCACCCAGGTGGCCCTGAAGATTCAATTCTTGTTGAAGTATTTCAGAAACACTACATGTCAAAATTTCCCTAAATCTATTAGAAACATAGTGCATATAATTGGTAATAAGTAAGTCACAGGGGAAATGCTTGATTTGTTGCTAAGACAAAGGTAAAAGTAGTTTGACTCTCTGGCCATTTTCCCTGTTTGACAAATCAGTGAATATGTAATGACAAAAAATCACCATGGGACACGTCTATCCTCCCATAGTCCCAGTTCAATCCACAGTCTAGAATGAAGTAAAGAAATGATAAAATGGAAAAAGGGTGAAAAAGAATGCTGAGGTTTGCCCAAGTCAATATTTACTGTAGTTGTATCTCAGCTTAAAAGCATATACACATCTGATGTAGCTCTTTTCTTTCTACTCTCTTATAAGAGAATTTGATTTGAAAGAAGCCAACACTTACTTCAGTTTCCTTACAAATCTTCAGATAACTGAATCAGGTATGTTTATTTTATGTCAACCATTTGCTTGATACATTTACTTGGGATTTAATCTTCGGAAAATGTTGATGAGACTTTTTTTTTTTTAAGATTTTTATTTATTTATTTGACAGACAGAGATCACAAGTAGGCAGAGAGGCAGGCAGAGAGAGAGGAAGGGAAGCAGGCTCCCCGCTGAGCAGAAACCCTGATGCGGGGCTCAATCCCAGGACCCTGAGATCATGACCTGAGCTGAAGGCAGAGGCTTAACCCACTGAGCCACTCAGGTGCCCCTTGATGAGACTTTTAATGAACTACAGAAAGGAAATTAAAGCAATGGTTTATGATATTTGGGCTTATAATTTTGTGAAAATTCTTTTGCCTTGACTGTAAAATATTTATGTCCATGTTAGTCTGGTATATACAATTTGATTTGGGTGTGATAGAAAATGATTCAAGGATCAATTTTGTAACATGTGAGCTTTTTTTTTTTCTTCCTTTGGTTCTAAGTTTTCTTTTTCTTTTGAGAAAGTGAGAAGAGACTTTACAAGAGCACAGTGACATCATTTTATCTTTATCATAGTTCATCCCAGCCCAGTCCAGCACCAAGACAAAAATGGCATTCAGAACAAGGATGAAGCATCACTCTCTGTGAAGATTTCTGGAATTTTTCTTCTCCTGCTTCCCACACCCCTTTATTTCTCATTCACTTTTACTAAAAGAAATTTGTGACTTCATAGCTGACTAACCAAATTAAAAGATAAGGTTAATAATAGTTTTATTCCTTATCCTTCCTTAAACCCATACTTTATCCTTTTGAATAAAAATTACCTTCCGCATAAGAGAATGCTCCAGGGAGGATGCCCCTTCTCATTCTAAGTGATAATTATTGATCTAAATATTCTTTGGAATGGTTCCATTTTAGTTATTTTGTCACAGTATTCATTGCTCATTCATTTGATTATTTTTCCTTTTCACTTATTTTTTTTTTATGCTACTTTTGGGAGAACCTTTGTACAATACAATATAGCAACAACCCAGTTAGCAAATATTACCAGGGCATAAAGTTTTCCAGGCTAATACATTTTAAACTAGAGTTTACCCCTTTAAGGCAAAAGCATTAACAGTTTTGGAAAACAAAATACATATCACCCTCTTACCTTTGTAACTAGAAAGGGTTATTATCATCAAGTGCACTTATGATACATTTGGTGATAATTAATAGGGTTTTACATCAACTACTTTTTCTCATTTTCTAATCTTGATAATTCTACTTGCCTATTCTTCAACCATACCTTTAGGTTCCATTAGAGATTCCACTGTCAAGGACTGTGGAAAGAGCTTTGAGGAACTGGGATGAGAGTCTAGATTTGTTACTTGCTGTTTGTATAATCATGAACACATTAGTTAACCTTTCTGAGTCTCAGTTTCCTTAAATGAAAACTGTAGACAACAACCTCCGGCACACCAGATTGTTGTAAAAAGTTTAATGTTCACATACCGCATGTAAAAACACTTTCAAACTAGTTTTTCCTATAGACATCATCCTTTTTTTCAGTTTTTTAAGAGACTGATACTTATCACTTCTAATTATCACAGAAAATGAAAAGTGAGAGTCTTCTTTCTTAAAAAAGTATAAATTAACTGCTTTCCTTTCAATGAAAAGATTCTTGTGTTTCTACACACAATTAAAAAAAATGAATTCTCAAATCCTTATTTATCTCCTTAGAAGCTTTTCCTGCATTCTTCCAAAGAAGCTGCAAGAGAACATAAGCAGAATAAATTATCTAACAATCTATTTGCAAGTTGTTCATTATTTCAATTCTGTATCATGTTATTTATTTTTGTTCTCATTGTTCATTATCTCAATTTTTCCTTAATGAAAAAGTATGGTGTTGCCAGATATTTTTTAAAGAATGTACCTTATTTTATTAAGTGACAGAAATCCTAATCAAAGCCTACAAATTCTATATCCTGGATAAAATTATTTCTTTTGGAAGCTTTTTACATTGGTAAATAACATGTTACAGTTGACCTTCAAATGATCTACCCCCTTTTTTTTTTAAGATCATAGTCTTTTTTTTTTTTCTTTTCCAGAATTCATTGTTCCAGAATTCATTGTTTATGCATCACACCCAGTGCTCCATGAAATATGTGCCCTCCATAATATCCACCATCAGGCTCACCCAACCCCCCCCTCCAAAACCCTCAGTTTGTTTTCAGAGTCCACAGTCTCTCATGGTTCATCTCTCCCTCCAATTTCCCCCAAATTACTCCTCCTTTTCAACCACTGTTAGTTACTATATTAGATCTTTGCAATTCATTGCTATCATTACCTTATCTATCAGTATTGTATTCTGACATACTGGCCATCTCTGTTCACTTATTTCCACATAATACAACGTTAGCTTCAAGGGACTTCAAGCCAAAATAGCCATCACAACTTCAGAGAAAATATGTATTAAACATTTTTAATGGTGTAATTGTGGAGGTTAAGTAGTAGAGAAAGGACAGAGGCAAAAGGAGAACCACAGTAAAAAACAGGAAATTGAATGTAAACATGGTCTCTTGAGAATTCTCTAAGAACTGAAGCTGCCTGTTAGCAATCCCAAGCAGATAATGCACAACAGCAGGACAAGGAAGTTAGTGCCAGAATCTGGATACTTTAGCTTCTTCTCTTAATTGTGGTTTTCATAATACAATTCTATTATTTCTTTTTTTTTTTTTTAAAGATTTTATTTATTTATTTGAGAGAGAGACAGTGAGAGAGAGCATGAGCGAGGAGAAGGTCAGAGAGCGAAGCAGACTCCCCATGGAGCTGGGAGCCCGATGTGGGACTCGATCCTGGGACTCCGGGATCATGACCTGAGCCGAAGGCAGTCGTCCAACTAACTGAGCCACCCAGGCGTCCCCTTTTTCTTTTTTTTAAAGATTTTTTTAAATGTATTTTTTATTTTCAGCATAACAGTATTATTTATTTTGGCACCACACCCAGTGCTCCATGCAATCCGTGCCCTCTATAATACCCACCACCTGGCACCCCAACCTCCTACCCCTCACCTCTGCAAAACCCTCAGATTGTTTTTCAGAGTCCATAGTCTCTCATGGTTCACCTCCCCTTCCAATTTCCCCCAACTTCCTTCTCCTCTCTATCTCCCCATGTCCTCCATGCTATTTGATATGCTCCACAAATAAGTGAGACTATATGATAATTGACTCTCTGTGCTTGACTTATTTCATTCAGCATAATCTCAGCCAGTCCCGTCCATGTTGCTACAAAAGTTGGGTATTTGTCCTTTCTGATGGAGGCATAATACTCCATAGTGTATATGGACCATATCTTCCTTATCCATTCGTCCGTTGAAAGGCATCTTGGTTCTTTCCACAGTTTGGCGACCATGGCCATTGTTGCTATAAACATCGGGGTACAGATGGCCCTTCTTTTCACTACATCTGTATCTTTGGGGTAAATACCCAGTAGTGCAATGGCAGGGTCATAAGGAAGTTCTATTTTTAAGTTCTTGAGGAATCTCCACACTGTTCTCCAAAGAGGCTGCACCAACTTGCATTCCCACCAACAGTGTAAAAGGGTTCCCCTTTCTCCACATCCCCTCCAACACACGTTGTTTCCTGTCTTGCTAATTTTGGCCATTCTAACTGGTGTAAGCTGATATCTCAATGTAGTTTTAATTTGAATCTCCCTGATGGCTAGTGATGATGAACATGTTTTCATGTCTCTGATAGCCATTTGAATGTCTTTATTGGAGAAGTGTCTGTCCATATTTTCTGCCCATTTTTTGATATGATTGTCTGTTTTGTGTGTGTTGAGTTTGAGAAGTTCTTTATAGATCCTGGATATCAACCTTTTGTCTGTACTGTCATTTGCAAATATCTTCTCCCATTCCGTGGGTTGCCTCTTTGTTTTCTTCACTGTTTCCTTGCCTGTGCAGAAGCTTTTGATCTTGATGAAGTCCCAAAAGTTCATCTTCGCTTTTGTTTCCTTTGCCTTTGGAGACATATCTTGAAAGAAGTTGCTGTGGCTGATATCGAAGAGATTACTGCCTATGTTCTCCTCTAGGATTCTGATGGATTCCTGTCTCACATTGAGGTCTTTTATCCATTTTGAGTTGATCTTTGTGTATGATGTAAGAGAATGGTTGAGTTTCATTCTTCTACATATAACTGCCCAGTTTTCCCAGCATCATTTATTGAAGAGACTGTCTTTTTTCCACTGTATATTTTTTCCTGTTTTGTTGAAGATTATTTGACCATAGAGTTGAGGGTCCATATCTGGGCTCTCTACTCTGTTCCACTGTTTTTATGCCAGTACCATGCTGTCTTGGTGATCACAGCTTTGTAGTAATGCTTGAAATTCTGTTATTTCTTTACCATCAGATTTAACCCATAAGTGTATAAAATGGAGTTATAGCTTTCCTTCATTAGTAAGGATAGCTGAGAGAAGAAATATTTGTCAGAATTACAGATAAACCACTTCCTAACAGGACTAATTCTAAATTGTTTCAAATTAATGTTGAGATGACTCTTCAGTTCTGTGGTCCACTTTTTTTTGTTCTTGATAATAATCTATTAATGTTCTCTTTGTAGGTATTTCTCTTGTATCCTGAGACCATGGATCAAGGAAACTATTCTAGGGTGGCTGAGTTTGTGTTGCTGGGACTCTCTAGTTCCTGGGAACTACAGTATTTCTTCTTCGTGTTGTTTAACTTCTTGTACATCGCCATTGTGCTGGGCAATCTCCTCATTGTCCTTACTGTGATTTCTGAACCTGCCCTGCACACACCCATGTATATCATGCTCAGTAACCTTTCTGTTCTTGATGTGTTTCTAGCCTCTTATGCAACCCCCAAGATGATTCATGATTTCCTTCATGAATCTAAGACTATCTCCTTTGAGGGCTGCATGGCTCAGATATTCTTGCTCCATGTCTTTGCTGGCGGTGAGATGGTACTTCTTGTAGCCATGGCTTATGACAGGTATGTAGCCATATGCAAACCTCTCCACTATGCAACCATCATGAACTTGTGCAAGTGTACAGGCCTGGTGGTAGGATCCTGGGCCATTGGGATCATGCACTCCCTGAGCCAGTTAGCTTTCACTATAAACTTGCCTTTCTGTGGCCCAAACATAGTGGATAGTTATTACTGTGACCTTACATTGGTCATTAAACTTGCCTGCACAGATACTTATGTCCTTGAAGTGTTGATGCTTTTGGACAGTGGTCTCATGGGAGTGACTTCATTCTTACTCTTGCTGATCTCCTACATGGTTATCCTAATCACTGTACAACGTCATTCCTCAGTGGGCATGGCCAAGGCCCGCAGCATTCTGACTGCCCACATCATTGTAGTGACTCTCTTTTTTGGGCCCTGTATCATCATTTATGCATGGCCTTTCAGCAACTTCCCAGTGGATAAAGTCCTTTCTGTGTTCTCTACAGTTTTTACACCTATATTGAACCCCATTATATATACATTGAGAAATAAAGAGGTGAAATCAGCAATGCATAAATTGAAGATCCGGTATGTGAGTTCCAAGCTGCTCTCCCAACTGTCTCTCACAAGATAGATTTGTTGAACTGCGTAGACAAGAAGAAACAAGAGGAAACATAGACTTACCTTTTTCTTGTGGCTACCATCATTTAAAAAAGTTATCTTATTTGTTTGAAATGATAAATGTATATTCTTTGTTATATATTTGAAGTAAATAAACCTCACATGATTATGCAATTTCTAAGGTAAGAAGTTGCTTATGTTTGCTACCTAAAATCAGTGATAAGATGTTTCACAAATTATTATATAATTTTTAAGAAATTAATTTCATAAAAATTTAGGTGGATATCCATATTGGATAAACAAAATAATGTTTCTTTTATGATCTAAAATACTGCAAGTAATCTATAATTTAGTTCCAGTAGTAAAAACAATCCCATTAGAATTCCTGTTTTCACACATTTAACATCAAAAGGTTTGTGCTATCAAAAAATCCATTTAGCATGTAAAAAGTAATTTCACAAAAATAAATCCACCTTTATATTTTTTATATTTTTAAATCTACCTTTATATTTATATTTTATCTCACATACACAACTTAAGAAGCTTCACATACTATTTTGTAGCTTTATAAAATCACTTGATGTTAGTCTGGTACCATTTATTCTTTTACATTTTATTGGTAAAAACTATGTTGACATCAAAAGATGACAGCTCATGAAGCTTTAGACATCTGGCAATAAGACCACAAAAAATTGAATAAGAGTCCCATCATCCATGCTCTGCATCAGGTATTTACTGGGTCCTGAATGGTGTTTGTACACTAGTTAAAGGGAGGCAGGAAATGCAAAGGTAAGTATTTTGGAGCTCACCAAATATTACGATCCAGAAACACATTATGATGTTACCTGAGTGTTATGTACCATCCCAATTTCCTCTAAGATGGTCTCAGTCTAAAATGTTAGGTTTAGCTGATACCAAAAAAAGTCAGTGCAACATTTACTTTGTGGAGGAGTACTATTTATGTTATGAACTCACTGGGATTATGAACATAACTTGTCCCATGGTTGGGTGATTCATCAACCATGTACTTGTACTGTTGCTTCTTTTTTGGTATGACCGTTATGATCAAAGATTACCTGGACAGCAATGCCTACTATATGTCACATGCAATGTTTTTTGTCATAATGTGAAAACTATTTTAAATCTATAACTCCATAGTGAGGAAAAGTTATTAGAGTTGTCTTGTGTTTTTCCTTTAAATCACATATTATTCTTGGTTTTTCTTGAGGCTTGAAGCCAATTATTCTGCTCATTTTCACAATACCACAGTTTCTTTTACAAACACCCAGATCAGGCTCATCCATACCACTGCATACTTCAAGCAAAGTAGCAGGAAACAACATGCATTATAAACTGAACCCTTCTGTCCAAAAATAATAGGACAGGCTATGACATTATTCCATTAATCTTAACAACATTATTAAGGTAAGTCATGAACCCATCAGATACACTGAATATATATTCCAATGAATGTACATTCCACCAGTTTTAGAAAAACCTTAAGTCCTGGACTACGAAGCTGGGCATGATGTTTCAGAACCCTGTCTTTCAGAGTGTGAAATACAGCTTGCATTGTGAATAAGAAAAGTGCAGGTGAGATGATCAGCAGCAGGTGGCAGCTTACCAGCAGAGATGGAGGAGGCCAAGGGGATAAAAGCAGCAGGAACACTGAGCCATGTCCCCACCCAGGCTATATAACCAGGTAACAGGAGCAGAGGTAGGTGGCAATTGGCCTAGGACACCTCATTAATGGAGTAACATTGGAGGCAACTGTGGTCACTCGGGCTTTATATTATAACTATATTGATGTATTTCATACCTTGTATCATAAATATTGTCTAAAATATTTAAAAGTCCTAATACATTTGATAAGGGGTTAATATCCAAAATATATAAAGAACTTACACAACCAATACCAAAAAACCCCAAGCAATCTGAACAATGGGCAGAGGACCTAAACAAACATTTTACCAAATAAGACATACAGATGGCAATGGCCACATGAAAAGATGCTCAGTATCACTAATTGGGGAAATGCAAATCAAAACCACAGTGAGAAATCATTTTATATCTGTCAGTATGGATAGCATCAAAAACACAAGAAATGTTAAATGTTTACAAGGATGTGGAAAAAAAAAACCTTGGTGAAATGTAAACTAATGGACTGTGGAAAACAATATGGAGGTTCTTAAAAACATAAAAATAGAAATACCATATGATCTAATAATTCTACTACTGGGTATTTACCCAAAAAAAAAACAAGATCACTAATTTGAAAAGTTGGATGCACTCCTGTATGTTCACTGGAGCATTATTTAAAATAACCAAGATATGGAAGCAACCAAAGTTTCCAATGATAGATGACCGGATAAAGAAGATGTTATATATATATACAATGGAGTATTGTTCGCCATAAAAGAGATGGGATTTGGGGCACCTGGGTCACTCAGTCAGTTAGGTGTCCCACTCCTGATTTCAGCTCAAGTCATGATTTTAGGGTCATGAGACTGGCTTGCAATGGTTGTGGAGCCTGCTTAAGATTTTATCTCCCTCTCCTGCTGCTCCCCCATCCCTGTGTGTGCTCTCTCTATATATAAAAAAGAGAGAGAGAAATGAGATTTTAGAACTAGAGAGTATAATGCTAAGTGAAACACTTGGAGAGAGAAAAACGAATACCATACAATTTCACTTCTATGTGGACTCTAAAAGCAAATGAATGAAGAAACAGAGTAGAATCATACCTAGAAAAACTGATGGTTGTCAGAGGGTGGGGGTGGGGGGTTTGAGCAAAATAGTTGAAGGGGAATGAGAAATAAAGACTCCCAGTTAAGTAATGAGTAAGTCACAGGAAGAATAGGTACAGCATAGGGAATAGTCAATGGCATTGTATTAGTGTTGCATTGTAAAGATGGTAGCTACACTTGTGGTGAGCATAGCGTTACCTGCAGAGTTATTAAAAAAAATTCAAATAATGAACTACTGAACACTAAAAACTAATGATATACTATATGTTGGCTAATTGAACATAGTAAATAAAAACACTAGAAACAAAAACAAAAACAAATGTCATGGGATTCCTATAGTATAATGTAAATAACCATTCCTTTGCTGTTGTATAATGAGGGTTCCAATTTTGTTACCATACCAACACTTGAATAAACATATTTTACTTTAAAAAAAAATTGTGTCAGATCTCCCTGATATGAGGAAGTGGTGATGCAACATGGGGGCTTAAGTGGGTAGGAGAAGAATAAATGAAACAAGATGGGATTGGGAGGGAGACAAACCATAAGTGACTCTTAATCCCACAAAACAAACTGAGGGTTGCTGGGAGGAGGGGGTTTGGGAGAAGGGGGTGGGATTATGGACATTGGGGAGGGTATGTGCTTTGGTGAGTGCTGTGAAGTGTGTAAACCTGGTGATTCACAGACCTGTACCCCTGGGGATAAAAATATATGTTTATAAAAAATAAAAAATTAAAAAAAATTGTGTCAAAAACAAACTGTCAAATATGTTGCACAAAATTATAGTGTGGCTCAGTTTGGATTGCATAATTATATGAAACTATTTGTGAATTTTGATTTTATATAATATTCAGCTTCTTTATTTCTAGAATATGGCATTTTTTTGAGGTCTGATTTTCTTTTCACTTTCAGTAGATGTACTTTTATAATATAGTATGTTCTTTTATTAAATTATTTATTTATTCAAGTATGAGAAGTAAACTGAAGGGGATGATAAAGTAAGAATTTAACTATAATGGAAAATCTATTAATTGTTCATATTGTATTTACACTTATTAACTTGAAAATATATTCAATGGATTCTATGTGTCGAACACAATTTAGAACCATGCTTTATACAGCAAATGTCCAAAGGAGCATTCAGACTATTGAAGTATATTTTCCTTATCAACTTTCTTCAAAGAAATGAAGATTTAATTTTAATTCAAATGATACATGTTAAATACCTACTTAGTTAATTTAGAGTACTGACAATGATAAATTTTAAATTAATTAAAATTCACATATAGAAGAACCAGTCTTAGAGTAGTTTCCCAGAATAAATTTTAAAATTTACAATTACTGATTTGATCATATTTACACAAGTGTTTAAGACTTCTTTTGTCTTTCTTTAATGCCATCATAATTTGATGTTTCCTCCATATACAAGATTTTTTTCAGCATCTCTGTAATATTCACTGTCTTCTGAATTTTGAAGTACAAGTGTCCTTCACTTGTACTTCTGTACTGTTAGATTACTAAAAAAAAAAAAAAAATCAGTGCAATATACTATGACATGCTTACATGTTACAAAAAAAAAAAAACCCAGATTATATTTTTAAATTAATTTTTTTCTCTTTCATGGCTTCAAGGTTTCAAGTATTTCCCCATCTCTTCTACTTTTCTTTTTTGATTTTTTTTTATCTTTTATAGTTAGTTGTTTTTTTTAAATAAAAAGAAACAGGAAAAAAAGAAAATCCTTTTGTCCTCATTTCTTCCTCTAGCTCTTGATCCATTTCTCACCTTTGTCCTTGTTCACAAGATACTAATGGGGAAAGCTCTGAAGACTTGTTCATACTGTCTCCCATAGCTCTCTTCTTTTTCTTTCTTGTGCCCACTCCAGTAAGGCTTTTATCTCCATATTCTACTCATATTGCTTCTTTAAAGGTTACTAGTGACCTCTCTACTGCTAAATCCAGAGATCATTTCCCAATCATCATCCTTGTTGATCAATCAGTTGTATAATTTTTTAGTATTTTTTTATTAATTTTTTATTTTTTATAAACATATATTTTTATCCCCAGGGATACCCCTCAGGATAAAAATATATGTTTATAAAAAATAAAAAAGTTGTATAGTTTTTTAAAAAGATTTTATTTATTTAACAGAGAGAGACATAGAGAGAAAGGGAACACAAGTGGGGGGAGTGGGAGAAAGAAAAGCTCTGCGAGAAGCTTGATGTGGGACTCAATCCCACAACCCTGGGATCATGACCTGAACCAAAGGTAGACACTTAATGACTGAGCTACCCAGGTGCCCAGTTGTACAATTTTTAATACAGCTGATCACACTCTCCCTCTTGAAACCCTCTTCATTTGGCTTTTAGAACACAATGCTCTCCTGGCTTCCTTCATATACTTTTGGAGGTGGCCGCTGAATCTCTTTTGGGGTTCTTCCTTTTTCTGACCTCTTAGATTATACCAGAGCTCATTTTTTGAGACCCTACCATGTTTCTTTCTCCACTGGTGATCTCATTTAACATCAAGGCTTTAAAAACTATGTACTGAGGAGACATAGCTTGGCATTTACACTGGACTCTCATTCAATTACCAGACTTCAACACCCAGCCTCACTTGGATATCTGTCACCTGTCTCAAATTTAACATGTCTAAATCTGTACTCCTGATAATCCCTCAAACAACTCTTCCACCAGGTTAATGAAGAAATCCATCTCTATTAATGGAATCTTCATCTTTCCAATTGATCAGTCCAATGGCTTTGGAATTATCCTCCCATACTGTCTCTTACCTCTTGTTATAGGTTAACAAATTTTACTGAGTCTATTTTCAAAATGTTCTCAGAATCTGACCACCCCTTGCAACCTCTAACCTCTACTGCTACCGCCTGATCCATGTTATGATCATTTGCTTGGATTATTACAAGTACTCATTCCTAGTAAGCTTTCAGGCTTCCCCACTTTTAAGTCTAATACATATAATACATATGTATGTATTTATATATATAAATACATATGTGTTTATATATATCTATATATAAATATATAAATATTATATATATATTAGAATGTATATATTATATATACATATATGTATATATTGGAATGTATATATTATATATATAAATATATAATATATACATATATGCATATATAAAGAGGAACAAATCCATAGGAAAGGAAAGTTCTAAGCAAAAATATTTACCTATATAGTGATATATAAGCAGCTACTAATGAGTAAGAAGTCTACCAAATAATCCAACTGAAGTAGGTACCTTTTTTCTGATACTGATGCTGGCTGAACAAATTTGTTCACTGTGCTGGAAAGGGCTGGACTTTCAGTTGGGAGACTTAGTTTTTAGCTTCGGGTTTATTCCAAAGTTCAACTTCCTTGAATTCCATTTCCACCTGTGCAGAAAGCACCTACTTAAATCAATTTGGTTTAAGGTTTGGAGCCCCCATTCCCCTTCAGGAATATGTGGGGGCACCTGTATACACAATACTGCCAGCGCTCCATGGATCAAAGTTTAAAATGCCCTGGACTAGAAATCTCACTGGCCTTTCCTGTTTTTTTTTTTTTTTTTATATTCTGATATCTCTCCCTCTTGGTACTTGCCTGTAGACAATGAAGTCTGAATATCCAATTCTTGACATTTGTATTCCCTTTATCCTTCTTTGTCTATACCCATTCTTGACTTCAGTAGCCACACAAGAAACTCTTGTAGTAGCCTCCAACTGCCACTATTCCCTTCCAGTGTTTTATACATTCTGGTTAATTCCCAACCACTGCCAGAATCATATTCCTAAACCATATTCCTCACTGAAATGGTGAGTAGCATTCCGTTTTCCAACAAATTAATTACAGAATCCTAAGACCTATATTTAAAATCCTCCAATGTATTGTCCAATAAAACTCTGACATAGAGTATACTTTAGCCAAGCTAGAGCACCTGTTTCTCAATTACTTTTAATTTTCTCAATTACTTTTAATTTTCTTTATTCATGCTTTTGTTTATGTTAGTCTATTTGTGCCGTGTAATCTTCCATCACTATCTCTGCCTTTCACAACATCATTTCTCATTTAAGGTCCTTTACAGATATATATTTTTGTCTGCTTCTGTCTCATTTTATTTTCCTCACCTTCTCTTCCACCCTCCCTTTTCCTTCTTTTCCTCCGGATCTTTCTGACAAAATATAATCTCTCCTGATGTTCCATACATCAGAATGTGTATATATGCATTATACCTATAGATTTATAATACATATATGTATATATGTACATACATTTATAATATGTATGGTCTTCTATTTAAATTTTATGTTACATTTTTAATTTTCTTTAATTGCCCTTCAAAATTACAAGCAACTTACAGATAAGCACTTTGTCTTGTGTATTTTTTAATTATTTGTGTTTTTGCATGTAGTACTTAATTTGTTAAAAGGATTTACTTATTAATTCAAGACAGAGAGAGTGAGCAAGGGTGCATGCATGCACACATGACTTGGAAGAGGGACAGAGAGAGAGAAACCTCAAGCAGACTCCCCACAGAGCAAGGAGCCCCACATCAGGTTGATCCCACAATTCATCAGATCATGCATGACCTGAGCCGAAACCAATAGTCAGATATATGCCCAACTGACTGAGCGACCTAGGAGCCTCATAGATACTAATTTTTCTTTAAATTTCTGAATTATATTTAATTGGAGAATACAGATAAAAACAAGACATATTCTGTGTGACCTAAGTGATTTATAGTTCTGCAATATTGTAGCATTTTGCTACACTTGTCTTTACAGTACTTAGAATGTGGCTTAAAACAATAAGTGTTACACAAAAAAAGTTAATAGTAGTGAATGGGGCAGAATTGAAACTTCAGAGAGAATGAGTTACTTTATAAGAACAGCCCAATTAAAACACTCAGCAATCTTGTCTATGGAAAATTTTCATAGAAAATGACTTCTATACCAGTTATAATACGGTATTAAAATAACTCATATATAGATATGTTGGTAACATGATTTCTAGTAATGTGAATCCCTAGATAGAAATGACATTTACTCATCTCTAAAATAAAAAAGCTTGTTAGCGATGGCCCCAATGGGACAAAATTACACATCAAGGAGAAACACATTTTCAGCTTTAGTTCCTTTTAAATAAAATATATAAAGCATAAGGAGTATTGCAAGCCATATGAAAAGAACCTATTTCTCATATCACCATGATACCTCCAGGTATTTCTGCGGAACTTCTGAAATAAAAACAGTGGACAAATTCCATCGTCTCTTAGTGAGTCTGTATGGTGACTGAGGAATGAGTCATGTAAGTTTTAATACTTTTGCCACTTCAAATAGGTCTCTGCAAATGACCTATTTTAATACAATTTTCTAATTATATTGAAATAAGTCTGTATCTTCATGTTTGAACTCCCTCTGAATGCTCTGAGTTCATTTTTCTATTTTTTCTTTTTTTTAAGATTTTATTTATTTATTTGACAGACAGATCACAAGTAAGCAGAGAGGCAGGCAGAGAGAGGGGGAAGCAGGCTCCCTGCCAAGCAGAGAGCCTGATGTGGGGCTCAATCCCAGGACCCTGAGACCATAATCTGAGCCAAGCAGAGAGCCTGATGTGGGGCTCGATCCCAGGACTCTGAGACCATAACCTGAGCCAAAGGCAGAGGCTTAATCCACTGAACCACCCAGCTACCCTGAGTTCATTTTTCTGTATGGAAACTTCAGACCCTCTTCAGCCGACTCAACAACTGTTACCTCTAAGCTTACTTCCAGTTATATGGTACATAATGTAGTGACCCAGTTAATGGTCAATATATTTCTTAAATTGGATTGCTTCTTTACATACATAGGCACATACATTTTTTTAGTTGTTGCACTGATTTCCATGCAAATAGTTATGCCAACATATTATTATTAGAATGCTTACCATACAATTTTTATGATGAAAATTTTGACTTTGTCACTTGCTTGCTATATTATTTGACTTAAGATTTGGCAGTGTAAGAATAGGGCTATATACTTGAAAGGTTATTGTGTGCATTTTAGATTTTATATATATATATATATAACATATAAACTTTATTTGGTGAAGATTGTGTCTACATGTATAATCTATATACATTAGATTGTATCTATACAATGTATAGATATCTATATGTATCTATACAATGTATCTATATACAATACATTGTGTCTACATGTATAGGATATACTTTATATTTCTGTATGCATTTGTATGTTTCATTATTTCAGTTATTTTAATGGTATTTTTGGTTACTGTAATTAAAAATTATTGATGAACAACTTACAAAAAACTGTGTGTGCTCTGTGCCATTCTTAGTTTAGAGTGAACTATAGATATTATTTCAGGCTCTATTCTTTTAGAGATCCTATGCTATTTATATACAGGCTTCAGTGACTCAGCTAGTGGAGTAAAGTATCCAAACTTTATTGCTCAGAAAGAGTCAACTATGTACAAAGAAATCTCAACCTAACTTACATGCATTAAGAGAAGTTTGAGAGCCCATCTTCTTGCATATGCCTTTTAGCTTGCCTCTTATTAAACTTTTTTTCCCTTCAAAGATTTTTTTGTCTGTTTGATTTCTTTTACCTTTAATTTACCTTATAATAATTTGGGCAGAAGGTACATGCATTGTTTTTCCATTAGATTCCTATTAAGTTTATAGGGTGCAGAGTTTATGGAATTCCTCCACATTAAATAGTCAAGGCAGAGATTTGAAGTAAAATTTCGTCGGGTTGCTAGTTCTATAGCCTAAGCACTGTGTGTCTTTCTTACAAATTATAGGACGAAGTGATCCAGGAATTCTATTTATATGAAAATATTCTCATGTTCCTTACTATTTATGAAATTTGTGAGATTAATAACAATAGTTTTTCTGCTGAATAAAGCTCTCCATTTAAAATGGATTAAGTAAATAGTGCTAGGCGTAGCTCCAGAGATTTTCAGTATCTCTACTTTTATCATACTATTTCTTAATTACAAAACAGGAAGAATGTGCTCATGATATGAAGACAAATGAATCAAATGGAGATCTTTATCTTAGATCTTGGAGGCCCCATCAATGCTCAGCAAATTAGCAGAAATTGAGAAAGAAATAGAAGCAGTGTGAATATGTTCTCCCTCTTTTCATCTTCTTTCCCTCCCTCCCTTTCTTCCTTTTCTCTGTCAGTCTCTCTCTGTTCTTTCAGCCAAATCATGGTTTCAAGATGATAGAATGTATGTTGGAGTTTTAAAGGATTTATTATGTCTCAATGTCCAAAATAACCAATTAATTACTTATACTCAATTACCTCTGTGACTTAGTTTGTCTATAAATGAGGACATAATGATAATATATTTAATCAGCCATTATTCTGCCTGCTAAAACTGTAATGTGTTCATTCATTCATGCATATAATTATTCACATGATAATTTTGAAAATGTTTATTAATTTAGGTCATGATCATTTTTGTGGCCTTTTATAAACAAACAGGCCCTTTGTGAGACAGGTTTAACTGTGAGGAGGAAAAAAAGGCTGGATTCTTTTCCTTTTGGAGTTTACAACCATATTCAAACACTGGAGAGGTTGTAATTCCAACTTCCTTATCTTAAAATAAATACTAGCTAAATGAGGAGTAAAACAAATTTTTATTAAAGTAATTTTTATTTTGAGTTGGTGGATATTTGGTCCTTCCTGATGTCTGAGAGTTTCCTGTGATCAGCAGATCTTGGGGATTTTAATCGTTCTGTGGAAAGTCTTTGTAGTAAGGCTTGGCTTATTTTAAGAGACTAAAGTTAGGGGTAATATACTTCCAATTGCAAGGAACTTGCAAAAGAGATTAGCTTATTTACAAGGTTCTTTAGCTTGGTATTAGGAAAAAAAGACCAGCTAGATGAGACAGAAATTTCAAGGAATTCAGAGGCATGCTGAGAAACCCCATCCATACCTTCCTTTAACCCTTTAGTGATAGTTGTAACTTCTATGACAGAATTTAATTTTCTTCAGTATAAGGCTTTGATATCCATAGAAATGCCATCCTTCACAATTACCCGACCCAACACTGGCACTCCCTTTTGTCCAATATTTGCAGATGAGATCTTTCAAACTTTAACCCCCCCCTTTTTTTTAAGATTTTATTTATTTATATGACAAAGAGATCACAAGTAGGCAGAGAGACAGGCAGAGAGAGAGGGGGGGAAGAAGGCTCCCCACTGAGCAGAGAGCCTGATGTAGGGCTCCATCCCAGGACCCTGAGATCATGACCTGAGCCGAATGCAGAGACTTATTAACCCACTAAGCCACCCAGGCGTCCCCAAATATTAACTCTTAATTACTCACCAAATTTACTTCTGCCATAGCCATAAATGTTCAAAATTTTTGTTTAGCTACTGAATTAAACAATATGCCTTTTGATAAATGTTAAAAACAATGTATAACATTATATAAAAACTTTTTAAGCAAGACATTAAGGGCAAAACTATTTGGGAAAAATTGTAGATCTTAGTTTATTCATATATTTTAACTAATTTTATCGAAAATTAAATAAATAAAAATAAAATGAAAAGAGTAAACTAAAATATTTGTGGAATATTTATTAAAAAAGGCAATACCTTAACACAAAAATATATTTATATATACATATTAGGAAGATGAAGAGTTCAATAGTAAAATGGGTAAAAATATGGATAGGTAATTGAGAAGTAAAAATGTACAAAGGACCAATTCATGAATAAGTGTCAATTCCACTAATGTTCATTAAATGCACTGAAACATCATTAAGATACATTTTCCTGTGGCAATAAGTAAAAATAAAAGTTTTAGTACACCATCTTGTCAATAAAGGGTGAGGTGAAGAATAGTCTTTCTCATAGAACATTTTAGTGATATTAAGTTTTGGTACAATAACTAAAAAACTTCTGAGTTCTAAAATTATAATGATATACCCTAAATAGTTATGCATAATCATAAAGTTTTAGCTAAATAAAAAGCAAAGTTATTATATGTTAATAACAGGGAAAATTAAAATCTTCTATAAAATAAAAATACCAAAAGTACATTAAAAAATGTTATAAAAAGTACTGTATTGACATGGGAAGTATTTATTATTAGTGGCTGGTTATAAAATGATATGCACTGTATATATAAGGATTTGTATTAACAGTTATTATCTCTGTGTGTTCTCATTAAAGATAATCTTATTTCATCTCGTTACTAAATTTTCTAAATTAAAAATAGAAACTTGTAAATTAAAAAGAGCTTTGCTGTTTCTTCAGTTTAAAAAGATTATATGCATATTCCAAGAAAGAAAACTCAGCAAATACATAGATGAATAAGGGATAAAACTACTATACTCTCTTACCCAGAGATAACCACTTTTAATAACTTACAGTAGGTCTTTATAAGCTTTTCTAGGTATAGTTGATATATAGTTGATTTTAGCAAATGTGTTTCAGACCCCTATTGTACTTTTCCTTAATACCAGATAAAGTTACAGCTTTGGACACTCAAGAATATTATTTTGTCTACTGTAAGTTTCATTAGGTACCTCCACAAAGGAACATGATGAACTTGTATTCTTAAGATGTTGTTAAAAAAAAAAGTCACAAGGAGAGAGACCATGGAGTTGGTGAACAAAAGTAAGTAGAGACAGGAACGGAAGACAAGTATTTTACCACCTTGAACATTTTGCCCAAGGGGAGGAAGCTTCTTCCTGCCCTGCAAAGGCTTCTTGGCTTCTCTTCCAGAAATGGGAGTGCCACATATAACAAGTTTACTGTGTACCTTTCATAAGATAGGATTTTAAGAAATTTCACTCCAGAGAAAGAGCCATCTACTTTTATTAATTACTTGGATCTAAAATAGGGTGTACATACCCACTCAAGTGGGTAACTCAAGTAAGCTGCTTGAGTTTGAGAAAAAAATATTTGGAGTTCTCCACATTTACAAAATATCATTCTTTCTTAAGTTTCAGTTATATTTTATAATGTATGTAATATATTAGTATAGTGATGTATGCATATAATTTACAGGTAAATAAATATACCTGGTCATAACTACTGCTATTAGAGGAGTATAGTGAAAAACACAGGGACACCAACCTTTCTAAAGGTAAGTGTTCTTATGTTGTGGCATTCAAGTATTCTTTTTCTTTTTTTTTTTTAAAGATTTTATTTATTAATTTGATAGAGAGAGAGATCACAAGTAGGCAGAGAGGCAGGCAGAGAGAGAGGGGGAAGCAGGCTTCCAGCTAAGCGGAGAGCCCTATGTGGGCCTCAATCCCAGGACCCTGAGCTCATGACTGAGCCGAAGGCAAAGGCTTAACCCACTGAGCCACCCAGCTGCCCCTCAGGTATTCTTTATTATGCATCCTACTTAGTTTCTGCAGAATTTCCTTTAATAAATAACATTTTTTAACACCTTAATTTTATTTTTTTTCCTGTTCCAAGATTCATTGTTTATGTACCACACCCAGTGCTCCATGCAATATGTGCCCTCCTTAATACCCACCACCAGGCTCACCTACCCCCTCACTTCCCTTCCCTCCATCATCATTCCAACTTCATAAGTTATCAAAATAGAGCTATTTTTATTTTTTGTGTGTGTGTGGTTTATATATTTACTAGCAGTTTTTTTTTTTTTAAATTGCCTTTCAGTGTTCCAGAATTCATTGTTTATACACCATACCCAGTGCTTCCTGCAATATGTGCCCTCCTTAATACCCACAACCAGGCTCACCCAACCTCCCACCTGAACCATGAGATGCTGTGGACTCTGAGAAACAGAATAGAGCTATTTTTCAAAGAAAAGAATCAAATTAATTTTAAAGTATTTATTTGAGAGAGAGACAAAAAGAGAGAGTGAGCATGAGTTGGGGGTAGGGTGAGAGGGAGAGAGAGAATCTCAAGCAGACTCTCGGCTGAGCAGGGAGCCGGAGACAGGGTTTAATCTTGTGACCCTGAGATCATGACGTGAGCTGACATCAAGAGCCAGATGCTTAATGGACGGAGCCACCCAGATGGCCCAAGAATCAGAGTCTCTTAAAAAGAAGTTTTTTTCAGTTTCATACAAACCACACAGGCATAATTAGCCTACAGAAGAAAATAAAAGCAGTTCTCTTTTAACTGATGTGAAACTAAAAATTGTATTTTTTGTATAGTAGGATCAACAAGTATTATTGAATACTATCTATGAGTAATGTACTGTAAAAAAATCAAAGAATTAATAAAATCTGTTCCTTCAGAATCATAAAATGTGTTTATATAAATTGAGAGAGAAGATATAGATTGATAATATCAGCAAATACGGTATCCTTTTCTGTATTTGATGCTGGGGATCACATATTAAATTCACAGAAATTCAGAGTCACTGGGTAGAAAAAAGCCATTACACATTTACAAAGAATCTAAATTAGGAATTAATTAAAAAGCTAAAAATATGATATTAATTATTAACTCAAATATTCACACACTTCCATGTAAATACCATCAACATGCATGAAGTAGTTGTTCTTTTAAGTAGGACAAGTACATACATTAATAATTTATATAGTATGTTAGTTTATACCTGAAAACATTTTCATCATTGAGGGAACAAAGGCATAGTACCTAACATCTACTGAATATCTCTTATGTGCCAGGTACTATCCTAAGTAGTTCATCTATTATAGTTTTCTTCACCCTTATAATAATCCTTTGAGGCATATACTATTATTTCTCCTAATTCACAGAGGCAAAAACTAAATCATAGAGAGTTTAATTAACTTCCTCAAGGTCATAGCACTAGGAATCATAAGAAATAGCATTTGAAACCTGTCAGTATGACTCAGACTGTAAGTTTCCCATTTATCAGGAATTTTACTTATTTGTTTAATTATTTAATAAGTACATGTTTATTTTTTCAAAAATACAAACAGGAGGGAAAAAACAGAAATAAGTTGATTTTATTACCTATAGGGAGTGATTTAAAATGAGATAGAAGCTATGGAAGGGAGAGGACACTATTATCAGTATGCCCTTAGTTATGGAAGTGACACGTAAACTTGTGTTTTGAAACTTGACTATCAGGTTGGGGTTCAGAGATGAAAGCCAAGGTTAGAGAGTCATTACAAAATAAATGACTGCATATAACATTTATCTGTGTGCTTACGAGGATCTAAATAGATAAGTATGCTGAATGGAATCTGATAGCCCAGGCTTAGCTTTGCTCATTCACTGGCACAATATGATGATGTTTTCTCCATTTCACTTGACAGGAACATTTCTGATCCCATCTCAGAAGTTTGAAATCATGGACCAAGGAAATAAATCAGGAGTGACTGAATTTATATTGCACGGTCTTTCGGGTTCTCAAGAGCTACAACTGTTCTATTTTGTGTTTTTTACACTTTTCTATTTCTCCATTGTGCTGGGGAACCTCCTCATTGTGCTCACTGTCATCTCCGAACCTGCACTACACACACCCATGTACTTCCTACTTAGTAACCTCTCCTTCATTGATGTGTGTCTCTCCACCTTTGCCACACCCAAAATGATTATTGATTTCCTTATGGAGCACAAGACCATCTCTTTTGAGGGCTGCATGGCCCAGATATTCTTTCTGCATGTCTTTGCTGGTGGTGAAATGATGCTCCTTGTGGCCATGGCATATGATAGATATGTCGCCATTTGTCGACCCCTGTACTATGCATCCATTATGAGTCTGCGCAAGTGCACAAGCCTTGTGGTGGGCTCCTGGCTCATTGGGGTTTTCCACTCAGTGAGTCAGTTAATCTTCACAGTAAACCTTCCGTTTTGTGGCCCCAATAAAGTGGACAGTTTTTTCTGTGATCTTCCCTTGGTTATCAAACTTGCCTGCACCAATACCTTTACTCTTGAGGTACTGATGCTTTCAGACAGTGGTCTAATGGCCATGAGCTCCTTTGTGCTCTTGCTGATCTCCTACACAGTTATCCTGGTTACAGTACGGCGGCGTTCCTCAGCAGGCATGGCCAAGGCAAGGGCCACCCTGACTGCCCATATCACTGTGGTGACCCTTTTCTTTGCACCCTGCATCTTTATTTATGCCTGGCCTTTTAGCAGTCTCCCAGTGGATAAGGTTCTCTCCATATTTTATACTGTTTTCACCCCTCTTTTAAACCCCCTGATCTACACCTTAAGAAACAAGGAGGTGATATCAGCAATGCAAAAGCTAAGGAGTCGACAAGTGTGTTTCTGAAAGTCTCCCAGCTATTCCTTGTGATAAATAACACCTATAATAAAAGCCGGGTTAGTGCATCTTACTCTGTCAACTACTGTTCTGAAATATCATAGCACCCATTTTCTTTCTCTTTCTAGCATTTTCTAATAGTAAACAATTTTAGATAAAAGAATTGGACTTCCTATTTTTTACTTATGAAATAATTTTTATTTCAGACTAAAATTATTTATAGTAAGTCTTTTAACTATAAAATGCATCTCTCAAATCAATGCTTTTTCCAATCAACTTAATAGAAAAATGTACAAAATACTAAAGTAATGTAAAATATTTAAATCATTTTTAAGTTTCAGGATAGTGACTGATTTGTAGTTATTCCCCAGTCATCATTTACCTGGTATCACCAATGAGAGGTAGGTATTATCATAAATTTTACCATGCTTTTATAATTTCTGGTTATATATATCATTCTGTCTCTCTCTCTCTAGAGAGAGTTTATAAATGTATACAAATGTATACATTTGTAAATATATACAAACACCGCATTTATATTCTTTGCTATTCAAACTATTGCCATCTGAACTAAGAAACTACATAGATTAGAACTTTTTTTTGTATGCACAGATCGTATTTTTGCAATGTGAACTCTCACAACAAAGTATCCAAACATAGGGACCAAAGAGCAAACAGATTATGTTGCAGAACTCATCATCCAAACTCAGAAACCAAGTTAGATTCATAAATTTACATTAACCATGCTACAAATATTAAAACTTGAGGTCACGGGGTTTTTCTATATCAGTATATTAAAATTTAGAATTGACATTCAAAGTTCAATGACTATACATAAAAATGGATATCCTCCCTGTATAAGTAGACAGTTTTCATCAACACTGCTCTATATAGTCTCACATATTTCTTACATCATTCATGCTCTCTAATCCATACCAACCAACAAAATGTAATTTAGAATACATTTTTCTAAAGCTTTCTAAAAACAGAGAATCATCTTGACTTTTTAAAGGAAGACTATGTTATCATTCTTAAATTTAATATTTAATTCTTGTAGTCTAACTCCTCTTTCACCAATCAATCTTAGAACACTGAGAGTCATGCATCACACAAGTGAGTCGAGCACAATCATAATCAGCAAATAGAAGCTTAGGTGGGTAGAAGAATAAATGAAACAAGATGGGATTGGGAGGGAGACAAACCATAAGTGACTCTTAATCTCACAAAACAAACTGAGGGTTGCTGGGGGGAGGGGGTTTGGGAGAAGGGGGTGGGATTATGGACATTGGGGAGGGTATGTGATTTGGTGAGTGCTGTGAAGTGTGTAAACCTGGTGATTCACAGACCTGTACCCCTGGGGATAAAATATATGTTTATAAAAAATAAAAAATTAAAAAAAAAAAAAAAAAAAGAAGAAATGATACAAAACAACCCTCAATTTCTGACTTCTAATATTTAAAAGAAAGCCATTCCCTGAAGACAAATTGTGTTTTTGAAACAGAGTGTGTAGAAGAAACAGCAGTATGGAATAAGATTTAGTACCAAGTATGCGTTAAACAATTTCTGACTCATTTTTTCCTTTCATGATTTTACCAC
The DNA here is from genome assembly GCF_011764305.1 of Mustela putorius furo. Lineage (NCBI taxonomy): Eukaryota > Metazoa > Chordata > Mammalia > Carnivora > Mustelidae > Mustela > Mustela putorius. The sequence continues at coordinate 14,688,569 of NW_025422045.1, forward strand.
TCCACAATGCTCTGTTGATTCCTTTGTGAAACATAGAATTAAAAAAAAATAAATATAGGACTGTGTCATATGATGGTGGTGATGATGATAATGAGAAAGCCAAACATACTTAATGATCATAATGTAACACATAAATTGTACCATTATATCTCATTTGATTCTCACAAAATATCTGCAGATTAGAAACATAAGATCACACCTTTACTACTGACAATATTGAAAGGTAGTTCTCAAACAATTACAAAAATACTTATGAATTCTAGACGCATTCTTTAAAATAAATAAATGACCTCATGGCACCTTAAACAGATGCTTTGAGAGAGGAAAACTGGTGGAAAGTGATTGCAGGTCATGAAAATGATGGGCAGTACACTTGGCCGTTATTGGAAAATATTGCAAGAGCGTGAGGTAGAATTGAATCTTTTCAATCCAGGACTCTTAAAAGATATACAGAAGAGGATACTACAAAGCACAAGGAAAAGACCAAATTATCCTTGCTGGTCTAGCCTATGGATAGAAAAATTAATTCCTTTTGGAAATAGGGTGTTTGGAGTCTGTATGTATAATCTCTGCACAGTCAGAAGAACTTTAGCCTGAAAAATCAATATTAGCTATTGGAACCCAATGGGTCATTGAAATTTGGCGGTCATTTAAAAAAACACAGACCAAAAACCTTTATAAATGGCTGCTTCCTTGAAACTGGCCACACAGGGTTTAGATACATAAAATTCAGCTGAACTTGAGTGAATTGAGTCAAACTCACAAACGCACACAGAGACTATCTAAAATGATGGCAGTCAGTTGAGCAAACAGCAGACTAACTTCTCACTCCCTCAAATCAGTAATAAATATATTGGATGCACATTATGAAGCAAATATATTCAAAATGACTAACCATACAAAACAAAATATAAAAGGAGAAATAGTGCTATCATAAAAGAAAAGCCAGTGACTTCTGTTCTTGGGAAGGGGTGTAGACACAATTTTCCATGTTCTTCCTGCTCAATATAATTACAAAAAACTGATTGATATAAACTGATTTATATATAAGACAAACATGGTAACACTCTGAAAGTTGGAGAGAAGAAGGCAGACTGCATAGGGACCCAAGAAATTACATGACATGAGAGAAGACACCAACAACTCAGGAATACTAAGGAAAATAGACCAAAAAAGGCCTCAACAAAAGCCGGTTCATTCTAGCCAAACAACCAGGAAAGGGGCTGCCTAACATGATGAAATATTTAATACAACATCTTCTCTACTTCAGCCAAACACCACAAAAGAATCTTTGGTCCCACCTGACCTATAGCAGCAAAAGCCAAATGGGTAGCCTAAGGCTCCTACTGCTGGCCAAGATGTAGCAAGCTAGCCCAGCCACCCCCATACACCTGAGGAGGTGTCAGAGAAGGCCAAGTATGAAACCTGAACTTTCATCTCTGTCAGACAGGAATCCGCACCTCCTCCCATGGTGTAAATGAGTAGCAGTGACATAGGTTAGGCAAACCTATCCCTCCCAGCCAGGGAAATCACTGGAGGCCTAGTAAGGGTCTAGAGCTCTCCTTCCCTCCCAGCAGTAACAAGAAGTGTCCTTACCTTCCTTTGGGTGCTGATGGAACCAGAGTTGGAAAACAGGTCTTCTATGCCAACCTGGCAGTAATGAAGTGGTGTTCCTCTGTCTTCATTTGTCAGGAAAATGTAAAAATAAGCCAAGCAAAACAAAAAAAATTGAAAAAGTTTTGGTGTTTTGAAATATAACACACATAATGTGATTTGGTGAGTGCTGTGAAGTGTGTAAACCTGGTGATTCACAGAAAAATTTTAATTTTTCAATTAAAAATCATTAATCATACAGAGTACAAAAATCTCAACTTGAATGAAAAAAAGAAAATCAATAGATGCTAACAAGAAGGGGGTAGTGGTGTTAGAATTATCCAGATTTTAAAGAAACTATCCTAAAAATGAACAATTATGAATGCATTTAAAATAAATGATTAAAAAATTTGACATCTCAGCAAAGAACAGAATACAAAGTCTTACCAAATAAATAGAAGATACAAAAAAGAACTAATGTAAATTAAAAAAATGTAAATTAAATAAAGTATAATTGATTATTAATGATTGCCAAATGTAAATTAAACAACAACAACAACAACAACAATCCAAATTCATTGGATGGACTCACCAGCAGAAAGAAGAGACAAAAGAATGCATCAGTGAACTGAAATGGGGAATAAAAATTCCTCATTTTGAAGAATAGAGAGGTAATAGATAAAACAGATCATTCTACTCTCAACAAGATGGAAAATAGTTCTTCTTACTTTAATGAATGGGGAAAAGATATTAATATTGACTTGCTATATATGTTAAAATTGTGAGGGCAGCCACTGAAGTAAAAATAAAATATATGATTTTCAAACTAATGAAGGAAACAAAAATGAGACCAAACTCAATTTAATAAAAGGCAATAATGAAATAGAAAAGAAACACAGTAAAAACAAAGCATAGTAGTGAAAATAAACACAAGTAGGAGAGAGAATTGAGACTTAATTTACCTTAGACATGTTATCTAGTTCACGTTCTTTGATGGTCATACTTCTGATTGAACCAAGTTCATCTGGGTTCATCTGAGTTCATCTGAATGAGAAAGAATTACTGACATTTTTCACCACTCTTAAAAATAGGCATTTCAGGGGGAGACAAGATGGTGGAGAGGTAGGAGGAGGCACCATTTCAACCTGTACCCTTAAGTGAGCTGATTACCTACCAAAGAACTCTGAATACCCATGAAGTCAGCCTGAGATCAGAATTATATGTGTCTGGATCTCTGCAGGGGCAGAAGACTCCAGTGGGCAGTAAAGCAGAATGGGAATGTCGGTCTGATATTGGAAGATAAACAAAAGGGGGAGGGAGCCACCAGAGGCGACCGATTGGAAAGTAATACCCCTAATACGAGAGTGCCCTGTGTCTGGGGACCAGCAAAACTTGTTGACTGGTTGAAAGCACTCAAAAAGAGCAAAGGATTGTGGTGCAGGAGGGAAATTGTGGCAATAGGGGTGACTAGGGAAAGGGGCTTAAGTCCCCAGACCCAGGACAGCCTCCCCTGGTGCTGAGCCAGAGAGAGTGCAGCGGAGAAACCAGGTCTTAGTCCCTGAGCCACCAGTGCTCTGGAGAACGCATGGGGTCTGGCTCCTGTGAGGGGCTGGGAGCCTCACCAGACAGCAGAATGCCCATCTGTGCTAACAGAGCCTGAGATGTGCGTGCCCCTCATCCTCCCCTGAGAGAGGTGTGTGAAGACGCAGCCCAGTGTTCTTAGACCTGTGCCATTCTACCAGAGCCTGAGAAGCACGCAGACCTCAAACTCTCCCCTGAGAGAGGTGCAGGAAGGCCCAGCCTGGTGTTCTCAGACCCGCGACCTGCTATCAGAGCCTGAGACATGTGCGCGACCCACACCCTCCCCTGAGAGAGTTGCATGCAAGTCTGGCACTCTTAGACCTAGAAAGAACAGGCACTCCCAGCCTGGGCCAGCAGGAAAATCTCAGTGTGCGATCGCTGCTTGGAACCTCTCTGGCGGCCTGCAGCTGCCCAGACAGCCACAACTGCCGTGGTTTTGGGTACAAGCAGAAGATCTTGCATCCCCTGGGAATGCGACTCAAAACCTGCTCTGCCAGCGGCCAAGGGGGAATTTATATGGACCCTGCAGCACCCACAGGGGACCAGACTGAGGTTTCTCTCTGAGAGGAAGGTCAAGGTGCAGTTTGCTTCCCTCTAAACCTACAAAAACCATCAAAAGCAGTCAAGGCAGAGAAAAAAAAGTGAACAAACATAAAAACCTCCAGAGAACAAAAGCCTGAAAAAACCGGTTTCCTCAGAGCCCACCCCCTTGGGGGGGGGGGCGGGAGGACTTAACTCAGGGAACATCATTGACTGAAAACCACGTGGCAGGCCCTTCCCCCAGAAAACCAACCAGGAAAGAAAAAAAAAAAAAAAAAGACTACAAGAGAACCACTACCACTATTTCATAGGACAATTTTTATTTTGAATGTGTTCCCACTATTCCGGATCATTTTTTTTTATATAGATAATTTTTTAACCTATTTACCGTCACAGTGAGATGTCCAGTACACCAAATTCAATAATGACCTTCTAACCTGAACTTTTTGATACATACAACTGTGTTTTTCTTTTGCATGTCTATTTTTTAATTTTTTTTTAAATTTTGGCTTAGTTTAGTCTAGTTTATTCCTTTTTTATTTTTATTTTCTAATATTTATATAGAGTTAAACTTCAAGGTAACACCCTTTCCCCAATCAATGCTTCCCCTATAGGTAAACCAATTTTTAATCCCTCTTTATCTTAGGGAAGTTGAGTCCTTTAAAAAAGATATCAAGATACATCCAGGAAGAATCAAAACAACCTTTCTCTCCCACACTGAGAATTTATAACCACTCTCCCCTCTTTTTCTTCCACCACTGTTTCTGTGTTTTTGTGTTTGTCCTGATATATATAAATCTTATACTTGGGGTTCTTTTTGACAAGTTTCTTCCTTTATTTGCTATATTTATTTATTTATTTTTTCCTCTTGTCATATACTTTTATCAGTCTTTGTTTCTCTGTTTTTGTTTGTATACTTCATAAATCTTACCTTGGGCCCATTTGTGCTGAACCTTCTCTTTTATCTTCCCTTTTTTCTCTGTCTCTCTCTCTCTCTCTATTTTTTTTCTTTTTCTTTCTTTTTAATCTCGTTTGGGTGGGGAATCCCGATTCCTCAGAAATGCTCCAGGGTGCACCTTGACTGCACCACGGTCAATACATCCAGCTACATCTGTTCGGTCATCTCTCACCAAAATGACTAGGAAGTGGAATGCCCAACAGAAGAAAAATACAGAGGATGGGCAACAGAGCTAACGACTATCAACATAGACAATATGTCGGAAAGAGAATCCAGGCTAACAATTATCAAGGCAATAGTTAGGTTGGAGAAAGCCATTGATGACCAAATGGAATTGATTAGGGCAGAACTGAAAGCCACCAGGGCTGAGTTTCACAATGCTCTCAATGAGTTCCAATCTAATCTAAATTCTCTCAAAGCTAGGGTAACTGAGAGAGAAGACAGAATTAGTGATGTGGAGGACAAACATATAGAGAGAAGGGATCAGGAGGAAGCCTGGAACAAACAGCTTAGAAGCCACGGAAACAGAATCAGGGAAATAAATGATGCCATGAAACGTTTCAATGTCAGAATTATTGGAATTCCTGAAGGGGAAGAGAAAGAAAGAAACCTAGAAGATATAGTGGAGCAAGTTCTCCATGAAAATTTTCCCAATCTCATGAATGGAACCAGCGTTCATGTACTAGAGGCCGAACAGTCTCCACCCAAGATTATAGATTCCAAAAAAACATCAAGTCACCTGATAGTCAAATTGAGGAATCATAATTGTAGATATAATCTCTTGAAAGCTGCAAGGACAAAAAGGCTCCTTACTTACCGAGGAAAACCCATCAGAATAACGTCAGACCTGTCCACAGAGACCTGGCAAGCCAGAAAGGGCTGGCAAGATATACTCAGGGCACTAAAAGAGAGGAACATGCAGCCAATAATACTTTATCCACCAAGACTGACATTCAAAATGGATGGAGAGATAAAGAGTTTCCAAGACCAGCAAGGCTTAAAAGACCATGCAACCAGCAAGCCGACACTGCAGGAAATATTAAGGGGGATTCTATAAAAGAGGAAAAATCCTAAGAATAGAATTGAACAGAAATATAGAGACAATCTACAGAAAGAAAGACTTCAAAGGTAACATGATGTCAATAAAAACGTATCTATCAATAATCACTCTCAATGTGAATGGCCTAAATGCGCCCATAAAATGGCACAGGGCTGCAGATTGGATAAAACGATAGGACCCATCCATATGTTGTCTACAAGAGACCCAGTTTGAACCTAAAGATACATCCAGACTGAAAGTGAAGGGATGGAGAAGCATCTTTCATGTCAATGGGCCTCAAAAGAAGGCTGGGGTAGCGATTCTCATAGCAGATAAATTAGATTTTAAACTAAAGACTGTAGTCAGAGATACAGAAGAACACTACATAATTCTTAAAGGAACTATCCACCAAAATTATCTAACAATTGTAAATATCTATGCCCCCAATATGGGAGCAGCCAACTACACAAGATTACTGTTAATCAAGATAAAGAGTCATATTGATATGAATACACTAATCGTAGGAGATCTTAACATGCCTCTCTCAGAAATAGATCATTGAAGCAGAAAATCAATAAAGAAACAAGAGCATTGAATGACACATTGGACCAGATGGACTTCATAGATATATACAGAACATGCCTCCCTAAAACAACAGAATACTCATTCTTCTCAAGTGCACATGGAACCTTCTCCAGAATAGACCACATACTGGGTCACAAATCAGGACTCAACCAATACCAAAAGACTGAGATTATTCCCTGCACATTCTCAGATCACAATGCTTTGAAACTGGACTGCAATCACAAGGAAAAGTTTGGAAGGAACTCAACTACCTGGAAGCTAAAGGCCACCTTGCTTAAGAATGCTTGGATCAACCAGGAGATCAAAGAAGAACTGAAACAATTCATGGAAACCAATGAGAATGAAGACACTTGGGTCCAAAACCTATGGGATACAGCAACGGTGGTCCTAGGAGGGAAACAAATAGCCATCCAAGCTTCCCTCAAAAAATTTGAAAAACCCAGAACACACCAGCTGTCTCTACACCTTAAAGAACTGGAGAATCAACAACAAATCAAACCAACTCCACACATAAGAAGGGAAATAATCAAGATTAGAGCAGAGATCAATGAAGTAGAAACCAGCGATACAGTAGAATGCATCAATGAAACTAGAAGATGGTTTTTTGAACAGATCAATAAGATCAATAAACGATTGGCCACACTAATTCAAAAGAAAAGAGAGAAAGCCCAAATTCATAAAATTATGAATGAAAAGGGAGAGATCACAACAAACACCAAGGAAGTAGAAACAATCATCAGAAGTTATTAACAACAGTTATATGCCAATAAGCTTAGCAACCTAGATGAAATGGATGCATTCCTGGAAAACTATAAACTCCCAAAACTGAACCAGGAAGAAAACGACAACCTGTATAGATCGGTATCTAGTAACAAGATTGAAGCAGTGATCAAAAACCTCCCAAAAAACAAGAGCCCAGAACCGGACAGATTCCCTGGGGAATTCTATCAAACTTTCAAAGAAGAAATAACACCTATACTCCTGAAGTTGTTTCAAAAAATTGAAGCAGAATGAAAGCTTCCAGACTCCTTCTATGAAGCCAGTATTACCCTGATGCTCAAACCAGGCAAAGACCCTACCAAAAAGAAGAATTTCAGACTAATCACTGATGAATATGGATGCTAAGATTTTCAACACGATCCTAGTAAACAGGATCCAACAGCACATTTAAAAGATTATCCACCATGACCAGGTGGGATTCATCCCTGGGTTACAAGGATGGTTCAACATTTGCAAATCAATCAATGTGATACAACAAATTAATAGGAGAAGAGAGAAGAACCACATGGTCTTCTCAATCGATGCAGAAAAAGCATTTGACAAAATCCAGCATCCATTCCTGAATAAAACACTTCAAAGTATAGGGATAGAGGGAACATTCCTGAACTTCATAAAATCTATCTATGAAAGACCCACAGCCAATATCATCCTCAATGGGAAAAAGCTTGCAGCCTTCCCTTTGAGATCAGGAACACGACAATGAAGCCCAATCTCACCACTCTTGTTCAACATAGTATTAGAAGTCCTAGCGAGAGCAATCAGACAACAAAGAGAAATAAAATATATCCAAATTGGCAATGAAGAAGTCAAACACTCTCTCCTCGCAGATGAAACAATTCTTTATCTGGAAAACCCAAAAGACTCCACTACTAGAACTCATACAGCAATTCAGCAACGTGGCAGGATACAAAGTCAATGTACAGAAATCAGTGGCTTTCTTATACACCAACAATGAAAATACATAAAGGGAAATTAGAGAATCGATTCCATTTACTGTAGCACCAAGAACAATAAGATACCTGGGAATAAACCTAACCAAAGAGGTAAAGGATCTGTACTCAAGGAACTACAGAACACTCATGAAAGAAACTGAAGAAGACATAAAAAGATGGAAGACCATTCCATGCTCTTGGATTGGAAGAATAAACATTGTTAAAATGTCTATACTGCCTAGATAAATCTATACTTTTAATGCCATTACAATCAAAATTCTACGGGTATTTCTCAAAGAGCTGGAGCAAATAATCCTAAAATATGTATAAAGTCAGAAGAGACCACGAATCACTAAGGAAATGTTGAAAAACAAAAATAAAACTGGCTGCATCATGTTACCTGATTTCAAGCTTTACTACAAAGCTGTGATTACCAAGACAGCATGGTACTGGCATAGAAACAGACACATAGAGTAGAAAGCCCAGATATGGACCCTCAACTCTATGGTCAAATAACATTTGACAAAACAGAAGAAAATATACAGTGGAAAAAAGACAGTCTCTTCAACAAATGGTGCTGAGAAAACTGGACACCTATATGTAGAAGAATGAAACTCGACCATTCTCTTACACCGTACACAAAGATAAACTCAAAATGGATAAAAGACCTCAATGTGAGACAGGAATCCATCAGAATCCTAGAGGAGAACATAGGCAGTAACCTCTTCGATATCAGCCACAGCAACTTCTTTCAAGATATGTCTCCAAAGGCAAAGGAAACAAAAGCAAAAATGAACTTTTGGGACTTCATCGAGACCCAAAGCTTCTGCACAGCAAAGGAAACTGTCAACAAAACAAAGAGGCAACCCACGGAATGGGAGAAGATATTTGCAAATGACAGTACAGACAAAAGGTTGATATCCAGGATCTATAATGAACTCCTCAAACTCAACACACACAAAACAGACAATCATATCAAAATATGGGCAGAAGATATGGACAGACACTTCTCCAATAAAGACATACAAATGGCTATCAGACACATGAAAACATGTTCATCATCACTAGCCATCAGGGAGATTAAAATTAAAACCACATCGAGATACCACTTTACACCAGTTAGAATAGCCAACATTAGCAAGATAGGAAACAACGTGTGTTGGAGAGGATGTGGAGAAAGGGGAGCCCTCTTACACTGTTGGTGGGAATCCATGTTGGTGCAGCCACTTTGGAAAACAGTGTGGAGACTCCTCAAGAAATTAAAAATAGAACTTCCCTATGACCCTGCAATTGCAGGGGTATTTACCCCAAAGATACAGACGTAGTGAAAAGAAGGGCCATCTGTACCCAATGTTTATAGCAGCAATGGCCATGGTCGCCAAACTGTGGAAAGAACCAAGATGCCCTTCAATGGTCGAATGGATATGGAAGATGTGGTCCATATACACTATGGAGTATTATGCCTCCATCAGAAAGGATGAATACCCAACTTTTGTAGCAACATGGACGGGACTGGAAGAGATTATGCTGAGTGAAATAAGTCAAGCTGAGCGAGTCATTTATCATATGGTTTCACTTATTTGTGGAGCATAACAAATAGCATGGAGGACAAGGGGAGATGGAGAAGAGAAGGAAGTTGAGGGTAATCGGAAGGGGAGGTAAACCATGAGAGACTATGGACTCTGAAAAACAGCCTGATAGTTTTTTTTTTTTTTTAAATGATTTTATTTTATTATTTTTTATTTTTTTTTTAAGATTTTATTTATTTGTCAGAGCAAGTGAGAGCGAGCACAGGCAGACAGAGTGGAAGGCAGAGTCAGACGGAGAAGCAGGCTCCCTGCGGAGCAAGGAGCCCGATGTGGGACTCGATCCCAGGACGCTGGGATCATGACCTGAGCCGAAGGCAGCTGCTTAACCAACTGAGCCACCCAGGCGTCCCCAGCCTGATAGTTTTGAAGGGGTGAGGGGTGGAAGGTTCGGGGAACCAGGTGGTGGGTATTAGAAAGGGCAGGGATTTCATGGAGCACTGGGTGTGGTGCAAAAACAATGAATACTGTTAATAAAATAAAAATTTTAAAAAAAATTATATAAAATAAAAATACAGGCATTTCACTGAAGAAAACTACATGTATTATTATTTTGTGAAACAAGTTAGAACTCATTAATAACCACAGAAAATCCAAAAATACCCACAAAAATACACCTGTGAACATGTGCCAAATTGGAGAAAAATTAATATATTTTATGTATGCCCAAAGAAGAACAATCTGTAAAGGGCTCAAACTCAAGGAGAAAGTTTGGTTTCTCTCACAGCTTAGTAAAGAAGTTCACTGGTTTCGCCAGGTGAGAGGTGATTCAAACTGCTGGGCAATGCTATTCCACCCATTGTGCTAGCAGGGAAACAGGTAATCAGTAACTGGTAGGGTGTGTGTTCACAAGGCCTCTAAGTTCTGGCATGGGCAAAATCCTTTCAGAGTGGAGAGCCTGGTTTCTGTGTGGAGAGTGCTGTGGATTGGTTATCACCAGAATCGGGTCTGCAAGGTCAGAGAGGGACTGTATTTTGGGTCAGTGTCTGGGATTTTCACTGGATGTCCTCACACACCACTGACCCCAGCCCATGCCTGAACTGGTAGGAGAGTCCCTTTCATCTTATAATGTGTCTCTAGGTCCTCCTCTGAGAAAGGTTAATGTCATGATCCCTTTAAAGGAGAAATACTTAAAGGAACTCTCATGATGGGACATATAAAAAAGGATGAATTGAAAGGTGAGAAGCAATATACAGATAAATAATACTAAGTGCAAATGTGAAAAACCATTTTGTGGGATAATTTGGAAACATCTAGTAATGTTGAAAATTGTATCCTTTATGATTTAGCAATTATTCTGCTAGGAATACATTCTGGAAAACCTCTAGCATGTACTTATTCACACAAATGTTCATTTTAACGTTGTTTATAATACCAAGAACTGGAAACAAGTTGTGTGTTTATTCACAAAAAAAAAATGACAGATAAGCAATGTATTATACAGTAAGAAAAGTATAGCATTAAAATGAACTAAAACAATATGCATGACTATTGATAACTGTCCCAAATAACTTAGTGGAAAGTAACAAGTTGCAAAAGAATTAAATAAACATGCAAATATAGGTTATTATGTATTTCTTTGTGGATACAACCTTGTGAGTAAAACTATTTAAAAAAAGTCATGGGAAGGTTAAATATCAAACTCAGGTTAAGAAAAACTGGGATGGGGACGCGTGGGTGGCTCGGTTGGTTAAGCAGCTGCCTTAGGCTCAGGTCATGATCCCAGTGTCCTGGAATCGAGTCCCATATCGGGCTCCTTGCTTGGCGGGGAGCCTGTTTCTCCCTCTGCCTCTGCTGCCACTCTGCCTGCCTATGCTCGCTCTCTCTCTCTCTCTTTGTCAAATAAATAAATAAAATCTTTAAAAAAAAAAAAAGAAAAGAAAAGAAAAGAAAAACTGGGATGTGCTGCTGTATAAGATACTTCAACTAACAACTGTAGAAGAGGAAAAAATCATTTTCCCTCCCCCCATTCTAGGTTTATTAGCTAGGGTCCTGTACATTAAACTAACAAGAAACAGATAAAAAAAAAATAATGTAAGAATTATTAACATAGGCATTGCACATACACAAGAAGTAACTCAAAAGGGTCATTAGAGGGCGCCTGGGTGGCTCAGTGGGTTAAGCCGCTGCCTTCGGCTCAGGTCATGATCTCAGGGTCCTGGGATCGAGTCGGGGCTCTCTGCTCAGCGGGGAGCCTGCTTCCCTCTCTTTCTCTTTCTCTGCCTGCCTCTCCATCTACTTGTGATTTCTCTCGGTCAAATAAATAAATAAAATCTTTAAAAAAAATAAAAAATTAATAAAAAGGGTCATTAGAACTTGGTCTTAAAAAGCATTTTAAAAGGTCTATATATTCTATTTTTTGTCAAATTTTTATTTAAATTCTAGTGTAATATTGTTTTCAGGAGTAGAATTCTGTGATTTGTCACTTATGTACAATACCTATGCTCAGCACAACAAATGTCCTCCTTAATGCTCATCACTCATTTAGTCCATTTCCCCCCCACCTGCCTCTATCAACCCTCAGTTTAGAACTATAAATTTTAAAGAACTGACAAGACAAAAGAAAGGTCTCTGAGTTCCTCGGGCAGCAAAACTGTGGAAAGGCAGATATTTGGAGGAACTAATAAAAGATAAAGTCACTAGCCTTTTAGTAAGTTTTGTTTTACTGATTCCTTTGGTGCCCTCTCTGGACTGAAAAGGATCTAAACTTGTCTCTGGTGATTAACTTCTGTCCTTCCTGGTAGAGAAGAGACAGAGGTATACTGTTATAAATTTATGTCCTGCTCTTAGGCTAATAGGTTGAAGGTAGAGAACTCTTCTTGTATCTGCTTCTTCTTAGTTGCCTTCAGCCCAAATGATTCATATGACAAAGTGGCATATTTTGGGGTAGCATATTCTAATACCTTTCACAGTGTTTTATTCCTAACAAAAATAAAGGAAATATGGGAAAACATTAAAATTTTACAAAGTTGAACCATAAACAAAGGCATTAAATTAGTAGTTTCCTTTATTTTCAATATACTTGAAATATTTAAAATCATTTTACACATGGGTAAGCTGAGATCAGAGAGTTAAGTCTTTGTCCAAATAACTTATTCTTAGTTTTTTTTTTTCAAAGATTTTATTTATTTGTCAGAGAGAGAGGGAGAGAGAGCGAGCACAGGCGTACAGAATGGCAGGCAGAAGCAGAGGGAGAAGCAGGCTCCCTGCCGAGCAAGGGGCCGGATGTGGGACTCGATCCCAGTAAGCCTGGACCATGACCCAAGCCAAAGGCAGCTGCCCAACCAACCGAGCCACCCAGGTGTCCCCTTATTCTTAGTTTTTGACAAAACTGAGAACAAGAATCCATGTCCTCTAAGTTCTAATTAGTCACCCTTTCCTCTGTATCAACCACATGTTCAAATAGCAAGGATACAGCATGTTCTTCCATTAAAGCCAAAGCATTTCTCATATAGACAAGAAGAATGTACTTTCGCATACATTCCCTTTAGTGTAGCTAGTTCAACTGTATGGAATTCACAGAACATATTTTTTTAAAATTTTTTATTCATTTATTAGACAGAGAGCACAAGTAGGCAGAGAGGCAGGCAGAGAGAGAGGGGAAGCAGGCTCCCTGCTGAGCAGAAAGCCCGATGTGGGGTTCGATCCCAGGACCCTGAGATCATGACCTGAGCCGAAGGCAGAGGCTTTAACCCACTGAGCCACTCAGGCGCCCCCCACCCAGAACATATTTTACTCTACACACACCCAAGCGTTAAATGATCCTGCCTTTTCCCCCTATGGTCCTTTTTGTAATTGTCAATAATGTGGATGTTACTTACTTTGTTCCATTAGGAATATGTAGTGGAGACTAATAATTATCCCCATTGGAAGATAAAATTTGGACATCTATTATTAGCTAACCAAAGCTTCAACTGATCAATTAGATAAAACCATGGTACTACTCCAATTTGACAAAAGAAAAAAGCATCTATAAATATCACTACTTGAAAGAAATTAACCCCACAACAGAAAAACTGGAGAATTCAATTTACATCTCTGACATGCATCATATCAGGTAGGCTATATCTGAAAAAGATATACATTAGACATAGACTGTGTCCAGTCTATCAATTCAATTATTATACTGAGCCTTAGAGAAGATCTATAAATGGGAGAAAAAAAGGTATTAGAAGTCAAAGGAAGTAAGCCAAGGTGAGGATGTCCATGTGTCTTAGCATGATTTAGAGAATTTGTGAGAAATTATGTACAGAGGTGGAGTTACCTTTAGAGATTATTACAAACTCTGTACTTTAAAATAAAATGCATTTTGACATGCTTATCTACCACCTAAAGAAACTAAATAAAAATGCAAATCAAGGCTCTATATTTCTTTGTGGACATATGGCTATGCAGTAAAGCTATTTTAAAAATTCATGGGAATGTTAAATACCAAGCTCAGGTCATAGGCTTGTAGTCGTATATCTTTGCATTAATGGTTTATTTTACTTACTCTGCATTTAAAGTAGATTAGATAAAATTTACTTAATTTTATAAAATTAGAGTGAAAATTTCTTCTAACTACCTTATTTCCATTGCTCTTTAAAAAGCTGGTAAACAAAATATGGTTTACTTTTAATACAACAAATAATCCATTTTCTCTATGCTATGATTCAAAAGGATTATTTTGTCCCCTTTGCTGTGGCTGGTTTGATTACTGGCACTGATTTTGATGACTTAAGTATTAGCCTGTATTATTAATGAGATAAAATATTCTTGTTCTATGTAGAAATGAAGTTTACACAAGTGGCTTATGGTTTGCAGAGTTTGAGGTCTATCACTAGGAAGATCTCTGTGCATAGTTAGATTATAATATGAAAAGTTGAATAAATGACATATATGAAGTGGAATATACTTCAGTTAACACTGAAACACATTTGTGAAAAATATCTCATGTACATCTATATACTAAATCCTATGAAAGGTCCATAAAAGCATGAGAATACAAGGAGCACCGAACATGGCAGGGGAAGAAGATATACACAAAAACTCTTACTTTGGGAGAACACATAATCTACATACAAGCAAAGTGATACAGTGGCAATAGGAAAGAGAAATATCAACTTAAGCTTCTAGGAAGGCTTTTAGAAGAGATGGCATTTGCACTGGAATATATTATCTGTGAAGGGCATCAGAAAATGAATAGAAAAGGTCTCCCAACTTAATAAAATGTTGAATAGTCTGGTTTTGTCTAGAGCATAGCAAGGGGTATAATTAAAGCCATAAAAAGATTATATGCTTGGCTATCATGCTAAGGACTTTAAATTTTACTATTTTACTTCAAGGAGGGATGAGATGTTACAAGTGGGAGAATGAGATCCAGGAAAAAGTAAGTTTATAACCTGGAAGAATAAGAGGGAAAGTTACACAGTGAAGAAAAGTTTAAAGGGAAACAAAAAGGAGCTGAACTGAGGAGAGAAATTGTGATGAGATGATGATGTGATAAGATGGCTGTGTAATATTCACATCCAGTAAACTGTCAGAAACATGTTTGATTACTATAGTGTAGTGAGAAAATTCGAGGTCATCACACAGTGCTGAATGGAATGTTTGATTACTGGAGTGTAGTGCTGCAAAATTCGAGGTCATCACACAGTGCTGAATGGAATGCCCAAAGGAAGAAAGGGAACAAAGAGAAGAAGAGAGACTAATGAGAACATAAAGTCAGAGGGAAAGAGTATAAGGTATGCAGAAGGGGAAGGGACACATCTGGAAACCTAGGCTAGGTCCTCAGTGGAAATCTATTCGTAAGGGCCAGTGTGTGGGTGAAAGAATAATAATATAAATAATTAAATAATATTAATTAAAATAGATAACATAAAAATTCCAAGGAGGTATACCAGGAGTTGTTTCACTTAAAACAAAATTACCTATCATAACCAGGTCTTTGAAAACATTTGATCAAAAAAGTTTTCCTTATTGTGATGGCAAAGGGCATAATTGAGTATGGTAAGGTCTGAGTAGGTAGGAAAGCAACTTAAGAAGGTAGAAGAATTAAGAGTTTTTTTGTGTTTTTTTTTTTTTTTTTTGGCTTCTTTCTTGAATGAGTCAGACTATGTCCGTTTTCAGTAGATGCAAAGTTTAAATGACTGTGGGAGAGACTAAAAATGCAAGCTAAAGATAGCTTAACTTAGAGATTTTAAAGTCAAGGTAATCCCTGATACTCTGCAGTGTCTTAGAAACATTTTGATTATCACAAGAGGGAGGTAAGTGCTATTGGCATCTAGTAGGCAAGAACAGGGATGCCACTGAACATTTTACAGTACACAAGACTTCTTCCTAACAAAGAATTGTTCAACCCCAAATGCCAATAGTGCCCAGGTTGAGAAACCTGGCTTAAATGAAGAACTAATACTTCATAGTTGGTGGAAAGATAAGAACCAAGAGCATATATTGAGGAACTATTCAAGTGTAGCCCAGTATAAGTGGTATGGGTTTCACATCATTCAGATCTAAAATGAGAATGTAGCCTCAGAGAGAGTTAGCCCTGAACTTAAAGGTCTGAGTTCAAGTTCTAGTTCACTGACTTTCCAGGTATATAACTCCAGTGAATTTACTTATCATCTCTGTTACTCTGATTTATTACTGCAAAATGGGACTGTGTTTACCATGTAATATTATGGGAAAAGTCAATTAATTTACATATATTGCTTGGAGATTACTAAATTTACCTGATCCTTGGTTTTCTCCTCAATAGCTCTGGAATAATACCTTCCCCTCAGGTCAGTTGTACACATCACTTGATGCAACATAAACACAAACATCTAACTCAACTGATGCTGCCTGGAAAGTTTTCTATATTTTAAAATTATTATTTATCACTCACTAAAAAATCTATCTCATTTGTTAATTTATAGACATTATATCTATACAATAAACATTTTCATTAGGTAGAGTTCATTTTACATAACAAATCCATAAACCTGAGGAAGAACAACTTTATTTTAGAAATGGGGAGACAAAAAGAATCACACAGAATAAAGAGATAATATAACCTACAGTATATTTCAGAATCTTCTCAATTATTGCTCAATTATTATTCTCTATTATAATAAATACTGATTCATTATTGCTAATGAATTCACTTAATTTTTATGAATCATCTTCATTTTTCACTCTGACTCCAGAGTCCATAAAAAGTATATCTGAAATGTGGACTAAATGTATTTCTCTGAATATTTTAATGAGTACATGAAATGATTCTGTACTTGAGGGCTTCACTGTATGGAATGTAATCACGTTGTCTTGGTAGAAACTTTCTAGTTTTCTCTTCTTCCCTTATGGGTTCTTTAGCTAATCTAGTAGTTAAATTGACATATGACAGATTAATAAGAGAAAGACGAATTTCATTTTGTTTGCTCAGGAATCCCATAAAAAAATGAGACTCAAAGAAGTGACCAAAACAGGAAGTCTTTGTACCTTTTAGACAAAGAAACAGTAAGTTTGTGAAGAACTGACAAAATAGAGGGGTTTGTGCTTGAGGTTTTAAATTAGTGAAGAAATAATAATAGTTGCTTATATAGTCTTCTATAAACTCCCAAACTCTTTATATCTGGTGATAAGGATGCCTTCCTCCCTCTTGGTACAGGGAGGGCACCTTCCACCTGGGAGATTTACCTCCCGCTTTCAGGGGCACAAAGGATGCTCAGAGTATTCTTCTTGCACTGTTTTTTAAGTAGCTTTAATTCAAAATAACCAATATGCCAAAGTGGTATATTTTGGGATAGTATTTTCTGCTCCCCTTCAACATCCATTTAAATGAACGGCTGTGTTGATCAAAGGATATAAAGTTTCAGAGGTAAGATGAGTAAGTTCTGCAGATCGTGTACAGCATGGTGACTAGCTAATAATACCATATGATATACTTGAAATTTGCTAAGAGAGTGGATCTTAGTTGTTCTTACTGGAAGCAAGAAAGGAAGACAGGCAGGCAGGAAGGAAGGAAGGAAGGAAACTATGTGAGGTAATAGGTTACTTAGCTTGACTACCATAGTCATTGCACAATGTATATGTATATCAAAACATCACATTGATTTATTTTTCAGTTATAACTCAATAAAACTGGTAGGAGAAAATGAAAGACTAGGGGGTGTACCCTAGGGACTTGGGAAGACTGGCTTCATGTATGAAATAAACAGGCAATGAAAGATATATCTGTGCCCTTAACATGGGGTTAAAATTACATCATATTCAGTTTCCTTACTAAAACTGTGGTCAAATTAACTGTCAGAACTAGTATGATTTCCTAAAATAGAACTTCTTGAAGGCTTTTCTAGTTCAATCAAATTAGACTTATAAAGCAGGACTGCATCCTTATAGGAAAAAAATGAGATGCCAGATTATTTTTTAATTTTTTAATTAATTTATTTTTAAAATATTTTATTTATTTATTTGACAGACAGAGATCACAAGTAGGCAGAGAGGCAGGCAAGAATAAATGAAACAAGATGGGATTGGGAGGGAGACAAACCATAAGTGACTCTTAATCTCACAAAACAAACTGAGGGTTGCTGGGGGGAGGGGGTTTGGGAGAAGGGGGTGGGATTATGGACATTGGGGAGGGTATGTGATTTGGTGAGTGCTGTGAAGTGTGTAAACCTGGTGATTCACAGACCTGTACCCCCTGGGGGATAAAAATATATGTTTATAAAAAATAAAAAATTAAAAAAAAAAAAAAAAAAAAAAAAAGAGAAAGAGAGGAGGAACCAGACTCCCTGCTGAGCAGAGAGCCAATGCAGGGCTTGATCCCAGGACCCTGGGATCATGTCCTGAGCTGAAGGCAGAAGCTTTAACCCACAGAGCCACCCAGATGCCCTGATGCTGGATTATTTTTTAGGATTATTAAGATTATTCTGGTTCCCCTGAAAAATAATTTTAGGAGCATGAGACATTTATAACTCATCATTTTTATTTATTTATGCCAAAACCCCTACAACAACTATTCTTTCATCAATTATAAAGGTGTATTAATAAGGCCATTGATAATAGTAAAGCAGGGAAGCATAAATCGGCCTAAATATAATTTAATTAAATTAATAAATATAATTTTTTCCAGTTTTACTGAGAAATAACTGACATGTGTCACTGTGTAATTTTACAGCATGATGGTTTGATTTAAATATATTTTGAAATAATTATCACTATAGGTTTAGTTTATACCAACATCTTAAACAGATACAATAAAAAGAAAAACATTCATTTTGTGATGAGAACTTTTAGGATCTATTCTCTAAACAATTTTACAGCCTAAAACTAAATGTGATCTGCAAACAAAATGCATAAAGAAAATTTAGGTACTCTTCCTAAATAATCAAGCAGAAATGACTTTTAGATATTTAAAGTTATAATATGTATTTTAAGAAATTATACAGATGAATAATTGACAAACTGGGTTGTCTGACTATAGACCCAGATAATATATAACAGTATCTCTTTAGTAGGGATTGTCTGAATTGTGTAGGATTCCTGCTATAGCATTAAGGTAAAATTTTGTTAATATGGGAATCTTTAATATATTAAGAACATTTATTGTGTTAGAATTACTTTGATAGAAGAATTTCATCAACTTTTTTAAACTTCAAAGCCTTCTATAAGTAGGCATTTTTCACTTCCCATCTTTTTTGAAATGTGGAATTAAAGCTCAGAAAAAGTAGTCTAAAGTCAAACAGTCAGTGTGACTTGACATCACATATTAAGCCATGTATATCACTTGGAGAGTTAAAGAGAATGTTACACTTCAAGATAGATTACAATTAATGATGGAAAATGACCAGAAGAACAACAGATGTAAATTATTTTTGTCAATCTACAAAGCCTGTGGAGCTGGCTTTAAGTCATTCCTCTTGCCTTGTGATCGTAAGTAAGTTCATGGATAAGCCTGTTTACTACTATGTAATAGATTATTAAGATTATCCAAAACTCAAGGGGTTCTAATGAGAAGATAAAATTATTTATTTAGATATTGTTCTAAGCTCCTTCCTACCCTCCACATATATTATCATGATCTCTTCCACATTTCTTATTCAGCAAGTACACGTTATATCTGGGATCTCAGAATCCTTTGCTTTGAAAGTCTGTGGTTCAGAATTCTGATCCCTTACTATTTCCCCTCCTCTAGGATTGTTGCAGAGACCATCTGCAGCCTGGATCCATGGATAAGGTCAATTCTTCAGTGGTGTCTGAATTTGTATTGTTGGGACTCTCTAGTTCTCAGGAGCTCCAGCTTTTCTTTTTTGTTTTCTTCTCTGTGTTATATGCGGTCATTGTGCTGGGAAACCTTCTCATTATCATCACAGTAACTTCTGATAACAGACTGCACTCCCCCATGTACTTCCTCCTGGGAAATCTCTCCTTTGTGGACATCTGTCAGGCTTCTTTTGCTACCCCTAAAATGATTGCTGACTTTCTGAGTGAACATAAGACCATCTCCTTCAGTGGCTGCATTGCCCAGATATTCTTCATCCACCTTTTTACTGGAGGAGAGATGGTACTACTTGTCTCCATGGCATATGACAGATACGTAGCCATATGCAAACCCCTACACTATGTAGTCATCATGAGTCGAAGGACGTGCACTGTCCTGGTAATGGTCTCCTGGGCTGTGGGCTTGGTGCACACATTAAGCCAGTTATCATTTACCGTGAACCTGCCTTTTTGTGGACCCAATGTAGTAGACAGCTTTTTTTGTGACCTTCCTCGAGTGACCAAACTTGCCTGCCTGGACTCTTACATAATTGAAATACTAATTGTAATCAATAGTGGAATCCTTTCCCTAAGTACTTTCTCTTTCTTGGTTAGCTCTTACATCATTATTCTTGTCACTGTCTGGTTTAAGTCTTCTGCTGCAATGGCCAAGGCCTTTTCTACACTGGCTGCCCATATCACTGTAGTAATATTGTTCTTTGGACCTTGCATCTTTATCTATGTGTGGCCCTTTACCACTTACCCTGTAGATAAACTTCTTGCCATATTTTACACTGTTTTCACCCCCATTCTAAACCCCATTATTTACACACTAAGAAACAGGGATATGAAGGCTGCCATGAGGAAGATTATGACCTATTACCTGAGGCCCAAGAAAATTTCTGAAATTCCACTAGTAGCAAGGAATTCCCTTTATTAAGACACAATTCCTTCAACTTCCTCAAATTGATACTCTGACTATAAATATTTTCAATGTGTTCTTGGGGCATATCTCAGTTATGGTGGAAGTGATGAGGAAGATGATATAGAGAGTATCTAATGGATATTAACTAGCCCCTTCCCAAGTATCACCTAAGCAAAAGCTAAATATAAAAAAATAGGAGAAGGTATACATGATTACTTGTTCTGCAAATGAACAGAATGACAATATGTGGATAGTATTAATGCTTTCGCTGCTTTAGTTGCAGCATGAATATGATAGGGGAAAAAAGGGAGTACCTGATTCTTTGGTGGGCATAAATTCAGGCATTTTTCATGGTCCTAGCAGTTTCCTAATTGTATGCTGAAAAATCTATGTAGATGAATAATGTTTTTAAAAATGTGAAAGTCAATTTTCCCAACCAGAAGATAGCCTTTCCACTGATTCAAGTGTGTAGACTTAAGTGGAGATTTTTAAATTATGAAACCCCTCCCCTAACATCAAGTATGCCTATCCCATATTGTTTTCCAATAACAATGCTTTAAAATGAATCAGGAGCTTGCATTTCAAATCTTTCGCTTAATGGTCTTTCTATAATCAGTTAAGATAATTTCAGTTTCCTCTGAAAACACTGACCTTTTTGTCTATGCTATAAGTAGCTACTCAACAGTCTTTGCATTTAGACAAAATACAGAGTTCTTAGTGACACTGAATCAATGATAAACATACAATCTAACTGCAACCTGGATCCTGAAAGACCTCTGGATCTTTACTCTGAACCTCTCAGGACCATTATTAGATTTATTAATGTTGATAATTGTTTTTAAGGGCTTTTTTGGATGCTTCTCAAAGTTTATTTTATTTTTATCTTTTAAATTATCCAACAGATAGTACATCATTAGTTTTTGATGCAGTGTCAATGATTCATTAGTAGTTTTTAAGCTTTCTCCCCCAACACTCCTCAATTCATAAAGAGTAATTAGACAAACATAAATATTAGTCTCTCCAAGGATAAAAACATGAGTTTTGCTTTTTGTTGTTTGCCTATTTATCTTCCCAATTCCATCTCATCTTTTCTGAACCCAACTGTAATAAAGCATCATTAAGTAAAATATTGAAAAAACCTTGGGAATTTCCTCTTCTCCCACCCCACTCAATTTTTACTCTCTCCATAGCTTTCTAGTTCTTCTGAGAACTGATATTCTTTGCTCTTTTCTACTCTCAAAGCTTACCTTCCAGTAAGGGTAGTTTAAAAGTAATTTATACTTCAGTGTAAATTTAAATACATCAGCTACTTCTTCCAGGAATGTGTACACATTGATTTCTTTCTAATTTTAGGATATCATTCCATCAGTAGTGAGAGGGGAAAGTCAGCACCTTAGATCTGAAACAGTGGCAGAAAGAAGAGATCTTACCAATGTTTCCTGACTCTAAACCATGCAGGCTGCTTTGTTTTTCTACTCAGGGAATGAGGTCCAGCCTTATGATTCCCCTTCTTCTTGAATAAAAGACTATATGTACTGTATGATTTTCTTTTAATCAGCCTATAGTACCGAAGTATTAGGGTGGCAGAACTCATTAGAAAGCTTATTAATTTCATTCTTTTTTTCAATGATAGATGATTTGATGCTAGATTATATGAAACAGATCTTTCTTGTTAGGTATTTTATAAAAATGTTTTGTTAACCATAGTAAACAATGAAAATAAATGTGTTAAGAAATTCAGAAAGTATGTAATCTGCTTAACTGGACCAGTTATTAGCTAATCAGGCACTCATAACATTTTGTGACTATGAGATTCTTTTGAAAATATGATAAACATCATAGCTATCCTTCCCCAACAACAGCATAAACACTTAAACATAAGACTGGATATACATTAATATTTTACTTTAGTAACTGATTTCTGGTTTTCAGTTAAAAAAATGACTGTAGAGTGATCTTTAACAGAGGAAGTATATGCTGTCTATGATACTGAATTAATCTTAAACTTTTACTGGAATCCTTGAAATAAAGTAAGTATTAAGGAGTCTGGCAGCATTTGGGTAGCTCAGCTGGTTAAGCATAACATGTTTCTTGATTTTGGCTCAGGTCATCATCTCAGAGTGCTGAGATCCAACTCAGCCTGGAGTCTGTTTCTCTCCCTCTCCCTAATCACATGTGCTTTCTCTCTCTCTCCCCTTCTCTCATATAAATAAATATGTTAAGAAAATGGAGTCTGAACTTTCATAGCTAATATTTACAGAAGAGGAAATGCTTGAGTGAAAGAACTTCAAATTTTCCCAAATTCTTTGGATTTTTTTTCCCACATGGCATGATTTATGTTCCTTACAAACTATTTTTGCAAGTTCTCATTCAAGAAAAGATGAAGTGGTATTTATATTTCAGTGAAGTTCTTCCAAAGAATGCCTGGAAAGCCAGCAAGTTTTCTCGTAATAGAGAAAAACACACATTTTTTGTTTTTCTTGAAGGGGCGGGGGGTGGAAGGTTGGGGGGAGCCAGGAGGTGGGTATTATGAGGGGATGTATTGCATGGAGCATTGGGTGTGGTACAAAAACAATGAATTCTGTTACGTTGAAAAGAAATAAAAAACACATATACACACACATTTTATTCTCAATTATTGGTATAATCCATTGACAAGCTGGATATTCAAAGTCCTTCATTTTGAATGTTGACAAAGTTGACCACTTTCTTAGACACAATGTCAGAGCTGTTAGAAGAATTTCTACTAAGGCATGGCAGGGAAGAGAGCAATAATTAAAATAATGTGTGGAATTTCCTCTCATCAAAAGAGTAACAAGATCAGGTAAGCTGCTGAAAATAAAATACTTCATTTAATAGAGAAGAATCACGTTTTTTTCCTTTGTGTATTTCTTGACAAGTAAGCTCTATAAATTATCAATTTGTTGTCTCTTGACATGAAGTCCACCCTTCATTGGCATGTTTGTGGTATCTGACCTGGACTCAAACCTTTCACCTTTGTCATGAAAGGATGTTGGATGAACACTACAGAAAAGAGAGGCCTTTCTTCCCGCTTCCAGTGTCCTTAATTTCTTTCTTCTACACTGCAGCTGCCATGGGCTACCCAATGGCACTCACCCTCCAGCAAGTTTTGTTGCCAGTCTCAGCCTTTCATTTCCTGCTCCTCATCCCTCCATTTGGGGACCAGCTTTGTCCAGAGGCCTACTCATAAGCTCTCCGGAGAGTTCTGAAACTCCCCCTTGGGGAGGGGGTCCCCCTTCAAAGTCTATTGCTTCCCTGGTTCTGTCCTTCAGCCCTAGAACATTATTTGGAGTTCTCTTTCATCCCTTTTTTGTACTACTACCAGTTGCTAAGTCTCCATGTTCAACATTCCTTGTTCAAAATACAGTGTAGTTTTTGTCTCCTGATGGCACTCTGACAGATACCGAAACTTTTAAGTATTTACAAGATATTGAAAAGCCAGAAGCATCTAAAAGTGATTCATAAAATATGACACGTAATGAGGAAACTCAAGAGCTGGCTGAACCAAAAATTGTTAGCATTTTCATCTATTTATATACTCATAGTGTATGATATCCTTTGTCAAGTATTTTTTTTTCTCCTAAGACAACAAATGAGGTATTTACTAACTTAAAAAAAAATAAAATTTCACTCTCTGCTCCAAGCCAATGTGACAATTTCCATAGCAAAAGTTTGGTTTTGTTTTTGCTCATTCGGTTTTCCCCAGTCGTTCATGGATTTCATTTTAATGTGATAGGAAACCTTGTATAGTGCTCTTTAATGAGGGAAAATGGAGCATTCAAGTGTATGTAACACTGAATCATTAAAGTTTGTATTAAAGTTTTAATCATCAGTCTTCTTTTCCTGAGAAGACCCTACTGAAGAGCTTTCCATTTGAAAAGATAAATCTGCTTGTTATCTTTACCCTGCAGGTTTAGACGATCGCCAAGACAGAAGCAGCACCACTCTGTGTTAATGCATTTTTGTGTCATACATGCAATGATAAAAACAAACCAAATATAAAGTCAAGAGTTCATAGACTTTAACAAACTTTTTCATAAAATATTTCAAATTACTTTAGTTCCAGTAAGACAAAGAGACATTCATAATACTAAAACAAACACTATTTTAATTTACTGTCAGCTATTCAAGGTAACTAGCAATACATTTCACCTGGAATTGAGACACTAAGAGCAGTAGAATCCCATGTTATATTTTGTTTAAAACAAATCTTAATATAATTTGGTAATACATTTTTTTCATGGAGGTATTTTAAAATGATAATTTGAAATATTCCTTTTTTTTTTTTTTTCTGTCCGGTTTACAGATCTCTGTGGACTTTTCTCAAACCCCTGAGAAACTGATAGAGACATAAATTTAACTGCAGAAAAATGGGGAAATAAAAGTACATTTTAGAAATCTGAAAATAACTTTTGCACTGCTTCTCGTAAGACTTGTCAAATCCAAGCTCAGACCATATTATTATTAAGTACTCTTGAGCAGATTACTTGCTTTTGATCAGGTCCCCTCCCTAAAATCTTCCAATTCCTATGTATTACTCTTAGGGCAAAAGAAAAGCAATCCTCATTAATCTGATTAATAAGGCCCTTGGCTCTCTATTCATATCACCACGCTAACCCACATCCTCGTTTAAGTAATATGGTTCTCCCTGATGGAAGTAAACTCCACAAGAACAGGGACTTTGTCTATGGCAGGTGAACATATCCTGAAAGTGTTTTTCATAATGTGACTTTTTGTAGAAAATATGGAGCCAAAAGCCAGGGCAGACTTGTTTGTTCCTTCTGCTCTCAGAATGTAAACTACTTCTGCTATGTGTATGAGCTAAGTGGACGAGTAACACTTCAGACAAGGAATAGAAACTCAATGCATAGCTCATAGAATAGAAGAGCTGAAGTGATGGAAGAGACTCTAGAGAGATGAGACAATATGGCCAGTGGTAAGTGTACCTCAAGATGCTAGCTCAGGGTAAAAAGCGAAGCTTTAGTTCCATTAAAATAAAATTACTGGAAATAATTTGATTCATGTTCACCATAGGGTAAAAGCAAAGCATTAGCAGTATAATTTCCAAAAGTGCACAGTAACAGAAACCTCCAGGAGAAACACATTGACTACAGGGCACATCATGATGGTCTTTAGAAGACTGAAAAGGGAGAGAAGAATCTGATAACATCAAGATTCAGTATTTCATCATAGGTATTTTTACTTTTTTTTTTTTTGACAAAATTGTATTTCATTATAAATACTCCCCTTTAGAGAAGAACCTTGACATATAATATGCTGTATTTCCAGTATCTTGAAATTCCAGACTATATCAGAACTAAATACATGAAGGATGCCACAAAGTAACTGAAACACCAATGAAGAAAACCTCTCAACTCTACTTTGTGACAGAGTTTTCACAATTAAAGAAAGAAAGAAAAAAAAAAACAACACATCAGTCACTCCCTCACCTCTGAAACATTTGCTGTTGACCCATTTCTATATTGGTTCTCCTACTTTGTCACAATATAGTCCTTAGTAAACTTAATGGTCCTGGTAATCTATACATCATCATACTAGTCCACTACATTAAAAGCACATAGTGATTGGACCTTTGAGCAGAAATTACATAAAAGAGGTAAGAGATAATCCCTAACATTTCAGGGATCTGTTAAGTCATTCAAGTTTTAAAGGTTTGAATATTGTGGGGTATGATACCGAATCCCCTCAGAACATACAAAAATGTAATTTTGTTTTGTACTTCTTACCACTGAGAAAGAGACACAGTGCTTACAGGCTCACTGAATCTTGGAGGCAGCATAAAGCTGCCTTGCAAACATGGCTTTGATGCCATTTTGGGTTAAGTCACACAGGATTTCCAATTTCCAATGAATCTTTTGTATCTAGTCCAGTCTTGAGTGCAAGCTGCCCTTACTACTCATGCTATACAAACCAGGAAAATCAGTCAAATAGAGGTAGGGATTATAAATAATAATACTGTGCAGATTCTTTAGCAAAGCCACTTAGAAGAACGACCATGCTAACTCCTCGGATCCTAGAAAAGAAGCCCTGCATCCTGCAGCAGAGAACTATACTGTGGTTGAAAAGCAAATCCTAGGATGCTGCAGGGCCCTACCAGAGACTGAGTTTTCTAGTGTCAGAAAGAAAGTGGGTTTTCAAGTGACTATGTGACTAGCACTGCTCATTATGAACCAAGTATCAAGAAGTCATGATTTCTAGCTGTCACAGCAGTAAGCCAATATGTATTACCTGATTTCTCTGGGACCAGGCTGAAGCAGGTATAAAATCACAAGTAATCAGCACCCTTAAGTAGTCCAGAATTCTATATTACCTACTTTTGTTGCATTAATACCCTTACTTCAGATCAATTTTATGGTCTCATAGAAAGGTTTCTATAAATGATCTAGTTGTCTTGATGCAAGCACAAAATGGACAACTGCTGCATTCTTGTCCACTCAGATGACTAATGGGAACTGGTGAGGGAAAATTCTATTACTGGGAAAAGCCATAAATATTTCACTCAGTTATCAAATTTGGGATGGAAAATTGGTCCTATGTGGAAGTAAATATGAATTCCTGGACAGTGAAAAACAGTTTTATTAGTTTAGTAGATGTCTTAAAAGATCAAAATTGGAATATGTGGCAGAGAAAAATGAGGACAGGTCTATGTGGGTAGGCACAAAGTGTGTGGATTTTTATACCTCACATCAGTGTCCATCTGAGACCAAAGCCATGTAATCCCTTTTATTAAGATTAGTCTCCTAAGTTCTGGGTACTACTCCTGATGAACACTTGATCAGCAGAAGGAACTGCACCTGAAAAGCTGATATGATGCTAATCCGCAGTGAGACCACATCCATTCAGTGGCATGTCAATTATATCACACCCCTTCTTCCATGTGGGGGGCAGTGATTTATCCTTATTGGGATGGACTACTACTCCAGATATGGGTTTTCCTTCCTTGCCTGCTGTCCCCCTCCATTATCCTAGGCCTCTAGATTTGACATCTTCTTAAAAATAAACAATAAATATTTTCTTAAAAAACAGTATTTTCTTTTAAAAAATATTTTACTTATTTATTGTTCAGATAGGCAGAGAGTGAGCAAGAAAGAGCACGAACAATCAGGGGAGGGCACAGTCAGAGAAAGAAGCAGGCTCCCTGCTGAGTAAGGAGCCTGATGCAGGACTCCATCTGGTACCCTGGGATCATGACCTACGCCAAAGGCAGGCCCTTAACAGACTAAGCCACCCTGGTATCCTCAAAATAAATATTTTCTGAAACAATTCACATTAAATTTATATTATATGTAGATTTATAGATATTAAATTTTTGGCAAAACCAAGTCTTTCTAATCAAAAAAAGAAATAGAGAGCCCAGATATGGACCCTGAATTCTATGGTCAATTAATCCTCGACAAAACAGGAAAAAATATACAGTGGAAAAAAGACAGTCTCTTCAATAAATGATGCTGGGAAAACTGGACAGCTATATGTAGAAGAATGAAACTCGACCATTCTCTTACACCGTACACAAAGATAAACTCAAAATGGATTAAAGACCTCAACGTGAGACAGGAATCCATCAGAATACTAGAGGAGAACATAGGCAGTAATCTCTTTGATATCAGCCACAGCAACTTCTTTCAAGATATATCTCCAAAGGCAAAGAAAACAAAAGTGAAAATAAACTTTTGGGACTTCATCAAAACCAAAAGCTTCTGCACAGCCAAGGAGACAGTCAAGAAAACAAAGAGGCAACCCACAGAATGGGAGAAGATATTTGCAAATGACAGTACAGACAAAAGGTTGATATCCAGGATCTGTAATGAACTACTCAAACTCAACAAACACGAAACAGGCAAACATATCAAAAAACGGGCAGAAGATATGAACAGACACTTCTCCCATGAAGACATACAAATGGCTATCAGACACATGAAAAAATGTTCATTATCATTAGCCCTCAGGGAGATTCAAATTAAAACCACATTGAGATATCACCTTACACCAGTTAGAATGGCCAAAATTAACAAAACAGGAACAACATGTGTTAGAGAGGATGTGGAGAAAGGGGAACCCTCTTCCACTATTGGTGAGAATGCAAGTTGGTGCAGCCTCTTTGGAGAACAGTGTGGAGATTCCTCAAGAAATTAAAAATAGAGCTTCCCTATGACCCTGCAATTGCACTCCTGGGTATTTACCCCAAAGATACAGATGTCGTGAAAAGAAGGGCCATCTGTACCCCAATGTTTATAGCATCAATGGCCATGGTCACCAAACTGTGGAAAGAACCAAGATGCCCTTCAACGGATGAATGGATAAGGAAGATGTGGTCCATATATACTATGGAGTATTATGCCTCCATCAGAAAGGATGAATACCCAACTTTTGTAGCAACATGGACGGGACTAGGAAGAGATTATGCTGAGTGAAATAAGTCAAGCAGAGAGATTCAATTATCATATGGTTTCACTTATTTGTGGAGCATAAGAAATATCATGGAGGACAAGGGGTGTTAGAGAGGAGAAGGGAGTTGAGGGAAATTGGAAGGGGAGTTAAATCATGAGAGACTATTTGAAAAACAATCTGAGAGGTTTGAAGTGGCGGGGGTGTGCGAGGTTGGGGTACCAGGTGGTGGGTATTATAGAGGGCACCGATTGCACCGATAGCATGGAGCACTGGGTGTGGTGAAAAAATAATGAATGCTGCTTTTCTGAAAATAAATAAATAAAAAAAATATACCTCCCTGTATTTTTTATTCGTTTCATATTTCCACTGTTTAAAATTTTTACATGTACAACCTGTATATTTATGATTAACTTTTTCCAGATACTTTATATTTTATCTTTGTGAATGGAAACTGTCCTTCACTGTATTTTCTTTGTAATTTTATAAACTGTTGCTCATTAGGGGCATCTGATTGGCTTAGTCGGTAGTGTATGTAACTCTCCATCTCAAGGTCATGAGTTCAAGCCCCACTTTGGGCATGGAGCCCGCTAAATAAATAAACCGAAATAAATTAGTAAAGTTTTTCTCATTTAATATATTTTTCTAACTTTTTTGAGGATCACACTTTTGCCAAATAGTCAAGATATTAAAAATATAGAAAGTAAAATGTACAACCTGTATATTTATGATTAACTTTTTCCAGATACTTTATATTTTATCTTTGTGAATGGAAACTGTCCTTCACTGTATTTTCTTTGTAATTTTATAAACTGTTGCTCATTAGGGGCATCTGATTGGCTTAGTCGGTAGTGTATGTAACTCTCCATCTCAAGGTCATGAGTTCAAGCCCCACTTTGGGCATGGAGCCCGCTAAATAAATAAACCGAAATAAATTAGTAAAGTTTTTCTCATTTAATATATTTTTCTAACTTTTTTGAGGATCACACTTTTGCCAAATAGTCAAGATATTAAAAATATAGAAAGTAAAATATTAAAATTATTTACTAAACTTACTACAATTATGCATATAGTATATTTGGCCATAGCTTAAACTCCTAAAAATATTTACAGATTCACTTTAAGTCCCTTTTATACATTTCTTCACACCATTTCTTTTGTTTACATTTCAGTTTAGAACCTGTATTACTGGGTATTTTAAAATTATTTTCATAAGTTTGTTCATTTTTTTGGCTTATAAAACTATACACATAATAATTTTATCAGTCTCCAATTACTTTCTCCTGACATGTTTTATAATGACACATAAATTCATATAAAAGATTAATATACAAAAATAATTTAAATCATTGAATATACTCTATCATGTTAAAAAATTATATTGCTTCACTCTCAAATTCATAGATATGTAGGTGTTTTTCCAGTATTAGCTCTCTCTTTCAATCAATGCTGCAATATCAATGTTCATGCATTGCTGGGTATGTGAACATTTTACTACAGTATATATACACACACAGACATACAGAGCATATACAAGGAAACTTACTTTCAATTTCCTTTTTTAAAGATCACCATTTGAAACCCACATCTACATCACCAGCTTTGGAAATACAGAAAACTTACTATGTATAATGTATTGGAAGAACTGCTGACACATGTTTAGAGAAATAAAAGATTTTTCATGGAAAAGAAATGAAGAGCACCTTCAAGTGTTTGAAAACCTATCATGCTGAAGTGAGAACACATTTGTTATACTAAACTATTAATAGTAGAATCAGTTGTGCAATTTAACAAAAGACGTAACTATCTTGGGAAGTTCTGAGCTCCCTGCAAATGGAGGAAACCATCCTGAGGCTAGGTGATCCTTTTTAGAATGGTTTCATTATTTTAACAAAAAGTTAGTGGTTGAAAAAGTATTTTCTGAGTGGAAGTCAGTGAAAATCTAGTAATATTTTGCTTTCCTATGTACCAACTAGTTGGTAAAAAAACTTTTTTCTTTTCCATTCCTGGATAGAAAATTCTGTAAAACATAATTACTCCCACTGCAGGGTGACATCAGATCTCCGAGTGAATTCTCACTTCCCCAGTGAAATCTGTTCCATAGAACAAGGATGAAGGCTTTATATTGCCTTACCTTAGGATACTGCACTTGTATAGTAAGGAGGAAAGGAGGAGCCTCACTACCTGAGGTGCTTGCTTCCGCACAGCTTCGTGCAGAGACCAACTTAAAATGCATCAAGTCAAGAATATATCACAAATATTTTAGGCATGAAGACTCACAGCAAAAGCGGGGAGTTTAGAAACTAACTGTGGGACACCGTATTTGGAGAAAATAAGGAAGAACTGAAGGACTGGAAGGAATCATTAAAAGTGTAAACATTATACATGCATTTGACCACTGTGTTTGGACTAGATAATTTGTAAACTGTCCTCTAGATGCAAAATCAGCAACTAGAAGATCGAAAAGGAAAAGCCACTGTTGTCTAAGTCAAGCTGGAAGCTCTACCTAAAAGAGGCAAATAACTGGCTCTCTTCTTCTCTGTTGATTTCCCACTATACTGGCTTAGGGCGGCTCTGATATAATAGGATCAGCATCTGATAAACAAAGGGAAGTATGCTATAACCATCATCTGTCCCTTCTTTGCTTCCTTCATGCTTTCTATTCGAGAATATTTAGCCATTTGTTAAGCAAATATTTGTTGACCATTTATTTCCCTGGAATAAAGAAGGAGTAGCTACACAAAGTAGGTCATAAAGGTTATCTTTGCTTTTTATCGCTAGGTTTATAGGTAATCAACTATTATAAGATGAAATAATGAAAAGAAAAAAAATATGCATGTTTATGGTTTTGGAGTTCTATTGCAATACTTTAGATGGGTACTGATATAACATCAATCTTTACATATCAGACTTGGTCTTACATTGGGAAGAGGAGATTTTCTTACAGTATATTTTCTGATCTGAAAACATTTGTTATCTCTAAGTAGTCTAGTGATGAACACACAAATGACCCATTAATGGAGAAACTTCTGGGTGTTCTGTGCATAGCCCAAGGAATTGAGTGACTTGTATAAACTTCACATGTTTCCATAATATAACAGCCTCTGCATTTAGAATTTTAGAGATGAAAACAGCCTTGGAAATAATGTAGTCCTATCTACCAAGGTCTGTCACATAACTACTAAGTGGTATATATTATGTATGTCTTCTATTGGGTACCTACCTTAATTATTAAAAAAAAAAATGAGATCTAACACCGAACCTGGTATACTCTCCTTGGATTAAGAGATCACAGGAAATTCAGTGTGGAAAGGATTTTCTAGTTAACTTCACGTATTTTGAAAAATGAAACTGACAAACCTTAACATTCATTAGGTATTAGAAAGATGGAATTTGTAGAAAATTTTATTTTTAGGGTATCCTTTTTTCAAAGATAAAATGATTGTTTGAAATTGTATTAGTACTACTAACTTTATCTAACATGTTTTAACCATTATGCTTCCCCTTCTCTTCCTCCTCTTCTTCCTCTCACTCTTCAGTGTTATCTTACTAGGTGATCACAGTTGGCAGGCTTTACAATAAATTGAACACTGTAAGTAGTCCCTCATGGCATCTTCTTAAATTTGAAAGTTTAATCTTATCTTTTTAAAAATTCATAACTGTAGTCCTTTAGCACTTTTAGATCTTAGAAATAGGAATCATCTTCCTTTTCAATGTTTATTTGCCGCCTCCTCTCCCCTTTGCATTGTAAATATGTGATCAGACATTCGAGCATTGGCTCAACTCTTCCTCATGGAGATAAGAATTCCATGATAGAAGTTTATATGGAGGTCAGTTCATGCCTTACTGATCTGTTTATATTCTTAAGTCACTTAAGTTTTGGCACTCTTCTTAAAACTAGATATCATAATTCACATGCAAAGATGGGAACCCTTGAAAGAGTAGGACTTAGTGCTTCAACAACCACAATGAAAGCTTATAACATTTTTTAATTGATTTATGTTTACCTGTACAATTTTACCTTAAAAGTTTTAAATATTTATTATATTAGTTATATTAATCATGGCCAAATACAGCATACAGAATCAATCAGTATAATGATAAATTCCTACTGTATGTTGTGGGTATCTAGGACTAGAGGCAAAAATGATTCCTGAACAACCAGAGGTCATGTAGGATTTTTTTTTCTGGGATCAAATGGTCACAGTGACAAAACAAACAAACAAAAACATTCAAGAGGCAATTTAAGCACTAAGCTTCACTCTTCTGAAAATCTGTCATGCACTCAAAATGCACCAATTATATGGAGTATTTCCAAAAGGATAATATCTGAAAGGTGTCAGAGATTTTGATAAATACTGGTGCATCAGATGTGTTTAGGAAGAAATAAAAGAGAGAATACACTGAAAAGACATGGGTGGTTCATTCAAAATTAATCTTTATGTGACAGATGGTGGACTCTGGTAAACAACTGTTACATGGATAAAAGAAACATTTTTGATCTTTAAAGAAACTTCAGAGCATCAACATTGGCTTTTCTTTTCATAATATGGCAAATTGCTTCCATTAAGCCTCTTAAAACAATGTCAAGCAATTTATGATTGTCAATTCCAATAATATTAATCTACTTAGCCTTCTTTTTCAAGGCATTAATAACTATTCCATGCTTTGCTTCTGATCTGTCATTACCATCTTCATTTTTATTGTTCCTTAGTATACCCTCCTCCAGGCAGGCCTTTCAATTAATGGCTTTGTGAAAATGTCTTCCATGGCGTTGTGAAAATATCTTTCCATTCTACCTTTATATCTTCCTTCCCATTATTCCCTTTGCTTGAATCAGACATTTCTATTCAGTTTTGGCTGGCAAATTCAAAACTTTTAAGAAGTTTTAACTTAAGTAATAGCTATCCCATGACACCTTACCTCACCATTTTGGCATAATTTCTTTCATCTTACTAATATTTGTGGTGTTAATGTATCACATTTTCTTTTTTGGTATTTAATATATATATATATATATTTTATTTTTTAGTATGTATATCTACTAAATTATGAAACCATCCATATCATACCCTTTTTTCCATATTTCTACTTTTCATTGAAGTCACAGATGTTAGACAATTGATTACTTATATAATTTCATTAAACTAAATTGACTTTTAATTGAAATCTTATCATATTTATTTTGTATATATACTGGATATAGTACCACCATTGTGATCTTTCCTGATTTGCCTTTATTTAGGTAACGGGAGAGTGGCTTCATGGCTAACACAAATGAATCGGTGGTATCTGAGTTTGTGCTTCTGGGACTTTCTAAATCTTGGGAACTTCAGCTTTTCTTTTTTGCCATCTTCTCTTTAGTATATGTGACATCAGTTCTGGGCAACATCATGATTATTGTTATAATTTCCTCTGACTCCCATTTGAACTCACCTATGTACTTCCTGCTCAGTAACCTTTCCTTCATTGATATCTGCCAATCTAATTTTGCCACTCCCAAGATGCTTTTGGACTTCTTTGTTGAACACAAGACTATCTCCTTTGAAGGCTGCATGGCCCAGATATTCCTTCTTCATAGTTTTGTTGGGAGTGAGATGATGTTGCTTGTAGCTATGGCATATGACAGATTTATAGCTATCTGTAAGCCCCTACACTATAGCACAATTATGAATCGGAGACTATGTATAATTTTTGTGTTTATTTCCTGGTCTGTGGGTATTCTTCATTCTGTGAGTCACTTGGCTTTTACAGTGGATCTGCCATTCTGTGGCCCCAATGAGGTAGACAGCTTCTTTTGTGACCTTCCCCTGGTGATAGAGCTGGCTTGTATGGATACTTATGAAATGGAAATTATGACCCTAACTAACAGTGGCCTGATATCACTGGGTTGTTTTCTGGCTTTGATTATTTCCTACACCATCATTTTGATCACAGTTCGTCGCCGGTCCTCCAGCAGGTCATCCAAGGCACTTTCTACATTAACTGCTCACATTACAGTAGTGATTCTTTTCTTTGGGCCTTGCATTTACTTCTATATATGGCCTTTTAGCAGACTCTCTGTGGATAAATTCCTTTCTGTGTTCTACACTGTTTGTACACCCCTGCTGAATCCGATCATCTACTCTCTAAGGAATGAAGATGTTAAATCAGCCATGCGAAAACTGAGAAACCATCATGTGAACTCCTGGAAAAACTAGAGATCACCATGAGGTAATCCTGAATGGGAATAAAGAGCCTCTACTGGATCATAACACCATGCCAATTACTTTTGCTAATGATATTCTAATCTATATAAAATGCTCCTCATTTTATTAAACTTGTGATTCTCTTCAACTGAACACATGACATTTTTATACCTTGCACTCAAAATGTATAAGCAAACTGAGCTTTTGATACTTTCAACTTAATTATACTTTTCCATATATTGACATAGTAAAAAGAAATGTGTTTTGCAACACAGATTTTACCTCATTAATATATATTTGTTAGCTTATCTTTTCTTTCTGTATTGAATATTTTGGTAATTTATAATTTGGTTATATATATAGTTGATGCCTGAACAACATGGGTTTGAACTGTAGGTCCACTTATATGTGGATTTTTTTTTAATAAATACAGTATAATACTGTAAGTGTATTTTTCTCTTCCTAACAATTTTCTTAATATTTTTCTTGACCTTTATTTTAAGAATATATTATATAATATATATATAACATATAAAATATGTGCTAATTGATTGTTCATGTTCTCAGTAAGGCTTCCAATCAACAGTAGGCTATTAGTAGCTAAATTTGGGGACAGCTGAAAGTTATACTTGGATTTTCTACTTTGTGGAGAGTTGGTATCTCTAACACATGCATTGTTCAAGGATCAAGTGTATTTGGTTATGTATCATCCTTCTCATCTCAATTTTTCTATTTTCCTCTAGATGATTTAATATGCATTTATACTCATTATAAAGCATTTTCTAGATATTTATCGTTATCAGCAGCATCTGCAGACCTTCCTTGAAGTACGATGGAGTTGCCTCCTGACAAACCCACTGTAAGCTGAAAATGCATTTAATACATCTAATCTATTGAACATCATAGCTTAGCCTAGACTACCTTAAATATTCTTAGAACACTTACATTAGCCTATAACTGTGAAAAACCATTTAACAGAAAGCCCATTTTAGGATTAGCCTACAACTGGGAAAAATCATCTAACACAAAGCCCATTTCATAATAAAGTATTCAAATCTCAAGTAATTTATTGAATACTCTGCTGAAAGTGAACAATAGAATTCTTGTATGGATATCAAATGGTAGTAAGTATATTGGTTGTTTATCCTCATATTATTTGGCTGACTGGGAACTGTGGGTGCCCAGCATCATGCAACAATATCATACCACGTATCATTAGCCCAGGACATGATCAAAATTCAAAATTCAAAGTACAGATTCTACTGAATGCTTATCACTTTCACATCATCAAAAAGTCAAAAAAGTTGTAAGTCAAACCATCATAAGTTGAGAAATGTCTATGTATCTTTTTTCCAAGTTTACTTATTTTAAGTAGAAATAATTGGTTATAATGAATTCCTCATTATTCACAGAAAAAGTTTAAAAGTTCCATGTGTACCTAAAGTATGCCGATACGCAAAGTGACCAAAATTATTTGATGACCAAATTTGAAATCTATCCTTTCATATTTTTTAAACCCAGAAGAGGGAAAGTAAAATTTGTGTATATCTAATAATAAATATTTAAAAATCTCTTATTAGTATTTCATTCATTAGCCAAATTTTTCTTATGTACTTCTCCCTGTGATTTACATCATGAAAAAGGCCTTGTAACAGGAAGACTAAATGTATTCTAACACTGAAGAAAATAATTGCTTAACATAAAAAAGAAATTTCGTAATTGTCTTCATTCTGGATTCAGTATTTCACTTGTAATACATAAGTTAGTGGCTATATGCATAGAATTTAACTCTGCATGCTAAATCCTAGTGCAGAGTTTCAGATATAGACACACAGTCTTTTTAGACCATGATAATGCTTATAAACGTTAGGTTTCTTAGAAATTCAGACTTTTTGGTTCATTCATACAATGTCAAATATGATAATGATCTTTTATACTTGAGTACTTTTTGTATATTTTTACACAGTGTCAAAAATTTTAAAAATACACAATAAACATTAATGCAGTCATGATGTTTTTGATACCATTTTTTTCTTTTTAACTCTACCTTGCTGGTGAAAATGGAGGGTACTGATAGCACTCTTAAAAAATCAAGTCATTTTGCTGCTCTGATCATCAACTGGGGAGAAAGGTTATGGCACAAGGGGAAAATTGAGAAGAGGGGGAATAAGAACAGCAGCAGCAGGAGGAGGGAAATTAGAATTTAATGAGTGACTATTTGACTTGCTCAATTCTTTGTACTGCCAGAGACACATTCTTCCACTTTCAGAATCTTCGCTATTAGATCTACTTGGGTTTTGAATGATCAGGCATAACCTATCACATCAAGTTTGACCAAAAAACCCTAAAGTCATAAAGTTAAAAAAAAAAGATTGATAAATCTGATAACATAATTTTCCACAGAGGTTTTGTTTTGTTGTTGTTGTTTTAAAAGCCTATTATAAAGTTAAAAATAAAACTATGTGAAAAGCAGGATTACTTGCAGGGGTTATATTTTTAATTTGTAAAGAACTCTTTGAAGCCAGTAAGTGCATGCCCACAAGGCAGGTGAGAAATTAGCAAAGTATATGAATAGGGAATTAATTACTAATGTAATGAAAATGATTCTTGGACATATTAATAAACAAATAAACAGTAAAACTATCTTATGAAAAAATACAAGTGTAAGTATAGCAAAATTCTTTTGTTTACCTATGTGATTGGCAAAGATCCAAGAGTCTGATAGTGTAACATAGACAAGACCAATAAAAACATGAACCTCAAATCTCAAACGCTCCCAAGAAAAAAGAAACCTCAAGTATTGTTATTAAATCTATAAATTGGTAAAATATATGAAGGAAAATATAAATATCTATTAAAATTTAAAACTTTGAATTGGTAATTATGCTTCTAGCATTTTATCTTACAGATATACACACACACATGTAAAAGCAAATATGGACTTAGTATGTATTACAAGCACTGATTTTAAGAACAAAATATTTTATTTTTTATTTATTTTTTAGGTTTTATTTATTTATTTGACAGAGAGAGATCACAAGCAGGCAGAGATGCAGGCAGAGAGAGAGGGAGAGGGGGAAGCAGCCTCCCTGCTGAGCAGAGAGCCTGATGTAGGGCTCGAGCCCAGAACCTCGGGATCATGACCTGAGCAGAAGGCAGAGGCTTAACCTGCTGAGCCACCCAGGTGCCCCAAGAACAAAATATTTTAAAAATCTAAATATAAAAATCTAAATGTCAATCAATGTAGACTTCTAAAATATATTATTGGTATATCAATAAAATAGAATGTTGCCCAGCTATTAAAAATAACTAGAGACCATCTTATGCTGTATTCTAGTTATAAGGAAAAGGAAGGAGTGGCCCAGATTAAAGGAGGGCTAGAGAGCACTTCATCATGGACTTTTGGCATAGGAAGTGTTGTTAGATATAATTTAACCCAGACTCTTTATTTTTCACTAAGGAAATTCAAGCCCAGAGAATATAAATGACCTCCAAACAATTTAATAACAGATATCTAGATATGGGTGCATAAGTATTTATGTAATGATTGTTTAATGACTTTTTCCCCTTGTAATGCAATAGATTGAGTTTTGTGCTTAGATTGTATAGTCCAAGAAAAATACACTCTCATAAGCTAATATAGCTCTGATCCAGGTGGTATTCCTCCCTTAAATACTCTTGGGGGAAGAATAAGAGTCAACCAACACCCATCATGATTGGTTTCATTCTCCTTAGCATATATTCAGTCACATCCTTCATATTGACCAAAACAATGCTTTAGTTTTGATAAGAAATGTAGAATGGATCTAAACTAACAGTGGCTACGTTTTTGCATGTCTAGTAAGTGCCAACAACTGCCAGTGTCACATTTGATCACAGTAGTATTATATGGTAGGCAGTGTTATATTTTATCTATACTTTATAGATGATAAAACTGAGGCTAAGTGAGAGGCAATATTTTAATATCTGTATACCTAACAGCCACTTCCTATGCATTATAACAACATAAGTAAAAGGCTTGAAGTTGAGACCTTGCCCTCTTCCCTTAATTATTTCTAAAGACTTGATCTGAGATCAACAAAATTGTAGCAGCAATTAGAAATCTATAAACCAGAAAGGGGCTCTGAAAGCTAAAATAGATATCGTAAAGTCTAAACACTATATTCTTTACTAGAAGAGGTATCTTAAGTTGTCAGTCTGTTACCAAGTTTAAATATTTAAATTGTTAAAGACATTTTGTTAAAAATTCAAGTAAGACAAAATATTACAAAGCAAAGGTACTGCCTCCACTCCACTCCATACCATTTTCAGAAGTAACTGCCAAAATTTTTACACTATCCTTCAAGAGGTTTACCATGGATTTTTGTGTCCATTCATTTATATGCAACATACAAAATCAGTTTTTTGTGCGTTTTTTTCCTTCTTGTGTAAATGGAAGAGTATTTTCTTTCTGTTTGTTGCTTAACAGTGTGCCTTAGAAATATTTCTATGGCCAATTATAGATCTGCACACATCTTTTTAAATCCTCCAAAGTATTCTATAATTTATTGATCTACTCCCTTATTTACAGACATTTATTTTTTCCTTTTCTTTTTGTCATTGCAAACACTGCTACAGTGGACATAGAATATATGCAAAGATATGTGCACTTTAAATCTTATTAGCCACTATCAAATCACCCCCTCAATGAAGTACACCAATTTATACACCCAGCAGTAGCATAATAAGGCACCCATTGCCTCCCATTCCTGCCAAAATTAAATACTGCAATTGTGATAACCAATCTCCAATGATCTGAATATCCTGGCTTTCATGTTTTCTTTTGTCCCTTCCATACCAAGTTAGAGCCGACTTGTGTGTCCCACAGAATATGGTAAATTAACCACAAGGAGGTATTTCTGAGATCTGATCACAGAAAACTTTTTTGTTTTTACACTGCTTACTCTGGAGGAAGTCACTTACTATATCATGGGGACACTCAAGTAAGTCTATGGAGAGGAATGGAGGCCTCTTTCCAAGCTCCAGCACCAACTCCCAGCCAGAGAAGTGTATCATTCAGTCCCAGCCAAGCCTTTCATTGTAAATTTATGAAAATGAGTCACCCTAAGCTGGAACTGCCCAGTCAAACCATTACTGAATTCTTAGCACACAGAAACCATAAAAGATAATAAGTATTTTTTTAATTGAAATGTAACTGGCAAAAAATATTACATTAACTTCAGGTGTACAACATGGTGAACAACTCTGTTATGGTATGCTCACTAGTAGTGTAGCTACCCCCTATAACCATACAGTGCTATTACAATACTATTTACTATACTACAGATGCTGTACCTTTTATCCCCATGACTTACTCATTCCATAACCAGAATCCTGTACCTCCTACACCCCTTCACTCATTATGCACATCGCCTCACCTCATCCGCCTCTGGCAACCATCAGTTTGTTCTTTGTATTCATTAATATGTTTCTGCTTTTTGTTTAATCATTTACTTTTTTAGACTCCACATGTAAGTGAAATCATATAGTATTTGTCTTTCTTTTATTGCACTTAGCACAATACCCTCTACATCCATCCATGTTGTTGCAAATGGCAATATTTTTTTCAGAAAAAAAAAGTACTACAGCATTATATATGTACAAATAGGAAATATATCCACAAAGTATTATTTATCAGAAAAATCAGCATGTAGAGTCATGGACAAAGAGTGTTACCATTTGTGCTTAATGATATAAATGTAGGAGATGTTATATATTTATGTTTTTTATAAATTATCTCTATCTATCTATAAATTATCTTTGGAAATATCAATGAAACTCATAAAGGATGCTGCTTTTTAAGAGAGAAAATGGATTCCCTGCAATGGGATATGAGGGTTGGACAGATATAACTGAACAGATTCAGAGGTATTTAAAGATAAGCCTATCGATTGGTGGCATTTGAAGGTAAGTGAGAATCAACATTGTCTCTCAGATTTCTTGCTTAGGGAACTAGCAGGAAGATATACACTTCAAGAGGAGTTTATTCACTAATTTTTAAAATATTCATTATGTATAAAATATGGGGAAGATGACGATTAAGTATTGTACATAATGGACTTGAAGTGGATATACTCAGTATGTAATCAGATATGCAATACAGAGAAAACATCCTATTTTATATCATAACTATTTCCAGCACCTTCTTCTCACATTGGGATGATATAATTACCAAAAGCCTTTTATTTAGTGAAGTACCTTGGCAGGCCACTTTTCTGCAAGTTTTTCTAAGTTTTGAGCAGGCAGCTAAAATAAAAGATAAATGGGAATAGTTTTAATGGAATGAAGAAATCCGAGATAATTTTAGAATACGTCAAGAAGTATACAAATTAAGGTCACAAAAGGAAATAGAAAGCACACTTGGAAGAGATTTTTAATATAACATACAATATAGAGAAGTCCTGGCAGAATTCAATGAGGAATTCAGGAACTAGCAGTAGGAACTTTTGCCACCCTTAGCCTGAAGCACAAAAGAGGGGGATGAAACTAGTAAGAGCTGGAGCCATAAAGGGGACAATAGGATATTGAGTAGTCAAGGATATAATTACTGCTAGAATTTTAGTGATGTGGCAAGAAGTAGAAAAAAATGGTATCAAACCGTTCCAAAATTTATTGATTGAAAATAACAAGCATTTTAAAAATAAACAAATAAAACAGCAAGCATTTTATATTAGTTCACAAACCCAGTGGATTCTTTCTCTGGTATGGGTCAGCATATATAATCTCTGCTATGTTGTCTGGTAAGTCTGGAAATTGGAAGATCAACAATGACCTCATTCACACATTTGGTGGTTGGCAAGTTGGCAGTAGGAGCTAGCTGACTATCAGCCAAAGGCACCTCAGTTTTCTCTACATGGCCTTTCATTTGTGAGATGCAATGCAGCCTCCTGGACAGAACAAGACACATGGCCAAGTCCAGAATTGGTTTAGAATAGTACTCAGAATAAAAAGGAAGCAACTATTGACTTAGGAATGAATCTCAAAGGCATTATGTTGGGTTAAAAAAAAAAAAAACAGCATATAGAGGAAACACATATGATCCCATTTATGTGATATACTCAAAACAACAAAGCTTTATAGCAGTTCTTAAAAATAAAAAGTAACCATCTCACGGGCAATTACCTATTCAGCTATTCACTGAATCAATACGATTATTTGGGCATTTACCATTTGCTAAGTTATGTGCCAAGTTTAACAGTGGTCTGAGAGATTTGGTTCTTGCACACATGGAGCCTATAATCTTGGGGTCGAGAGGACAAACAACAACATGTACACAAACAAACGTAAGTGAAAATTAAAACTGTAATGAGTGTTATGAGGGTAGCAAATAATGTTGCAAGATGAAAAAAAATCAAAATTAGGAGGAGTATATAGAGAGGGAAGGGTATGCAGATAAATCTGCTCTGTAGAATGATATTTCATCTGATACTTTAAAAATGAGGACACAGCGGTACCTGGGTGGCTCAGTTGGCTAAGTGTCTGCGTTCAACTCAGATCATGATCTCAGGGTCCTGAAACTGAGTCTCATATTGGGCTCCCTGCTCATTGGGGAGCCTGCTTCCCCCTCTCCCTCTGCTGCCCCCCACTTGTGCTCTCTTGCTCACGTTCTCTAATTAATACACATTTTTTAAAAAATGAGGATATAGAACATGAAGAGCCAGAGAAAAAATATTCAGATAGAAGAAAGAGAAAGCAAAACTAACTGATATGAAAAGGAGTATTCCAGGAAATGAAAGCATGGGTTTAGTGACTGAGCAGAGTGAGAAAACATGAGGTGAGGTTAACATGTGAAATGTAAAATGACACGCACTCGGCAAGGGCACTGATTTTATTTCTAGAGCAATGGAATGCATTCACCATTTTAAAGTTGTATGACCAATTCTGTTTTTATTTTTAAAGATCACTCTAGAGGAATGACTGGAAAATGTCAATGGTACAAGGCAGAGACTATTAGAAGCCCTTTGAGACACTTAATGGGAAAAGAAAATAAAGATTTAGACAGTGAGTTAAGATGGAAATAATTCGATAAATTGGGAATATTTGGGGGGAAGGTAAAGCAGGGTTTAGAAAGGGAATAAGGAAAAGGAAGGAGCTAAATATTTGACTAGAATCACAGGACATAATTGCCATTAGCTGGCATGAGGCAGAGTAAAGGACAAATAGGTTTGGAAACAGAAAACTGAAATACCTATGAGACATTGAAGAGAAGATGTCAAGAAGGAATTTAGTCTACTAGTCAAGAACTCAGAGAAGTCAAGGCTCTTCAGACTCATCAAATTTTCTGGGCATTTATTCTGTTTCTCAACATTAACTATTTTCTTTCTGTCACCTGCTCTTCTCTGTAGACCTTTTCAGCCCTTCTAACTGCTCTAAGGTATCTTTCCACAGTGTCCAAAAGGAAGACAGGTGTACAGTTCTACCCACTTATGTCAAACTAAGCTTTCTTTCTGATTCTATTGTATCAATGACAACTGAAAAATTTTGGGGTTTTGGTGGCATACTGTATAGCATGGAGTTTAAAAAAACTTTATCATAAATATTTCTGTGAAAAGAAAGAAGTGAAGGATTAGAGAAAACAAAATTCCAATTCTCTTAGGCCCATTGTCAGATTTACATTTTCCAGAACTTGTGACCTAGTACTTATGGGCACAGTCACTCTAAACAGTGGAAAGCCACATGGAAAGGGGATCCTAGGTGGCTCAGTTGGTTAAGTGTCCAACTCCTGGTTTCAGGTCAGGTCATGACTGTCAAGCTATGTTGGGGGCTCCATGCTGGCATGGATTCTGCTCTTGATTCTTTCTTTCCCTCTCCTTCTTCCTCTGCCCCACCCCCACCCCCTTTCCTGGAAAAAAAAATGTATAGAAAAAGGAAGCCACATGGAGGGAGAAAGATTATTAAATGAGAGTGAATGTAGCTGCTGCAAGCTTCTGGGTCACTAAATGTCCCCCTTGTGATATATGCCTCATGTGTAATTATGGGCAACACTTTAAAAATCCGTTCCATTTTGTTTTTGGGAAAAGCAACTGAAATTGTGTTAATAACTCCCACTGCAAGATGATTTCACTTCACAAAGGAAGTTCTTTAATTAGCTATTGCAATTCATGGTAGTGGTTATCCAAGATGTATGCGTGTGTGGTATGATACTTAAATATTTGGTTTTGGAGGCTTTGTGACTCAGTCTTTATAAAAATGTTTGGAGGTTTCCCTTCTTCAACCTGTTATTACTCCCCTAGAATTTCTCTCATAATTGGTATGTGGAAGATAATCACATCAG
Organism: Mustela putorius furo; assembly: GCF_011764305.1. Lineage (NCBI taxonomy): Eukaryota > Metazoa > Chordata > Mammalia > Carnivora > Mustelidae > Mustela > Mustela putorius. The sequence continues at coordinate 14,733,237 of NW_025422045.1, forward strand.
GTAAAAAATTTAGTTCACATGACATCATTCAGAAAGTTAAAGGGATTCTGGGTTAAAGTGATCACTAGAATTAAGAGAACATAGGCTCTTGAGCATAAGAATTTGGAGTCTGTTTATGAGATTCTAAATCAAACACAGTATCGAACCATCTGATTATTTTTACTACTAACACAGGTGATGGATTGAGACGCCCAGGTAAGGTGAGCATACTGATACATAAATCTGAAAGAATAGAGATGAGGATAGAGAATAGAATGGGACACAAAACTGTCATTGTAATGACCAGGCAGACTTCCTCTGATAGATTCTCAGTGATCAGGCCTCTAATTAAGTGACATACAGGTGTGTTTTGAATACACAAACCCCTGCTGTCTGGCTATGCCCTGTGACACTAACTTTACTGCTAGGATTTAGCTGTTTCTACTGTGTAGGGTAATAATAGTATTTCCTTTGGAGCACTGTTGTAAGAAGAAATGAGATAATGGATGAAGTGCTTAGCATGGTGCTTTGTATGAAGTTGACTAAGAAAATTCTGGTTGATATGATTAACAGATGCTCTTTCCTCCCAGCATTTTACAAGTACAGAATGCTATATATATATATATATATATATATAGAGAGAGAGAGAGAGAGAGAGAGATAGAACATTTTCCAGCTTCTATTCTTTTGCACTCTCTTGTACGGTATATATTTATGGAATTATTAGTCATGTAATAATGTAAGGCAACTAAATCAAGTCCGACATATCCAAAAACCTTTATCCAATTTAATTACTTATATACAGAGACAAGAAGATAATTTCCTTGTATAAATATGGTTATATTTATTGTGAAGTTATCTTCTTTCTCCTCCATGTCTTTCATCAGCTCTTTTGTATCTCACAGGATGATATATGCCTCATTATTTTTTGGTCTTTTAAAATCTCCTAGATTATTAATCTGCTCAGAACCAGGTATTTTTCTGTTTAGATTGACTTTACCAAGTAGAGGTAAAACTTTATTATCTGATTTTTAATACAATATTATGCCCACTCAACTATAAGTTACCACTTCATAGTTTACATATCTCTTTTAAATGTATGCTGCAACAAAGTTCAGAGTTGTGGTGAACGGCACAAAGGCATGAATCCTCTCTGTTGTGATCATTATTATATCTGCAGTCCTATAGAATGCTTGACATGTATCAATGCTTGACATGCTCAATAATTGAGAATTAATGAACAAACACTATTACAAAGAGTTAGTGTGGAGCCAGGAACTAAGTCCAGATTTTCTGATCTCAAACAAGTGCTATTAATATTTTACTGTAGAAATTTTCACACTCTGTCTTCCTATGAAGACTGGCTGATATCATAACTGTGAATAAAAATATGATTATCTCTTAATATGGAAAAAATCCATTTAGGATGGTTTTAGAGAAATTCTGCCTATAAATCTAGAACTAAACCAAGTCAATTCAATACAACTAACAAGACATAAACAGGGATGGCTTAAGATCAGAAAACTTTGTTTTAATACATTTTTAAAGATTTTATTTATTTATTTGTCAGGGAGAGAGAGAGAGAGAGAGAGAGAGAGAGAGAGAGTGAGCGCACAAGCAGGCAGAGTGGCAGGCAGAGGCAGAGAGAGAAGGAGGTTCCCCGCCAAGCAGAGAACATGATGCAGGGCTTGATCCCAGGACCCTGGGATCACGACCTCAGCAAAAGGCAGCCACTTAATCAACTGAGCCACTCAGGCATCCCTTTATTTTAATACATTTCTCACTTGGCAACCTCTTGTCAGGTGTTTATACACAGAGAAATGATACAGAAAAGTTTCAATAGGCATACGAGTCTATGGGTGTATTATTAAAACAGTAATTAACAAGTTTTACATTATTTTTTATATTTATATTTTAAATGGACTCAATATTTGAAAGCCATGCCATAAATAAATAAATAAATAATCTAACTAGTTGTCACTAAATGTTACACAGGGAGGTCTTCCCAGCTTGATATTTGGGTATGAGCTTCATTTGAAAGGATTTGTCCTGGAAAGCTCAGACCATTTCAATTTTATTTTGAATGATAAAATTAGTATATTCATTCAAGACTATATAAAACTGCCTTTCAAATCTGCTTATAGGTTACATATATATGAAGATATAAAATTTGTAAAGCAATTTTTGTAATATCCACATTTCATTCTAGAAAATAAAAAGTTTAGTTTAAAATGCATGTCCTTATTGTAAGACTGAATTTATAGTTCCTGAAAACTGTAGATGTATTTAAGCCTATCAAGTAGAATATTGTGTAGAAAAGATAATTATGCATTTGTCAATTCCATAATAAAGTTAAAAGCCAATGTCCCATTCATTTAATTTCTAATAAAACTGACAAAATTATACTGACATTTCCCAAGAGAATGCTTATTTCATCTAAATAAGTTCTTGCACATTCTTGCTATCCTGCTCTTAGTATCAAGGCTTGCTCTTAGTTTCCCACAATCTTTGAGAAAATATAACCCACCTAGTGAAGCTTTTTTCTGACCACCTGGTTAGTCCATATATCTTTGTTCTGCTTAGTTTTTTCCATAGCACTTGTCAAAAACTGACATAAATGTATATGTTATTTATTTTTAATAGCTTCTCTCATCCCTTCTACCCCCTTTAGAACACCAGCTACATGAAGGTTGAACACTTTTTCTTTTCTTTTCTTTTTTCATTGCTTTGTCTCCAGAGTCTATAAAAGCTCACGGTACAGAGAAGGCAACCTATAGTATTTGTTGAATGAATTAATTACATCAATTACTCTATTAGGTAGGTTTTGGAAAAATACTTTTGTTATTGTGATAGTAACATCATTAGAGAAAGAAGAGGTTATAAATTCAGCAGCAAACATAAGTAGTACAAATATAAATTTAATCAGCAAGCATGCTAATTAAAATTGCTTTCAGTCTCATATTTGATGAACAGGTAGCTAGTCAGACTATTTTTAGTACTGAATTAAACTATTCTAAAAGAAAAATCACATTGAAAAAAGTAAATAGTACAGCTGTGATACTAAAAGACTATTGGTTTGCCTGTTTATCCATTTTTTTTTTTTTTCTCAGTCTGATTTATTTCACATAGCATAATTCCCTCTTATGCCCATGCATATTGTCACAAATGGCATGATTTCATCCTATTTGTGGCTGAGTAATATTCCATTGTGTGTGGTGTGTGTGTGTGTGTGTGTACCATCTTCTTTATCAATTCTTCTGTTGATGGATAATTTTTTCACTGAAATTTTATTTATTTGGTTATCAGTGAGGTTGATCATTTCTTCAAATGGTTATTGGCTATTTGTAGTTCTCCTTCTGTGATACTTGTTTGCATCCATTTCCCATTTTAAAAATAATAATTATTTTTGATTTAAAAGAATTTATGCTTCTGAGGTTCTGGGAAGATAATTTTTCACTGCTAAATCACAAAGTTCATTGCTATAAAACTTAATTGTTTTAATATAGAATAGTGAATGCAATCTGTTGCTCACACTAATTTGACTTGCTACAAATTAACTTTTTTCTCTCTTATAACTGCAGATATCTCAAATACATGGCCACATCACACTCCTTTCTCTGTTATCATTTACTAAAGCAAATATATAAGCATTCTCTTGGCCTACCTTTTCTCTCCCTTCACGATTCTGTAAAGGACACCAGGCTCATTTTTTGCAATTTATAATCTGAATGCGTAAGTAAAATGTTTGTGTCTTTAAAGGTATTACGGGGATCTTGCACACGTCTACAAAAACACTTTACAACACAAAGGCAAATACTCAACTTCCTCCTTCCTTCCATCTTGACTTATGTGTTAGATAACTAGCTCTGTTTTATCCTCCCTCCTTCTTCCTCTCTCTCTCCCCCTCATGCCAGTTCATTAAGTGCAAAAGTAAAGAACAATTCATATACTATGTAAATAATCACAGGGAACATAACAATTCCTAATAGTAATGTGAATAATCATTGTCCTATAATCTCACTATATTATTTTTATAATTATTAGAACTGAAGCATCTACTCCATTTGCAAAGTTGTAAAATGCTTATCCTTATCCTTTTTTTAATTTTTAAAAAATTTTTAATAAACACATAATGTATTTTTTGCCCCAGGGGTACAGGTCTGTGAATCTCCATGTTTCCTTATCCTTTTTAATTATCTGTGTTTCTTGCAGATAATTTCAGCAGCCCAGAGTCAGTTAATGGATGGAGCAATAAATCAGTGGTTACTGAATTCATTTTGTTAAGGCTTTCTAGTTCTCGGGACATCCAACTCTTCTTTTTCTTTAACTTTTCGGTGTTTTATGGAGCTCCAGTGTTGGGAAACATCCTTATCATCCTCACAGTAATTATAGACTCTCGCTTACATTCCCCAATGTATTTTTTTGTAAAAGATTTTATTTATTTATTTGATAGACAGAGATCACAAGTAGGCAGAGAGGCAGGCAGAGAGAGAGGGGGAAGCAGGCTTCGGAGCAGAGAGCCTGATGTGGGGCTCGATCCCAGAACCCAGAGATCACAACGTGAGCTGAAGGCAGGGGCTTAACCCACTGAACCACCCAGGCGCCACCCCCCCACACCGGCCAATGTATTTTCTTCTTAGCAATCTCTCCTTTATTGATGCGTGTCAGGCTACATTTGCCACTCCCAAAATGATTGCAGACTTCCTCAATGAACACAAGACCATCACCTTCCAGGGATGCATGTCACAAATATTTTTCTTGCATATTTTTGGGGGTAGTGAGATGGTGCTTCTTGTTGCCATGGCCTATGATAGATACATTGCTATATGCAAACCTCTGCACTACATGACCATCATGAGCCCAAGGGTGTGCACTATTTTAATGGGGGTCTCCTGGACCACTGGCATTCACTGTCAATCTTCCTTTCTGTGCACCCAATAAGGTAGATAATTTCTTTTGTGACCTTCCCCTTGAGATCAAGCTTGCCTGCTTAGACACATATGTTTTAGAGATCCTGGTGCTCACCAATAGTGGCCTGCTCTCGCTTATCTGCTTCCTCCTTTTGCTCATTTCTTACATTATTATCCTTGCTACTGTCCACCACCAAGCCTCTGGTGGCATGTCCAAGGCGTTTTCCATCCTGTCTGCCCACATTACTGTTTTGGTTCTGTTCTTTGGTCCATTAATCTTCATTTATATTCGGCCCTTGGAAAGCTTCCCAACTGATAAATTTATTTCTGTGTTTTTTTACTGTCCTTACTCCTGTCCATAACCCCATGATCTACACATTGAGGAATAAAGATGTAAAGGAAGCCATGGAAAATCTAAGGAACTGACATGTGGGTTCCAAGGAAGTCTTTTAGATAACTGTGAAGCTGTAACACAAATCCATACTTAATGTCCTTTGCAAAGCGTGTATGCTTTTATTATTGTGTTTCTGTCACAATTAGTCTTTTGCTACTAGAGGACCTTCATCTGGTGATCTAAAGCTGGTAAATGCAGTGCAAAATCTCATATGACACTAGTTCTAATACTCTAAGGCTCATCTCATCTTCCCTGAAACAATCAACTATATATATTAAAATTCCTAAGTAGTTTTTTCCCCCTTATATAGGCATTATTTTAAAAAGCATCCTGTAGCACTTATTTTTCTCAAATTTTAAATGCAACTTGAGGAGGATCCTACCATATCATGGAAAGAATAGGAGAAAGAAGGTGAGCATGATTGATTCAGTCCATTATTAGTCACAGAATCATCACTGCATCACTGATTCCATGCCATGAGGAGTTTACTCAATTTATGTCATCTTTAAGTTCAAATCTGTGGTTTTTGAAGTGAAGATATGATTATGGTTTTGTTTTTACGAGTTAGAACAGATTGTAACAGACCATTATTGTTCTAGTTCTTACCATATGTGTCCATTTGCCAAAAATTTAACAGGCTAGCATATGCAGTGAGTGCCCTAAGGAGAATACAAGCACACAGAGCATTAATCTCCAGGTAAATTCTACTGTTGTTTCATACAAAGAAGGCAATTTGGAGGATAGAATAGGAAGCCAGTGGAAAACTAGATGGTCCAGATCTAGGTCTCAGATTTTTATGAGTCCTTGTACTCTGTAGTTTTCATATTTAGTTTTCCATGTTTGAGGTTACTTCATTGGATTTTACCTAAATAAACTGACACTGATCAAAAACAGTTTGTAAGAATATTAAAATAAGTGGTTACAGGTATTACAAAAGAGGCAAAAGTCATAATCCCATGTTCAATAAAAGCTTTCAAATCAATCAAGATAGCTATAAAAATGTTTGTTAGCAATTAGGTAATAAAGGCAAGTAGGATATAATAGACATAAAACATATACTGAGTTAATCTCAGTGTGTTAAAGTTCAGTTCAGTTTTGTATAACTTAAAGCATCCCCCTGCAATTTTTTAAATTAAGCATGCCAGGTATTATGGACACATAAAGATTAAGGAACATTTCCAGCCTCATGGAAATGACTGAATATTAACAAAGCAGAGGTCCACAGAAGTTTTGAATGACAAAGGACTTATTCTGTATAAGGGTTATAGAATGATACAGCTAGGATAGGAGATTTAGCTGGCCAGTCACGAAAACACCTCATAATTGACATTAACTTAATGAATTGTCTTAGTGGCTCCTCTTATTTATCTATACATTCAGGACTACATACAATCTTTTTGTAGGTGTGTTAATGTTTCTCACCAGTTTAAAATTAAGACATACCCTTCCAGGAATCATTCTAATCAAGAGCTGGCATATGTTTTCCTATCCATTATGTGTGCTTAGAGAACTTAACTCTCAAATGACAACCTTATTTCATTATCTAAAAGGTTAAGAGTCAAATATCACAAGCAAATTTAAAGAAAAATACACAGGGGTGCCTGGGTGGCTCAGTCAGTTAAGTGTCTGCTCTTGGCTCAGGTCATGATCCTGGGATCAAGCCCTCCATCAGGCTCCTTGCTCAGTGGGGAGTCTGCTTTTCTCTCCCCCTCTGTCCCAGTCCCCCCACTCATGCTCTCTTTCTCTCTCAAATAAATAAATAACAATCTTTTAAAAAAGAAAAATATACAAATGGCAAACATAAACAGAAAAAAATACTCAATCTAACAGGTAATAAAATATGAATTAAGACTAGAGAGATGTGCCATATCCCCTATTACACTGTAAGGGTAAAAGAATAATACTAAATAGTACTGAAAATTTGGAAATATAGAAGTTCTATTTGGTCAAAAATTACTGAACAATTTTTAGAAAGCAATTTGGTATCTTTACCAAAATATGCTTATATTCAAGATCCAGTAGTTTTACTTCTAGGGGGTCCTTCTCTTGAGTAATTTATCTTATTCTCAAGCACACAATTTGATATGTTTATGTTGGGCATCATGAACTCTAGGAAATAGAATCCCCATGAAGACTTTGTTAAGGCAAGTCATAAATAAGAAGATAATTTGTAACTCCTCTCATGCATAAGAGTGCCATCTGAAAACAGAGTCAGCTCCTTTTACCCTTATTGGAAGAACATTCCTCCACTCATTCAATGAAGCCAGAATAACCTCGTTTCCAGAATTTTACAAGTATGATATAATAAGGGAAAATTTAGTCTAATGTCACTCGAAGGACAAGTTACAGGGAGGATCCTGGGGAAATGGCAGAATAAGAGGATCCTAAGCTTACCTTCTCCCAGAGATACACCTACGTAGCAGCCACATCAGTGTAACTAATCCAGGAAATGAACTGAAGACTGCTAGAATAGACTCTTCACAGTTCACAGAGAGGTGGTCACATCTAAATATGCTAGGAAGGGCAGAGCCCTGGTCAGGAACAAAACTGAACAGTGACACTAAGCATGAGAGAGAGGGACACCACAAGGATAGAGAAGAGAGAGGGAAAGACTCAACACCAAGCACCCTAGACATGGGTGACCTGCACTGAGAAGACTAGTCCCCATAACTTTTGGCTTTGAAAACCAGAGGCTTAACTTTGCACGTTACTACAATCAGTAGGGCTTAACAGAAAGAACTTTAAAAATCAGTACGCCTGCCTCTGGGAGAGCCAGAGGATGACAGGAAACTATGTCCATGTCCTTAAAGAGTCAGTATATACCAAACAATGCCTCCAAGGTACAGCATAGAAGTAGTAGTTTGAAAAGTACCTGGGATATAGGGAAGGTTATTTTTTTACTAATCTCAGAAAGCATGCTAGAGGGGCAGGGATCTTTAGACATCTTCTCCAAGAAGAAAAGAGCTAAAGGGTGCCATTTCTCTTTCCCATTCCCCCAGCCTAGATCCAGACACCTGCTGAGATTAGAAAAAACACTTCCCATGAAACTTGTTAATACCATGTGCCCCACCTTCTTGTTCTTTTGCAGTTCCACCCCATGTAACACACCCACTCACAGGAGCCCCTGCAAGTGGCTCTGGCCAGCCCTAATCCTTCAAGCAGCCCTATTAGGCAATGGCACATACCTTGCTGACATTGAGAACTGAACTCCCATTGTCTCCTATAAGTGGCCCTTTGAACTCATTCTGTTCAGCAGGAGTCCATCCAAAGTGGCCCCTTATGGCTCTGTGAGCAACCCCTGCAATGGCCAGGACCACTCCAAAGTGACTCAGGCCTTGGGAAGAGGGGAAAATAACCATAGACACAAGCTTGACTGCTGGCCCAGGAATGGACTTGGAGAAGATATTTGATCTGCCAGTCTCATCCACCAAGAAAAATCTCACAGGAAGTAGCATTAGAAGAGAGCTGTACAGTTAGGGGTTACTGTAGCCCCAACAGACAAAATAGAGGCAGACATTGGTCCTGACTGCAGACCCCACCGACCAATGAAAGCTTCTCAGGGGATAACATAGGTAGAGTGCCCTGCAGTTGAATGCTACCACAGTTCCACAAAGGGGCTGAAGGAAGGCACCTGGTCTGACCCAACTGCAAGCCCAAGGCAGCTTCAGACTGGTCCCTTAACAGCACAGAAAGAAATCCAGGCCATAACAGGCAAACTGGATCATTGTAGTCAATGGGACTGAAGGCAAATGTGGCTAAACCACAATAGGAAAGCATAGTATACAAAACACATAGTAGGCAAACCTGAAGGGCCAGGTTCTGGTGAACAGGATACAATGGACTATGAGGCACTCTAGGACTTCTACATAAGGCCACTATGCTGAATATTAGGAAATATAGTGTGGGGCACGTCGCCGGGCCGGCCGGAGACCCCCACTAGGGGCTGAGCGGGATGGCAAGTGTCGCGAACCCGGAACGCGCAGAGGAACGACACCAGGCTCGGGAGGTCTGTCGAAGCAGGATCTCGCTTTATTGAGCAGGGCAGCAGCTTATATGGGGTGAGGGAAGGGAAGTGAGGTCAGCAAAGTGGGGGCCAATGGGGATGTGCCCTGTCGGCGGGAGTTGGGAGAGACCCGCCCTGCAGGGGGTGGAGGCTCCCGGGAAATGAAACTGATGGGAAACCGAAACCGCCACTTTGGCGCCTTTGTGGTCGGCCATGTGGGTTCCCGATCCGGAAGAGAAGGCCACCCGGCGCCATCTTAGCCTCTTGGGGCCCAACATCTCCCCCTTTTGTTTTTGTATGCATGACTTCTGTCTTAGGTCGCCGGCGGCGGGCCTTCAGGCTTACCCGTCATTGGGGAATCACACTGCTTTGGTGTACCCCCTGTCTTAGGTTGCTCTGCGTCCCCTGCCGGTCTTACCCATCATTGAATATCATCCCTGTATGGGGGTTTGGTCCCTGAACTGGCGTGGGTTGTTCCTGCAAGGAATCCCATCCGCCATAGGTCGTGAGACTATTGATGGGGCCCCTCGTAGGACTCGTCGTCACGGGTGGCCAGTCTCTGGTATTGAACATGGACGTTCATGAGTTGAATGGCCTCCACTCTTTTTTGGATGAATTGGGCAATCTTATTGATAATACAGGGGCCAAAGGTCAGCAGGAGAAGTAGGGTTAGGATGGGCTCCAGGAGGGGGAGGAGAAAGGGAAGTAAGCCATTAAAGCTTGTCCAGAAGGGGGAGGTCATCAGGGCGTGGCGGCGCTTCTCTAGGTCCTCCTGTAGCTTCTTGATTTTGTCTCGTACAATACCCGACCGGTTGGCAAAGAAACAACATTCCTCCTGTAAAAACAAACATATGCCTCCCCTTTCGGCTGTTAATAGATCTAAGCCTCGCCGGTTTTGGAGGACTACCACAGCCAGCGAGTCCATCTATGTTTGGAGGTCAAGGATGGTCTCCGAGACTGCACCCAAGTCATTAATCATCTGTCGGGATAATGTGTTATAGTAGTGGAGAGAGGTACCTATCCCGGCAGAGCCGGTTGCAACTCCCGCAGTGATCCCTAATCCAAGCATGATGGGGATGGCCTGGATGGCTCTTTTGGATCGCCCTCCGAGACGATCGAAGGCAGGAATTGGAAGGCTCTGATTGTTGGGAATAATGTTGAGATCTGGCAGAAGCCAAGCTAAGGCACAAAGGCCAGTCCAATTAGTGGGGAGGAAGCTGAATGCCTGGTCCCCACAGACGAATACAGTGGCATTGGGGGGGCAGAGTTGAGTATTGTTTACTGTGGTGTTTTGGTCACAGTAGCTGGGGTCAATAGCCCCGAGGTCAATATTAGAGCCATTGTCCGCCAACGGGGGCACCCAAAGACAGGTGACATTAGAAGAGAGGGGGAATATGTACACATAGTCTCTGGGAGGCCAAAGAGGGCAGTTCGTGGTGGGAAGGAGCAGGGAGACATTGGCGAGGAAAGCCTGGGCCAGTAGGGGCCCATTCTTTAAGCATAGGCCAGCGCGAGTGACTTGTCCATGAGCCAGCAGAAGAAGAAGCGGTGCCACCCAAGACATAAATAATGCCTTCTTAAGCTGGTCGTGTTGGGGGAGTGATTCCCCCTTTTGTTTTTGTAAATGGTCCTTAAGGGTGGGGTTTTGTCTTTCTATGATTGCTTGGCCCCTGGGATTATAGGGGATTCCCGTGGAGTGGGAGATATTCCAGGTAGTAAGGAAATCCTTGAGGGCCTGACTAGTGAAGCAGGGGCCATTATCAGTCTTGATCTGTTCTGGGAGTCCTAGTGTGGCAAAACATTGTAGGAAGTGGCTAATGGCATGTTTAGTCTTTTCACTGGCGTGGGCCGTTGCCCAACACGCATGTGAGTGGGTGTCAGCAGACATGAAAACATACTTAAGTTTACCAAAGGAGGGGTAATGAGTTACGTCTGTTTGCCAGAGGTGATTAGGGCGTAGCCCTCTGGGGTTGCACCCGGGTCCCTGGAGTGGGGGGACCTGCAAAAAAGGCTGGCAGGATTTGCAGGTTCGAATGATCTTTTTAATATCTTTGACGGGGACCAGGGGGAAGCGGTGGTGGAGTCCCCTCCAATTGGCGTGGGTGAGTCTATGAAAATGAGTGGCCTCCTCAACGGAGTAACATTGAGGGGTAGACGCAAGTCAGTCGGCCAGGGAGTTTCCCTGTGAAAGGAATCCTGGAAGTCCCTGGTGTCCTCTAAGGTGTTGGACGTATATTGGGTTGGTTCTCTGTTTTAGAAGGGTACGGATCTGGATCATTAGTGGGGTAATGGGGTTAGAATCAAGTCTAATGTGGGCATTAATCAGATTGGGCAGGAGATTGACCACATAAAGGCTGTCTGAAAACAGGTTGAGGGGACCTTCAACTCTGGAGAGAGCTAGGACCACGGCATATAGCTCTTTGAATTGTGCTGATCCCTGTACCTCATGGGTGAGGGATTCTCGAGGTGTAAGGCTTCCCTTGTCGCTAGGATGAGGCAGGAAAATTACTGCTGAGGCTCCTATCTTGCCTCCATCTGTGAAGGCCGTGTGATAGGAAGGGTTTTCCCTGGGGGACAAACAATGTGGGGAACTTCCATGGTAATTTACCAAAGGAGTTCATCCATTTATAGGGCCCATAATGACAGTCTATGTCGCCAGTGAACCCTTCTAAAGCTATGGCTACCCTTGCATTATTGCGCTGGAGCCAGGCAAAGTCCTGAATTCTATAGGGAGTAATAATAGCACTTGGGTCCTGTCCAAAAAGACGAAGTGAGTTGGTCCTCCCCTTTGTGATGCAGTCAGCGAGTTGGTCCGTTGTTGCATATACCCGTGGGGTGCCCCCCACTGAGAGGTGGATCCATTGGATGGGTTCCCCCTGTTGGGCAAGCAACGCAGTCATCAGGGATTCCCCCGGGAAGATGTACAAAACCAGAGGCACAGAGGGGGTGAACCGCTTTAAGGTGGACTTGTCAATGGCCTGTTGAACCTCAGTAAGCGCTTGGAGGTGATCAGCGTTCAGAATGATGGCAGACGAGAGGGAGGAGCCCTTGAGCAGGTCAAATAGGGGGGTGAGTCTCTCGGTAGAGATTGAGATCCATGGCCTCATCCAGTTTATTTCGCCCAGGAGTTTTTGTAATTGAGGCAGGGTATATGAGGACTGGATCTGTAATTGAGGTCTAATGGGGGATACTGTGTCCAGGGAGAGCAGGGACCCAAGGATTTTAAAAGGGGGGACCCTTTGAATCATTTCAGGGGCAACCTTAAAACCATGGCGGGCCAAGATGGAGAGACATTTAGAAGTGAGGAGATCAAGTTGAGATGGGTCAGGGGCCCCCAGGATAATATCATCCATGTAGATATAGAAAAGGATGTCTGGGTCCCTAAGAAATGATGCAAAGACTCGAGCCAATATATTTTGGCAGATTGAGGGGCTATTAGCCATTTCTTGGGGGAGAACGGTCCATTCAAATCTCTGGTCAGGCCTGGAGAAGTTAGGAGCGGGCAGGGAAAAGGCGAATTTTTCTGTGTCGTCGGGATGAAGGGTAATGGAGAAGAAACAATCCTTAATATCAATGGTGGTAATTAAATGGTTAGATGGAATAGCAGGGATCCATGGGAGCCCCCTTTGAGGGGTCCCGAAGGGGATCATCCTGTTGTTCACTAGTCGTAAGTCCTGTAACAACCTCCATGAATTGTTAGACTTTTTGATGACAAAAATGGGGGAATTCCAGGGGCTAAGAGATGGGCGGATATGCCCAAGGTCAAGCTGTTGTTGTACCAGAAGGTGGAGTTGCTGCAATTTGTGAGAAGGGAGAGGCCACTGCTCTACCCAAATGGGAGGACCCTCTTTCCAATTAATTTTGGGGACCTGAGGCAGGGCAGTGGCCTTTAGGATTGGGGGGACTGGTGTCTTTGCCTTATACTCTCCAGGTAGGGGTCATCTCGGTAGTTGGAGTGGGCACTCCTTCCCTCCCGGAATTGCTGCTGGTATTCCTCCTCATCCAGTATATCATCAAAAAAGGCCTTATGATCAGTAGTAATGAAGGCCTCTGTGGCTCCTAGAATGTCTTGACCAAGGAGGTTGGCAGTGAGCCCAGAGGCTACCAAGGGATGAATTTGTTCTCTGTTGCCGTCTGGATCGACCCAGCACATTAAGTTGGCAGTCTCATGGGAGCCAGCTTGGCCTCCAACCCCCACTAAGGGGGGGCCAGGAACAAGTTTCCATGAAGGGGGGACCTCCTCCTGTCGGAGGACGGTACGTTCAGCTCCGGTGTCAATGAGGCACTTAAAAGATTTGTCTCCGATTGTGAGGCGCATCTTGGGGCGGAGGCCCGGGACCAGTGGGGCGGTCCAATGCGCTCGAACAGGTGCCTTCCCCTTATTTAACGGGGCTGGGGATTGCCCCGACTGGAGTTTAAAGGCTTGCCCTGGATATCGAATCTGGATTTGCAGTCCTTTGCCCAGTGGAACCCCTTTTTACATTTAGGGCATGGGGTCTGTGGCAGGACAGAAGATTGAGGCTGGACGGGCTTACGGCCCTGTGGGCAGTTTCTCTTGAAATGCCCCTCTTGTCCACAACCAAAGCATAAACGAGATGAGTCCGTGGGGCAGGACTGCAGGGATGTTTGCTGAACGGCGCAAACGAGGGTCTCAAGGCTCTCCTGCTGGTGCTCCTTGAGGGCAGCGGCCATAGCTCTCACTTGATGCGATGTAGAGCCAATGTCTTTGGTTGCAATAACCCAGCGGTCCATGGACCTTTCTTTTAAGCCCACACAGGGCATTCTATGGTCACGGGTCATACCTTCCCACACTGCCATTTTTAGAAAATGGTCCCTAAGGTCCCCCCCAGGGGGAGTTTCTTTTTGACGGATTTTTCTACCCGGTCGATAAACGAGGGAAGGTCCTCATTAGCCTTTTGATGTAGCCCCGCGATGGGCGACTCAGAAGGCCCTTCTTCGAGTTTATTCCAGGCGGCGAGCCCCGCGGCTCGCACCTGATCCTGGTATGGGGGAGGAGCCTGCTGAATACCGGAGGCATATTGGCCATCCGTTCCAGTAAGCATTCCCATGGTGATCGGGATGGCAGGATTGGCACGGGCATTCCTTTCTGCAATTTGTTGACATTCCTCCTTGTATAGGGCAGTCCGCTTTATATACAGGGCGCCCGGAAGTACAGCCCTGGCCAGCAAGCGCCAGTCTGCCGCCGTACAGGGAGAATATGCAAGTCCGCGGAGGATGGTTTCGGTCCAGGGGGCATTAGGCCCATCCTCCAGAACTGCCTTCTTAAGTTCCTTGAGGTCCCCAGGTTCCCATGGGTAAGGTGGGATATCAGTACTTTCTGCTGCCCTGGGAACTACTGTGAAAGTATGTACTGGGCCCGGATCCTTTATTGACTGAGCCAGCGGCTGCGACTGCTCTAAATTTAAGGATCCCGCACCCGACAAGATGTAGAACTGGGAGAGGAACAGCAGCACCGGGCACAGGTGGCGCAGCGCCAGCAACGGGACCGCCGCAGCCACCATGTCGCCGGCGCGCGCACTTCCGGGCAGGGAGGCGTAACCCGGGGGTTCGGGGGTGTGGTGTTCCGAAGGAGGAGCGCAGTATGGAGGCGGAGGGGTAGGCGCTGACGGTTGGATAAAGGGGTTAGTAGAAGGGGGGCGCGCAGGGGGGCCCTCAGCCAGAGATCCGGGTTGGAGGCTCGGGGGCCAAGGAGCCGCGTCAAAGGGGTCTAGCGAGGGGTAGAACCTCTTTGGTTCAACAGGGGGGTCGTTTTTAGAAGAGGACTGCCCCATAACTTATGGGGGTACACTCACCCGTTGACCGATTGGTCCGTCAGTGGAAGAGACTCCTCACACGGGGCACCAGTTGTCGGACTCCGGTAGGTCTTGCGGGCTGACAGGCAGGAGGAGAGCATCCGGGCCAGCGGGTAGCTCCCCTTGGGGCTGAGCGGGATGGCGAGTGTCGCGAGTCCAGGCGCATTAACTAACCACACCAGACTCGGGAGGTCTGTCGAAGCAAGATCTCGCTTTATTGAGCAGGGCAGCGGCTTATATGGGGTGAGGGAAGGGAAGTGAGGTCAGCAAAGTGGGGGCCAATGGGGATGTGCCCTGTCGGCGGGAGTTGGGAGAGACACGCCCTGCAGGGGGTGGAGGCTCCCGGGAAACGAAACTGATGGGAAACCGAAACCGCCACTTTGGCGCCTTTGTGGTCGGCCATGTGGGTTCCCGATCCGGAAGAGAAGGCCACCCGGCGCCATCTTAGCCTCTTGGGGCCCAAAAATATAGTTGATTTTTCTAATACAGAGTACATTTTCCTAATGCAGAGAGTGAGACAAAAGGAGAAGAAAGAGGAAGAAATATGTCCAAAATGAAAGACAAGAACAAAACCACAGCATAGGAACTAAATTAAACAGAGATAAGTGATATGCCTGATATAAAACTACTTACTAGACTTGAGGAAAAAGTGAAGGATTTTAGCAAGACCTTCAACAAAGAGATAGAATATATCTAAAAAGAACCAGCTAGAGATAAAGAACTCAATAACTGAAATCAGAAATATACTGGAAGGAATAAACAGTAAACTAGAAGAAGTAGAAGAGGTGAGCTAGAGGACAGAGTAATGGTAAGCAACCAAGCTCAACAAGAAAAAGTAAAAAACAAGATTAAGAGAACTCAATGATGTCGTCAAAATTAGTAACATTCACATTACAGAGATTCCAGAAAAAGAGAGAGCAAAGGGGGAAGAAAATTTGTTTGAAGAAATGATAGCTGAAAACTTCCTAATCCACAGAAAGAACAGACATCCATCCAAGAGGTACAGAGAACCCATAACAAAATCAACCCAAGGAGGTCCACATCAAGACACATAATACTTAAAATAACAAAAAATACTGATAAAGAGAGAATTTGAAAAGCAGTAAAGAAAAGAAAACAGTTACATAGAAGATAACTCCCATAAAGCTATCAGCTGATTTTCCAGCAAAAACTTTGAAGGCCAGAGGCAGTGGCATAACAAATTCAAAGTAGTGAAAAGAAAACAACAACAACAAAAGCAAACAAAAAACAAAAACAAAAACAAACCCACCTTGGAACCGAGAATATTCTATTTATTAAGGCTGTCATTCAGAATAGGAGAGATACAGTTTCCCAGACAAACACAAGTTAAAGGAATGTCTCAGTCTTACAAGAAACATTAAATTTAATCCTAGGGGAGGAAAGAAAAAGCCATAATCTTGAGTAAGAACATAAGAAAAGGAAAACAATTTCACAAGTACATATAAAATATAACAAAAGTGGTAGATTAATCACTATAAAACTAATACAGAGGTTAAAGCACGAAAGTTATAAAATCAACTATATCTAAAAAAGTCAGTCAATGAATTGATAAAATAAAAGGATGTAAAGTATGATGTCATATATATAAAACATGGCATGGGAATAAAATTTAGTACTTTCAGAAAAGATTTGAATTTAAGCAAAACTTGACCCTAATACAGACTATTATAGACATAGGATGTTATATATCAGCCTCATGCTAAGTACAAATCAAAACCTCTAACAAATATGCAAAAAATAAAGACAAAGGAATCCAAGTAGATCACTAAAGAAAGCCAGCACACCACAAGGAAAAAGAACAAAAGAAGAAAGGAACAGAGAAGAGCTACAAAAACAATTGCAAAAATAAGTTATGAAATGGAAATAAGTATACATCTTTCAATAGTCATTTGGAATATAATGGACTAAATATTCAAATCAAAAGACAAGGGGACTGAGTAATTAAAAAAGGAAAACACATATGTATGTGTTGCTTATGAAAGATTCATCTACAATTTAAAGAGACATGCATACAGAAAGTGAAGGGATATAAAAACACACTTGCAAATGAAACCAAGAAGAAAATTTACATTGAACAAAATAGACTAAAACAAAGAATGTAATGAGACAAGGAAGAACACTACAGAATCATAACAGAAAACCCAAGAAGAAGATGCAATTGTGAATATTTATGCATCAAACATGGGAGCACCCAAATACATAAAGCAATTATTAACAGACATAAAGGAAGAAATCAGTAGTAATACAATAATAACACGACACTTCAAAACCCCATTTACATCATCCAGACAGAAAATCAATAATGAAACAGTGGACTTTGAATGCCACCTTGGACCAAATGGATCTAATAGAAGTATTCAGAACATTCCATCCAAAAACAGTGAAATATGTATTCTTTTCAAGTGCACAGAGAACAGCCTCCAGAAGACCACATATTAAGCCACAAAACAAGCCTCAAAAAAATTAAAAATGAGTGAACTCATATCGTGGATATTTTGTGACCACAACCTTTGAAACTAGAAATCAATCATAAGAAAAAATATGGAGAGAACACAAATACATGAAGGTTAAAAAACATGATACTAAACAATGAATGGATAAACCAGAAAATCAAAGGGGATATCAGAAAAGACATGGAGAAAAATAAAAATCAAACCACAATGGTCCAATATCATTGGGATGCAGCAAAAGCTGTTCTAAAAGGGAAGATTATAGCAATAGAAGCCTACTTCAAAAAGCAAGAAAAGTCTCAAATAAACAAGATAACTATACATCTAGAGGATGTATATATCTAGAGGATATATACATCTAGAGGAGTTAGAAAAAGAATAACAAAGCCCAAAGAGTAGAAGGAAGGAAAGGTTAAAACAGAAATAAGTAAAACAAAGACAAAAAAAAATAGGATTAGTAAATAAAGGCAGGAACTAGTTTTCTGAAGAGGTCAATCAAATTGGTAAAGTATTAGTCAGACTCATTCTGAAAAGAGACAGAGAGACAGAGAGACACAGAGGGAAGGGGAGGGAGAACCCACATAAATAAGATCAGAAATGACACCACAGACAAAGGATTATAAAAGAATATTATGAAAAATTATATGCCAAAAAACTGGATCACCCAGATGAAACATGCAAATTCTTAGAAACATATAACCTCTCAAAACTGAATCAGGAAAAAAAAAAAAAAGAAATTCTGAACAGACCAATTACTAGCAATGAAATTGAATCAGTAATTTAAAAACTCACAAAAAACAAAGGTCCAGGACCAGATGGATTCACAGGTGAATTTTACCAATCATTTAAAAAGAGTTAATACCTATTCTCCTCAAAACATTCAAAAAACAAAAGAGAAAGCAAACCGTCCATATTGATTCTATGAGCTAGGATTACTAAAATCAGATAAAGTTCCCCCACCAGAAAAAGAACTAAGATCAATATCCCTGATGAAGTTAGATGCAGAAATTCTCAATAAAATATTAACAAACCAAATGCAACAATGCATTAAAAAAAGATTCACCACAATCAAGTGGGATTTATTCCTGTGATGTTTAATATTCACAATATGATGTGAGGTTTAAACCATCACAATAAGTATGGTTTAATATTCACAAATCAATAATGCATTGACAAGGTGCAACATTCATTCATTACAGAAATGCTCAAAAAAGTAGGGTTGGAGAGAATACAGCTCAACATCATAAACATCATATATGAAAACCCCGCAATGGGGAAACACTGAGAGTTTTTTCTCTATAGTCAGAAACATGACAGGAATGTCCACACTCACCACTTTTATTCAGCATGACAGAGGAAGTCCTAACCCCAGCAATCAGATAAGGAAAAGAAATAAAAGGCACCCAAACTGGTAAGGAAGAAGTAAAACTTTAACTATTTGCAGATTACCTGGTAATTATATATAGAAAACCTGAAAGGCACCAAAACCAAAATAAACCAAAACAAAACTACTAAAACTGATAAATAAATTCAGTAAGGTTAAATGATACAAA
The DNA here is from genome assembly GCF_011764305.1 of Mustela putorius furo. Taxonomy (NCBI): domain Eukaryota; kingdom Metazoa; phylum Chordata; class Mammalia; order Carnivora; family Mustelidae; genus Mustela; species Mustela putorius. The sequence continues at coordinate 14,752,360 of NW_025422045.1, forward strand.
GCTATGTACAGAAATCTTTAGCATCCCTATACATAATAATGAAGCAACAGAAAGAGAAATTAAGAAACGAGTCCCATTTATAATTGAACCCCCCAAAATAAAATACTTAGGAATAAACTTAACCACACAGGTGAAAGACCTGTACTATGAAAGCTATAAAACACTGATGATAGACACTGAAGACAACACAAAGAAGTGGAAAGACATTACACATTCATGGGTTGGAAGAACAAATATTGTTAAAATGTCAATACTACTCAAAGCAATCCACATATTTAATGCAACCCTTATCAAATGACCAACATAATTTTTTCACAGAAGTAGAAGAAATGAACCTATAATTTCTATGGAACCACTAAAGACCCCAAATAGCCAAAGCATTGAAAAAGAAGAACAAGACTGGAGGTATCACAATCCCAGATTTAAAGATATACTATAAAGCTGTAGTAATCAAAACAGTATGGTACTGGCACAGAAATAGACATATAGACTAATAGCACAAAATAGAGAACCTGGGAATAAACTCATACTTATGTGGTCAATTAATCTTTGACAAAGGAGAAGAATGTACAATGGAAACAAGACAGTCTCTTCAATAAATGGTATTGGGAAAACTGGACAGCTACATGCAAATGAAACTGGACCACCTTCTTATACCATACACAAAAATACTGAGGGAGAGAAGATATTTTCAAATGATATATCTGATAAGGGGTTGATACTGAAAAACATATAAAGAACTGCAGGGAGAGAAGATGGTGGAGGAGTATAAGGATCCTAGGCTCAGCTCCTCCCACAAACATAACTAAATATCTATCAAATCATCCTAAACAGACCACAGATCAACCTAAAAGGGAGAAGAGACTCCATAACTAAAGGGAGAGAAGCTACCCTGAAGAAGGTAGGAAGTGCGGAGACTTGAGGAAAAACGAAATTTTGTGAGTTCTTTCAACCAGTGGAGCTTGGAGACTAGAGTTTTAAATGTGTATCAGCGTGGCTGGGATAGAGCCCTGAGGACACTCCCCAACTCCTAGAAAGAAGGCAGGCAAATGACCTGGAGGCAGATGGTGTGGAAACAGGGATCTGAAGAACACCTGGAGCACATAGGAGATTATTCACTCTTCTAGGAGTGTGTCCCTGAGTGGCACCATGCAGGGAGATGCCTCTCTGGGACCAATGGAACCACCATGTGCCATTTCCTTCCCTGCCCCTCAGTATAGATGCAGAGCCATGTGAACAGGGAAGCTCAGACCCAAAACCAGCTGCCCAGCCCACTTGCACCCAGTCCCACGCACTTGCACTCTGCCACAACTGCCAATTTCAATGAAATTTGCTTCAGTCCCAGTGCAGCAGGACCCTCCACCAGAGGACCAGTACAGGTTCCTGCCCAACCATGTCCCTAAAGCCTGGAGTTTTAAAAGTCAACAGGCTTGGTTGGGATAGAACCAGGTGGGTACTGTACTGCTCATGGAAAGAAAGAAGGCAAACAACCCAGGAGTAGACAGTGAAACAGTATGGAAATAGCGATTTGAAGAGTGCCTAGGGCACACAGAAGGGAGATTATTTGCTCTTAGAGTGTATTCCTGAGAGGCAGCATTCATGTAAATATCTCTCTGAACAAAAGAGCTGCCCAGCACCATTCCTCTCCCCTGCCCCTCAGAATAAACACAGACTCCGCTGCAGTTAGCAACAGAGAGCCCAAATTGGCTTCCTAACCTACTTTACACCAGGTTGCACACCCTGTACTCTGGCCGTATTGCCCTTCTCAGTGAAGCCTGCCTCAATTCCACTGCAGTTACTCCTTCCCCATAGGACCAGCAGAACCTCTGCCCACACCATGTGTCTGGATCAGAGAGTTCTGAAGGGCTTCATTTCTAGTGGAAGTAGTATTAAGTCTCAGATAACAAGCAGACCAGAGCATACTTCATTAAAACTTGCCATATTCTGGCCAATGACCAACATTTCCCAGAGCAGGCAAGAAGAGCCTCTTTAGACTACTGGCCTGAAGGACAGAACAGTTGCAACACAACAGCAAAGCACATATAGCACACATCAGAGACATTCACTGAAGCACCAGTTCCTGGACACTATATGATCTCTTCTTTATACAGCCACTATTCTCAGGAGCAGGAAACATAACAGGCTTTTCTAACACAGAGAGGAAGGCAGAGACTTAGACAAAATGCCGAGATGGAAACTTTCATCCTGAATGAAATAGTAAGATAAGGCCATGGCCAGAGATCTCAGTGAAACAGATATAACATGGTGGATGGAGAATTTAAAGCAACAATCATAAGGATACTCACTGGGCTTGAGAAAAAAATGTAAGAGTTAAGGGAGGGCCTTACTGTAGAGATAAAAATAATTAAGAAACAGGAATAAAAAGTGGAAAAAATGAGATTGGAAACAGGTTTGATGCAATGAACACAAGGCTGGAAGAAGCAGAGGAATGAATAAATGATATCACTTCTATATAAAAGACAAAAGAATGGACAATAATAAAGCTGAACAAAAGAGAGAAAGAATTATAGAACACAAAAACAGACTTAGGGAACTGAACTCAGTGACTCTATCAAATACAGTAACATTTGTATTCTAGGAGTCCCAGAGGAAGAAGAGGGAGGAAAGGGGGCAGAAAATTTATTTGAAGAAATAATAGCTTGAAACTTCCCTAATCTGGGAAAGGAAACAGACTTCCAGATTTAGGAAGCACAGGAGCTCCCATCAAAATTAGCAAAAGCAGGCCAACACCAAGACATGTTGTTAAATTTGAAAAATACAGTGATAAAAATATCTTAAAACCAGCGAGACAAAAGAAGTCCCTAACTTACAAGAGAAGACCCATAAAGCTAGCTGGAGATTTCTCAACAGAAACTTGGCAAGCCAGAAGAATGTGGCATGACATTTTCAAAGTGCTGAATGGGAAAAATATGTAGCCAAGAATACTTTATCCAGCAAGACCTTCATTCGGTCATTCAGAAAAGGAGAGATAAGGAATATTCCAAACAAATTAAAAAAAAAAAAAAAACTAAAGGAGTTCGTGACCACCAAGCCACCCCTGCAAAAATTATTAAAGGGAACTCTTCAAGTGGAAAGGAAAGATCAAAGTCACAAAGACCAGGAAGAAACAGAAAATCTCCAGAAACAGTAACAGAACAATAAAATGGAACTAAATACATATCTACCAATAATTACTGTGAATATAAATGGGACTAAATGCTCTAATCAAAAATGTAATAAAAAAATAAGGTCCATTTATGTGGTGCCTTTAAAAAACTAATTTTAGACGTAAAGACACCTACGGAAGGAAAGTGAGGTGATGAAGAAATTTTTATAATGTGAATGGATATCAAAAGAAAGCAGGAGTAGCAATACTAATATCAGACAAACGGACTTTAAATCAAAGACTGCATATGTGGCATGAAGAATGGCAATGTATCATAATAAAGGGGACTTTCCCAAAAGAGGATCTATCAATTGTAAATATTTATGCCACGAACATGGGTGCACCCAAATATATAAAACAATTAAGAACAAACATAAAGGATCTCACTGGTAATAACACAATAATATGCGGGAACTTTAATACCCATCTTTCATCAATGGACAGATTATCTAAGCAGAAAATCAATAAGGCAACAATGGCTTTGAATGACACACTGGACCAACAGACTTAAGAGATACATATTTAGAAGATTTCATCGTATAGCAGCAAAATACACATTCTTTTCAAGTGCATATGGGATATTCTCCAGAATAGATCACATACTAGGTCATAAGGCAGATCTCAGTATTGAGATAATACCATGCATATATTCAGACCACAACAGTATGAATCTTGAAGTCAATTAAAAGAAAAACATTTGGAAAGACCGCAAATACATGGAAGTTAGATAACATACTACTAGGCCCAAGATGGCAGTGGGGTAAGAGATATGATTTTGGTCTGGCCCCAGGAATTCGGCTAAATAACTATCAAACCATTCTGAACACCTGTAAACTCAAATGGAGAGCAAAGAAAAGAATGGCAGCAACTCTATGAACAGAAGAGCGAGGTCTTTCTGGAAGGTAGCATATGCAGAAAAGTTAATCTGAGGTGATATATGGGAAGAGAGATTGCAGCGGGGGGTGGAGGTGATAGAGCAGAGGAGCACAAAAATCAGACCTTTTAGAAGTCTGCTCCACTGAAGGACATCATTCTGGTGGCTGAGCAGGAGGTGAAACCCCAGCTAGGACAGTATGGTTCAGAATCCTCAGGGTCACAGAAAGGCCAGGGGTGCCTGAATGTGGCAGAGCTTCCAGGTATTGGAGAAGGGATACTGTCTGCAAAGAGTGAGCTGAAGAGTGGGATCTCAGCTCAGGGATGCCATAAACTGTGATCCGTGACACAGTGAGGCCACTGCTCTTTGAGCAGAAACTTAACAAGCATCAGGTCCAGGGAGATGGGAGACTCCCTTTCCTCCCCAGGAGGAGTGGTGTGGGAGTGCACTGCAGGAATCTGGTGGGTACTGAGACTCCAAATGGGGCCATGATAGAAGGCTTGATAACAGGCCTGGGGAGCACAGAGTGCAGCCAGAGACCAGAGAGACAGGAGTGACTGCTTTACTCTGACCAGTGAGGCCCCAAACTCTCAGGTCCTCTGGGGCCAGAGATTGGGAGGCTGTCATTTTCATTCCCATGCTCTAAAGCTAGGTGGAAAGATTTCAGGAAACAAAAGCTACTGAGAGAAAACCTGAGCAGATTACTTAGCTTGGTCCCTGGCAAGGGCAGTGCAATTCAGCTTTGTGCAAAGACATTTGAGAATCAATGCAACAGGCCCCTCCCCCAGAAAATCAGTAAGAACTTCCAGCCAAGACCAAGTTTACCAATCAACAAGAACTGCAAAACTCCAGCCCTAGGGGAATATAGCACATAGAATTCATGGCCTTTCCCACATGATTCTTTAGTCTTTTAACTTTAATCTTTTTATTTCATTTTTTAAAAAATTTAAAAAAAAATTTCTTCTTTCCTTTTTCAACCAACTTATCAGACTCGTTAAAAAAACAAGACCTACCCATATGCTGTGTATGAAAGATTCATTTTAGACACAAAGACAACTCCAGATTCAAAGTGAGGGGGTGCAAACTATTTACCATGCTAATGGACCTCAAAGTAATCTTGGGAAGCAATCCTCTTATCAGACAAATTGGATTTTAAACTGAACACTATAGTAAGACTATAGCAAGGGATGAAGAAGAACATGATGTCATACTTCAGGGTCTTTCTAACAAGAAAATCTAAAAGTTTTAAGCATTTACACTCCTATCTTGGGAGAATCCAATGATAAAAACCTATGAATAACCATATATAGAAAACATTGATAATAATACTATAATAGTAGGGGACTTTATCACTCCACTCACAGCAATGGACAGATCATCAAAGCAGATCAACAAGGAAACATGGGCTTTGAATGATACGCTGGATCAGATAGACTCCTAGATACAGACAGAGCATTTATCCAAATGCAAGAGAATACACATTCTTCACAAGTGGACATGGAGTATTCTCCAGAATCGATCATATACTAGGTCACAAATCAGGTTTCAACCACTACCAAAAGACAAGGATTAATCCCTGCATATTTCCAGAGCACAATGCTTTGAAACTTGAACTCAATCAGAAGAGGAAAGTTGAAAGTAACACAAACACTTGGAGGCTAAAGAGCATCCTACCAAAGAATAAATGGGTCATCCAGGAAATGAAGAAATATTTAAACAATTCATGGAAACAAATGAAAATGAAAATATGCCTGCTCAAAACCTTTGGTCCTCTGAGGACCTCTGAGGTCCTCTGAGGAGATCCTCTGAGGGAAGTACACTGCAATACAAATATTTCTCCAAAAATTAGAAAAATCTCAAATACACAAGCTACCATTACATCTAAAGGAGCTGGGGAAAGAACAGCAAATAAAGACTAAATGAAAAACGTGCAGAGAAAAAATAAACATTAGAGCACAAATCAATGTAATAGAAACCCAAACAGTTAAGCAGGTCAATGAAACCAGAAGGTAGTTTTTTGAAATAATTAGTAAGATCAATGAACTCATTAAAAAAAAAGAAAAAAAAGAAAAAAAAGAAAAAAAAAAAAAAGAACTGGAAGAAAACCTTCCAACCTCATTCTATGAGGTCAGCATTATTTAGATCCCAAAACCAAACTTCTCAAAATTAGAAACTAAATTAATAAAATCATGAATGAAAGAGGAGAGATCACAACCAACACGAATGAAATACAAATAATTTTAAGAACATATTACGAGAAACTATATGCCAACAAGTTAGGCCATCTGGAAAAAGTGGATGCATTCCTGGAAACTTAGAGAGTACCAAAACTGAAACAGGAAGAAAGAGAAAACCACACCAGACCCATGACCAACAAGAAAATTGAAGCAGTAATCAAAAACCTACCCCCCACAAACACCCCCCAAAATAGAGAGTTTGGGGCCAGATTGCTTCCCAAGGGATTTCTACCAAATATTTAAAGAAGAATGAATACATATTTTTCTGAAGCTATTAAAAAAAAAAAAAAAAGAATTGGAAGAAAACCTTCCAACCTCATTCTATGAGGTCAGCATTATTTAGATCCCAAAACCAGAAAAAGACCAAAAAAGGAGAATTATAGACAAATATCTCTGATGAACATGGGTGCCAAAATTCTCACAAAGTTATTAGCTAATATGATCTAACAGTATATTAAAAGGACAATTCACCATGACCAAGAGAAATTTATTCCTGGGCTGCAAGGGCAGTTTAACATTTGCAAATCAATCAGCATCATACATCACATTAATAAAAGAAATGACAAGAACCATATGATCCTCTCAATCAATGCAAAAAAAAAGGTATTTAGAAAATACAGCATCTGGTCAAGATGGTGGAGGAGTAGCAGGCTGAGATGACATCAGGTTGCAGGAGTTCAGTTAGATAATTATCAAACCATTCTGAACACCTATAAATCCAACAGGAGATTTGAAGAGAAGAAGAGCAGCAATTCTAGAAATAGAAAATTGACCACTTTCTGAAAGGTAGGACGTGTAGAGAAGTGCATTTGAAGTGACAGGAAGATAGATTTCAGAGGGAGGGGCTGGCTCCTGGTTAAGCAGCAGAGCAAAGAAGCACAAAATCAGAACTTTTAAAAGTCTGCTCCACTGAGGGACATCACTCCAGACGCTAAGCAGGGTTGAGCCCTTGTGGGGACAGTGTGGCCTCAGGTCCCATGGGGTCATAGAAGGATCAGGGGTGTCTGAGTGTAGCATAGCTCACAGGTATTAGAGCAGGGAAGCTGGCTAGAGAGACAGAGCCAAGGAGTGAGCTCAGAGCTTAGGGTTACCTTACACTGTGATCCATGACACAGTCAGTCCACTGCCCTTTGAGCATGGACCCCAGAAGTGGTAAATCTGTGGAGATGCCCCTGGAAGAGCAGAGCAGCAGAAATCTGCTCGGTTTGGAGACTCCAAACTGGGCTGTGTGTCAGAGACAGAAACGCTTGGTCACAGGCTGGATGAGCTTGGAGAGCAGCCAGAGACCAGGGAGAAGGGAGTGATTGAGTGCTTTTCTCTTAGGGTGCACTGAGGAGTGGGGCCCTGAGCTTTTGGCTCCTCTGGGCTGGAGATTAGGAGGCTGCCATTTTCATTCCCATCCTCCAGAGCTCTATGGAAAGCGTTCAGAGAAAAAAAGCTCCCGAGAGCAAACCTGAGCAGAGTACTTAGCCTGGCCCCTGGTGAGGGCGGTGCAATTCTCCCTCAGGCAAAAACACTTGAGAATCCCTACTAATGGCCCCTCCCCCAGAAGATCAGCAGGAACATTCAGACAGGACCAAGTTCACTACTCAGGGAGAACAGCGGAATTCCAGAGGAACGGAAAGCAAAGCATGGAATTTACGGCTTTCACCGCATGACACTTTAGTCTTCCAAAGTTAAATTTTTTTAATTTTATTTTTTTCCTATTCTAATTTTTGTTAACTTTTCCTCTTTCTTCTTTTAACATTTTTTAAATTAGTTTATCTTAACAATACCTTTCTTAAAAAAAAATCTTTTGTACCTTCATTATTATAGTCATATTTTATCCTTCATTGTATCTAACTTTTTTTTTGTATACACTTAGGGTTTGTTCCTCAAAAAAATTTTGGAATACAACTTCTTCTATTAGATCAAAATGTACCCTAGAACTAGCACAGGGCTTTGTTGTAGTCTCCAGCCTGAGAAAATTCTCTCTACTTTTTCTTTCTTGTCCCATCCAACTTATCAACTCCTTTTTTAGATTTATTTTTAAAAATTTTCAGCTTTACAGTCATATTCCATCCCTTCATCATGTGTACCCTTATTTTTGTGTATATATGTAATATATATTATTTATATATTTATATTTATATTATTTATATATTTATATTATATATAAATATATATATATAGTTTTTAAATAAAAAACATATATATATATATATATATATATATATATATATATATGTTTTTCTTTAGTAGTTTTTCCCAAGAAACCAAAATAAACCCAAAATCAAGTGATCAAGTGGGTGACTCTGTTCTATTCACGAGTCATATATAGTTTTTTTTAATTAAAAAAAATTTTTTGGAACTTCTTTTTATCCCCATTCTTCTCCCAATGATTTGGGGTCTCTTCTCATTTGGTTAGTGCACTTTTTTTTTTTTTTTGCCACCCTTTTAGTATTTTATTCTCTTGTTCATATACTCTTATCTGGATAAAATAACAAGGAGGAAAACTCACCAAAAAAAAAAAAAAAAAAAAAAAAAAAAAAAACATAAGACAGTACCAAAGGCTAAGGACCTAATCAGTACAGACATTGGTAATATGTCAGATCTAGAGTTCAGAATGACTATTCCCAAGTTGCTATCTGGGTTCAAAAAAAGGCATGAAAGATATTAGAGACACCCTGTCTGGAGAAATAAAAGCTCTTTCTGGAGAAATAAAAGAGCTAAAATCTAACCAAGCTGAAATAAAAAAAGCTATTAATGAGGTAAAATTAAAAAATGGACACTCTTACTGTTAGGATAAATGAGGCAGAAGAGAGAATTAGTGATATAGACCAAATGATGAAGAATAAAGAAGTTGACCAAAATAGAGACAAACAATTACTGGACCATGAGGGGAGAATTCAAGAGATAAGTGATACCATAAGATGAAACAATATTAGAATAATTGGGATTCTGGAAGAAGAAATAAGAGAAAGGGGGGGCAGAATGTATATTGGAGTTAATTTTTGTAGAGAATTTCTGTAATGTGGCAAAGGGAACAAACATTATAATCCAGGAAGCACAGCGAACCTCCCTTAAGATCAATAAGAATAGGTTCACACCCTAAGAGTAAAATATACAAGTCTTAGTGATAAAGAGGAAATCCTGAAATCAGGCCAGGACAAGATGTCTGTAACATACAATGATAAAAATATTAGATTGGCAGCAGATTTATCCACAGAGACCTGGCAGGCCAGAAAGAGCTGGCATGATATATTCAGAGCACTAAATGAGAAAAACATGCAGACAAGAATACTATATCCAGCTAGGCTATCATTGAAAATAGAAGGAGAGAGAAAAAGCTTCCAGGACAAACAAAAACTGAAAGAATTTGCAAATACCAAACCAGCTCTACAGAAAATATTGAAAGGGGTCCTCTAAGCAAAGAGAGAGCCTAAAAGCAGTAGACCAGAAAGGAACAGAGACAATATACAGTAACAGACAATATACAGACAATATTGCCTGTAATAGTAATATTACAGGCAATACAATGGCACTAAATCCATATCTCTCAATAGTTACCCTGAATATAAATGGCCTAAATGCCCCAATCAAAAGACACAGAGTATGTGAATGGATAAAAAAACAAAATACATCAATATGCTGTCTACAGAAACTCATTTTAGACACAAAGTCACCTCCATATTTAAAGTGAGGGGGTGGAAAACCATTTACCATGCTAATAGACATCAAAAGAAAGCTGGGGTGTCAATCCTTATATCAGATCAATTAGATTTTAAGCCAAAATCTATAATAAGAGATGATGAAGGATATTATATCATAGTAAAAGGGTCTGTCCAAAAGAAGATCTAACAATTTTAAATATCTTTGCCCCTAATGTGGGAGCACCCAACTGTATAAACCAATTAATAACAAAAGTAAAGAAACACATCAACAATAATACAATAATAGTAGGGGAATTTAACACCCCCCTCACTGAAATGGGCAGATCATCCAATCAAAAGATCAACAAGGAAATAAAGTTCTTAAATGGCACACTGGACCAGATGGACATCACAGATATATTCAGAATATTCTATCCCGGTGCAACAGAATACACATTCTTTTCTAGTGCACATGGAGTAATCTCCAGAATAGATCACATTCTGGGTCACAAGTCAGGTTTCACTGGTACCAAAAGATTGGGATCATTCCATGCATATTTTCAGACCACAATGCTCTGAATCTAGAACTCAGTCATGAGAGGAAATTTGGAAAGAACCCAAATACATGGCAGCAAAAGAGCACCCGACTAAGGAATGAATGGGTCAGCCAGGAAAGTAAAGGAGAATTGAAAAAAAATACATGAAAAGAAATGATAATGAAAATACAATGGTTCAAAAATCTGTGGGACACAGCAAAGGCCGTCTTGAGGGGAAAGTATATAGCAATAAAATCCTTTCTCAAAAAACAAGAAAGGTCTCAAATACACAACCTAACCCTACACCCAAAGGAGCGGGAGAAAGAACAGCAAAGAAAGCCTAAACCCAGCAGGAGAAGAGAAAAAATAAAGATCAGAGCAGAGAGGAGTCTCTGGGTTGCTCAGTGGGTTAAGCCTATGCCTTCAGCTTAGGTCATGATCTCAAGGTCCTTGGATTGAGCCCTGCATCGGGAATCTCTGCTCAGCAGGGAGCCTGCTTCACCCTCTCTCTGCCTGCCTGACTGCCTACTTGTGATCTCTCTCCATCAAATAAATAAATAAAATCTTAAAAAAAAAGAACAGAGCAGAAATCAATGAAATAGAAACCAAAAAACAAACAAGCAAACAAACAAACAAACAAACAAACAAAACCAATAGAACAAATCAATGAAACTAGCAGCTTGTTCTTTGAAAGAATTAGTAATATTGATAAACCCCTTCCCAGATTTATCAAAAAGAAAAGAGAAAGGACCCAAATAAATAAAATCATGAATGAATTAGGAGAGATCACAACCAACACCAAAGAAATACAAACAATTATAAGAACATATTATGAGCAATTATATGCCAGCAAATTTGACAATCTGAAGAAACGGATGCATTCCTAGAGAGGTAAACTACCAAAACTGAACCAGGAAGAAATAGAAAACCTGAACAGACCCATAACCAGTAAGGAGATAGAAGTAGTCATCAAAAGTCTCCCAACAAACAAGAACCCAGGGCCAAGTAACTTCCCAGAGGAATTCTACCAAACATTTGAAGAAGAATTAATAACTATTCTCCTGAAACTATTACAAAAAATAGAAATGGAAGGAAAACTGCCAAACTCATTTTATGAGGCCAGCATTACCTTGATCCCAAAACCAGACGTGACCCCATCAAAAAAGAGAATTATAGACCAATATCCTTGATGAACACAGATGCGAAAATTCTCACTAAAATACAAGCCAATAGGATCCAACAGTACATTAAAAGGATTATTCACCACAACCAAGTGGGATTTATTCTTGGGCTGCAAGCCTGGTTCAACATCTGCAAATCAGTCAATGTGACACATTAAAAAAGAACAAGAACCATATGATACTCTCAATAGATGCTGAAAAAGCACTTGACAAAGTACAGCATCCTTTCTTGATCAAAACTCTTCAAAGTATAGTGATAGAGGGTACATATTTCAATATCATAAAACCCATCTACAAAAAGCCTACAGCAAATATCATTCTCAGTGGGGAAAATCTGAATACTTTTTCCCATAAGGTCAGGAACATGACACAGATGACTATCAACACCACTGTTGTTCAACATAGAACGGAAGTCCTAGCCTCAGTAGCCAGACAACAAAAACAAATAAAACAGATTCCAACTGGCAAAGAAGTCAAATTATCACTTTTCAAAGATGACACAATACTTTATGTGGAAAATTCAAAAGACTCCACCACCAAATTGCTATAACTCATACAGCAATTCAGCAACACGGCAGCATATAAATTCCATGCACAGAAATCAGCAGAATTTCTACACACTAAAAAGGAGACAGACAAAAAAAATAAAATAAAATAAAATAAAAGAGGGGGGGAGGACAAGATGGCGGGGAAGTAGGAGGAGGCACCTTTTCAACCTGTACCCTAAAGTGAGCTAATTACCTACCAAAGAACTCCAATCACCCATGAAATCAGCCAGAGATAACAATTATACACGTCTAGATCTCTACAGGGGCAGAAGAAGACAGTGGGCAAGTAAAGCAGAGTGGGAATGCCGGACTGATATTGGAAGATAAACAAAAGGGGGAGGAAGCCACCAGAGGCGACTGGTTGGAAATTAATACCCCAATCCGAGAGTGCCTGTCTCTGGGGACCAGCATTAACTTGGAGACTGGTTGAAAGCACTCCAAAAGAGCAAAGGATCACGGGGCGGGGGGGAAATTGTGGGAATCGGGGCAGCTAGGGACAGGGGCTTAAATCCCCAGTCCCAGGACAGCCTCCCCTGGTGCTGAGCCAGAGAGAGTGCGGCGGAGAAACCAGGTCTTGGTTCTTAGCCACCAGCGTGCCTGAGAATGCATGGGTTCTGGCTCCTGTGAGGGGATGGAGCCTCGCTGGACAGCAGAACGCGCAAGCCCTGTGACAAAGCCTGAGATATGCGTGTCCCTCATCCTCCCCTAAGAGAGTTACAAAGGCCCAGCTGGTGCTCTTTGACCGCGCCATTGTTTCAGAGCCTAAGACATGTGTCCCAATCTCTCCCCTGACAGAGGTACTCAAAAGCCCAGCCTGGTGCTTTCGGACCTGCACCCCATTCTCAGTGCCTGAGAGGAGTGCATGACCCATAGCCTCCCCTGAAAGAGGTGTGCGCAAGCCAGGCACTCTTAGACCCAGAAAGACCAGGCACCCCCAGGCCAGGCCAGCGGGAAAATCTCAGTGTGAGATCGCTGCTTGGAACCACTCTGGTGGTCTGGAGCTCCCAGACTGCTGCCGCTGCCATGGTTTTGGGTACAAGCAAAGGATCCTGCATCCCCAGGGACCATGACTGGGAACCTACTCTGCCAGCAGAAAAGGAGGAACTCATTTGGGCTCTGCAGCCAGACTGAGGCTTCTCTCTGAGAGGGAGGTCAGGGTGCACTTTGTTTTCCTCTAAAATTACAAAAACCATCAAAAGCGGTCAAGGTGAGAGAAAAAAAAAAAAAAAGTGAACAAACATAAAACCTCCAGACAATAAAAGCCTGAAAAAAAAAAAAAAACAGTTTCCTCAGAGCCCACCCCCTTGAGGGGGGCGGGAGGACTTAACTCAGGGAACATCATTGACTGAATACCCACATGGCAGGCCCCTCCCCCAGAAAACAAACCAAGAAAGAAAAAAAAAAAAGTCTGCAAGAGAACAACCAAGACTACTTCATAGGACAACTTTTATTTTTAACTATTTCCCACTATTCTGGTTCATTGTTTTTTTTAAAGATAATTTTTTAACCTATTTACCATCACAGTGAGCGGTCCAGTAAATCAAATTACATAATAACCTTATAACCTGAACTTTTTGATACATACACCTGTGTTTTTCTTTTATATTTATATTTTTTGAATTCCTTTTAAAAAAATTTTTAGTTTAGTTTAGTCTAGTTTATTCCTTTTTTATTTTTATTTTCTAATATTCATATAGAGTTAAACTTCAAAGTAATCCACTTTCCCCAATCAATACTACCCCTATAGGCGAACCAATATTCAATCCCGCTTTATCTTAGGAAAGTTGAGTCCTTTAACAAAGATATCAAGATACATCCAGGAAGAATCAAAACAACCTTCCTCGCCCACACTGAGAATTTATAACCACTCTCCAATCTTTTCCTTCCACCACTGTTTCTGTGTTTTTGTGTTTGTCCTGAGAGTATATAAATCTTATACTTGGGGTTCTTTTGACGAGGTTCTTCGATTATTTGCATATATTTTTTTTTCTCGCGTCATATACTTTTATCAGTCTTTTTGTTTGTCTGTTTTTGTTTGTATACTTCATAAATCATACATTGGGGCCCATTAGGGCTGAACCTTCTCTTTCATCTTCCCTTTCTTTCCTGTCTCTATCTCTCTCTCTTTTTTTCTTTTTCTATTCTTTTGTCTCTTGTTTGGTTGGGGAATCCTGATGGCTCAGAAGTGTTCCAGGGTGCACCATGACTGCACCATGGTCGATACATCAAGCTACATCTGTTCAGTCATCTCTCACTAAATGACTAGGAGGAGGAATGCCCAACAGAAGAAAAATACAGAGGATGGGCCTTCTGCAACAGAGTTAAGGGCTATCAACATAGACAATATGTCGGAAGAGAATTCAGGCTAACAATTATCCAGGCAATAGCTAGGTTGGAGAAAGCCATGGATGACCAAATGGAATTGATTAGGTCCAAACTGAAAGCAACCAGACAGGATGTTCACAATGTTAGGGCTGAGCTGAAAGCTACCAGGGATGAACTTCACAATGCTCTCAATGAGTTCCCATCTAATCAAAATTCTCTCAAAGCTAGGGTAACTGAGACAGAAGACAGAATTACTGATTGGAGGACAAACAGGAGAAAAGATCAGGAGGAAGCCTGGAACAAACAGTGTAGAAGCCACAAAAACAGAATCAGGGAAATAAATGATGCCATGAAATGTTCCAATGTCAGAATTCTTGGAATCCCTGAAAGGGAGGAGAAAGAAAGAAGTCTAGAAGATACAGTGGAACAAGTTCTTCATGAAAATTTTCCCAATCTCGGGAATGGAACCAAGCAACCTAGATGAAATGGATGCATTCCTGGAAAACTATAAACTCCCAAAATTGAACCAGGAAGAAACTGACAACATGAATAGACCGATACCTAGTAACGAGTTTGAAGTGCTGATCAAAAACCTCCCAAAAAACTAGAGCCCAGGACCTGACAGATTCCCTGGGGAATTCTACCAAACTTTCAAAGAAGAAATAACACCTATACTCCTGAAGCTGTTTCAAGAAATTGAAGCAGAAGGAAAACTTCCTGACTTATTATATGAAGCCAGCATTACCCTGATCCTCAAACCAGGCAAAACCCTACCAGAAAGGAGAATTTCACACCAATATCCCTGATGAATTGAGATGCTAAGATTCTCAACAAGATCCTAGGAAACAGGATCCAAGAGCACATTAAACAGATTATCCACCGTGACCAGGTGGGATTCATCCCTGGGCTAAAAGGATGGTTCACCATTTGCAAATCAATCAATGTAATAGAACAAATTAATAAGAGATGGGAGAAGAACCACATGGTCCTCTCAATAGATGCAGAAAAAGCATTTGACAAAATCCAGCATCTGTTCCAGATTAAAATGCTTCAAAGTATAGGGAGAGAGGGAACATTCCTGAACCTTATCAAATCTATCTATGAAAGAAGCACAGCAAATATCATCCTCAATGGGAAAAAGCTTGCAGCCTTCCCGTTGAGATCAGGAACAAGACAAGGATGCCCACTCTCACCACTCTTGTTCAACATAGTATTAGAAGTCCTAGCAACAGCAATCAGACAACAAAGAGAAATAAAAGGTATCCAAATTGGCAATGAAGAAGTCAAACTCTCTCTCTTCGCAGACGACATTCTTCTTTATATGGAAAACTGAAAAGACTCCACCCCCAAACTACTAGAACTCATACAGCAATACAGCAACGTGGCAGGATACAAAGTCAATATACAGAAATCAGTGGCTTTCTTATACACTAACAATGAAAATACAGAAAGGGAAATTAGAAAATCGATTCCATTTACTATAGCACCAAGAACCATAAGATACCTGGGTATAAACCTAACCAAAGAGGTAAAGGATCAGTAGTACTCAAGGAACTACAGAACACTCATGAAAAAAATTGAAGAAGACACAAAAAAATGGAAGACCATTCCATGCTCTTGGATCGGAAGAATAAACATTGTTAAAATGTCTATACTCCCTAGAGCAATCTATACTTTTAATGCTATTCTGATCAAAATTCCACTGGTATTCTTCAAAGAACTGGAGCAAATAATCCAAAAATTTGTATGGAATCAGAAGAGACCCTGAATCGCTAAGGAAATGAAAAACAAAACTAAAACTGGAGGCATCACATTACCTGATTTCAAGCTTTATTACAAAGCTGTGATCACCAAGACAGCATGATAGTGGCATAAAAACAGACACATAGAACTGTGGAATAGAGTAGAGAGTCCAGATATGCACCCTGAACTCTATGGTCAATTAATCTTCAACAGAACAGGAAAAAAAATATATGGTAGAAAAAAGACAGTCTCTTCAATAAATGGTGCTGGGAAAACTGGACAGCTATATGCAGAAGAATGAAACTCGATCATTCTCTTACACCATACACAAAGATAAACTCAAAATGGATAAAAGACCTCAACGTGAGACAGGAATCCATCAGAATCCTAGAGGAGAACATAGGCAGTAATCTCTTCAATATCAGCCACAGCAACTTCTTTCAAGATATGTCTCCAAAGGCAAAGGAAACAAAAGCGAAAATAAACTTTTGGGACTTCATCAAAATCAAAAAACGTCTGCACTGTTATGCTGAAAATAAATTAATTAAAAAAAAAAGAGGTAACCCCCGGAATAGGAAGAAGATATTTGCAAATGACATTACAGACAAAAGGTTGATATCCAGGATCTATAAAGATCTCCTCAAACTCAACCCACACAAAACAGACAATCATATCAAAAAATGGGCAGAAGATATGAACAGACACTTCTCCAATGAAGACATAAAAATGGCTATCAGACACATGAAAAAATGTTCATCATCACTAGCCATCAGGGAGATTCAAATTAAAACCACATTGAGAGGGGCACCTGGGTGGCTCAGTGGGTTATGCCGCTGCCTTTGGCTCAGGTCATGATCTCAGGGTCCTGGGATCGAGTCCCGCATCAGGCTCTCTGCTAAGCAGGGAGCCTGCTTCCTTCTCTCTCTCTCTGCCTGCCTCTCAGTGTACTTGTAATTTCTCTCTGTCAAATAAATAAATAAATAAATAAATAAATAAATAAAATCTTATAAATAAAAACAAACAAACAACAAAAAAAAAAAACCACATTGAGATATCACCTTACACCAGTTAGAATGGCCTAAATTAACAAAACAGGAAACAACATGTTTTGGAGAGGATGTGGAGAAAGGGGAACCCTCTTCCACTGTTGGTGGGAATGCAAGTTGGTGCAGCCTCTTTGGAGAACAGTGTGGAGATTACTCAAGAAATTAAAAATAGAACTTCCCTATGACCCTGCAATTGCACTCCTGGATATTTACCCCCAAAATACAGATGTAGTAATAAGAAGGGCCATTTGTACCCCAATGTTTATAGCAGCAATGGCCACGGTTGCCAAACTGGAAAAAACCAAGATGCCCTTCAATGGTCGAATGGATAAGGAAGATGTAGTGTATAGTGTATACTCCATATACACTATGGAGTATTATGCCTCCATCAGAAAGGTTGAATACCTAACTTTTGTAGCAACATGGACTGAACTGGAAGAGATTCTGCTGAGTGAAATAAATCAAGCGGAGAGCGGCAATTATCATATGGTTTCACTTCTGTGTGGAGCATAACAAATAGCATGGAGGACATGGGGAGTTAGAGAGGAAAAGGGAGTTGGGGGAAATTGGAAGGGGAGGTGAACCATGAGAGACTATGGACTCTGAAAAACAATCTGAGGGTTTTGAAGGGGTGGTGGCGGGAGGTCGGGGTACCAGTTGGTGGGTATTATAAGGGCACGGATTGCATGGAGCACTGGGTGTGGTGCAAAAATAATGAATACTGTTATGCTGAAAATAAATAAAAAATAAATTTTTAAAAAAGTGTTTAAGGAATCAATCCCATTTATAATCATACCCAAACCTAGATACAGCTAGATACCTAACTGTAAACCTAACCAAAGAAGATATGTACTCTAAATACTACATAACACTTATAAAAGAAATAGAAGAAGGCACAAAGAATTTGAAAAACTTTCCACGCTCATGGTTTCGAAGAATAATTATCATTAAAATGTACATGCTACTCAGAGCTATTTACGTATTCAATTCAATCTCTATCAAAATACCATCGACTTTTTTCAGAGATGGAACAAATAATTCTACAATTTGTATGGACTCAGAAGAGAATGCAAATAGCCAGAGGAATGTTGAAAAAGAAAACCAAAGCTGAGGGATCACAATGCCAGACTTAAAGCTACATTACAAAGCAATACTCTTCAGGACAGTATGGTACTGGCATCAAAACAGATACACAGGTCAACAGAACATAACAGAGAACCCAGATATGGATGATCAACTCTATGGAAAGCTAATCTTTAACAAAGCAGGAAAGAACATCTGATGGAAAAATGACAGTCCTTTCAATAAATGGTGCTGGGAATATTAGACAGCCACATGTAAAAGAATAAAACAGGACCATTCTCTTACTCCATACAGAAAATTAAACTCAAACTGGATGAAGGACCTAAATGTGAGACAGGAATCCATCCAAATCCTAGAGAACACAGGCAGCAACCTCTTCAACTGGGGCCATACAAGCTTCTTGCTAGATATATCTCCAGAGACAAGGGAAACAAAAACAAAAATGAACTACTGGGGCTTCACCAAGATTAAAAAAAAAAAAAAAATTCTTCATAGCGAAGGAAATAGTCAACAAAACTAAAAGGCAAATTCAGAATGGGACAAGATATTTGCAAAGGACATATCAAATAAAGGGCTTGAATCCAATATCTATAAAGAACATATCAGTCTCGGGCGCCTGGGTGGCTCAGTGGGTTAAAGAACATATCAATCTCAACACCAAAATAACAGATATTCAGTCAAGCAATGGCAGAAGACATGAACAGACATGTTTCCAAAGAAGAGAGAAATGGCCAACAGACACAAGAAAAAATGGACAACATCACATGGCATCACGGAAATAGAAAGCAAAACCACAATGAGATACCACCTCACACTAGTCAGAAAGGCTAAAAGTAACAAGACATGAAACAAGTGTTGGAGAGAATGCAGAGCAAGGGAACCCTCTTATGCTGTTGGTGTGAATGAAAGTTGGTGCAGCTTCTCTGAAAACAGCATGGAGGCTCCTCAAGAAGTAAAAATAGAGCTACCCTAGAATCCACTATTATTATAATTGCATTACTAGGCATTTACCCCAAAGATACAAATGTAGTGATCTGAAGGGACACCTGCACCTCAATGTTCATAGCAGCAATGTTCACAATAGCCAAACTGTGGAAAGAGCTGAGATGTCTATCAACAAATGGATGGATAAAGAAGATGTGTACATATATGTATACAATGGACTATTACTCAGCCATCAGAAAGGATGAATATTTAATATTTACATCAACATGGTTGGAAGGGGAAGGCATTATGATGAACTAAGTAAGTCTATCAGAGAAAGACAATTATCATATGATTTCACTCATATGTGGAATATAAAAATCAGGACAGAGGATCATGGGGTAATGGAGGGCAAAACTGAATGGGAAGTCAACAGAGAGGGAGAAAAACCATTAGAGACTCTTAATTATAGGAAACAAACTGAGAGTTCCTGGAGAGGAAGGGGGTGGGGGAATGGAGTAATTGGATGATGGGCAATAAGGAGGGCATGTGATGTGATGAGCAGTGGGTGTTATATACAACTGGTAAGTTATTGAATCCTATATCTGAAACAAAGTATTTCCTATATGCTGGCTAATGGAATTTAAATAAAATTTACAAAAAAACAGATGGAGGAGATAAAAACATACCATGCATAGAAAAACAAATTTAAGAATGGTAACTGATTTCTCATTGGAAGTAATGCAAGCAGAAGACAGTCAAGGAATATACTTAAAGAACTGCAGACAAAAAGAACTGCCATCTTAGATCCTATATGCATCAAACATATTCTAAAAGCAAAATATCATATTTTTCAGAAGTTACAATACTGAAAGAATTATATTAGACATACACTTCAAGAAATTTTTAAAGGAAATCCTTGAAGAGGATTTCCTTCCTTATGAGTGAAGACATAAAACTTTTTTTTTAAATTTTTTATTTATTTGACACAGAGAGAGAGATCACAAGTAGGCAGAGAGGCAGGCAGACAGAGGAAGGGAAGCAGGCTCCCCGCTGAGCAGAGAGCATGATGTGGGGCTCGATCCCAGGACCCGGAGACCATGACTGGAGCCAAAGGCAGACGCTCAACCTACTGAGCCACCCAGGTGCCCCAAAGACATAAAACTTTTTATATTTTCAGGTTTTCTAAATGATAATTAGGTGTTTAAAGACAGTAACAATGTAATTTAGAACTTAAACATATGAAGAAGTAAAATACATAATAATACACAAATGACTAGAAAGAAAAAATAAGTACACAGACTATTTTAGGGTTCATATACTATGTGTGAAATGGTACAATAATACTTAAAGGTAGATGTGTTGATTTAGAAACCGATCATAAACTTAAAATGACTAATAAAATAAACACTTAACTGTAAGAAGCCAACTAAGGAGATAAATTAGAATAAAAGCCATACTCAAAAATCAAAAGAAGGCCAAAAAAAAAAAAAAAAGCGAGAGACAAAAGGAAACAAGATGATGAACTCAAAATCCAACCATATCAATCATCATGTTAAGTGCATACAGTCTAAACACACTTATTAAAATTAAAATTGCTAGACTGGATTTAAAAAGTATGTATTAAAATGAATAAATAAAGCCAATAGTGAATGTGAAGAAAATGAACACTTGTACAATGTTGGTGGAAATTTAAACTGGTTCTACCACTATGGAAAACAGTAAGTTTTCTCAAAAAATGAAAAAGAGCTCGCATATGATTCAGGAACCCCACTTCTGACTGTATACCCAAAGGCATTGAAATCAGAATCTTGAAGAGATACATGTACTTCAATGTTCATTGCAGTGTTATTCACAATAACCAAGAGAGGACCTAAATATCCACTGAGTAAAGATAATGTGGTGTATACATACAATGAAATACTATTCAGCCTTAAAGAAAAAAAGAAATTATGCTCTTTGCAATAATACTGATGAATCTGAAAGATACTATGTTAAGTGAAGTAAGCCAGAGACAGAAGGACAAGTGTGACCTTATACCATTTATATGAGGAATCTAAATAGTCAAAATCATAGAAGCAGAGAGTAGAATGGTGGTTGCTAGGGATTGGGGGCTGGGGAAACAGGGTAGTATTAACCTAGTCAAAGTTTACAAAGTTTCAGTTATAAGATGAATAATTTCTGGAGTTCAAATGTAATAATGTGTTATACCCTGAAATCTGTTCTGAGAGTAAATCTTAAATGTTCTCACCATACATTCACAAAATGTTAACTCTGTGAGATGACAGATATTAACTAACTTTATTGTGATGATCATTTTACACATTAAAATCACTGAAATATATAATTTAAATTCAAAAAATTATAAATTATATTTCAATAAAATTGGGAAAAATAGTGAAACTTATAAACAAAAAAAGTGAAGTTTCAGTTATACAGGATGAATAGATCCTAGAGATCTACTGTATAGCTAGTACCTATAGTTAACAATATCATATTGTATACTTAAAATAATGCTAAGAGAGTAATTTTATGTTAAATGTTCTTATCACAACAAAGTAACAATAAATACAGTTGGGTGGGAAAAAACATTTGGAGGTAACAGATAGGTTTATGGCATAGATTGTGGTGATTGTTTCATGGATCCATAATTATCTTCAGAATCATCAAGATGCATAAATTAAATATGTACAAGTTTTGTGTGTCATACTTCAATAAAAAGGTTTTTAAAGAACTAAAGCCTGAAATTTATCAAAAGCTTAAAGCCTTTCAAAATAAATTTGATTATCTATTTTTATTGTCTCAAAAATGATATAACATTTAATAAATATTTTGAATAAAACCTTAAACATAAAAGAACACTGTTTATATGGGAAAATGTTACAATATAGTTTAATAAAATGTAAAACAAAAGTTATACAGAAATTTTAAAAAATAAAATAGAGAGTGGAAATGAAATGAGATACTAAGGAAAAGAATTCTAGCAGAGGGCAGGAAGAGTGGGAAAGGAGCAAAAATAGATAAAATAGAAAGACTTAACAGGATGGTAGCTGTACATCAAATTAAACAATTACATTACCTGTAAACGATCTAAGGACTACTAAAAAGGCAGATATTGCCAGAATGAAGCACAAGCAAGACCCACATATTTGCTCTCATCAAAAAATCCACTTTAAAGACACAGACTGCCAGAGGACAAGGATGGAGGAAAGATAAACAATGCAAACCATAATAAGGAAACTGAGGCAGTCATGTGGATATTAGGGAGGGCACATATTATATAGAGTACTGGGTATTTTACATAAACAATGAATCCTACAGCACTGCATCAAAAACTAATGACATACTTTATGGTGACTAACATAACACAATAAAAAAATTGACTCTGAAGGCTAATAAATTATCAAAATCAACAAATTATCAAAAATAAAGATAACCATGTCATAACGTTAAAGAGCTTAATTCTTCGAGAAGATGTACAAATCTTAATCTGTTTGTACCTAATACCCAAGCTTTAAAATGTATGGAGGCAAACATTTCTTCTTATCAAATTAGATTTCCCAACAGATTTGAAAGTCATCTACACAAAAACCTGCATATAAATGTTTACAGAAACTATTCATCATCACCAAAACAAACAAAAAAGAAACAACTAAGATGTCCTTCAAGAGATAAATGGAAAAATGAGCTGAGGTACATCCATTTAGTGGAATATTATACCATAATATAAAAGACTGAGCTTCTAATCCATTCAATGAAATGGATTAATCTTAAATAGATATCACCAAATGAAAGAAGATAGTTGAAAAAGGCTACACATGCAACACACTAAACATATGATGTCTGGAAAAGGAAAATCTATGGACATAGAGGACACATTAGTAGTTGCTAAGGGTTTGTGGAGGGGGAAGTGGTCAAATACAAAGGGAACTTTTTATGTAGATGGAACTGTAGGGTAGAGTCAGGAGTTCTGTGTTATGAATCCAGAGACTCATAAATGTTCAAAAGCTTGATTAAAAATAGAACTTCCCTATGACCCTGCCATTGCACTACTGGGTATTAACCCCAAAGATACAGATGTAGTGAAAAGAAAGGCTGCCTGTACCCCAATGTTCATAGCAGCAATGGCCACGGTTGCCAAACTGTGGAAAGAACCAAGATGCCCTTCAATGGACGAATGGATAAGGAAGATGTGGGCCATATACACTATGGAGTATTATGCCTCCATCAGAAAGGACAAATACCCAACTTTTGTAGCAACATGGATGGGACTGGAAGAGAGTATGCTGAGTGATATAAGTCAGGCAGAGAGAGTCAATTATCATATGGTTTCACTTATTTGTGGAGCATAACAAATAGCATGGAGGACATGGGGAGTTAGAGAGGAGAAGGGAGTTGGGGTAAATTGGAAGGGGAGGTGAACCATGAGACTAGGGACTCTGAAAAACAATCTGAGGGTTTTGAAGGGGTGGGGGGCTGGAGGTTGGGGTACCAGTTGGTGGGCATTATAGAGGGCACGGATTGCATGGAGCACTGGGTGTGGTGCAAAAATAATGAATACTGTTATGCGAAAAATAAAAAATAAAATAAATTGATTAATTTTTAAAAATGTTTTGATTCCAATAATTTTACCTTTAAGAACTTAACCTGAAAAAGCAATCAGAAGTTTTAACGATGATTTTTATATGTTATTTTATTTTTTAAATATTTGATTTATTTGACAGAGAGATAGAGAGAGATCACAAGGAGGCAGAGAGGCAGGCAGAGAGAGAGAGGGGGAAGCAGGCTCCCTGCTGAGCAGAGTCTGATGCGCGGCTCAATCCCAGGACCCTGGGATCATGACCTGAGCCAAAGGCAGAAACTTTAACCCACTGAGCCCCACCCAGGCGCCCCTATAAGTTATTTTAAATCACATTTCTTTTCAACTGGGAAAAAATATTTTATATTTTCTACAATGTGGGAATTAAGTATTTTATTGATAAAGTAGAACATAATGCAACCATTTAAAATCAAGGTTACAAGTTATATGTGACAATGAGGAATGTTCATAATTCATGTTTAGAGAAAATGAGCACTAAAAAAAAAAAAAACCCTAAATAAACAGTGTGATTTGGAATTAAATATAGGGATATGAGACCCTAGACATCATCTATCATATTGATGATTTAAGCCTGGATGTTTCAGAGGATGCAAATGATCACATTGGCAGAGTTGGTATTTACTATAACAGAAAATATGTTAGTTTTGGAGATACTAAATTTGTGGTACAGTGATGTCTTCTGATACATGTGAAATCTTAGAATTAGAGGTGTACACTTAGGCTCTTTCTCATAAAGATGCAAAGGCACTTGAACGTATTAAACCTGCTAGCAGGAGACCCTAAGAAGAAAAGAAATTTCAAATGATGGATTTTTAGATATTATCTACAAGAAAAGGGTAGTGCAAAAACAGATAATAAGAACTGTACTGGAAGTACTGGCCAAAGAGTCAATTAGGAATGCTCTAAATTCATGTGTTTGGGAAGACACAGAGATTCACCTTAGCTCTAATCATTAATTTAAAATGTTCCAATTTGGACATCTGGGTGGCTCAGTGGGTTAAGCCTCTGCCTTCTGCTCAGGTCATGATCTCAGGATTCTGGGATCGAGGTTGCAACTGGTTCTCTGCTCAGCAGGGAGCTTCCCCTTCTCTCTGCCAGTGTTTTTCTCTCTCTGTAAAACAAATAAATAAAAACTTAAAAAAAATAAATAAAAAATAAAATGTAGAAGATGAATCAAGGACAGTAGGAGAGGTGTTAGACAAAGCATTTGAAAGTATGTTCTAAAACCGCACAGTACAATATGAGTCAAGAAACTAATTCCTCAAGAATTCATTCAACCTATCTAACAATTTAGGATGCTGGATTAGCTTATTTCTAGTGCTCATATGAGCATCAAAATTCTACATGAGAATAAGAAAACTTTCTTTATTCTTTTATATTCTGCCCTTAAATACAAACTAACCTCAGGGAAGAACATCAAAGCTTCACCCAACAGCAATTTTTTTTCTAAAATTTTCAACTAAAAAATTTAAATTTTTGTGAGTTTACTTTAAGTCTCTTCACTAGAACCCACTCTGTAGGATAGAGTGCTTCTACTGTAAAATGGTTTTCATTGCCCTACACCAGAAACCTTGCCTTGGAAACTAAGCATGTGGCTCTTTTAGAATTATTAAAATACCAGGATGTTGCATTGCTATGTATCATGCAAAGGCACAAATATCTTCTCATCAGTTTTTGACTTTCCTGGGATCTAAATGAAGCTAAACCTTTCCTGAAACAGAAAGGAATAACAAAACTATTCACTGCTTTTCTTTCCACCATGTTACATTTTTGTCCAACAGGACAAAGCATTTCCACTAGTCCTGCTCCTTTCTCCATTTGAAATCCTCAAGATGATGCACTGTAACTCTGTGCACAAACTCTCTCACATAATTAGCCCTAATACAGGTGATTTCTACTACCACAAATACTCCTCTGGGTCTCTTGGCCACTGCAATCCAGTGATATCAAGTCACTAATTAGCTTCTGACTATTTTAATGGATTTTCTTAGATCTATGTGCTGAGAATACTTCAAGGTATAAATGATGGAGATTTAAGTCTGGAAAGACATGCATTCCCCTACATTTGCACCCCACCCTGTTAATCCTGAAGAATGTTGTTTCTTCCAGTTGGGACAAGATCAATCTAGGGACAAGAACAGTCCTGTTGTTCTGTAGCCTCCTAATTTGGCCACAACAGAGAACAGGAGACAGACGATTGCCCTCACCCTTTCAACTAATCTTTGACTATTTTATATCTATTTTGCCTATTGGCTGCTCAAATATCTAAGTCTCAGAAGCAACTGAATGCCACATTTATTTGCTAATACCAGGATGGGTTTAGCCTTTTAACTGAATATAATTTTATTTCAGTACAACCTTTTATATTTGTGTCAATGAATTAACTTTTGGGGGTGGGTCATGCTTTCAAAACCCAGAGAATTAGATAATATTAGAATTATGAAGGAGACTTATTCCCTCTTTTTAAGGAAGAGACATGGAACATCTTGAAGGTATGTGATTTGCCTAAAATTGTGAATGTATTTATTGAGAGGCAGAATTTGAATAGATATTTTGTATATCTCAGGCTACCACTTCTTTTATACTCCACAATGTCTTTGAATATCATCTGTTGATTTGGACTTCAGGCTATTTTAAAACTTATAATTAGAATTCTCTTTGTTAATTCATGTCTAGAAAATACAAGTAACATGAAAATCGAAGTATCTTGTTTGATATATATCCTTCTTGTGAAAAAATTAAAAAAAAGAGGATAGCCCATATATGATTATCTTTTACAATCTTATTAATACTGTGGTAAATTCCTTATATTGCTATTACACAAAATGTTTGATTCATTTATTTGATGATCATATAGAGCACATTATGAGAAACAAGGGACAAAGTTCTTTTCTTTTTCTGGGCCCCCTAAGAAATTCCACTTTGAATGAAGTGGAATTGAGATGAAGGGAAGAAAAAGCCCAAATATTCCCCATACATGGTTTAGATAAAATGATGCAATATTCTGATAACTCTCTTTAAGGGCCCCAAATCACACAATGATTACTACCCTATGTGATACTTCCTAAAAAAATTCTTGCTGATATTTAAACAAAACTTACATGAAATTGTTGCAGATTGTTGCTGAAACTTCCCCTTATGAACAATGCTTAAATCTGAAGAATTTCATCCAAACTTTTGGACTTATCGGAGGAAGTTAAGTTGAAAAAACATTTTCCTAACATATGAGGGTAAATATGCCATACTTGAAGGATTAAGAAATAATCCTCCTCATGTAATCCTGAGTTGCCAATGATTGATACTGATTTCTAGAGGTCTCTGAAAGTTATTTGTAATCATCTAGTTTACTGCTATCAAAAACAGAAGACAGCTATAGTTAGGCAGAATTCTTTATAAAACTGAAACAGGAAATATTGCTTTAGCATGTCC
Organism: Mustela putorius furo; assembly: GCF_011764305.1. Taxonomy (NCBI): domain Eukaryota; kingdom Metazoa; phylum Chordata; class Mammalia; order Carnivora; family Mustelidae; genus Mustela; species Mustela putorius. The sequence continues at coordinate 14,779,684 of NW_025422045.1, forward strand.
ACCTTTTTGTCTGCTCTCTAGATTCCTGAGGGCTCCAAGTACTACCCCAGCTACTCCAGACCTAAATTCAAATACCGCATTCAGCCTTCTCTCACCTCTATGAAGACAGTCCATCCTGGCTACGGACACCCTCACTCTATTTCCTTCTTATTTAAAAGTAAACTTTATGATTCATCTCTACAGAGTCAGGTCTATTTTCTTAGGAGATGTGGAAGTAACAACTGAATTCTTACTAAGCATTAGTGACTATAAATTACAGGTTATATCCGCACGACCCATTTTAGGTAAGTGAAAGTGCTTTGTTAGTATCCTTACAAAGACCACACACTAGCATTTGTCTCTAATGAGTGTTACATTTCTGATCAGGATTTAGAGAGGGTAAAAACAGTGGCAATGCCCAAAAACTAGTGAAAGATGAATCTTGATCTGAGAGTGTTTGCTGGCCTCTTGTAACCAATACTTTTACTTACTTCACTTAATCCACCAGTCATAATATCCAAGATAAAAGTAGTAGGAAAAGATTTATTTGACAGAATTTCAAAAAGGAGGGACCTGAGGACCACATAGTATAATCCTGTATGCATGCATTAATTTACTTTTAAAAACTATAAGAAATGAAAGATTGGTCTTTAAAGAACACATCTACTACTTAGAAACTCATTATTGGATGAATCGAGTCATACAATCTTTGAGCATGTAAAATTATCAGAAAATACTGATTGAAACACATTCTTTTATTATCTTTAAAGACTTTATTTATTCATCTGACAGAGACAGCAAGAGAGCACAAGCATGGGGAAGCAGCAGAGGGAGAGCGAGAAGCAGGGAGCCTGATTGGAACTTGATCCCAAAACCCTGGGATAGATGCTTAATTGACTGAGCCACCTGAGCAACCCTATTTTTTTTTTTTAATTTTACTTATTTATTGAGAGAGCATGTAGGAATGTGGAGAGCAGGAGAAGGAGAAAGAGAGAGAGATAGAGAATCCTCAAGTAGATTCTACCCAGCATGTGGAGCTGTTTGTGGGCTTGATCCCATAACCCTGAGATCATGGCCTGAGCCAAAACCAAGAGTCAGGTGCTTAACTGACTGGGTCACTCAAGTGCCCTTAACATAGTTGTTGTTGTTTTTAATAATTTTAAGAGCTTTATGTTTTCACTTTTTACAGCAGTTTTACTTGGTGTAAAAAGACAGCCTATTTCATTTAAAAGGAATGTGATAGGCAGTGATGGAAGATGAGGACTCACTAGCTTCACTAAAAAAGGGATAAATATTTCTAAGTGATCTCTCAGGAGGCAAGTTGCAAACTTAACTGTTCTATCACCAGTGCACATCACAGTGCCCTGAGAGGGTGCACACGTACTTACTTACAGACCCAATAACCTTAAAAAGAAAGCATTTATAGCAAAACTAAAGAATTTCTATTTAGTGTACACTTATTTATAGTTTCTGTTGCTCATCAGGCTTGTCTCCTATATCAAGAAACCCAGCTCTTGACTAAATCAATGTGCCTACTATTTTCCTTCATGGAAAACACAGCGTTTTCTTTTTCTGCCTCCCCCCCTGCCCCAAGAAGCCACTGGCATCAAAGCATAGAGCTTTGAAGATTTATTGGGAGGATGATTCCTGTGGTGACTTTCTCACATAAATTAATTATGTGTTTTATTTTAAAGATACCAAAAAATCTTCTGCCACCCCTTTCTGCTGTAACTCTAGAAGGTCTTCCTGAGAGAGTCATTCCCCATGCTTAATTGAAGGCTTGCTGTTTCTGATAGGACACATAAGAGCCCCTATTCGTTAGTCTTGCTGGGTATCATTTTCTTGTCTGCGTCTAGGCATTCATTACAGTATTTGTGTTAAGGAGTCTGAGTAAGGGTGTTTCCCAGGGAGCATAGGCCATTCTGTGTACCTGGAGTTAACTCAAAAACTGGCTACCAAGAAAAGATGAGGAAGGGAGAAACACCAAGAAGAATGTGGTGGTTTCTCAAAGACAAACTTACTCCACTGCATAATTTTACCTCCAGCCTCTTCTGATTTTAGACTCTGTCGGTAGTCTCTTCTGAAAATCCATGAGCCATAGTTTTTATATAATTGGTGATAATATGTGAATTCTTTGGGAGTATTTTCAAGACAACTGGAGATTTGAAATATAGGGGTGAGTCCCTGAATTTGGTTCCTGAGTGTTAAAATTATTTATCACATGCCCTTTCTTTATGTGTACATCCTCCAGTGAAACTCAAGGAAACACTAGGCAATTTGCAACTAGATTTAAGAAGATATTAATATAAAAAAAAACTGCAAATAATTAGAAATCAGTTAAATAAAAGACACTCCCTTCCAAAGAAGTGATTTAGATATATATATAGAAATGTCTTTACATTTCACATTTTCTTTTTCTTATTCACTATTCAATGTTTCCAAGTTCTAGATAGCTTATAAAAGTATAAATAACATAAAAGGGAGAAAGTGTTGATAAAATAGAATATACAATAACTGAACAACAAAAAAAGAAACAATGTTTTTTCATGGTCTGGATTTCTTACTATGAATACTACTGTATAACTATAATTTTTAAAAGCCTCAAATTAAATAAAATATCAGTCATAATTCAATAATACATATGTGGCTATTAGCAACAATAGCTGAGGTTAATGAAACTTAACATTAGGGAAAAGCTCAAAAGAACAAATGTACTCGATTCTTTCATAAAACAGAACTCCAGGAAGAGATGAGTCACAACTCTAGAAAGAGTTCCAATAAGCTCTAGACCTTTGGGTTTTGCTAGGTTTTGTGTTTTAGTTCATATAATTTATAACAGAGCAGAGAAGGGAATAAGACCTAATCACTCAAAGCAATGATTCTGCCTATGAGTTCTCACACCATGTAATGGTTTCTCATTATCTCTTGAATTTTTTATTAATAAATAAAATACGCACAGAAGTACATCTGGCAGATCTTGCACATCTTGTAAGTTTTCACAAAGCAAACACTTGTACCTATCAACCACATCAAGCAACAGAACATTACAAGCACTTCAGAAGCCCTTCCTGTCACCTTTATGTCCCTATTCCCCTTCCAGGATAACCACTCCAGGAGCTTTTTAAATATCATGTATCAGTATGGCCTATTTTTGAACTTTATTTAAATAGGATCATATAGTATACACACTTTTGTGTCTCACTTTTGGGATCAACATTGTTGATCCTATCTTCCTCTGTGTTAGGCATTCAAAAAATTGTTAGACTTTATTGTAAAAAAATGGTTCATATTTTATCTCTGTAATTTCTTAGACTGGATTTCTATCATGTCAAGAAAACATTTCAGATTTTCAATTTCATTTGTAAAGCAAGTAGATTATATTCCTCAAATTCATATAACTGGATATACCAATGTCCTAAATCTCAAAACTCTTCCATCCCTCTTTATTACTGTTATTATGCTGCCTGTATACTTTTTAATGATGCATGAAAATTCAGATACATAAATATAAGCAGAAATTGGAATCTCTAAGGAAGGACGTGAAACTGGGAAATGAAACCCATGCTTACTGACTGATCTCTGTTTCTCTCCTCTTCAGGTAACAAGATACAATCCTCCCAAAGTCAATGAATGAGACAAATCATTCCCGGGTAACCGAGTTTGTGTTGCTGGGGCTCTCTAATTCGCAGGAGCTCCAGCCTTTCTTGTTTCTCATATTTTCACTACTTTACCTAGCAATACTGCTGGGCAACTTTCTTATCATCCTCACTGTAACCTCAGATGCCCGCCTTCATACCCCCATGTACTTCCTGCTTGCGAACCTCTCTTTTATAGATATATGCGTTGCCTCTTTTGCTACCCCCAAAATGATTGCAGACTTTCTGGTTGAGCGCAAGACTATTTCGTTTGATGCCTGCCTGGCCCAGATTTTCTTTGTTCACCTTTTCACTGGCAGTGAAATGGTGCTCCTTGTATCCATGGCTTATGACCGTTACGTTGCTATATGCAAACCTCTCCACTACATGACAATAATGAGTCGCCGTGTGTGTATTATACTTGTTCTTATCTCCTGGCTCGTGGGGTTCATCCATACTACTAGCCAGTTGGCATTTACTGTTAACTTGCCTTTTTGTGGCCCAAATCAAGTAGACAGTTTTTTCTGTGACCTCCCTCTAGTGACAAAGCTGGCCTGCATAGACACTTATGTTGTCAGCCTACTTATAGTTGCAGATAGCGGCTTTCTTTCTATGAGCTCCTTTCTCCTCTTGGTTGTCTCCTACACTGTGATACTTATCACCGTCAGGAACCGCTCCTCTGCCAGCATGGCAAAGGCCCGTTCCACACTGACTGCTCATATCACTGTGGTCACATTGTTCTTTGGACCATGCATCTTCATCTACGTGTGGCCCTTTAGCAGTTATTCTGTTGACAAAGTCCTTGCTGTGTTTTACACCATCTTTACTCCCATCTTAAACCCAGTTATTTACACTCTAAGGAACAAAGAAGTGAAGGCAGCCATGTCAAAACTGAAGAGTCGGTACCTGAAGCCTAGTCAGGTTTCTACAGTCATAAGAAATGTTCTTTTCTGGGAAACAAAGTAAACTTATACAACGTAACTACTGTAGCCTTGACTCTAGACAATTATAAATGGAATCACTATGATGTTAAAGTAGATAATTTTAACCAGCAGAAAGGGTGGATCAACTTGATTGAAAGAGTAATTATAATAATAAAACCCAAAGATTGGACCTTACTGATATTTAGAATCTCTAGCCTTATTTGTGTGTCCTATATTTATTTTGTATTTTTTTATTAAATTTTTTAAAATACAGCCCTTGAATACATTGAGAAATGGCATTTACTCATATATAATAAATAAACTGTACCTCTTCCTCTCAAAACTCAGATGCCAATTATGGAGTAATAGGTATATTATCCTATACAATAGAGAAAATAGATCTATTAACATATACATGACACACGTAGATAAGACTACATTTCACACAGTGCTAGGTAAATGAACACATGAAGCCAATTCTATTATTGGTGTTAATGTTACAGTAACATGTAAAATAGCAAGGCTATCCAGCAAAGGTATTTATAGTCAACACTTTCACAAATCCTTCTTCAATGTTGCTTCTTCATACATATTATTCATGGAAACAACTAGCTGAATAAATTTATTCACCAGAGTGTGCTGCCTTTAGTTGGGGTAATTTCTGTTTATTTTTATAAACAGACTGTATTTATTTATTTGAGAGAGAGAGGGAGAGAGAGAGTCCAGCATGAGCAGGGAGAAAGGCAGAGGTAAAGAGAAAGAGAGAAGCAGAATCTCTGCTGAGCAGGGAACCCAAATTCAGGGCTAGATCCCAGGCCTCAAGGATCATGACCTGACCCAAAGGCAAACGCCTAACCCAATGAGCTACCAGGCACCCCTTAATTTATGTTTAATACTGATAAAATAATCTGGAGAACTTCATAGATGAGTTCTTTACCACTTGTCATCTTGATTATGGGAGTCTGAAAGTTCATATAAAACACACTCTCTCCATAGGTATTCATAATTCCTGTCTTCTCAGATAAGGTAGTTTTTTACATTTTAATAGTTGGTAGAAATAATCATTTTCCTATGTGGACTTAGCTATAATTTTATTTTTATATTGCATAATGCAGGTCCAGAAAATGACAGAACCCTATTTCAAGAACTTTGGGGTAGCAATGAAATGCCTCTTCCATGATCACTCATGAAAATAAGGATTTCTAGGAATCCTCATGATAGCTCATTTTAGACTTTTACTCTATTTTTATATTCACATTTTATTATATTCACACTTTTCCAATATTTTTCTACTGTATTCTATTTTAATAATCTGTTACAATGTTACCTGTTTCCTAGACTCCAATCTTTAGAATCTCCTAAAGGAATTCTACAACTATTATTACTGAAATAAAAATTAAGTTCTCATTTTTGGACCAGAGGGTAACAACTTATTATTGATCTAAAGGCAAAAGCAATTCCATGAGGGATATTTATAGTGGATACAAGGCTACATACAGAAAGTAAAAAACATCTTTGTGCTATTCCTTATGTTCCACATAGGAGTGAAATTGTATGATAATTTTCTTCCTCTGGTTGACTTATTTCACTTAATATAATCCCCTTGGGGTTGGGGATATTGGGTAACTGGATAATGGGTATTAAGGTGGGCACATGTTGTGATGAGCACTGGGTGTTATATGCAGCTAATGAATCACTGAACACTACATCAAAAACCAATGATGTACCACATGTTGGCTAACTGAACATAGTAATAATAATAATAATGATAATAATAATAATAAAAAGTAGAAAACCATCAAAAAACAATCTAATCTTACACCTAAAAGAAGAATACCAAAGGCCAAAGTTAACAGAATAAAGGAAATAATAAATATTAGAGTAGAAATAATGAAATACAGAGAAAAAAACAAAACAAAACAAAACCAGAAAGGTTCAATGAAACCAAGAGGTAGTTCTTTGAAAAGATAATTAAAAATGGTAGATGTATAGCCAGACTAATCAAGAAAAAAGAAAGAACACAAATAAATGAAATCAAAAATGAAAGAACAGTATCAGCTGATACTACAGAAATACACATGAGTATAAGAGGATACTATGAAAAATTACATGCTAACAAATTGGACGTACTAGAAAAATGGATACATCCCCAACAAACATATACTGAACATCTTAAAAACATTTTCCAATGCTGAAGCAGGAAGAAATTAAAAACCTGAACAAAACAAGTAGTAGTAACAAAATCAAATCAACAACCCCAAAATTCCCAACAAATAAAAGCCCAGGACTTGATGGATTCACAGGGAATTCTAACAAATATTTATAGAGCAGTTAATAGTGAGGTGCCTGGCTGGCTGAGCTGGTTAAGGGCCAACTCAGGTCATGATCTCAGGACAGAGACCACACCTGGGCTCCATGCTGCACATTGAATCTGCTTAAGATTCTCTCATCCTCTTCCTCTCCCCCTCTCTAAAAAAGATAATAAAAAAAATAAGGAACAGTTAATACGTGATACATTGCATCAACAAGAGAAATGAGAAAAACCATTCTATCACTTCAAAAGGTGGAGATAAGGCATTTGACAAAGTACAACATCCATTCATGATAAAAACCCTCAACATTTGCGACAACATGGATGGAACTAGAGCGTATCATGCTTAGCGAAATAAGTCAAGCAGAGAAAGACAACTATCATATGATCTCCCTGATATGAGGAAGTGGTGATGCAACATGGAGGCTTAAGTGGGTAGAAGAAGAATAAATGAAACAAGATGGGATTGGGAGGGAGACAAACCATAAGTGACTCTTAATCTCACAAAACAAACTGAGGGTTGCTGGTGGGAGGGGGTTTGGGAGAAGGGGGTGGGATTATGGACATTGGGGAGGGTATGTGCTTTGGTGAGTGCTGTGAAGTGTGTAAACCTGGTGATTCACAGACCTGTACCCCTGGGGATAAAAATATATGTTTATAAAAAATAAAAAATTTAAAAAAAAAAATAAATAAATAAATAAAAAATAAATAAAAATAAAAAAAAAAACCCTCAACAAAGTAGGTTTAGAGGAAGTATACTTCAACATAATAAAGGCCATATACGAAAAGACCCATACCTAACATCATACTCAATGGTAAAAACCTGAGAGCTCTCCTTCTGAGATCAGGGATAAGACTAGGATGTTTGCTTTCACCCGTTTCATTCTTCATAGAACTGGAAGCCCTAGCCATAGCAATCAGACAAGAAAAAAAAAATAGGCAACCATACTGGTAAAGAAGTTGTTCAACTGTCACTATTTGAAAATGACATGATCTACATACAGAAAACTCTAAAGACTCTACCAAAAGAAACAAAACAAATGAACAAAGAAAAAAAAAGAGACAAACAAAAACCATATTCATAAATATAGAGAATAAGTCACTGGTTACCAGAGAGAGGTCGGTGGGGCAATGGTTGAAACAGTAAAGAGGATTAAGAGTACACTTAACCATGACGAACACTCAGTAATGAATAATAGAATGTTGAATCACTATATTGTACACCTGAAATTAATATAACACTATATGTTAATTATACTGTAGTTAAAATATAAGAAGAGAAAAATAGTTAATATCTCTTCTCAAATTATTCAAAAAGAAGAAGCAGCAGCAGCAGCTTCCAAATTCATTCTACAAGGCCAAACTAGACAAACTCCACAATAAAAAGCAAACTACAGGCCAAAATCCCTCATTAACACAGATGCAAAAATCCTTAACAAATATTAGCAAATGAAATCCAAAAATACATAAAAAAAATCATTCACCATGATTAGGTGGGATTTATTCTGGGGATGCGAGGATGGTCTAGTATTTGTAAATCAGTCAGCATAATACACCATATCAAAAAAGGGAAGATAAGAATCATACAATCATCTTAATAGAAGCAGGAAAATGACAGTATATCATCCATTCATGACATAAATCCTAATGGGCATCTGGGTGATTCAGTTGGTTGGGTGGCTGATTCTTGGTTTTGGCTCAAGTCATGAAACAAGAAATAAACATAATTATGGCAGTGTCGCAGCCTAAAAACATTAGGGATACCTTTTTCAGTACGCTATGTACACCCAATCCATTTTCCTTTGTTTTCTTTGTCCAAAAACAGCTTTACTGAGGTATGACTGGCATACAAGAGATGGTGGGGATTAAGAAATGCACTTGTGTGATAAGCACTGCATATTGTACAGAAGTGCTGAATCTCTATATTGTATACCTGAAACTAATACCACACTGTAAGTTAATTAGAATTTAAATAAAAACTTAAAAAGTTATCCTTATTTAAAGTGTACCTCTTGATGTCAGAAACAAGTCTAAATCCTTGAAGTTATCATCCCTTTAACCCAAGAATGTCACCTGGATGAAGTGAATACCTGCTTTAATTCCTTCCTCAAACAGCAATAGGCATGTGATATTCTGCAAGATGGTCACCATCAGAAATGCTCCTATTATAACATTTTATTTATACCAACATATCACAATAAAAAAATCCTAGTATACAAATGCTAAGAAATAAAGGGTGACAAATTTATCAAATCATTAAAATATGGTTTTCAAAGAGTTACATATGAAAATGTGAACATTTTTCTTCATGTAGCAATAGATGGAAAATGAACCAAAAGTTTCAAAAATATTACTAACAGTTTAGACACAATAAAGCCTTTTCTTACCTGTCTCTTGTTTTCCTTAATTTAAAGAACATTATTAGGCTATTTCACCATAATTATTATAGTAATCCTATTAACTCTACCCTCCCTTTTATGCCATATTCCACAATTGGCCTATTTTTGTATCCTTTTCTCAACAATTTATTTCTCATCCTATTCTATAGTCCTGAACCAACGTTTCAAATGTCTTGGAGAAGTAATATTTCACAATATATGTTACAAATATTTAGTTTTAAAAGATTATATCAAGATTTGACAAACTGAAAGAAATAATCAAATATGTTTCACTTGAAAATGTGGTATAAGATAATCTTGAAGAGACTATCTTGTTTCAACAAAACAAGAAACAGATGATTATGCAGTGACTCATATGGCTTTATAAACTGTGAAACACATACAAATATGCTAAAAGTGTTTGTGGAGCTTTTACTTCAGAGTAGTTATTTGGGGGCACCTGGGTGGCTTAGTGGGTTAAAGCCTCTGCCTTCAGCTCAAGTCATGATCCTAGGATCCCAGGATCAAGCCCCACATTGGGCTCTCTACTCAGCAGGGAGCCTGCTTCCTCCTCTCTTTCTGCCTACTTGTGATCTCTATCAAATAAATAAAATATTTTTTTTTTAAAAAAGGGACATGGTTTCACTTATTTGTGGAGCATAACAAATAGCATAGAGGACAAGGGGAGATGGAGAGGAGAAGGGAGTTGAGGGAAATTGGAAGTGGGGGTGAGCCATGAGAGACTATGGACTCTGAAAAACAATCTGAGGGTTTTGAAGGGGCAGGGGGTGGGAGGTTGGGGGAACCAGGTGGTGGGTATTAGAGAGGGCACTGATAGCATGGAGCACTGGGTGTGGTACAAAAATAATGAATACTGTTACACTGAAAATAAACTAAAAAAAAAAAGGGGGGGGGACATCTGGGTGGCTTAGTTGGTTAAGCAGATGCCTTCAGCTCAGGTCATGATCCCAGGATCCTGGGATTGAGTTCCGCATCAGGCTGCTTGCTCAGCAGGGAGCCTGCTTCCCCCTCTGCTTGCTTTGCCTGCTGCTCCCTCTGCTTGTGCTCTCTCTCTCTCTGACAAATAAATAAATAAAAATAATAATAATAAAAAGTTACCTTAAAAAGATCTTTAAAAAAACAGTAGTTATTTGGAACTTGCATATGATTTCAGTCTTAACAAATTCCTATTAAAATGTCCAAATAAATTCAAAAGTTCTAAACATAACCTGCATTGAAAAATAATATAAACACCCAGAGGAGTAATTTTTGTGACCATGGATTAGAGAATTATTTCTTATACTTGACACCAAAAGCAATAACACCATTACGTATTTAATCCAAAGGATACAAAGAACTCAAACTCAACAACTGAAAATAGGTAATCATGTCAAAAAATGGGCAGAAGATATGAACAGACACTTCTCCAAAGAAGACATAAAAATGGCTAACAGACAGATGAAAACTGTTCATCATCACTAGCCATCAGGGAAGTTCAAATTAAAACCACATTGAGATACCACCTTACACCAGTTAGAATGGCCAAAATCAACAGGACAGGAAACAAGTGTTGGGGAGGATGTGGAGAGGGTTTGGAGAGGACCTTTCCCACTGTTGGTGGGAATGCAAGTTGGTGCAGCCACTTTGGAAAACAGTGTGGAGATTCCTCAAAAAATTAAAAATAGAGCTACCCTATGGCCCCACAATTGCACTACTGGGTATTTACCCCAAAGGTACCGATGTAGTGAAAAGAAGGGCCATATATACCCCAATGTTCATAGTAGCAATGTCCACAAAAGCCAAACTGTGGAAAGAGCTGAAATACCCTTCAAAAGACAAATGGATAAAGAAGATGTGGTCCATATATACAATGAAATCTTACACAGCCATCAGAACGGATGAATACCCAACTTTTGTATCGACATGGACAGGACTGGAGGAGATTATGCTGCATGGAATAAGTCAAGCAGAGAAAGTCAATTATCATATGATTTCATTTACTTGAGGAATATAAGGAATAACATGGAGGACATTAAGAGAAAGATAGGAAAAGTGAATTGGGGGAAATCGGAAGGGGAGACGAAAGATGAGAGACTGGATACTGAGACACAAACTGAGGGTTATGGAGGGGAGAGAGGTGGAGGTATGGATGAGCCTGGTGGTGGGTATTATGGAGGGTATATATTGCATGGAGCACTGGATGTGGTGCATAAACAATGAATCTTGAAACACTGAAAAAATAAAAGATGTTAAGAAAATAAAGAGAATGCACACGCTTTAAAAAAGAAAAACAGAACAAAACAAAACAAAAAAATAAGGATACCAAAATATTGATTCAAAAGGAAACATGCACCTCAATTTTTACAGCAGCAATGTCCTCAATTGCCAAAATATGGAAAGAGCCCAGATGTCCACTGATGGAAATGGATAAAGATGGAAAGATAAAGATGGAATGGATAAAGATGATGTGACATATATAGAATGGAATATTATTACTTAGCCATCAAAAAGAATGAAATCTTGCCATTTGCAACAACATAGGTGGAACTAGAGGGTATTATGTGAAGTGAAGTAAGTCATTCAGAGAAAGACAACTATTATATGACTTCACTTATGTGAAATTTGTGGAATTTAAGAAACAAAACAGATTAATATACAGGAAGGGAAGGAAAAATAAAATAAAGTAAGAACAGAGAGGCAAACCAAAGACACTCTTAACTATGGGGAACAAACTAAAAGGTTTTAGAGGGGATGTGGTTGGGGGGATGGGATAATTGGCTAATGAGCATTAGGGAGGGCATAAGGATGGGAAACTGAGCACTTGGTGTTATATGCAACTGATCAATCACTAAACTCTACCCTGAAACTAATAATACATATTGGTTAACTAACTTCAGTTCAAATAAAAATAAATTTAAAAACATATTTAAAAACTACAAAAAAGTCAAAACTTCAAAGGATATATTCAAGAAACTAAAAAGCCTACAGATTAGGAGAAAATAATTGCAGATTACATATCTGGTAAGGGACATATGTCTAAAATGTGTTATTTATACTTTCTATAATTCAACAATAAAAAGACAAATAACCCAATTTAAGTGCTCAAAGGATTTGAATATATATTTCCTGAAAGAATACAAACAAGTATTGTGTCTCCATCAGAAAGGATGAATTCCCAACTTTTGTAGCAACATGGACAGGACTGGAAGAGATTATGCTGAGTGAAATAAGTCAAGCAGACAGAGTCAATTATCATATGGTTTCAGTTATTTGTGGAGCATAACAAATAGCATGGAGGGCAAGTGGAGATGGAGAGGAGAAGGGAGTTGAGGGAAATTGGAAGGGGAGGTGAACCATGAGAGACTATGGAGTCTGAAAAACAATCTGAGGGTTTTGAAGGGGTGGCGGGTGGGAGGTTGGGGGAACCTGGTGATGGGTATTGGAGAGGGCACAGATTGCATGGAGCACTGGGTGTGGTGCAAAAACAATGAATACTGTTACGCCGAAAATAAGTTAACAAGATTAAAAAAAATAAAGGGAATGATATCGGCATTTCCCCATGGAGGATTATATTTGCTGTGGGTTTTTCACAGATAGATTTTATGAATTTGAGGAATTTTCCCTCTATCCCTATATTTTGAATCATTTTAATCAGGAATGAATGCAGTATCTTGTCAAATGCTTTTTCTGCATCAATCGAGAGGACCATGTGGTTCTTCACTCTTCTCTTATTAATTTGTTCTATCACATTGATTTGCAAATACTGAACCACCCTTGTATCCCATGGATAAATCCCACTTGGTCATGGTGGATAATCTTTTTAATGTACTGTTAGATCCTATTAGCTAGGATCATGTTGAGAATCTTGGCATCCGTATTCATCAGGGATATTGGTCTGAAATTCTCCTTTTTGGTGGGTCTTTGCCTGGTTTGGGGATCAGGGTAATGCTGGTTTCATAAAAAGAGTCTGGATGTTTTCCTTCTGTTTGTATATTTTGAAACAGCTTCAGAATAGGTATTATTTCTTCTTTGAATGTTTGGTAGAATTCTCCAGGGAATCCATCAGGTCCTGGGCTCTTGTTTTTTGGGAGGTTTTATGATCACTGCTTCAATCTTGTTTCTAGATATTGGTCTATTCAGGTTGTCAATTTCTTCCTTATTCAGTTTTAGAAGTTTATAGGTGTCCAGGAATGCATCCATTTCATCTAGGTTGCTCAACTTACTGGCATATAACTGTTTATAATAATTTCTGATGACATTTTCTATTTCCTTGATGTTAGTTGTAATCTCTCCCTTTTCATCCATCATTTTATTACTTTGGGTCCTCTCTCTTTTCTTTTGGATTAGTTTGGTCAATGGTTTATCTTATTGATTCTTCCAAAAAACCAGCATCTAGTTTCATTGATGTGTTCTACTGTATCTATAGTTTCTGTCTCATTGATCTCTGCTCTAATCTTGATTATTTCCCTTCTTGTGTGTGGAGCTGGCTTAATTGTTGATTCTTCAGTTCTTTAAGGTGTAGAGACAGCTGGTATATTCTGGACTTTTCAATTTTTTTGAGGAAGGCTTGGATCGCTATGTATTTCTCCCTTAGGACTGTCTTCGCCATATCCCCATATCCCATAAGTTTTGGACCAAAGTGTTTTCATTCTCATTGGTTTCCATGAATTGTTTAAGTTCTTCTTTGATTTCCTGGTTGATCCCAACATTCTTAAGCATGGTGGTCTTTAGCTTCCAAGTATTTGAATTCCTTCCAAATTTTTACTTGTGGTTGAGTTCCAGTTTCAAAGCATTCTGTTCTGAGAAGACTCCACCCTCAAACTACTAGAACTCATAAAGCAATTCAATAATGTGACAGGATTCAAAATCAATGTACAGAAATCAGTTGCTTTCTTATACACTAACAATGAAAATATAGAAAGGGAAATTAGAGAATTGATTCCATTTAGTATAGTACCAAGAACAATAAGAAACCTGGGAAGAGACCTAACCAAAGAGGTAAAGGATCTCTATTTGAGGAGCTACAGAACACTCATGAAATAAATTGAAGAAGACACAAAAATATGGAAGAGCATTCCATGCTAATGGATTGGAAGAATAAACATTGTTAAAATGTCTATACTGCTTAGAGAAATCTATACTTTCAATGCCATCCTGATCAAAATGCCACCAGCATTTTTCAAAGAGCTGGAACAAACAATCCTAAAATTTGTATGGAACCAGAGGAGATCCCAAATTGCTAAGGAAATGTTGAAAAAGAAAAACAAAACTGGGGGTATCATGTTGCCTGATTTCAAGCTTTACTACAAAGCTGTGATCACCAAGACAGCATGTCACTGGCACAAAAACAGACACATAGACCAGTGGAACAGAGTATAGAGCCCAGATATGGACCCTCAACTCTATGGTCAATTAATTTTTGACAAAGCAGGAAAAAATATACAGTGGAAAAAAGACAGTCTCTTCAATAAATGGTTCTGGGAAAATTGGACAGCTATGTGTAGAAGAATGAAACTTGACCATTCTCTTATACCATACATAAAGATAAACTCAAAATGGATAAAAGTGGGTGCCTGCGTGGCTCAGTGGGTTAAAGCCTTTGCCTTTGGCTCAGGTAATGATCCCAGGGTTCTGGGATTGAGCCTTGCATCAGGCTCTCTGCTCAACAGGGAGCCTGCTTCCCCATCTCTCTCTCTGCCTGCCTCTGTCTACTTGTGATCTCTGTCTGACAAATAAATAAAGTCTTAAAAAAAAAAAAAAAAGAAAAGTAATGGATAAAAGACCTCAATGTGAGTCAGGAATCTATCAAAATCCTAGAGAACATAGGTACTAACCTCTTTGATAATGGCCACAGCAACTTCTTTCAAGATATGTTTCCAAAGGCAAAGGAAACAAAACCAAAAATGAACTTTTGGGACTTCATCAAGATCAAAAGCTTCTGCATAGCAAAGGAAGCAGTCAACAAAACAAAGAGGCAACCCACTGAAGAAAACAAAGAGGCAACGCATGGAGAAAATATTTGCAAATGACATTAAAAAAAAGGGCTGATATCCAGGATGTATAAAGAACTCCTCAAACTCAACACACACAAAACAGATAATCACATCAAAAAATGGGCAGAAGCTACAAACTGACACTTCTCCAAAGAAGACATACAAATGGCTAATAGATACATGACAAAATGTTCATCATCTAACTTCAGCATACATAACTTTTGACTCATTTGAGAAAATTTTAGCAATAAAGGTAAAATAAAGGTCAGATTGACTGCATGTATGAATGTGTGTGATATTACCAGCAAAACTTTAACTAGTATTCAATCTAAGGGTCAGAAAGATTAGTGATTTTTTTATCTTTATTTGAATTTGAAAGATTTTACTATTAATAATTTTCCTTACAAAAATGAAGAGATGGATACAGTTACATTTATAAAAATTCTATTACAATGACTATTCCTGAATCCCAAAATACTTAATTCCATTTATACAACTGAATATCAGGCTTTTAATTATTTATTCACATACATTTTTTTCAGTTGTGAACAAAAGTACTTCAAAGATTTCTTCCATGCCTCTGACTAAATCTCACAATCCTGAATAATTTTCTCAGAGCTACCTTCATCTCCTTATTTCGGAAACTATAGATCAAGGGGTTGAAAAGAGGAGTTAAAACAGAATAGAACAAACTCAGAATCTTCTGTATCTCAGCTGGATTGCCTGCTGTTGGGCTTACATATACAACCATGATAGAGCCATAGAACAGGAACACCACAGCCAGATGGGAGCCACAGGTGGAGAAGGCCTTATGCTGACCTTCTACTGAGGGGACCCTCAACACAGCTCTAATCACCAGGAAGTAGGAGCTGGTAATAAAAAGGAAGGTGGAGAAAATGAGGACTGAGTTATAGATGGCACAGATGATCTCAGTAGCAGGAGCTGGCACACAGGACAGCTTTATAAGGATATCTGGGTCACACATGAAGTGATCAATCTTCTTGCAACAACAAAATGGGAGTTGAGAGATGAGGTTCATAGGCAAGAGGAAGTATAGGAAGCCACACACCCAGCACCCAGCTCCTATTCTGATGCAGCGCTGAACAGTCATGACAGTGGGGTAGTGCAGGGGCCTGCAGATAGCAAGGTACCTGTCAAAGGCCATGGCAGACAAGAAGAAGGTCTCAGTGGTACCCATGGAGAAGAAGAAGTAGGATTGGAGGAAGCAGCCATAGAAGGAGATGGTGCTGGTCTCAGAGAGTAAGCTGGCCAGCATATTAGGGACAGTGGAGGTGATAAACCAGATCTCCAGAAAAGAAAAATTGGCCAGCAAGATGTACATTGGAGTTTGCAGTCGATGGTCCCACCTCACAGCACAGATAATGCATAGATTTCCAGTTAGTGTCAGAATATAAGTCCCAGAGAAGACTGAAAAGAGGAAAACCTGAATTTCACCGGTATAAGAGAAGCCCAAAAGAATGAATTCACTCACAGAGCTTGAGCAATTATTTATGTTGGAATATTCATTTGTTTGTAATGCTGCAGAAACAACAAATTTCCATAAGATAAACGACCTTTTAGTATTACTTATTAAGGCAAGTATATTGATTATGATTACACTACTCTGCATGTCAATAAAATAATATTATAACTCATGGAGAAATATCTTCATCATTTTTAACTATTCATAGTCCCATTCTAGATATAACAAAGATAAAGTGAACAGATACTTGCCTGTCATCCTGAGTATTACAATCAAAATTTTTGGTATTGACCATAAGCAATTCTATATTCAAATATCTACAAAGTTTGGTCAAGTAATTAATGAATAGACTGAATTAATACAGCTAAGAGATATCTCAGCATTTTTAACATACAAAGATATTAAGATAATAATGTTCCATAATCTTTGCTCTATTTGTGAGAGAAATATGTCAAGTGGATTTGAAGACAATATCCAATTTGTTAAGTACTATATGCAAGATAATTAATGTTTCATTAATTAATAAATAATTTTATTGTTAGGTTATGGGCAACACTCATATCTATTTTAGAATAGATTATAAGTCAACATTAAAATGAGAAATTAAAAAGTTGACAGGAAGCAACAAGTGTTGGCATGGATGTGGGGAAAGGGGAATGCTCTTACACTGTTGGTAGAAATGCGAGCTGGTATAGCCACTCTGGAAAACAGTATGGAGATTCCTTATATGTTAAAAATAGAGCTACACTACAACCCAGTAATTGCACTATTATGTATTTACCCCAAAGATTCAGATGTTGTGAAAAGAAGGGGCACCTGTACCCCATGTTCATAGCAGCAATGTCCACAATAGACAAACTGGAAGGAGCCAAGTTGTCCTTCAACAGATGAATGGATAAAGAAGATGTGGTCCATATATACCATGGAATATTACTCTGCCATCAGAAGGGATGAATACCCATCATTTACACCGACATGGATGGAACTGGAGGGGATTATGCTAAGTGAAATAATTCATACAGAGAAAGACAATTATCATATGGTTTCACTCATATATGGAACATAAGGAATACTGCAAAGGACCACAGGGGAAAGGAGGGAAAACTGAATGGGAAGAAATCAGAGAGGGGACAAACCATGAGAGATTTTGGACTCTGGGAAAGCAACTGAGGGTAACAGAAGGGAGGTGGTTGGGGGGTGCACCAAGGAGGGTACATGATGTGATGAGCACTGGGTGTTACATGCAACTGATGAGTTGTTGAACAGTCCATCAAAAACTAATGATGTAGTATATGTTGGCTAATTGGGCATAATAAAAAAATAAAAGTATTAGACCTGAAAAAATAAACGGTTTTAAATATCAATCGCTCCCTTCAGTAAAAATAGTAAATACACTCTTAAAATAATTACATGTAGTGTAATATTACGTGCAGTGACTCAGTGGGTTAAAGCCTCTGCTTTTGGCTCGGGTCATGATCCCAGGGTTCTGGGATTGAGCCCCGCATCAGGCTCTCTGCTCAGCAGGGAGCCTGCTTCCCTTTCTCTCTCTCTGCCTGCTTCTCTGTCTGCTTGTGATCTCTGTATGTCAAATAAATAAATAAAATATTTTTAAAAATCACATGTTGGGGCACCTGGATGGCTCAGTGGGTTAAGCTGCTGCCTTCGGCTCAGGTCATGATCTCAGGGTCCTGGGATCAAGTCCCGCATCGGGCTCTCTGCTCAGGGGGGAGCCTGCTTCCCTTCCTCTCTCTCTCTCTGCCTGCCTCTCTGCCTACTTGTGATCTCTCTCTCTCTCTCTCTCTCTCTGTCACATAAATAAATAAATAAATCTTTAAAAAAATTAAAAAATCACATGTATATAATTTTTTTAAATGTTCACTGCATTTCTGTACTTAGGATGCTGCACAGAAAGTCAAAGAGATCACAGTCATTGAATTTTTGTCAACAAAGACAGCCCAGGAAAGTGTGAATGTTTCCTATTCATAATCCTCCCTATAGGAAGGAAATGCCATTTAAAAAATTTCAGTTCTAATAACAAATACTATCTGAGGACTCTTCCTTTAAGTTGGTTGTCTAACAGTCAGCATTATAATCATCATTAATTTAAATATGAGAGAGTAAGGGCAGTATTCAGTGAGGTTCTTCAATACCATATGATTGGTATGGAGGGTAAGTCTTCAACTCCCAGATGTTTTATGTGGAAAGGACAAAGACTCAAAAGTGATGTCTAGAAAATGGTGGTTCTCATAGTATGTTCAGGGACTCCTGATGGTCTTTGAAGATTTTTCAAGGCATTAAGGTTAAAAGTAATTTCATAATAATGCTAAGATATCATTTGCCTTATTCACTCTTATTTTTTCTTGATTACTGAATGGAGTTTTCTAGACTGCATGATGGGTGATCTCCTACCAAAATTTTCGATCTCACAACAAATGTCTAGTGATTAAAACCAAACAATATCCTACTGTTTTCTCTTAAAGTAAACATTAAAGAAATTTATTAAAAATGTTTAAAAACACAATACCTTCCTTTAATTTTTTATGCTGACAAAACAATTATCTTTAAATTGACATTTATGGTAATGTGATTACTTTATTATTGCCACTTTAAAAGGAGTTTAGTATAAACTTTATTTTTTGTTTTAATTTCTAAATGGTAAATATGAATAGCTATAACATATGAACAAAACCACTTTGGGGTATTTGATGAGTTTTAAGATTTGGAGGGGTCCTGAAATCAACAAGTTTGAAAACCACTTACTTTGCAAAAATTACTACTATCTATAAATAAAATGAAAAGTTTATATTTTTTGTTTTGGTTTGGTTTGGGTTTGGAATTACATAGATATTTGCATGTTAAACTGTAAATAATGCTGTGAAGACACAGCAGATTTCAAGTATACAAATTATTATTATTAACTATTGCTACCATGCTGTACATTAGATCTGTAGAACTCACTCATCTTGTAACTGAAGCAAAGTAAAGGTACTACAGGAGGTGATGGATAATTAGTTTGGTTAATTAGTTTGACTATGGCCATCATTTTATGATGCATATCAAATCATGTCATTGTACCCTTAATACATACAATTTTTATTTGTCAATTATACCTCAATAAAGTTGGAAAAAATGAACTATAAAATAGGACAGTTTGGAAATTAAGAGCAAATAAAGAAAAAAATAAATTAATCCATAGTACTAAAGTCTTAATCATAAATTCACATATATTCATACTCTTTAAAGGAATTATATACTTTTTAAAATATTTTATTTATTTATTTGACAGACAGAAATCATAAGTAGGCAGAGAGGCAGGCAGAAAGAGAGGGGGAAGCATGCTCCCTGCTAAGCAGAGAGCCTGATGTGGGGATTGATCCCAGGACTCTGGGCTCAAGGCAGATGCTTTAACCCACTGAGCCACCCAGGTGCCCCAGGAATTACATAATTTTAAGGTTTTTCTTAAAAACAAACTTTGAAATTTGAAAAGTAACAGACTCATACTTAGGAAGAATTTTTCTAAAACAGTAATTTCATCTAAATTCCAAAGTAATCACAGATAAGAACCCAGACTGAGGCCCTAGATTTAGTATGTAACACAGTGTTACAAAATTGTAGCCCATGTAAACCCTCAATAATCTCCTATTACTTCTGCCATCAACTTCGGGTTTTACCTCTTCATGTTTTTTTTTCATTTATTCTACTATCTCTTTATGTGTGTGGAAATGTCTCTAAACATCTTAGTGTCTACCTATTTCTCATTGCTTTGTTTGGCTTTTTTCTATTACGAGTATATGTATGCATGTGTGTGTGTATGTTTGAATACCTTGCAATTCTTTCCATGTCTATAATTTATTCACATGTGATACATCTCCAGATTTCATAAAACAACTGCCGGGAGTCTAGCCTTCTAGCCAATCAAGTTCTTCTTTCTCTTGCTTCCTCCCCCAACTTTGTATTTACCTTCTCTTTTTATAAACTCTTTCTCCAGTGTAGCTGAATATGTATGAAAGTTAAATCTATTTCATTTTATATATGGACACACATATATTCACATACCTATTACATATATTTATGAAACGAGAGAGGATGGGTTTTTACAAACATTTTCAAGTTGAAAAACTGATATGTAAAATACTGTCTTTCTTCAAAAGGAATTTTTTAAAGATTTTATTTATTTGTCAGAAAAAGAGAGCACACAGGTAGGCAGAGTGGCAGGCAAAGAGACAGAGGGAGAAGGAGGCCCCCCACTGAGCAGGGAGCCTGATTCGGGGCTGGATCCCAGAACCCTGGGATCTTGACCTGAGCCCAGGGCAGTTGTTTAACCCACTGAGTCACCTAGATGTCCCTCAAAGGTAAATAAATTTTAAAGATATTCATAAAAATCCTCATCTTTAACATATAAAAATTTTTTTTGCAGATTGAAATAAGGACAGGAATGTGAGCACCAAAACTTAAAAATAAAGAATAGAAAAAATACAGATATCTTGAAAGTAGAATATTGTGCTACCAATTAGAAAACATCATTGAACAAGGCATAGAAAAGGCAAATTACTTACTAGACATTAAAGTCAAATATGTATCATTCATAAAGCTATGTTAAAGTTCACTGTGCTCAGAGAGGCTAATCCTCAAATTCTGCAAAACATGAATAAAATTTCCTTCTTTCTTATCCTCTAAAAATAACAGAAATTAACAGGGCAATAGGCAATATATCACTTGAGTTTCATTGAAGAAAATAGTCACTTACTGGAAACACATTCATTTACTGGAATTTTCTCTACCTACAGACCCCAACTCCTACACAGAGCAACACAAATGGGAAACTAGCAAACTACTTTAAGAGTTCTAATACATTTTTGAAGTAACATTTGCTTATAAGCTCTAAAAAAATGCCTGGCTTTAATTCTGAAGAAAAACTATTTTCATAATTCATATTTAAGTGGTGGAATATAAAACTAGGAATGGGTGGAAGGGGGGACATAGAGGGGCTTGGAGTCATGTGAGCTTTACCTTACCTGTAGATACAAGATGGGTATCATAGAAATCTGTATGGTTGAACACCATCTTCTATATCACAGTGAAAACTCTAGTCTCAGATCTCAGAAAAAGAACAAATATAATAGTGTTCCATGCACTACTGTGGGTGTTCAGAGAACTGCAGACCCTTTTAGGAGAACATTACAAAAGCAGTCATGGGCCTCTTCAGGCTTGCCCTCTTATATTTCTCTTGCTTACATAAACTGACAAAGCAACAGGAAACTTGACAGTTGAAAAGAGAATCATAGTCTCATGATCTACACAGAACAAAATGAGCAACTGAAATAGGAAGCCCATTTACTTTCTTTGAGGATCATCTTTGGGGAGTGGCTCTCTAGAGAGGGAATTTATAAAACAATGGCTCCATTTTCTCATTCAGCATGCTGGAACTTGTTTCAAATTCAAACACGTTTCCTACTTTAATTCACAGATTTTTTATTTGGAATAACAAGAGAAATATAAACACATAAAATGATTTGGGCAGGTATAAGTTTGCTGTTTAACTGTGGTAGAAGTAACCTTCTCTCTGAGGATAAAGAAAAAGTTGTGATTATGGCAATGAGACCGCTTTCCAATCTTAGAGAAAAGACTGTGGAATATAGGTTAACACAGAGATTAGGAGCCTGTGCACTTAAGCACATTAAAAACTCTCTTCTTTTGTTTCAGACTATTTATCATCTTAACTTCAATTTGTTTGTCCCACCCCAAGCTCACCACAATCACAAACACTGAGATGCATTCTTTAACAATGAGTAAATTTCTTTTTTTTTTTTTAAAGATCTTATTTATTTATTTGACAGAGCGATCACAAGTAGGCAGAGAGGCAGGTAGAGAGAGAGGGGGAAGCAGGCTCCCCGCTGAGCAGAGAGCCCAATGTGGGACTGGATCTCAGGACCCTGAGATCATGACCTGAGCAGAATGCAGAGGCTTAACCCTCTGAGCCACCCAGGCGCCCATGAGTAAATTTTTTAAAATAAGAAAGACATTTATGGAAATTTCTCTTTAGTTAAGTACTTTGCTAATGCCTCTTAATGGCTCCATAGTATAGCATCAACATTTTATGAATAAACAAAATTTATGTAATGATCCCCAAGTTTTTGAGACCTTTGGTATAATAATTGGAGCTATGAAGATTTTAAATCTAATATTAACACATATCTTGAATAGAGTATTTCCAAATAATAGAATATGATCAAATAGAGGTTAGTCCTTTAAGAGATATTCAATATTACCTCATTTACATCATATGCAAATATAATATATAAACATAACTTTTTAAAATCATTGACTGATAGAAAAATATAGGAACATCTTACTAATGGTAGAAAAAGTAAAAGTAAAGATAAAATTGAACACCCATTTTTGATAGACTTCATAATAAACCAGAGATAGAAGAAAATTTCTCTACTTGGTAAAGAATCTCTGCACCAGAAATAAATGGCTGAAACATTCTATAATAATAAAATGTGAAGCATTCCAATTAAAATCAAGTACAAATGAGAATGGCCACAATAGTAAAGAGAGTTACTGTTTCAAGTGATTCACTGTCCTTCCTGTAAAAGGATTATATATCCATGTCTCACAAATGTTATGCTAGCCAATGTAACTTGGTTTGTCCAATGTAGTGTATGACAAATTTAAATATAACTTTTTTTTAAAGACTTTATTTCTTTTTCATCAGAACAAGCATGAGTGTATAACCAGGGGGAGGGAGCAGCAGGCAGAGGGAAAGGCAGGCTCCCTGCTGAGCAAAGAGCCTCATGTGGGACTTGATCTCATGACGTGAGCTGAAGGAAGATGCTTAACTGACTAAACCACACAGGTGTCCTATAAATGTGCCATTTCTAAAGAAAACCTATAGGGGGGGACAAGATGGCAGGGAAGTAGGAGGAGGCGTCTTTTCAACCTGCACCCTAAAGTGAGCTGATTACCTACCAAAGAATTCCGATCACCCACGAAATCAGCCTGAGATGAAAATTATACACATCTGGATCTCTACAGGGGCAGAAGACGCCAGTGGGCAGGTAAAGCGGTGTGGGAACGACAGACTGATATCAGAAGATAAACAAAAGAGGGAGGGAGCCACCAGAGGTGACCTGTTGGAAAGTAATACCCCTAATACGAGTGAAAGTGCCCTGCGTTTGGGGACCAGCATTAACTTAGAGACTGGTTGAAAGCACTCCAAAAGAGCAAAGGATCATGGGGGGTGGGGAGGAGGGGGATTGTGGGAATTGGGGTGGCTAGGGACAGGGGCTTAAGTCCCTGGTCCCAGGACAGCCTCCCCTGGAGCTGAGCCAGAGAGAGTGCGGTGGAGAAACCAGGCCTTGGTCCCTGAGCTGCCAGCGCCCGAGATTGTGTGGGGTCTGGCTCCTGTGAGGGGATGGGAGCCATGCCAGATGGCAGAACGCGTGAGCCCTGCTACAGAGCCCTAGATGCACATGCCCCTCATCCTCCCCTGAGAGAGGTACAAAGGCCCAGCCAGCACTCTTTGACCCACGCCATTGTTTCAGAGCCTAAGATGAGCACCCCATACTCTCCCCTGAGAGAGGTGCGTGAATGCCCAGCCTGGTGCTTTAGGACTTGCGCGCTGTTCTCAGAGCCTGAGACACACACATGACCTACAGCATCCGCTGAAAGAGGTGCGTGCAAGTCAGGCGATCTTAGACCCAGAAAGACCAGCCACTCCCAGCCTGGGCCAGTGGGAAAATCTAAGTGCAATCCCTGCTTGGAACCTCTCTGAGGGTCTGGAGCTGCCCAGACAGCCACAGCTGCCTTGGTTTGGGGTACAAGCAGAAGATACTGCATCCCCAGGGACCGCGACTTGGAACCTGCTCTACCAGCAGCCAAGGGCAAATTTATATGGGCTCTGCAACACCCACAGAAGAACAGACAGAAGCTTCTCTCTGAGAGGGAGGTCAGGGTGCAGTTTGCTTTCCTCTAAACCTACAAAAACCATCAAAAGCAGTCAAGGTGAGAGGAAAAAAAAAATGTGAACAAACATAAAAACCTCCAGAGAACAAAAGCCTGAAAAAACCGGTTTCCTCAGAGCCCACCCCCTTCAGGGGGGCAGGAGGACTTAACTCAGAGAACATCATTGACTGAAAACCCACGTGGCCAGCCCCTCCCCCAGAAAGCCAGCCAGGAAAGAAAAAAAAAGAGAACCACTACCACTACTTCATAGGATAACTTTTATTTTTAATTTGTTCCCACTATTCTGGTTCATTTTTTTATATATAGATAATTTTTTAACCTATATACCATCACAGCGAGGTGTCCAGTACATCAAATTCCATAATAACCTTCTAACCTGAACTTTTTGATATATACACATGTGTTTTTCTTTTGCATTTCTATTTTTTGAATTTCTCTTTTTTTAAATATTAGTTTAGCTTAGTCTAGTTTGTTGCTTTTTTATTTGTATTTTCTAATATTCACATAGAATTAAACTTCAAAGTAGTCCCCTTTCCCCAATCAATACTACCCCTATAGGTAAACCAATTTTTATCCCGCTTTATCTTAGGAAAGTTGAGTCCTTCATCAAAGATATCAAGATACATCCAGGAAGAATCAAAACAACCTTCCTCGCCTACACTGAGAATTTATAACCACTCTCCCATCTTTTTTTCCCACCACTGCTTCTGTGTTTTTGTGTTTGTCCTGATAGTATATAAATCTTACACTTGGGGTTCTTTTTGACGAGCTTCTTCCTTTATTTGCATATGTATATATATTTTTTCTCTTGTCATATAATTTATCAGTCTTTTTGTTTGTCTGTTTTTGTTTGTATACCTCATAAATCTTACCTTGGGGCCCATTTGGGGTGAACCTTCTCTTTCATCTTCCCTTTCTTTCCTGTCTCTCTCTCTCTTTTTTTTTCTTTTTCTTTTCTTTTTTCTCTCGTTACGGTGGGGAATCCTAATTGCTCAGAAGGGTTCCAGGGTGCACCCTGACTGCACCACAGTCGATACATCTAGCTACATCTGTTCAGCAATCTCTCACCAAAATGACGAGGAGGAGGAATGCCCAAAAGAAGAAAAATACAGAGGTTGGACCTTCTGCAACAGAGCTAACGGCTATCAACATAGACAATATGTCGGAAAGAGAATGCAGGCTAACAATTATCCAGGCAATAGCTAGGTTGGAGAAAGCCATGGATGGCCAAACAGAATTGATCACGGCCAAGCTGAAAGTGACCAGACAGGATGTTCACAATGTTAGGGCAGAGCTAAAAGCTACAAGGGCTGAGGTTCACAATGCTCTCAATGAGTTCCAATCTAATCTAAATTCTCTCAAAGCTAGGGTAACTGAGACATAAGATAGAATTAGTGATCTGGAGGACAAACAGATAGAGAGAAAGGATCAAGAGGAAGCCTGGAACAAACAGCTTAGAAACCACAAAAACAGAATTAGGGAGATGAATGATGCCATGGATGTTCCAACGTCAGAATTATTGGAATCCCTGAAGGGGAAGAGAAAGAAAGAAGTCTAGAAGATATAGTGGAACATGAAAATTTTGGAACATGAAGATATAGTTCTCCATGAAAATTTTCCCAATCTCGCAAATGGAACCAGCGTTCACATACTAGAGGCTGAAAAGCCTCCACCCAAGATTATAGATTCCAGAAAAACATCAAGGCACATGATAGTCAAATTAATGTATCATAATTGTAGATATACTCTCCTGAAAACCACTAGGAAAAAAAGGCTCCATACTTACAGAGGAAAGCCCATCAGAAAACCGTCAGACCTGTCCACAGAGACCTGGCAAGCCAGAAAAGGCTGGCAAGATATATTCAGGGCACTAAATGAGAAGAACATGCAGCCAAGATCACTTTATCCAGCAAGACTGACATTCAAAATGGATGGAGAGATAAAGAGTTTCCAAGACCGGCAAGGCTTAAAAGACTATGCAACCACCAAGCCAACACTGCAGGAAATATTAAGGGGGGGGAGTTCTATAAAAGAGGAAAAATCCTAAAAATAGCATTGAACAGAAATATAGAGACAATCTACAGAAAAAGAGACTTCAAAGGTAACACGATGTCAATAAAAACGTCTCTATCAATAATCACTCTCAATGTGAATGGCCTAAATGCACCCACAAAATGGCACAGGGTTGCAGATTGGATAAAATGACAGGACCCATCCATATGTTGTTTAAAAAGACCCAATTTGAACCTAAAGATACATGCAGACTGAAAGTGAAGGGATGGAGGAGCATCTTTCATGCCAATGGGCCTCAAAAGAGGGCCAAGGTAGCGATTCTCATATCAGACAAATTAGATTCTAAACTAAAGACTGTAGTCAGAGATATAGAAGGAGACTGGATAATCCTTAAAGGGACTATCCACCAAGATGATCTAACAATTGTAAATATCTATGCCCCCAATATGGGAGCAGCCAATTACATAAGAAAACTGTTAATCAAGATAAAGAGTCATATTGATATAAATACACTAATTGTAGGAGATCTTAACATGCCTCTCTCAGAAATAGATCATTGAAGCAGAAAATCAATAAGGAAACAAGAGCATTGAATGACACATTGGACCAGATGGAACTCATAGATATATACAGAACATTCCACCCTAAAACAACAGAATACTCATTCTTCTCAAGTGCATAGGGAACCTTCTCCAGAATAGACCACATACTGGGTCCCAAATCAGGACTCAACCGATACCAAAAGACTGAGATTACTCCCTGCATATTCTAGGATCCCAATGTTTTGAAACTGGAGCTCCATCACAAGGAAAATTTCAGAAGGAACTGGAAGCTAAAGGCCACCTTGCTTAAGAATGCTTGGATCAACCAGGAGATCAAAGAAGAACTGAAACAATTCATGGAAACCAATGAGAATGAAGACACTTCAGCCCAAAACCTATGGGATACAGCAAAGGCGGTCCTAAAGGGGAAATACATAGCCATCCAAGCCTCCTCACAAAAATTGAAAAATCCAGAACACATCAGCTGTCTCTACACCTTAAAGAACTGGAGAATCAACAACAAATGATACCAAGTCCACACATAAGAAGGGATATAATCAAGAATAGAGCTGAGATCAATGAGGTAGAAACCAGAGATACAGTAGAACGTATCAATGAAACTAGAAGCTGGTTTTTTGAAAGAATCAATAAGATCGATAAAACAATGTACAGAAATCAGTGGCTTTCTTATACACTAACAATGAAAATACAGAAACGGAAATTAGAGAATCGATTTCATTTACTGTAGCACCAAGAACCATATGATACCTGGGAATAAACCTAACCAAAGAGGTAAAAGAGCTATACTTGAAGAACTACATAACACTCATGAAAGAAATCAAAGAAGACACAAAAAGATGGAAGACCATTCCATGCTCTTGGATCGGAAGAATAAACATTGTTAAAATGTCTATACTGCCTAGAGCAATATATACTTTTAATGCCATTCCAATCAAAATTCCACCGGTATTCTTCAAAGAGCTGGAGCAAATAATCCTAAAATTTGTATGGAATCAGAAGAGACCCCAGATCGCTAAGGAAATGTTGAAAAACAAAAATAAAACTGGGGGCATCACGTTACCTGATTTCAAGCTTTATTACAAAGCTGTGATCACCAAGACAGCATGATACTGGCATAAAAACAGACACATAGACCAATGGAACAGAGTAGAGAGCCCAGATATGGAACCTCAACTCTATGGTCAATTAATTTTCGACAAAACAGGAAAAAATATACAGTGGAAAAAAGACAGTCTCTTCAATAAATGGTGCTGGGAAAACTGGACATCTATATGCAGAAGAATGAAACTTGACCATTCTCTTACACCGTACACAAAGATGAACTCAAAATGGATAAAATACCTCAACGTGAGACAGGAATCCATCAGAATCCTAGAGGAGAACATAGGCAATAATCTCTTTGATATCAGCCACAGCAACTTTCAAGATATGTCACCAAAGAGGGACGCCTGGCTGGCTCAGTTGGTTAAGCAGCTGCCTTCAGCTCACGTCATGATCCTAGCGTCTTGGGATGGAGTCCCACATCGGGCTCCTTGCTTGGCAGGGAGCCTGCTTCTCCCTCTGCCTCTGCCTGCCTCTCTGTCTGCCTGTGCTTGCTCGCTCTCTCTCCATCTATCCCTGACAAACAAACAAATAAATAAAAAAAAGATATGTCTCCAAAGGCAAAGGAAACAAAAGCGAAAATAAACATTTGGGACTTCATCAAATCATAACCTTCTGCATAGCAAAGGAAACAGTTAAAAAAACAAAGAGGCTACCCATGGAATGGGAGAAGATATTTGCAAATGACAGTGCAGACAAAAGATTGATATCCAGGATCTATAATGAACTCCTCAAACTCAACATACACAAAGCAGACAATCATATCAAAAAATGGGCAGAATATATGCACAGACACTTCTCCAATGAAGACATACAAATGGCTATCAGACACATGAAAAAATGTTCATCATCACTAGCCATCAGCGAGATTCAAATTAAAACCACATTGAGGTATCTCCTTACACCATTTAGAATGGCCAAAATTAACAAGAGAGGAAACAACATGTGTTGGGGGGGATGCGGAGAAAGGGGAACCCTCTTCCACTGTTGGTGGGAATGCAAGTTGGTGCAGCCTCTTTGGAGAACAGTGTGGAGATTCCTCAAGAAATTAAAAATAAAACTTCCCTATGACCCTGCAATTGCACTCCTGCGTATTTACCTCGAAGATACAGATGTCATGAAAAGAAGGGCCATCTGTACCCCAATGTTTATAGCAATAATGGCCACATTCGCCAAACGGTGGAAAGAACAAAGATGCCATTCAGTGGACGAATGGATAAGGAAGATGTGGTCCATACACACTATGGAGTATTATGCCTCCATCAAAGGGTATGTATGTGCTTTGGTGAGTGCTGTGAAGTGTGTAAACCTGGTGATTCACAGATCTGTACCCCTGGGGAAAGAAATATATGTTTATAAAAAATAAAAAAAAAAAAAGAAAAAAAGAAAGAAAGGATGAATACCCAACTTTTGTAGCAACATGGACGGGACTGGAAGATATTATGCTGAGTGAAATCAGTCAAGCAGAGAGAGTCAATTATCATATGGTTTCACTTATTTGTGGTGCATATCAAATAGCATGGAGGACATGGGGAGTTAGAGAGGAGAAGGGAGTTGGGGAAAATGGAAGGAGAAGTGAACCATGAGAGGCTATGGACTCTGATAAACAATCTGAGGGGTTTGAAGCAGTGGGGGGGGGGCTGGAGGTTGGGGCACCAGGTGGGGAGTATTATAGAGGTCAGGGATTGCATGGAGCACTGGGTGTGGTGAAAAAGTAATGGATACTGTTATGCTGAAAATAAATAAAAAAATCAATAAAAAAAAAAACCAGAAGAAGAACACAAAAAATTAACTTGAAATGGATTCCTGACTGACTGACTGACTTATTTATTTATTTATTTATTTATTATTTATTTATTTATTTATTGATGTTCATTAAAGTTAAAGGACTACTACTGCCCCTTGGAACAATTTGTTACTTAAAATATAACCCCTGGAGGATTTTATTAATTACCAAGCACATTTAGATAGGGCCTTAAGAAAAACATATACCTGCAACTGGTCTTTGGAGAGAAGGATGATATAGGACCGTGAAGCTGGGCAGCTGGTGATGCCATGCCAGCTCAGGGCTTTAAGTTTCCTCCTTCAGGGAAGCTGAGCAGCCAGAACACCAGGTAAGCTCAGTGGGGACAGAAATACTGCCTGCTTCCCTTTTCTGTTATAGCTCCTTTCTCTTCCCAGAAGCACCTATTGTTATTTAGATGAGTTCTTTGAATGTGCTTGGTTAACTATAAACTTTATCCTCCTCCTTCTATGTCCACAAGACATGTGACCAGTGTTTGAACTTCATGGGTTCCTCTGTTGGCTATTGTTTCTATCTAATAAAAGTGAGACTGAGGAGTTGCTAGATGCAGCAGTCTTTTCGACTGTTGTCCCCTGCTCCCAATTTCTTGCAGCTGACTTGTTTGTGCCTAATTCTTCTCCTGTTAGCTGAGTGGAAGCTGCAAGGGATTAAAGACATAAACATACTGCCTGAATCCACAAAATTCCTAGAAGAGAGCATAAGGAAAAATCCCTTGACACTGGTCTTAGCACCAAGTTTTTGTATACACTACCAAAAACACAAGCTACAACAGTAAAAATGAGATGTGGGATATTATCAGACAGCTTCTACACAACAAAGAAACAACAAAATGAAAAGGCAACATACAGGATAGGACAAAATATTTCCAAATCATGTATCTGTTAAGAAGTTAATATCCAAGGGTCACCTTAGGGACTCAATTGGTTAAGCACCTGCCTTCTGTTCAGATCTTGATCTCTGGGTTCTGGATTCAAGCCCTGCATAGGGCTCCCTGCTCAGCAGAGAGTTTGCTTCTCTGTCTCCTGCTGCTCCCCCTTTTATGTGTGAGCTCACTCTCTTTCTCCTTCTCTCCTTCTCAAATAAATAAAATCTTTAAGAAAAAAAAGTTAGTATCCAAAACATATAAGGAACTCATACAACTCAATAGCAATCAATTAATCCATAAACAATCTAACTTAGAAATAGGCAGTAAAGCTGAATAGAATTTTTCCAAAGAAGACATTCAACTGGCCCATAGCTATAGGAAATGGTACCCCATGTCACTAATCATCAGGGAAGTGTAAATTAAAATCACAATAAGCTATTAGTTCACACATATTAGAATGAGTAAGGTCTTCAAAAAGAAAAGAGGTAAGTATTGATGAGGATGCAGAGAAATGGGAATACTTGGGCACTGTTGGTAGGAATATTAACTGGTGCAGGCAGTAAGGAAAAGAGTAAAAAAAAAATTTAAAATCAAACTACTATATAATCAAGCAATCCCACTTCTTGGTATATATCTGAAAAAAAAAAAAAGAAAAGAAAGAAAAAATGATGTCAAAGAGAGTCATATACAAGTCTACAGGTATCATACATGGCAGGAGGCCGGCTGGGGGCCCCTCCAAGACTTCCCCACCCCGGGTGGAGCCAGCACGTGGGGAAGGGGGACCAGGCTAGGGAATGGGGGGTATCCATCTTTGCACCTGTTGTCTGGGAGGGAGTGGGTCTGGGAGGACCCCTCGGGGCTGGTCCTTGTTGCAATCTGGAACCCAGAGCCCCAGGTACATTCAATGTACAGTCAATGCAGCATTGTTCACAATCACCAAGATATGGAAACAATGTAAATATCTGTCAACAGGTAACTCAGTAAAGAAAATGTGAGATATAGACACACACACACACACACACACACACACACACACACACAGGCAATTATTCAACCAGGAGAATAAAGTACATTTGTGACAATATGGATGGATCTTGAGGGCACTATACTGAGTGAAGTAAGTCCAAGAAAGACAAATACTGTATGATATTACTTATATGTGGATGTAAGCTTACAGCAGGTAAAAATAGAATGTATTTACCAGGGGTTTAGGAGAACTCAGTGAAGTTAGTCAAAGGGTATAACTTCCAGTTATGAGACAAGTAAGTTTTGGGGACCAATGTGTAGCCCAAGATTATACTTAATAATATATTACATATTTTAAGATTGCTGAGAGTATAGATTAAACATTCTAACCATTCTAACCACATATCAAACATTCTAACACTACAGTGGTAATCATTTTGAAAAATCTATGTATGAAATCGATGTATTTTATACCTAAAACTTACTCAACACTGGATGTCAATTATATCTCACTAAAGCTGGGGGAAGAAAAAAGAGCTACACTGAGACAGATAGATCAAAATAAAATTCTAAATATTCAAGTAAGCCCAGGACTGAAAAAAAAAAAAAAAAGAGAGAGAGAGAGAAAAGAAAAATAAGGAAACAAGCATAAAATATATGGGGAGACTCAGACTTAACATATCAACATTTCATTAAAGAGTTTTAATTCACCAATTTAAGGAGACAGGTTGGCAAAAGTGGAAAAATGACCCTTTAATGCCATCTATAAGAAACTTAATTCAAATGTAATGATACAGTAGTTGAAAATTAATTACCATGCACACAACTGAAGAAGCTAGAATAACTATTAATACAAGAACAAAGAGAATTATCAGACACAGAGAATATTATACAGCAAAAAAAGGAGAAAGTCTGATAAGATTAGCAATCATAAATGTATATATATACTGAACAAGAGAACTGCAAAATATGTGAAGAAAAAACTGACAGGGCTAAAAGGAAAAAGCAAATTCACAATTATATTTAGACACTTCAATACCCCTTTGCTCAACAACTGATAAAACAACTAGAAAGAAATTCAGTATATAGTATACAGAAGAATTTGACTATACCACCAAGTGACAGAACCTAATGGACATTTATTAGAATACACCATCCAACTCCAGGAGAATACATAGTCTTTTCAAATATGCACAAAACAATTACTAAACCAGACTGTATCTTGGGACATAAAATAACCTCAAAAAATTTAAATCAATTTAAATTGTATAAAGATTGTTCTCTAAAATGGTCACTTACTGGAAAGCAACAATAGAAAGATAATTGGATATTTCCAAACAGTTGGAAATTAAACAAAACACTTTTAAATAATCCATGACTCATAGCACAAATTTCAAGGACAATGAAAAATATATTGGACTAAAAATAATGTGAAATGGGCTGAATGAAGATGAAAATACAACATATCAAAATTCATAGGGACAAAGTTAAATGAATACTGAAAGGGAGATTTATACCATTAAGTGCTTATATTAGAAAAGAGAAAAGTCTCAAATCAATTATGTAAGTTCAGAAGCTTTTGGTATACTGATGGTGTTTCTCCACATGGGTTCTAGTTACACAAGTATGCTTAATTTTTGAAATTTTGTTGAATTATAAAATTATTATTTGTGTACTCTTCTGAATGTACATAATTCTTCAATAAAAATGTTTATGTAAAAATGGTAGAAGGATAAAGTGTTATTTCAATAGCAATAAAATATATTTGGAGCCAAATATAAATAAGGTCAAAAGAAACTGAATTTTGGTAGCAATACTTTCCTGTTTAATCCTTCCCCAATGTACCACACTGTAAAAGCTTTACAAATGATCTTGATGAATTTTCTAGAAAATAAATGTTTTCCCTTACAAAGAAGTATTCCAGAAAAAAATACATTCTTAAACTTATAAGATGCCAAAGGAAGAAAAGAACAGCAAAATAAAATTATAAACCAACCTAACTATAACAAATGCAAAAAAATTCACACTTACAAACTCAAACCAATACTATATTTAAGCATTCCTACACCAAGTGGGTTTTATCCCAGGATAATCTGTCAAAAGATGGATCATTTTATAGAAATTCTCAGTACTATACCAAGAGATTAAAGAAAAAAACCTGTATTATTTTAATTTATGCAGAAAAAAATCATTTGACAGAATGTAAAGAAATTATTCAATTGACAGTTCTCCAAATTTGGCAATGGAGCTACTGTCTACTATTTACAGTCACTGCTTTTCGTTTATAATTGAGCAAAGCTGTGAATTCAACAATATAACTGAGTTTTCCTCTTATTTCAAACTTTTCATGATGAACTTCTAATTTCCACCCAGCACCTCTAATAGTATCACTAGAATCTTACACTCCATTTACCTCACTCATATCTAGACTTATTTTCAGGAAAAGAAATTTTCTCTCTCTCACATGGCCCATGACTTCTGCTTCTGCCTAACATGGAGTAACACAGACTAGACTTACTCTCCCATCTGAGACAACTTAAAAACATGAAATAACCATTATCAGAATCCTGGACTTCAGGCAGTGAAGGATACAGTAGTCCCTGGGACAGGAAACAAATAAATTGAGTCCTACAAGTGTCCAGGCTTTTTTGCTGTGAGAGATTCGAGGCTGCAGCACAGAGAAAAGAAACCCAGATAGAGTCGGATGAACTTCCTCAGTTGAAGAGATAAAGCTGAGAAACTGGTGTGCCCAAGGAAGCTAGCCTTCACATCACAGTCTCAAAGAGAAGACTTATAAACTCAGATAACTGTCATAATCTCTAATTTTCAAAATACCTACATTTGAAGAATCTAGGTAAAAATGAAAATAGACTGAATTTAACAAAGATAGACCTGAAAACTTAAGATTTAATCACTCACTGAAAACAACTGCAATATTGAAATTATATAACACCAGCGTTTTATTCCTAGAAAGTCTGATTCTAGATATGTTGACACAAAATGAATAAACCTTTAGAACTTCAGAAAGTTTTATTGGAACCCAAGTTAGGACTGTTGCCTGGGATACAAAATCTTCACAAAAAGAGTGCTCAGAAAAAGGAATGTTTTAATATGAAATTATACATGCTTTTTGTTACACAAGGAGTTAAAAATCTGCATGCCTGGATGGCTCAGGCAGTTGAGGATCTGACTCTTGATTTTGGCTCAGGTCATAATTTCAGGGTCATGAAATCTAGCCCCATGTTGGGCTCCATGCTCAGAGGCAAATTGACTTCAGATTCTTTCTTTCCCTGTCTGCCCCACCCTTCCACCCTCCAAAGCTTGCATGCTCCCATGCATGCACTATACCCATGTTCTGTCTAAAAATAAGTAACTCTTAAAAAAGAAGTCTTATAAATCATCATGAGAAATGACACTCCAGAAAAGTATATACTTTTTCTTATGCTTTTCATATGTGCAAGGCTTTGGAGGTATGGGATCAGAACTTAGGCAGATTTTTACTCTTAACTTTAGTTTGAAGTATTTATTTTAGTTTATCTGTTTTGAAACAGATGTACAAGGTATGCTGGGGCAGAAACTGAGTCTGTGCTCTCAGGTCTGGTTAAGCCATTCTGATCTTGGAAATGTTAAAGTATAGTTTACCTAGGAGCCCAGGAGCAGGCCCATGAACACTGAAGGTTGATTTCCTTTATTAAATATTCAAACCTATGGAGCCAACCAGACACCCCTGACAATTTAGCATTTAGAAATTACGTTAAATGGATGGGACTGGAAAAGATTATGCTGAGTGAAATAAGTCAAGCAGAGAGAGTCAATTATCATATGGTTTCACTTACTTGTGGAGCATAACAAATATCATGGAGGACATGGGGAGTTGGAGAGGAGAAGGGATTTGGGGGAAATTGGAAGGGGAGGTGAACCATGAGAGACTATGGACTCTGAAAAATAATCTGAGGGGAATGAAGTGGTGGGGGGGTGGGAGGTTGGGGTACCAGGTGGTGGGTATTATAGAGGGCACAGATTGCATGGAGCATTGGGTGTGGTGCAAAAATAATGAATACTGTTATGCTGAAAATAAATAAATTTAATTAATAAAAAAAAAAAGAAATTACGTTAAAAGATTCTTTACAGGGGTGCCTGGGTGGCTCAGTGGGTTAAAGCCTCTGCTTGATCCCAGGACCCTGCATCATGGTCTCTGCTCAGCAAGGGAGCCTGCTTCCTCCTCTTTCTGCCTGCTTCTCTGCCTACTTGTGATCTCCATCTGTCAAATAAATAAATAAAATCTTTAAAAACAAACAAAAAACAAAACAAAACAAAACAAAAGATTCTTTACAAAAAATAATTTGATTTAAAAGCTACTTAAATATCGATGTTAAAGAAAAACATTAATATTCAGAAAATTTAAAAAGGAAGCAGCTGATTTCAATGACTGCATATAGAGAAGAAATGTTTAAGAGGGCTTCAACTTCACAGTAACTTCTCAGTAACCAACTTTTCTGCCAATAAACAACACATTTTATGAGGTTATAGTTTTTTTTTTTATTCATTTTATTTATTTATTTATTTTTTTTTTTAAATTTTTTATTTTTTATAAACATATATTTTTATCCCCAGGGGTACAGGTCTGTGAATCACCAGGTTTACACACTTCACAGCACTCACCAAAGCACATACCCTCCCCAATGTCCATAATCCCACCCCCTTCTCCCAAACCCCTTCCCCCCGGCAACCCTCAGTTTGTTTTGTGAGATTAAGAGTCACTTATGGTTTGTCTCCCTCCCAATCCCATCTTGTTTCATTTATTCTTCTTCTACCCACTTAAGCCTCCATGTTTTTGATTTAATATATCCACATGATGTTTACCTGAGAATGCATCCCGGTGCATTAAGAGAGATTAATCACATAAGCAAATCCTTCTAACCAAGCCTTAATAGCAAATACTCCTGCAGATGGATAATGTCAACAATAATCCAGTGGTTCTCAGCCAGGATTGTGAATTTGAATTACCTGAAGCAACTTAGTGTAAAAAACACATTTCTGGGATTCATTCCTAGAACGCTAATTCAGCAAAGCAATGATAGATTCATGTTCTTTGCATTCAAAAAGCATCACAGGTGATTTTAATGTAGGCAGTCTTCAAGTTACACTTTGGAAAACACTATATTCTGAATTTTATTTACTTTATGTCAAAATAAGGTGAAGGTGAACTTCATAAACACTACCTCAAAATTCAAAAAAGTTCCTCTATTTAAAACCTGTGGTGCAAGGGGAGCCTGGGTGGCTAAGCCAGTACCCCTTGCTGAGCTCTATGCAGAGCGTGAAACGTATTTTAAACGTACTAAAAAAAAGGAAAAAAAAATGGTGGAATTTAAGAAACAAAACAAGAGAGCAAACGGAGAAAAAAGAGAGAGAGGGATAAACCAAGAAACACTATTTAAGTGTAGAGAACAAACAGCTAGCAGAGACAAGGTGGTTGATGGGGATTAAGGAGGGCACTTGTGATGAGCACCAGGTGTTGAAGGGAAGCACTGAATCACTATATTGTACACCTGAAAATATTACACTGTAAACTAACTGGAATTCTCTTAAGATTTTATTTATTTGCTTTATTGCAAAAACATGTTACAGATTTTGGGAGCCAATGGTAGATCTAATTCTAGTTCTGTCACATACTAGAAATGTTAACTTGGGCTAGTGAATTCAACTTTCTGAGCCTTTGCCTCAGCAGTAGAACAGATCAAAATCAGGAGATATGACCTCACACTTTTTAGAATGGCTATTATAAAAAAAATAATGAGTGTTTGGGAGAGCGTGGAAAAACACAATACTTGAACGCTATTGATGGGAATTTTAATTAGTACAGCTATTAAGAAAATAGTATAGACATTCTTCAAAAAGTTAAAAGTAAAACTACGACATGATCCAACAATCCCACTTCTGGAAAACACCCAAAGAAAACAAAATGAAATGAAATCAAGTTTGAACATATACTTGTGCTCTTATAATCATTATTGTAGTATTATTCATAATAGATAAAATATGGATATTAATTTTATTTATTTATCTATTTAAATTTTTAATTTCTTATCAGTGTAACAGTATTGTTTTTGTACCGCACCCAGTCCTCCATGCAATCCGAGCCTTCTCTAATACCCACCACCTGGTTCCCCCAACCTTCCCCCACCCCACTGCCACTTCAAAACCCTCAGATTGTTTTTCAGAGTTCATAGTCTCTCATGGTTCATCCCCCCCCTCCAATTTCCCTCAACTCCCTTCTTCTCTCCTTCTCCCCTTGTCCTCCATGCTATTTGTTATGCTCCACAAGTAAGTGAAACTATATGATAATTGACTTTCTCTGCTTGACTGATTTCACTCAGCATAATCTCTTCCAGTCCCATTCATGTTGCTACAAAAGTTGGGTATTCATCCTTTCTGATGGAGGCATAATACTCCATAGTGTATATGGACCACATCTTCCTTATCCATTCATTCGTTGAAGGGCATCTTGGTTCTTTCCACAGTTTGGCGACCAAAATCTGCAACATGTTTTTGCAATAAAGCAAAATAAACTTCTTTTCTATATTGATCAAAACTCAGAGTATATACCAATAAATCAGATATCGCTCAAAATATGTGTCTACCTACTTTCTTATTTATCCATCAATGTTTGATTCACCTTTGTTGTATTTCATGCAGATATACATAGAAGCACAAGATATATGCACATACAAATACTGTGCATTTTAGATCTCTGTGTACAATAAA
The DNA here is from genome assembly GCF_011764305.1 of Mustela putorius furo. Taxonomy (NCBI): domain Eukaryota; kingdom Metazoa; phylum Chordata; class Mammalia; order Carnivora; family Mustelidae; genus Mustela; species Mustela putorius. The sequence goes on from NW_025422045.1 coordinate 14,818,431, forward strand.
ATCCTTAGGATCACTTCTAAACAAATAAAAATACACATTGCTTATGTCCACAATAGCCAAACTATGGAAAGAACCTAGATGTCCATCAACAGATGAATGGATCAAGAAGATGGGGTATATATACACAATGGAATACTATGCAGCCATCAAAAGAAATGAAATCTTGCCATTTGCAACAACATGGATGGAACTAGAGCGTATCATGCTTAGCAAAATAAGTCAAGCAGAGAAAGACAACTATCATATGATCTCCCTGATATGAGGAAGTGGTGATGCAACATGGGGGCTTAAGTGGGTAGGAGAAGAATAAATAAAACAAGTTGGTATTGGGAGGGAGACGAACCATAAGTGACTCTTAATCTCACAAAACAAACTGAGGGTTGCTGGGGGGAGGGGGTTTGGGAGAAGGGGGTGGGATTATGGACATTGGGGAGGGTATGTGCTTTGGTGAGTGCTGTGAAGTGTGTAAACCTGGTGATTCACAGACCTGTACCCCTGGGGATAAAAATATATGTTTATAAAAAATAAAAAATTATATAAAAAAAGAAAAAAATAAATAAATAAAAAATTAATTAAAAAATACACATTGCTTAAATATTTTAAAAGAGCATAATTCCTAAGTCACTAAGCATTCTGAACTCTGTACTGTTTGTTCTTTTTAATAGAAACTATTGTGGAAACATTAGAAGGCATGAAAAATTTCATGTATATGTATGACATTGCAGAGATACTGTAGGGAACTGTGCTTGGCTGGACTCCAGAAGGTTCTCCTCTCAGTAATCGGATTCATTCTAGGAATATCATTTGACAATGCTATAAAATCCAGATAATGGATAGCATTGCAAAATAATTATTATCTATGAACATAACAATACAATTATGAAGGAACTTTTCCAAGAACTAAGGTAGACTTTGTGGAGTGAATAGTTTCAAGGTAGTTCCAGGAAATAACATCTGATAGGCCTTTTATAAAATTCTTCCCCTAGAGATGAGTAAAGGAAGTCCATTTGGTAAAGTTCACCCAAAAATATGAGTGTGTTCTTGAAAAGAAAGGAAGGAATCCAAATTTATTTGAGAACAGGTGGCGATTTTTTTTAACATTCAGATGCTTTAAAAGTTTAGTCTGAGATTCCTTAAAAAATTTTCAGCAAAACAATGGAAAGTTTCTAAATGCACATTCTTCTTGCCTCTGTGCAATAATCAGACAAAATCTAATGTGATCAGACTCATTCAGTTATCTGAAAGAACTTTCTTAGAAATTCATTAGCTTCAAAATAAAGTCTACATTGTCTGTTACCTAGAGGACATATTTCTACATTTGCCACTGGATCACCATAGAGTTTTAAGCAATTTATTTTTCATCACATGGAATCCACTTTTCATCTTTAAAATAATGATTTTAGGGGCGCCTGGGTGGCTCAGTGGGTGAAAGCCTCTGCCTTTGGCTCAGGTCATGATCCCAGAGTCCTGGGATCGAGCCCCGCGTTGGGCTCTCTGCTCCGCAGGAAGCCTGCTTCCTTCCCTCTCTCTGTCTGCCTGCCTCTCTGCCTACTTGTGATTCCTCTCTCTCTGTCAAATAAATCAAATCTTAAAAAAAAAAAAAATGATCTTATATTTGAAAAATCTCTTTATTCTGTAAATATGTGAATCACTACAGTGAAATGTTTTTCATATGTTATTTGTGATTGAATAGGGACATGGGAGACATGGGAAAAGCAATATCTGCAATATTAATGTTCCTTATTAAATGTTATTAAAATAAATATGTTAATATGCAAATGTAAAAAAATATATTTTATTTATTTGAGGGGGTGAGAAAAGAGAGAGAGAAAGAGAAAATCACACAAGTAGGGGGACAGGCAGAGGGAGAAGGAGCAGCAGTCCCCGCTGAGCTGGGGCTCCATCCAAGGACCCTGGGATCATGCTGAAGGCAGATGATTAAGCCACTGAGCCATCCAGGTGCCCTAAGTAACCAGAATTTAAATAAAAACTTAAAAAAAATACAATCTATAGTTCCCTGTGCACTGAACAAGGACAAAGTCCCCACAAAAGCCCATAGTTTGGGGAAAACTGATGACTCTGCCCACTCAAGTTTCACTAACAATTCAAGCAGGGATCTCCTCCCCTCTAGACACTAAAATCCAGGGATTTCTGCATCTAAAGTGAGGGTGCAAGAGTCCACACTATCTTCATGGATCTGGTCAAAGCAAGATGAAGAGCAGAGCAGAGATTGCAGATAAGAGCCACTTGATTTAAATTAAAAAAAAAAAAAAAGCCACTGGATAGATCTACAAAGTCATGAACACTTGTGGGATCTATTACCTATCAGTATTTACTAGAGGACTGGTTCTGTGCTAAGCATCCTACGTGTGTGTAGTAATAAGACAAAACACAAAATCCTTAGAAATCAGAGAAAAATTGAGTTAATAAGGGAAGTGTTTCCTAACCATGAGGACTGGATTAAATTTCCCTCTCCTGTACTCAAATATCATGTTTATCACTATCATAGACTTCACATGACAGCATATTTTGTGACCGTTTCCTTCTCTTTTTTTCCACTACACTTGAAAATGTGTGATCTAATTTGAAATATAGTAGGCCCCTGAAATTAACTGAACAAATGCATAGTTATTAGACGTATCTTGATAAAAAATGGCTATCTCTATAATCTACAAAGTCAATAATCAATACACCAATAAAAACCAAGGAAATTAATCCTAAGGCAGAAAGATTTCCTTTTAACTTCTCTCTATACTTTTTTTTTTTTTCCCCATGTTACCACATAATGGAAGCACTGCAGAATCTGAAATGGCTATGATGGGATTCTCCTCTCTAAAGAATGCAGTCTCAATTGAAATGGAAGACACTAAAAACTAGCCCCTTCTCTGAGTCTTGTTCTCAGGAATTCTCTGGAAGCCCTCCATTTTGGCATTTTAATTAGGATGACCTGTAAAACAGCCTTCATCACCCCCTCCCTGAAACAACCACAATGTCTTTTCCCAGTCAGTTTTGGGACCAGACTGACCACAACTGCTGACTGACCCACACAACTCTGAAATCACTGCCCCATCCCCGACTGATGGTTGCCCAAGGTCGGTACAAATTTCCTGAATCCAAAGTTCTCATTCCCTATTTGCATATGCTGTCACATCACCACAATACAGGCCCCAAGTACAGGGCCCGAGGAAGGAGAGCCATACCAGAAGCCTATCCGGAGAACACTCAAGATGGGCCATTATGTGGGGCCCATCAAGAAGGAGCCTTGCAGGAACATCACACAAAGAGGGGCACCGCAGGAGGACAACACCTGGGCATGATCTTCCACAAGGCGACCCGGCCAGAATGAAGACGCGATCCGGATCTTCAACACGACCCGGCGCCGCCTCCACCCGGGCCTGCTGACGGCTCACCTACCTGATGGAGATCCAGCGTCCCCCACAAGTGGCCGGTGACATCTTCGGAGTCCGCAACAGGAAGCAGGCCATGCCTTGCAGGAGCCTCCGCTGGCAAGCACACCCACGTTTGTCAGGAAGGCCTCCCGGCCCTTCAGGGAGCTAGTAAGGCACACCTGAGGTCTCACACAGGCAGCCAGGCCTGGCCGACCCTGCCCCGAGGCCTTCTGGACAACACCAGCCACCTCAGCCCGGTGGAGCAGGAGACACGCAAGCACCGAGGCCCAAAGGAAGGCACGCCAGCGCCGCACCACCTCCGGAGCGCTTTATTGGCGGCCGTCCCGGCAGCCCCCGCGGCCCTGGCTCCGGACTCCCTGCTGCGCCCGCACCTGGCTAACCACAGGCTCCAGCACAGCCTGGAGCCCTTGCGTGTTCTTGCGGTGCAGACTGGGTGATGCTCTGGCAGACAGGTTTCTAGGACCCACTGCCTGCCTTAGCGCAACATTGACACTTGCTGTTTCTTCTGATGTTTATTTCAAGATTTCAGAGGCAACAGAAATGCCCTCCGAGCTGGGCCTTACTGGGCAGGAGGGAGGGGGTGGGGGTTGGGATAACGAACACTTCTTTTCCCGTTTGTTCAGAGGGAAACTCAAATGCTCCGCAAAATTTTTAAATAAAGGCATTAAGAGAAAAACATGAAACAGACTCCCATAGACATGATGTTCATTTATAACGGGATTTAACCTCTCAAGACACAATATGTTTTCTTCCTTTTTATTTCAATGTATTCTAGCATGTTTATAAATAAAACTTTTCACTTTCAGATTTTAACCCTGCTTTTGCTCTCTTCAACAATAATAAGAATAAAGTATCATCGTCCTAAAAACTCTGTTGGTATCCAGTCTTTTTTTTTTTTTTTTTAATTTTATTTATTTATTTGAGAGATAGAGCATGAGAGGAAAGAAGGTCGAATGGAGAAGCAGACACTCCACAGAGCTAGGAGCCTAATGTCAGATTTGATCCTGGGATTCCGGGATCATGACCTGAGCCAAAGGCAGTGGCTTAACCAACTGAGCCACCAAGGCGCCTTCCACTCTTTGTTTTAATTGAAGTATGATTGACATACAATATTTTATTTAAATATGTATTAGATTGATTCAATATTTTTGAACTTTATCAAATGATCCCCTAGGAAGTCTAGTTATTATCAGCTTACATATCATTACTATATTCTTGACTATATTCCCTATCCTGTACATCACATCCCTGAGACTTACTTATTTTATAACTGATATTTTGTGTCTCTTAATACCCTTCACCTACTTTGCCCATCTCCACCCTCCTCACATCAGACAACCACCAGTTTTTTCTCTGTATCTGTAAGACTTTTTCTCTTCAGTTTTTTTCTTTTGTTTTTTTAGACTTTACATATAAGTAAAATCATACAGTATTTGTCTTTCTCTGTCTGACTTATTTCACTTACCATAATACCCTCTGGGTCCAGTCATTTTGTCTAAAGAGTAACAGTTCATTCTTTTTAAATGGCTGAATAATATCTATATCTATATCTAGCTAGAAAAGTTGGAAAGAACTCAAATACATGGAGGCTAAAAAGCATCCTACTAAAGAATGAATGAGTCAACCAGGAAATTAGAGAAGAATTTAAAAAATTCATGGAAACAAATGAAAATGAAACCACAGCTATCCAAAATCTTTGGGATTCAGTAAAGACATACACACACACACACACACCATTTCTTTATCCATTCATTTCCCCTTGGACACAGGTTACTTCCATATATTGGCTATTGTAAATAATGCAGTAGTGAAAATAGAGTGGAGCTTTTAAGCTCTTTAGTTGTTCACAAAGAGAGGTATAATTCGTCATAAAATTTGACAAGTCCAAAGTCTGTAAAATCAAAACACAGTAGTATTGCAATAGCAAGCAAGAGGACTCTTGAGAAATTTATCCCAAGGCAGTTTTAAATCTGTATTCTTTTAGTGTTTATGAAAATGTGTGAGATTACAGTCATATAAGAAGCCATAAGAACACAGGAGCATACCTCTTATTGAAAACATTGTCCAAAATTATTGGAAGTTTCATTCGGTTACTCAAGTAACCCAAACATTGCTCAATTATCTCCTCTTGTTTTACGTTTCAGAATCAACATACAAGAAAACGGATTAAATTCTTTGATGAGTAGTTTAGTTAATACAAAAGTTAACTCTTGTTTATGATTGTCCTTTTAGGATACAAAGAAATTTAAAAACTTAGAATAAGATTTGACTCTGTTGTAATCAAACACATTTCTTAATAGGTCCACAAGGGACAGAATCAATTCAGTAAGATACAGAGTAAATGTGGTGTTTTTTAAAGTCTGTGGGTAAAACCTGATTAATTTCCTAATCCATATTAAGTAGCAACCAATAGCTTAATTTATACCATGAAATATTGATCCATAAAATACATATTTTTCTCATGTGGAAAATAACTTCTATAATTGAATTTCACTGGCATACATTAATTTTTTCAATAAAAAGATCAAGCATAATACCTAGTCTCAAGAAAAATGTGTTTTTTAAATCAATAGGATTTCATGTCTTTTTCCTCCTCACAGACTTTGAAAACCAGAGAAAGATTCATAGGGCATTTTATTCTCAGACTAGCTTCCTTCTGCTGAGTATCTCATGTCTTGAATGCCCATGAAGTGATGGCTCTTCCTATACTGACCTATGATTAGGAAATTAAAATGCATTTTGTATACATACTTTAGGCAAAATAAACTAGTAAGAGAAATTCAGTTTAACAAAGAGAGAAAGAAAATTGCCAAGACCATTCCAAAGTGAATGTTTGGATTGAATGTGTATGAACATGTATGTCTGTTTACATTAAGTTATATATATTATATAGTAACTACTATACCATTATACTAATATGATATTACAATGTCATTATATTATATAGATAAATTACACATAAAATATGATAAAATTATAATAATTATAATGTAATATAAATCTTACATTATAAGGTAGCAATACTATAATTATATGATAAAATTTTATTTAAAGTATAAATTTATGTAGAATAAAACTATATACATGATTTTTGTTGTAATCCACAACTATTTCTCTGTAATATAACACAATACAAATTATATCAATAAAACATCAGAATGAAATCTTTACACAGAATCCTATTAAAGAAAGGATATCCCCTGAATGAGTAAGAACACGTAGGTCCAAGGAAAGCTGGAATTCAGTGAGAAGTCATGTGTTGGTTACCCAGTTTCTTCATAGTGGTTTTCATCTTTTTATTTCTCATTGTGTAGATAAGGGGTGTGGTTCAAGAGTGAAGTAAAAGTGGGACGCCTGGGTGGCTCAGTTGGTTAAGCAGCTGCCTTCGGCTCAGCGTCCTGGGATCGAGTCCCACATCGGGCGGGCTCCTTGCTCCGCAGGGAGCCTACTTCTCCCTCTGCCTCTGCCTTCCACTCTGTCTGCCTGTGCTCACTCTCACTCTCTCTCTCTGACAAATAAATAAATAAAAATCTTTATTTAAAAAAAAAGAGTGAAGTAAAAGTGGTATAAAACACAGACAGGAGCTTGTCCACAGAGAACTGACTGAAAGGCCACATGTAAATGAAAATGCAGAGCCCAAAGAAGAGTGTGACTACCATGATTGTGCAAAACAAGTAGAGAGTGCTTTGTATACACCACCAGCAGCACGCTGTTAGACAGTGATGAGGATAACAGTGTAAGAGACCAAGAGGAACACAAAACAGTTCATGGACAGCAACCCACTGTCTGATATCATATGTATACCTAAGATATAGCTGTCTATGCAGGGAAGCTTGATCACGAGAGGAAGGTCACGGAAGAAGCTGTCCACTTCTTTGGGGCCATGGTAAGGTAAATTCACAGTAAAGGCTACTTGACTGATGGAGTGCACAAATCCAATGACCCATGAAACCAACACCAGCCCCATGCAAGTCTGCTGGCTCATCATGGTCATGTAATGCAAAGGTTTGCATATCTGTCATAGGCCATGGAAATCAGAAGTACTATGTCAGGCCCACTGACAAAGTGCAAGAAGAATTGAGCCATACATCCTCCAAAGGAAATGAGCTTTTGATCACTAAGAAAGTCCCTGATCATGTTTGGGGTGGCATATGAGGCTAGCCGTATATCTAAGAAAGATAGATTTTCCAGCAGGAAGTGTATAGGAGAGGAATGCAAGTGGGAGTCAGAAATTACAGTGACCACAATGATGAGGTTACCCAGCACAGTGACCACATAGATCCCAGAGAAAAATATAAAGAAAAAATTCTGGAGGTATTGTGAAGTGCAGAGTCCATAAAACACAAATACTGACACAAGGAATAATTCTGCAGCTCCATTATCTCAAGTTTCAGATTGTGTCCTGAGTCTATATAAAGAAAAGAGGTGGACATGAAAGGGCCTGTCAACTGCCAGGCACATGAAAGTGATCACCTAAATTTCATCTGAATATAATTTTAATTTGTAAAGCATATATAAAATACAATACAAAAATGATTAAAGCCAAGCCCAGAAACAGTTTGCTTGTGTCCCATGTTAAGGCAGCTTAAAATCTTGCTTTTTAAAATTTTTTACTATCCACTTTATTAAGATAAAATGTACCTACCTACCAAAATTCACTGATTTTGTTTTTCATTTAAAACAAAAGAAGTTTATTATCTTAAGTCCTGATTGTCAGAAGCCCAAAATAGTCTCATCAACTACCAAGGTGTCAGTAGGCCTGATTTTTATTTATTTATTTATTTATTTTTCCCATAAAAATTTCAGGAAAGAATATGTTTTCTTGTCTTTTTCAGCTTCTAAAAGCCACCTTCATATCGTGGCCTCTTTACTACATCTCTAAAGCCAGCAATATCATATATTTCTGGCCTTTTATTTTTTTCATAGCTGAAATTTTATTATAATTTTTTTATTTTTTATAAACATATATTTTTATCCCCAGAGGTACAGGTCTGTGAATCACCAGGTTTACACACTTCACAGCACTCACCAAAGCACATACCCTCCCCAATGTCCACAATCTCACCCCCGTCTCCCAAACCCCCTCTCCCCAGCAACCCTCAGTTTGTTTTGTGAGATTAAGAGTCACTTATGGTTTGTCTCCCTCCCAATTCCATCTTGTTTCATTGATTCTTCTTCTACCCACTTAAGCCCCCATGTTGCATCACCAATTCCTCATATCAGGGAGATCATATGATAGTTGTCTTTCTCTGCTTGACTTATTTTGCTAAGCATGATACGCTCTAGTTCCATCCATGTTGTTGCAAATGGCAAGATTTCATTTCTTTTGATGGCTGCATAGTATTCCATTGTGTATATATACCCCATCTTCTTGATCCATTCATCTGTTGATGGACATCATCTGTTGATGGTTCTTTTTTTTTTTTTTTTAAATAGGATGTTAAGAATAGGTTTCATTGAGAAGGTGACTTTTGACCAAAGACTTAAAGGTTCTTGATGGTTCTTTCCGTAGTTTGGTTATTGTGGACATTGCTGCTATAAACATTCGGGTGCACGTGCCCCTTTGGATCACTACCTTTGTATCTTTAGGGTAAATACCCAGTAGTGCAATTGCTGGGTCATAGGGCAGTTCTATTTTCAACATTTTGAGGAACCTCCATGCTGTTTTCCAGAGTGGCTGCACCAGCTTGCATTCCCACCAACAGTGGAGGAGGGTTCCCCTTTCTCCACATCCTCGCCAGCATGTGTCATTTCCTGACTTGTTGATTTTAGCCATTCTGACTGGTGCGAGGTGATATCTCATTGTGGTTTTGATTTGTATTTCCCTGATGCCGAGTGATATGGAGCACTTTTTCATGTGTCTGTTGGCCATCTGGATGTCTTCTTTGCAGAAATGTCTGTTCATGTCCTCTGCCCATTTCTTGATTGGATTATTTGTTCTTTGGGTGTTGGGTTTGCTAAGTTCTTTATAGATTTTGGACACTAGTCCTTTATCTGATATGTTGTTTGCAAATATCTTCTCCCATTCTGTCAGCTGTCTTTTGGTTTTGTTCACTGTTTCCTTTGCTGTGCAAAAGCTTTTGATCTTGATGAAATCCCAATAGTTCATTTTTGCCCTTGCTTCCCTTGCCTTTGGCGATGTTCCTAGGAAGATGTTGCGGCTGAGGTCGAAGAGGTTGCTGCCTGTGTTCTCCTCAAGGATTTTGATGGATTCCTTTCTCACATTGAGGGTCCTCCATCCATTTGGAGTCTATTTTTGTGTGTGGTGTAAGGAAATGGTCCAATTTCATTTTTCTGCATGTGGCTGTCCAATTTTCCCAACACCATTTATTGAAGAGGCTGTCTTTTTTCCATTGGACATTCTTTCCTGCTTTGTCGAAGATTAGTTGACCATCCCGTTCTTCACTTTGAATTCAGTTTTTCTTTCTGTTCCTCAGATTGGAGAAACTCAATCAACTTTCCCCAAGTTCACTAGTATTTCTTCTGACAACCAAAACTGCAGTCGAGCCCCCCTAAAGAATGTTTCATTTCTGTTATTGTACTTCTTTTTTCATAATTTATGCTTTTTATTTTTTCCATCTCTTTATTGATGATACTCCCTATTATTCTTCTGCTTCAATAGCCTTCACACATACAATGTAGGTATGATTTTGGGCTACAATCAAGCCTATCTTCTTATTGCTGATCTTATTTTCCAAAGATGCTTAAAATCAAAATCTTCCATTGTACTGCACTGTGACTATGTCTCCCCCTGTCAGGATTTACAGTACAGATGCCAGACAAATGAGTGAAGAAGCCATCCTGTAAAAGAGTTTTCCAACTCCAAGGTGAGCTCAACTCTAAAATAAGCTGTTCCGTTGTGGCTCAGACATGAACTGCTCAGCTGAGTCCTTCCCCAATCACAGACCGAAACTTGAAGGAGAATGAAATGTCTACAGAACCAGGACATTTTGGGAAACTGTCTGACCCACACACATCAACCTGGAACACACACCTCCAGTCCTTCTTCTAGAGTCCCATGTGGTTATCTCAAATAGGCTTCCATGTATTTAAAGTTTCCACGTTTCCTTCTACTCTTCTCTTTGTATATTAACTATCCCAGAGAAACATTCTTAATATGACTCTTTGACAACTTTTACTGTTTTTCCTATCATGAACTTCCTTCTCAAAAATCTTTAGGATCGATGTCCTTGCCTTCAACTCTCTATCCCAGCTTATATAAAAAATAGTATTCTTATGCCAAATCTGCCACTGCTTTCAGTCCTGAAGTACACCAACACTTATTCATGCGGTTGCTACTGCTGCTTTCCATAAACTCACTTTTGCTAACTCAACTGTTCCATGAGGGTTCCTAGTTGTCCATGTGGGTGCATACTTTGGTGATCTGATCTCTGTGGGTTACCTTCTCATATTCTTGCTCACACCAGAAATGGGATCCCACATTCCTTTATTTATTAAAAAGATAAAAATAAAAACTAACGACATCCGTTAAATTGTAGTATCAGTTTGCATGTCTTTATCTAGAAATGCCTAAATAATTATACTTGAAAAATCAGGGAGCACCTTATCCATTGCACCTCATTACTGAGCATGATAACTAGTATAACCCAGGAGCTCATTAAATGTTACTTGAAATGACAATTATTATGATGGAATCTCTGCTACTGGCACTAAGAGAAGATAATGCTAAAATTACTATTAAGAAAGGAATTCTATATATGTGCAGAAGAAATAACTTTCATAATAATGCCTGTATGAATAATATGTTAAGTTGTACAGGTAGCAAAAAAAAAATAAAGAAGGTTGAGACATCTGATATCATTATATAAATTGGGAATCTGCATTTCTATTGGGAATCTTGCAACTATATTAGCTAGCAAAGTACAATTTTTGCTCTAACACCTCTATTCTATTTCCTTTTTTCTTTGTCATTCTAATCTCATGCCGCTATTGTACTCTGAAATGTACTGATCATTTCACTGTCACACCATTTGAAAATGAAGACATAATGGATCCCTTTTAATTCTTTTAGATATTCATCTAATGATTTACTAACTCATTAATGGATTAAGATGTATCTGCCCTGAGACTGTGCAATGATCTGTTGAGAATAAGACAAATGAGACACCACTGCAAGCCTCAAGAAGTACTTTGCTAGTAGAATTGACAAAAAAAAAAAATTAATGCAATAAAAACTTGAAATAGGAATGACAGTAACACATAGCAGGGTCAACGGGTAAATAATCCAGAGGACTCAGGTTTAAGCAAAAACATCACTGAGGACATATAACACCTCAGAACTATTTTTTACTACTTTGTATGAAATTTAACATTAACTATAGAGTATGTTAGTGTTAGATTGGTGGGGAATTGAGAGGGTTAAAATTTTTATTCAGAGGAACTTTCGTTGTGTGACTGATAACACATCACTCAATAATAGAGAACACATCAATCAATTAAATAATAGTATTTAATTAATTTTCTCTCATTAACACTATATGGTTCCAGTACTTCCTTTATGGATTTGCATTCATTTGTCACATAATGAGAACATTTATTTTATTTATTCATTTATTCAACATTTAATTCCTACTATGTGAAAAATTTTTCTAGGCATTATGATTGAGTGGTGTTTTAGTTTTGGATGATTTCAAACAGTCTCAAGACAGGTTATTTTTGCTCTATCATATTGCATATCTGTGCCAAGTTTCCCTGAAAGTTCATATTCAAGAGAGTAAAGCAAAAGTTTTTACTAATTAAAATGAACCTCAAAACCCAAGGGAAAATAGCAAGTGGGCTGCCTTAATGATCTCTGTGATCTTTGAAAATTGCTTAACCTCTCTGTGTCTCATCTTCAGTGTGCCAGATGCTTAGTCTAGGGTTTGGGGACACAGGCAAGGTCCCCACCCTGACCATGATCACTGAGGTAGCTGCTTGAGGGGATTTTCTGTCAGAGTAGAGAGCACAGAGGGGCTGAAAGGATGGCCCTGGGAGACAGAGCTCTTAGAGAAGGAAATAGCTCACTGCAGCTGCTGGGGTGCATGGCCAGAGAGGCATCCTCCCCCAAATTAGTGGAGACAGGTAACAGTGCAGGCATCTAGCCTAGTCTTCCCCTCTGTTTTGGGCCTCTTCCACATGCAACCACTGGCCTCTACCCTCTAGGCATAGCCAGAAGCCTTTCCAGGAAGGGCTGCTCCAGAAGGCTATCCCCTCAAGATCCCCAAAGAGACAATTTACACTCTCTGCAGGGGCTGGCCAGTGACTGAAATGGCACTAGTACCTGAGTGAGGTCTGTGAGGCAGGAAACAATGGAGGTGTGTTGAGCCTCATAGACAGGTCAATCCACACTGGCCACACTTTGCACCATTGGCCCTCACAGGGACAGGTGCCACTTTCTAAGCACCCATGTGTGGGAGAGACAAATGGCTTGGCATTTGTGTATGTATGTATTTAATTTCACTTAATAATGCCAAATTCCTCTGCAACCTGGATTACTCTCTCACTAATACAGCACAAGGAGCCCTATATTGCCACGTTCTTCTCACCAATTTGCATCATCAAAAAATTCTAATTTTCTATTAATTTCATGGTGTAAATGTGTATTGTACATTTAATTTTTTCTCATAGGAGAAGTTAGTTCTGTGTTTGTATTAGTTTTCTAGGACTACCATAATAAATTACCACAGGCATTATGGTTAAAATGACAAATTTATTCTTTCACATTTCTGTAGGCAGAAGTGTAAAATCAACACTAATGCAATATGATCTCATCAAGATCCTTACCCTAATTACATCTGCCAATACCCTATTTCCAAGGTCACATTCTTAATTTTCAGGTAGACATGAGTTTGAAAGGACAGTATTCTATATACGCAAAGTGAGGACAGATACTTGGTTCCTGGACTATTGAGAAATCATAGCAGAGTTATCATTTTACTAATTGCATTGTTAACTTTATCCACATGGTTTTTTCCCTTAATTATGGCTTATGCACCTCTTAATCTCATGCATGATTAGCCATTAGCTTTGTCTTTTTTATCTCTCTTCTCTATTTACTCACTGATTATAGAAACATAATGAGGACTAGTCAGTAACATTTGTCTTGACATATCTGATCATGCCAGATCTCGAATAGTGCCTCATTGTTCAGAAGAATGCTTACCTCCATATTGCTTCAAGCACCCTCTCTTCACCACCTGCTCATCCCTTACAAGTTTTCAAGAAACCCATTACCCTCCTTTCATGTATATAAGCTGTCTCTAGGCTCAGCTGGGCATGTTGGATTTGGAAATCCCCTCCCTTCTCAATGGACTGCCCTTCTGATAATAAAGCTGTCTTTCCTTCAAAATTGAGATGGCAGACATTGCCTGACTATGTCTTAGGTGCACAGACAAGTTTGAGTTCCTGAACAAATTTGGTGAGCCAGCCAGGAGGTTTGTGCCTCAGGGAGGCAAGTCTTGGCCACAAGGGTGACTTCATGGGAATTTTCCACAGGATCTTGGATCACCAGTGAATCCAAGAGAATTCCCTTGGCTTCCCTCCAGACCGGCACTGGCCTCTTCTCAAGACCAAGTTTTAAGTGAAGGAATGACACCTTCCATGAGCTCTGGGAGAACTTCTGTTGTTGAAGGGTGAGCTTTAGAGCACACAATCAGCAACTGTATCTCCTCTCTTAGGAATCTTTCCTAAGAAAACCTTTAAAGAAGGGCCCACACATATTACAAGATTAAACAGTCATAAAACCATCCTGAGTTTCTTTTGTTGATGGATCATTTGCTTAGGTTTTTTTCCTACGGCGCTCATATTGCTAGTCTTGTCTGTCTTGTTTGTCTGTCTTACCTGCATTATGGGAAACATCAGTTCAATCTAGAATGTAGCACTTTGGGCTGCATTACGCAGATCTGGCCTTGTTTTAGTTACACTTCTATGAACAAAAAGAAAAGAATGATATTCTTTTAGCTCAGCCACAATAAAACTGGAACAGTTTTTTGCAAAGTAGCAATACTTCCCCAGAAACAATTCAAAGTCCTCAACCTCTCTGGGAACAACTTACCAAAATCATGCTCCATGCCTAAGACTGAAAAAAGAAAAGGGAAGAGAAAAGAAGCCTTTTAAAATCATAAACAGCTAGAAAAACACCCTTCTCAAAATCTAGCCCAAAGGGCACCTGGGTAGCTCAGTCAGTTAAGGATCTGACTCTCGTATCAGGTCAGGTCTTGATTTCTGGGATGTGATTTCAATCTCTGCAATTGGGGTCCATGCCCAGTATGGAACCTACTTAAAAAAAAAATCTAGCTCACGATTTCCATAAGGTTATTGGTCAAGGAAAAATACAAATCTTTACTGTACAGTCTTTTGTTTGTGTCTGGTAATATGGCATTATCGACCTCTGGATGGTATTACTAATGTTAGTGATGAAAGAGCCCTATTTAGTTCAAGACAAGCACTTACAAGAATGGGGCATCCTACCATGCAAAGATAGAAACTAATTCAAATGCTTCTCTGGTTCATATAATCTGGAATAATCTCTGTTAAATTAAAGCTTGAGTTTGTTGGTTTAATGAAAATGGACATGTCTTTTGGAGTTATAGCTTTTATGAGTCTTATTTGAAACATTACTCTTTCTCTACTGTTTGCTCTTCCAGATTTAAGACAACTCTATCCTAAGAGATCTATGATTTACAGAGATTTGATAAAATATGCCTTTGTGAACAAATTCACTTTTTCTCCCTACCTGAACCCTCCAGAAATCAGAAACTCAGAGTTGGTATTCCTTCTTTTCTGACAATTATAGTTATTTCCATAAGTTCAAGAACATCTGTTCTTATAACAAAACATCATTGGAAACATTGGTTATTTTATGAAGGCTTTGACTAGAATGCCATATTTGGGAGGGGGCATGCATAAACTCACATATGACCAGACAGCTTTAATGAACTAAGGTTGACTTTATAGTGCCAGGGAGCCCCTTAGAAATATAAGCCTGGTGTCTTGCTTATGGAGTTCTCAGGAGCCTTACTGGGAGAGTAGAGAATGTTTCATGCTGGTAAGTGCAGGAACCTCAGGATATCTGGGGGAATTGAGAAGAGAGGAAATAATCCAGAGCTACAGGTACTGCAGACAAATCAAATGGCATGTATTTGACTTGGCTTTGGGTCTCAAAAGACTATTAAAATTTCAATCTGATATTCCTTATGAATAGATCTAGCAAGGCAGGTTTAAAAGAGCCTGTGTGGCTGATCACGATTCTTGTTGGGCTTATGTAAATAGTTAAGCCAAGTTTGTTAAAACTGGATTTATTTTGCAAACATACTAGTCTCAATCTGACTACCTTCAATAAAAATGAGGGTAAATTTAGATAGAAAAAAATATATTTCAATAGCACACATTTCTGAATGTTAAATTCTAATTCTGATTGTCTTCACATGTTTGTTCTTCACCTAAACAACTGACTAGATCATAAATTCTTCTGGTTTGTTCAAGTATCTGTCTATGACTCTCCCAACAAAGGTTTCCTATTTTTTCCCCATTCTTTAAACTTGAACAAACCTGGGATTCATATACTAGCTCCAATCAATCCTGCCAGGCCAGAGGCATCAGAGTAACCTGACAAGGGGCCAACCTGTGACCCCAATCATAATATAAATTCAGAAGGATAAATAAATAAATAAATAAATAAATAAATAAATAAATAAATAAATGCAGAAGGACTTCCCAGACTCCAAAATTATCAAGAATCTATCCTGGTAGGAATAAAAACAGGAGTTTTTAAGATTCAACTAGTTAATCAGATATCTCAAAAAGACCCCTCATCTTTTCTTGAACAACTCTATCAGGCACACCATCAATATGCTGACATTGATCCTGATGCACCTGAAAACTTAAAAGTGATAAATATGACTTGTATTAGCAAAGTGTTCCAGATATTCAAAGGAAATTACATAAAATAGAGATAGCTTTAGTGATGGCTACTTGGGCATTGGTAGGGAATGTTTTTAAGGTTTCTAATAAATGGGACGAAGTCCAGAAAACAGAGAGAGAAAAAAAAAGAAATAAAAATAAGACACCATACTACTCTGCTTGCTTCTGTGACCTCAGGAAAATCTCCCCGAGAAACAGTAACATTCAAAAGCAAGGTCCAAGCCCTGTGCCCAGTTACTCCAGAATATTGTTGAGGGCAGTTTTCCCACTTCCACTCTCCGGGCTATTGCTCTTCACCCCTTATTAGCAGGAAGCAGCTAGAACAGTCATTATTTCTATTCCCTATGATTGAGGAATTATAAAATAAGAATGGGGATTTGAGGCAGGTGCCAGGTTCCTGGACCTGTTTTGAAAGCATAAGCAGAACTATAGTTGTATTAGTTGTATTATTAACTTGGCTCCATGTTCTGTTTTGTTCCCTACTTATTGTGGTTTATGCACCTCTTAACATCATGCACAATCAATCATCAGCTTTGCCATTTTTACTGTTACTCTCTGTTTACCCACTAATTGTAGAAACCCATGGAGGGCTGGACAGTAGTATTTGTCTTGACATATTTGATCATACCAGATCCTAATTTTGCCACATTGTCCAGAAGAATGCTTACCTCCAGACTGTGTCAAGGACACCACACACAGTTTTCAAGAAACATTACCTTCCTCTCATGTGTATAAGCTGTGCCTAGGACCAACAGAGGAAGGCAGCTTTGAGAATGATTCCCTGCCTTCTTCTTGGGCTAATGTCTCATGATAAAGCTTTCTGTGCTTCAAAACCAGTGTCTCAGAAATTGGCTTACAGTACATTGGGAGCAAGGTCAAATATAAGTTTGGTAAAGACTATACCTCTATTTAGACTTTCTACAGAGAGAAATATAAACCAGTTACTATTTGTATTTACCTTTTTTTCAATCAACACTATTTGTAAATTTCATCCTCTTTATTATATATAGTCATTTTTAAAACCCAAATTCCTTTGAGTGACTCTTAGAGTTGAAAGTTTCTATATCGCTTTTCTTTGACTCAAGTATATGAGAGCAATAAATTAGCCTTTGCATTATTTGTCTGTGGAGTCAGTTTCCCAGCCCTCAGTTATATTTTTAAAAAATTTATGGATTTGGAGAAGAGGTGATTACAAATGGTTTTCCAGAATTTGGTTAATACTGTTAGAGGCAGCACAGAATTATAAAGAGATGCATGGCTTCTAAAAACAGACTAGTTGGAATCTGTTCTTTCCCTTCTAGCTGTGGAACGTTAAGCAAGTTATCAAAGCCTTCTGCTTCCATTCCCTCATGCAGAGAATGGGGATAGAAGTAGCACCTCACTTTTAAGACTGAGAAACTCAAAGACTTCCCTAGACAGCCTAATTATTAACTTAATTAATTTCCCCAATACTATCTTTTAGATACAGATGGAAGAATGGCTTTTGGCCACTCTCTTTAGTAGCCTCAAACAAGTCCTACTTTCCTATCTGACCAATTATGATCAAAGTAAAATCATTTGGCAGCATATTCTTTTTTTTTTAATTTTTAATTTTTTATTTTTTATTTTTTATAAACATATAATTTTATCCCCAGGGGCAGCATATTCTAAGCAAAGGGTTCAGTCTTCCAAACTGAAATGATGAGAAGATATATTTTTAGTTCCTCCTGAAATTTGGAGGGATCATCCATTCTTTTAGGGATGTTAAAAACTTAGTTTTATAAATTTATGGCAGGCAATAGATTTAAAAATCATGAAAATGATTTTTAACATACAGACAGTTTATAGTTACTGGTCTGCTTTGCCTTTTTCAGAACACTCTAACTCCTAATGGTGACTTAATGAGTTGTGACGTCCACTGGAATTCTGGACTTAGCTGATGGCTATTTTTGGTAATGGTGAGATGGTAATCAGCTCCACTACCTCTTTGGAAGGTATAGGCTGCATACTGATTGCCTATTGGGGGACTGCAAAGACTCCAGACCATTCTTTTTTTTTTTTTTTTAAACAAATGGAGATTTTTATTGGTATAAATTTTTGCTAACATAAATTCTGTCATTTGAAAATAACAAAGAAACTTAAAAACATGTGACCTTTTACTTCCCCTTTTTAAAAAATTATTTTTATAAAAATATAATGTATTATTTGTTTCAGGAGTACAGGTCTGTGAATCATCAGGCTTACACATTTCACAGCACTCACCATAGCACATACCCTTCCCAATGTCCATAACCCCACCACCCTATCCCTAGCCCATCCAGCAACCCTCCGTTTGTTTTGTGAAATTAGGAATCTCCTATGGTTTGTCTTCCTCCCGATCCCATCTTGTTTTATTTTTTCCTTCCCTACCCACCCCCCACAACCCCCACCCTGCCTCTCAAATTCCTCATTCTTACAAAATCCTCCTTCCTATTCTGGGTTTTTGCTAAAGCTAAAAAGCGAAACCTAAGAGATTATGGGCACTAGGTGGCAGGCAAGCTTCCTATAAACTTCCAGTTTTTACTTAGTTTTAACACCAAAATTTAGATTCCTTTTCTTAGATTTCTTCTACAGCTAAAAAGGATTTACCTCTACTCTTTGGAAATGTTCAATATAGCTCCAATGAAATTAAAAAAATTTTCCATGTCAAATAAACTAAGTGTTATTCATAGTTATCATCCCAAATATGTGTCATTTTTATAAAAATATGTAAAATATTCATTATATTGTGTAAGTGTATTAAAGGTAGTAATTCTTACTGGAAAACAGATGTGTCAGCAATTTTATGAGATATATCTATTTTATTCTTTGGCAACCAGGAAAAAATTCGGAGACAGTATTAACTCCTAGACATGTGATAAGCTAAAATATGAAGTAAAATGTTGAAAAATTAGAGGAGAACATAGATTATCATAGTTGAAACATTATATGCTAAGCCCAAGAAAATCAGCGAAAAATTTC
Source organism: Mustela putorius furo (assembly GCF_011764305.1). Classification (NCBI taxonomy): domain Eukaryota; kingdom Metazoa; phylum Chordata; class Mammalia; order Carnivora; family Mustelidae; genus Mustela; species Mustela putorius. The sequence continues at coordinate 14,837,741 of NW_025422045.1, forward strand.
AATGACTTAGTGTTCAGGTCAGTGGCTAATTTCAAAGAAATATACATATAACTCTACTTTTCCTTTATTCCAGAAATAGCAACAAACAAATAAACAAACAAAAACCCAAATAAAATAAAACCACACACAACTAAAAAAATGAACTCAAAAACTTAAAAAAGAATTGTAAGTTTAAGGTAGTTTCTGTATATAATGAAGAAAGTTATAAAATGTTACTGGGGGACATAAAAGGTCTATATTAAGTTCAGAATATGAACCATGTTCTAGGATTAAAAAGACCAATACTGTTAATATTTCTCCATAAATCAATATATAAGATTAAATGAAATTATAATTACTTAGAATTCACATCATTTGATAAAATCATTCCAGCTAATATCAATAAATAACTGATCTGGTTTCAAGATAGTCTGAGGAAGAATAGCAATGAGGGCACTTATATAATAGATATTAAAATGTAAAATAGATTTTTAATAATGAAAACAACTTGCTATTGAATGAATCCCAAAGGCATCATGCTGACTGAAAAAACCATGCTCAAAAGGCTACTCACTATTTGATTCAACTTATATGACAGTTATTAAAAGGCAAATCAGGGACCAAAAAAAAAACAAAAACCAAAAAAACAAAAACCCAGATCCCTTTTATCAGAGCTGGAACATGAGACAGAAGAATGGACCACAAAGGGGCAGAGGGAAATTCGAGGGTTGATGAAATTCTCCTATATTCTCATTGTTATGGTTACATGACTATGCATTTGTCACGATTCACAGCATTGTACACTAAAGAGAATGATTGTTTTTTCTATTTGTAAACTGTATTTTAAAAAATGAAAAAGAAAGTTTGATTCTGGTACTAAGAATTGAAGATAGACTTTTCAGGAGTACCAGTCACCCCTTCTTTCCTATAGGCTCTGAGTCAATTTATCAGTGAACTCAAAAAAAGGCAGAGACAAATATTGGTGTTATTACTGATAAAGGTGTACTGGACTTGCAACCACGTAATATAGTACTGTCCATGACACAACATGATTGCAAATTTAGTGCACTCTCCCCATCAATGGGCTGTAAACTTCCTGAAATCAAGGATGTATCTTCTGGTTCATTGTAGGCTCACAAAATATGTGAAGCATGGTTGGAGGCACTGTATCTGGGGCAACTAAGTGACTAAAAGGAATACACATTAACTAGGGATTACCTACTAAATGTACTTTTTTAGCACCAGTTAATCAGACACTTAGCTAAACGGCCTATGTGAGAAGTCATCTTTGTACATTTTCTACTGATAGATTCCCAATAACAGCTACAATTATAGTAGCACCAGTAATAACTACAAGCATAATAGAAGTAGTAATAATAATTGTAAAAATTAAAAACATTCCAAAATAATAAAAGAAACATATAAAGAAATTTCTGTAGATAATTAAGTAGATAAAGAGAATTTATTCATTTTTTTGAAATTTGCATGAAAAGAAGCAGTGAAGAGAGGATTTAAATGCATGTCTTCCAGACTCTACATGTCATGTGTTTAATCACTAAAAGTGACAAAAAAAGGGGTTTTCTCTTTAACAGTTACACCTACTGGTTCCTTTTATAGAACATGAAATAGCTTCAAAGTTCATTCCTTAAAATGTCCACACAAGAAATTATTTCTTCAGAAGCATCATCTACAAAGTGTGTTTCACATTTATATGTCGTGTCCTTATCTTCTTTATGGCTGCTTTTACTTCATGATTCCTTAATGTATAAATAATAGGATTTAAGAGAGGTGTGAAAATTGTATAAAACACAGAGAGAATTTTATCGACAGAGTATCTGCTGAAGGGCCATACATAGATAAAGACACATGGGGCAAAGAAGAGAGTGACAACTGTGATGTGTGCTGACAGAGTGGAGAAGGCCTTGGCTGAACTACCGGCAGCACGGTGCCTGACTGAGTATATGATGATCCCATAGGAGACAAGCAAGAGGAGAAAGCAGACCAGGGACAGGAGGCCACTATCAGCAATAACCAGCAGTTGTAGCAGATAGGTGTCCTTGCAGGCAAGTTTGATCACAAGGGGAAGGTCACAGAAAAAGCTGTCCACCACATTGGGACCACAGAAGGGCAAATTTAGCATGAAAGCCATCTGACTAGATGAATGCACAAATCCAACTGTATAGGAGGATAACAGCAGCCAAACAAGCACTCGTGGGCTCATGATGGTCAGGTAATGGAGGGGTTTGCATATGGCCACGTACCTGTCTATTGCCATGGCTACAAGCAACATCATCTCACTCCCCCCTAAGAGGTGCATGAAGAACATCTGAGAGTAACATCCCCACCAAGAGATGGTCTTCTGTTTTCGGAGGAAATCCACAATCATCTTAGGGGTAGCAAAAGAAGCTAGGATCATATCAATACAAGAGAGATTGATAAGCAGAAAATACATTGGTGTGTGAAGGCGTGAGTCAAAGATCACAGTGACCAAGATGAGGAGGTTTCCTAACACAATACCTGCATAGACCACAGAGAATCCTAGGAAGAATAGAATCTGAAGATTCTGTGATTTAGAAAGTCCCAACAAAATGAACTCGGACACCACTGAATGGTTTGCCCTTTCCATGTTGTCAACTTTATCCCATCATAATCAAAGTGAGTGAGAATTGTGAGCAGAAAAGTTGTGGTTACAGAAAGTATGGTTCATGTTGGTATCTAATTTTGACACTTAAACTGGGTACCTGAACTTAAAGCACCTCCCACTTTTGAGAGTCAGTGATTCTGAAATGGCCCAGAGAAGTGTACCCAAAAAGCAAGGAGAATTCATAATATATATTTCTGAAAGACAAAAATAAAAACAACACATGAAATCATCATTGTATTGTGGACTTGGAATCTGAAGACCTCAGTACAACACCTAGCTGAGGTACTCATTGGGGGAAACATAGGACAAGTATCTCCTTTCCAGGGTTAAGTTTCCTCCTCAGTAAAATGAAATAAAAACAATCAGATTATATGATATTGAATGCCTGTTTATCGTATGAAGAGGTATAGAAATATGATTATGATGGTGGTAGGTTCTACATTCATAGAAAAATACCAAGTTTCTTATCCTGGAAATGATAAATGTAGAAAATACAGCACGGATATTAAAGACCCATATTTTGAAAGAGATTCTGGTAAAGAACTATTAATTAAACTTTAAATTATGTCTTATTTGTAAGTTTTTGGCTCCTGAGAAATGTATCGCCTCTTTCCTCCTCCATTCTTGCATGAAACTGTCAGAGCTCATGCTAGTATCAGTAATGGTGGTCATCACACACTTTGTAAGGGTGAAACATGCCATACATTATATACATGCCATACATTATTATATACGTTAACCATGTATAAATTATTCACTCAACATTTAACATCATTCACATCAAATATCTCTTCTAGGATTTTAAGCAAGAAATACCTTGAATGTAGAAAGTCCACAGCCAAATGGAACTGAATTTATTTCATTTTCAGTTTGTATTGATTCATTCATTCTTTCACTTATTTGTTGCTATAAAGAGGATTGCTGGTTGGCTTGTGCATGTATCATTATCACAAGCTTCCAAATGACAAAATGAGGTGGCTTGAAGTACCTGATTCATGTGGATAAGAGAAATACAATTTCTCTGTATTATGGCATAAATTTAGGTGATCTAAATTTATGCCATAACTTTCCCATCAGCCATGCTTATAACAATAGGAGTTTTACCAGTTTTGCTTTAAAAAATTATTTTCATCACTAATGGTTTTCAATCACCTAGATTTTTACAAACCTCCTTCAGTAAATATACGCAAACAATGAATCATGGAACACTACATCAAATACTAATCATGTACTCTATGGTGACTAACATATCATCATCACCATCATCATTATAAAGTATAGGCTTCTGTTTTTGCATTACTTACCAGAGTGGAGAAAATACTTTCATGAGAAAGTGTCTCATGTGAATCCTGGGAATAGCCTTACATCTCATTTTCCCATGTTCTCATTCATTCCCTGCAATTTATGCTCCCAGTCTTCAGTAATAGAAGGAAGAAGCATCATAATGCTATAAAGTCTTTTTCTCTCAGACAATCCCATGTGTACATTTTATCCAATTGGGGATGTATTTTCCCTATAAAAACATGTCCTCTGGCCAATTATCTGCTCTGAGAACCTTGTATTGATGCAAAGTCTTAAGTCATATTAAGTATGTAAAGTTACTCATTTCCATGTAGAAAGGTTATGTCTCCTTTCAGTTTTATAGATGATATTTAAAAGATACATACTAATGATTTTTGAAATCTTATTTTTGAAACTGCATATGAAGAAAATAGTACAGACTTCAAATATATATGAGGTAGTTTATACACATTCTAACATCTGGAATACTGACTACATGACTACTCAAATATCAACTGAAGGAGTGAATGAATGAATGAAATGCATAATGAATATTCAGCATCTAGATAAAGTCAGTATTAAAGAAAAGTCCATGTTAATTAGGAACTCTAAGCACATTTCTTTAAAAGTGTCAAATTGGATGTTGAAGCATTTTTAAACAGAAACAGAATGACCATTCTAATAAAATTGTTAGGAGTATGTATTTTTCCCTAATTTACTTTTAAAAAGGATCAAGGTGCTTACACGAATGGAAAAGAAAGCATGACACATGTAGCTGGAAGATAACTCTTAACAGTTTGTTTCCTGGATAGCCTTTGAGAAAAGTAATATACGCATTAGCACAGTGCCAGTGTTCCGTGTGTGTGTCTCTGTGTGTGTGTGTGTGTGTGTGTGTGTGGTGTGGGTATTAGTATCTATTTATATTTATATGATTTTTATTAAAACAATAATGTTCAATACTATTTATTGAGAGAATAATATTCATATGCATAGTTATTTTCCTTGGGTTTGTCAATACATTAAAAATATATTCCTAATAGCACAAGAAAATCCACATTTCATCACGATACAGAATTCCATTTCTTTGATGATAAATAATCCTAATTCCCCCCACAAATACAGTTTACTTTTAGGAAATGAACATTATTCACAAGAATTCTGTTTTCATCCCCTCATTGTCTTCTTTAAAGAAAAAACAACAATTACAAACCCCAAGTTGACCTGGGCCTTCACAATCAGCCTCTCATCCACTCTAAATATCCGATACTGTTTTCTAACAGTGCCAAAATACAACTTCTGTTTTGGTAAAAACAAATTCATGGTTTTCTGCATTTCTATCCCTACGTGTTTCATCATTTTAGGTAGACAAATTCTTCTGTCCATATGACCGTATCTTTCAGGACACCTTGAGGCTTCTCTTCTGTATAATGGAACTTTCCCCAGTACAAAACCCACAGCAATTTCCACTGTACTATGGTCTATCTCATGTGCTCTATCATTTACATAATCTCCAGGTATACTGTGTGCAGTAGGTATTAATATTCTGAAATTGAAGGAAGACTAGAACAAGAACTAGGCAAATGTGTTCTAGTCCAAGGTCTCTTATTTCTAGTGTTGTGATTCTTCTTTCCCCAGATCATTTTAAGCTCCTTGAAAATAGACAAATTACTCTTATATTCCCCATAATACATGTTATAAAGACTATCAATAGAGACGCTGATGAAGTGAGTGAAAACTGGCAGATATTTAACAATAAAATTTTTGGATCTTTTAGTGCTAGTGATATATAACTGTGTTGGAGTAGGTAGGCTTATTAAAAATCACAGAATTTTTCAACTTTTTTTCTGTTTTGATAGTATAACTTGCACTAATCTATAACTTTCCTCCAAAGCATATTTTTACATATAAGTTTTTAACTAAACCATAGACACGCACACACACACACACACACACACACACACACACACATTCTTTCACACAATCCCTAAAAGTAAGGATGGGGGCTAGGGGGCAACAGAGAAAAGAGAAAAATTTGGTTTTCAGTGGAATCTTTTGATTATCTGCCCAGCATCTCCCCCTTACCACAGAAACAAAGTTCCTTTGCTTTCTTTTTACTGTAAACAACGTTCTGGCCATTCCAATATGGCTGGGGAGAAAAGTAAAATAAACTTTGAAATCAACATTTTAATTCTAATGCATAGACTCACATGCAGAGAATATGGTTGAGTATTAGAAGTAGAAATTTACTCACAGGAGATCATAGACATCAAATTATGAAGAGAAAAGACAAAAAGTGATTGATTTACTAGTTGCCTGATCTACAGAGAGCAGTCTGTCCAACTACCTGAGAATATAGGAGTGATTCATTCTATTAACATGTATTTTTTTAAAGTACTTGAAATCTTAAATCAGAAGAATATGAGATAAAAGCATTATGACTTGGGTCAGACTGGCCAAAATCATGCTCTTGCCCACATGATACTAGTCAACTTAGCTGACTTTTATTTGTCTGCTTGTTGACCAGAACAGCATAAACCGAAGTGTTAGGTCTGGTAGGCTTATAAGTACAAAGAATAACACGCTTGTTTGAAAAGAAAGACAAAGATTTCATTCAGTCACTTACTTCCCGAGGAGGCAGCGTTTGGCACAGATTTGAAATGCTCTTGAATGTTTATTTGTAAAGATATTGACATCATGAAGTTTGACATGGAAACTCTTTAGCAGATGGAAAATAAAATCACCTGAAGTGCATCAAAGTGCACTTATTTGCCCCACGTTGTCGCACTTATAATGAGACTATGCTATGTGTCTGTATAACTAGAATGATAATGCCTTCTGGAACTCTCTAATGTTGTCATAGTGTTTGACTCCTAAAGGACTTCCAACATTTCATTCTACCTTTGAACAAAGAAATTAAAAGCCCATATCTAGAAATGGTTCTATATTGTTTTGATGTATGTTAAATCTTCCCCTATGACTCACCGGTTTTACAGTGTTTTCAGAACATTACTTGAGTCAGACACATTGAAACCTGGAGAGCTTCTCCTTCCAAAAATAATAGTATTTCCCTAAAACAATGACAAATATGAACATTTTACTTAAAAAGAGTCATATATATTGAGAGTGTGGTGATAAAAAGGTGACATAATTTTGAGACCTAACAATACCCAACTGATGATTAAATACCAATGGGGATTATTAAAGATGCCATGTTGTTTTCCCTGAGTTACAAAAGAGAAAAGTTCTCCTGGCATTGCCTACTTACTGAAATTGGTATTTTTTACCAAGGAAAATAAAACCACTATCAGGTCTGGAGTGCACTAATATAAAAACTTTCTTGAAGAATATTTAAAAAGATCAATTACAAACACATAATACCATTTACTGTATACTAATCTTAGGTTTGGCACTATTTTAACCATAAATGGACCTATCGAAACAGAAGATATAAAGATGTAAAGCTGGGGAATTGCAGTCTCACAATTTTCTTATTCTAACCCCTCAAATTTAGGAAATGTTTCCTGTGGAATATCCCATTGTCTCTCTCCCATATCCAATTGAAAATATATTTACTCAAAAATATTGGTCAGATCTTCATGCCTCTCCACTCCAGTTTGAAGTAACTCTGAATTGTCTATTAGCATTTTTAATGAGACCACTGCTCCAAGAGTGAAGGAAAAGTGATATAGGAGAGCCTGGGTGGCTCAATCAGTTGTGGGTGGGGGAAACTTGATTTCACCTCTTGGTTTTGGCTCTGATCATGATATCAGGATAGTGGGATGAAACTCTGCCAACCAGCTCCACATTCAGAGCAAAAATCAACTTAAAGTTTTCTCTATCCCTCTGCCCTTGCCCCCTTCATGATTTACCTCTCTCATTCTCTTTAAATAGATATATAAGATCTCAAAAAGAGAGAAATATGATACAGCTATGTAATCTGATGTTTCTTCAGTTGTTTTTGTATATTAGTAACAGTTGAGTTCCTTTTTTGATCAGAGGCATTGCTCCACATGAAATACACTTATAGACTCTCCAATATTATAAACTTTTCATTGTATTCTTGGTGGCTGCTTTTTAACAACTGTTCTAGAACCATGTATCACAGCCACTAACTCTGGAAATGAGCAGGTGAACCCTGATGTGCCATTGGGTACAAGTTCTCTGTTTCAGGGAACCCTGAGGGGACTGCATAAATTGAGAGCATAGCTCCTGGCTGGGTTTGGCAATGCTTGCCAGACAAACTTGGATAAACTTTTAGCAAGAGAAGACAATAACCCAAAAGACAAGGATTTGGAAAAGAGGGAAAAATTTAGTTCAGATGCCTGTAGCTGGCTGAGGTGGCAAACTCAAGCCCTACAACAGACCTCTCTGCCTGTAAGTTGGACACCTAGAGTTTTCTAGGAGAGGTTCAGGAAAGTACTTGCAAGACAGCAGGCAAGGAGCACTTGATCACAGGTGGGGATTGGTATTTGTTTTTAGTCCCTGATCATGTCCAGGGAAGAGGACCTGTGGGTGGTGGTCTTCTAGGTATTCCATTGCTATGAGATAGGCCTTTTTTGATGTAGAGGTTGGGGTGTTTTCAGTCATAAGAGGTAACTGCTGGGGTCTAGAGTTGAGCAAGTAGTCTTGCTAACAAGAAGATTAGCAAATCCTAGAGCTGAATAGGTGTCCGTTCCATTGAATTCCCATTTTTAGACCACTGGGACTTTTGGAAGAGTCCAGTATAGTCCATTTTCTGTTTCTGTGCAGAGAAATCTGCCTTCAGATTTACAGAGAAATCTTGTCTTCAGAGAAATCTGCCTAAAATTGTCAGATGATAGTCTTCCTATGAACACTGAGTTAAGTCCACAGTGTTCAGACTAATGGCTTTGGTGGGTGAGACAGAAGTAAGTCCACTTTTTCTCTGCTTGGATGTTTCCATGTCATTTGATTTCATTATCCCCAATAGGGGATAATGGTTCAAGAATCCCTAAAGCATCCGACAAAAATCTTAACACTCCAATCTCCTGCCTCAGTACCATGTCTCTCTTGGGTGGTTTCTACATAACTTGTTTTAATCTTCCTCTAAGTTCCCATAAATGTGCACATTATTGAATGCTTGAAATGAGAGTGGTTTTAGTTTCCAATTATCTATGGCCAATTTACTTGTCTGTACAGCAAGATTTCCTGGCTTAAGTGACTATCAGCATCTAAAGGTATCATTGATCCATGAGCCTAATTACTTCTGCAATACAAAGTAAGGGACACTTGACAGCATCCATCACACAGATCTCCCCTTATCTTCTTCATCAGAGTTTGACTGTCTTCAGGATTTACTGTGACTGATTTATGAAGAACAACAGCCCTCCTTATGGCAACTACGTCAATAACCAAAGAGCATGTTTGGTTTGATCTGGAAAGGGCCATATAGTTTAAATTTAGGATATGCCCAGATTAGTAGCCATTAGACATACATGGTTATTTTAACAAACTACTTTTCTTTTCTTTTTTTTCTTCTTTTGTTCTTTCTCTCCTCCTTCCCTCCCTTTCTTCCTTCTTCCTCTCCTTCCTTCCTCCTTCTTTCATTCTGTTATTCTGTCATTCCAGTCCCACTTCCTCTTTTTCTTGGTTCTTCTAGAATTTATATTATGCAATTTTAAATTCACATTCTAGTACCTTTAAATAATATTATACCGTTTCACCTATACTGAACTTCTCTACCCTCTAACCTCCCTTGTAATATATTGCTGTGTCATACTTTTATTTGCACATATTATAATTGTAGTAGTCATTAAGCTTCATTTAACATTTCTGGTGGCCATGAAATATTCAATCTGTTATTTGCTCAAAAATATCTTTTTTTCACCTTTAAAAAAGATACAGATGTAGTGAAAAGAAGGGCCATCTCTATCCCAATGTTTATAGCAGCAATGGCCATGGTCACCAAACTGTGGAAAGAACCAAGATGCCCTTCAACAGATGAATGGATAAGAAAGATGTGGTCCATATGCACTATGGAGTATTATGCCTCCATAAGAAAGATGAATACCCAACTTTTGTAGCAACATGGACTGGAGTATCTGTAACTAGTGTATCTGTATCTTTATCTGTATCTTTATTTCTTTTCAGTGTACCAAAATTCATAATTTTGGTATAGAGTTCTACTTTGAGGTATTTTTTTTTCCATTTTCATATTTTAAAAATAGTGGGTAACTTTTTCTCCTTTGACAGATATTAAGATTTTATAAATTGCTCAATTTTAGCATCTATTGTATGTCTTGAAGTGATTTTTTCATGAAGCATTCAAACCCAATTACATTCTGTGATTTTAAAACATTTTTTTTCTTTTAAAACATTATTTCTTCAAATAGGTTTTCTGTCATCCCTGAATCATAGGTCAATAGGCTCTGTTAATTTTTTCTGCATTTTTTCAGCTATTGCTTTAGCTTAAATGGTTTCTATTCTATATCCATGGATTTTTAAAAAAATAATTTATTTATTTAAGAGAGAATGAGGGAGGGGAGGGGTAGAGAGAGGGGGAGAAGCCGACTCCCCACTGAACAAGCAGCCTAATGCAGGGCAGATCCCAAGACTTGGGGATCATAACCCCAGCAGAGGGCAGACACTTAACCAACTGAACTACCCAGGTGCCCCTCTATTTTTGTTGTTGATGTTCTTTTGTCTTTGAAATGGAATTTCTGTTTCTATATTGTATATTATAGCCCTAAAAATTCCATTTGATTCCTTTTTTATATCTTTTATTTTTTTCTCTCATGTATATATTTTCCTATAAATTTCCAATTATTTCAAAATTCCTATATTTTGAATATTTAAAATTCCATCATCCAAATATTTATCAATATAGTTTGACTATTTTTTCTCTTGTTATAGGTCATATAGGTCATATTTTTTCTCTTGTTATAGGTCTTCTTTCAGTTGTATTAATATTTAATATTTAAAAATTTTTTTAATTGGAAAGATTTTAAAAAATTTTTTATTTCTTTTCAGTGTGCCAGTATTCATTTTTTTTTTGCACCACACCCAGTGCTCCATGCAATCCGTGCCCTCTCTAATACCCACCACCTGGTTCCCCTAACCTCCCAGCCCCCACCCCTTCAAAACCCTCAGATTGTTTTTCAGAGTCCATAGTCTCTCATTGTTCAACTCCCCTTCCAATTTACCTCAACTCCCTTCTCCTCTCCATCTCCCCTTGTCCTCCATGCTATTTGATATGCTCCACAAATAAGTGAAACCATATGATAATTGACTCTCTCTGCTTGATTTATTTCACTCAGCATAATCTCTCCCAGTCCAGACCATGTTGCTGCAAAAGTTGGGTATTCATCTTTCTTATGGAGGCATAATACTCCATTCATCTGTTGAAGGGCATCTTGGTTCTTTCCACAGTTTGGTGACCATGGCCATTGCTGCTATAAACATTGGGGTAGAGATGACCCTTCTTTTCACTACATCTGTATCTTTGAGGTAAATAATCAGTAGTGTAATTGCAGGGTCAGAGAGAAGCTCTATTTCTAATTTCTTGAGCAATCTCCACACTGTTTTCCAAAGAGGCTGCACCATCCTGCATTCCCACCAACAGTGGAAGAGGGTACCCCTTTCTCCACATTCTCTCCAACACATGTTGTTTCCTGTCTTGCTAATTTTGACCATTCTAACTGGTGTAAGGTGGTATCTCAATGTGGTTTTAATTTGACTCTCCTTGATGGCTAGTGATGATGAACATTTTTTCATGTGTCTGATAGCCATTTGTATGTCTTCATTGGAGAAGTGTCTGTTCATATCTTTTGCCCGTTTTTTGATATGATTGTCTGTTTTGTGTATGTTGAGTTTGAGGAGTTCTTTATAGATCCTGGATATCAACCTTTTGTCTGTACTGTCATTTGTGAATATCTTCTCCCATTCCGTGGGTTGCCTCTTTGTTTTGTTGACTGTTTCTTTTGCTGTGCAGAAGCTTTTGATCTTGATGAAGTCCCAAGAGTTCATTTTCATTTTTGTTTCCTTTGCTTTTGGAGAGGTAGAGGAACTGTACTCGAGGAACTACAGAACACTCATGAAAGAAATTGAAGAAGACACACATAAAGATGGAAGATCATTCCATGCTCTTGTATAAGAAGAATAAACATTGTTAAAATGTCTATACTGCCTCGAGCAATCTATACTTTTAATGCAATTCTGATCAAAATTCCACCGGTATTTTTCAAAGATCTGGAGCAAATAATCCAAAAATTTGTATGGAATCAGAAGAGACCCCGAATCGCTAATGAAATGTTGAAAAACAAAAATAATTTCAAGCTTTGATTTCAAGCTTTACTACAAAGCTGTGATCACCAAGACAGCATGGTACTGGTACAAAAACAGACACATAGACCAGTAAAACAGAGTAGAGAGCCCAGATATGGACCCTCAAGTCTATAGTCAAATCATCTTCAAGAAAACGGGAAATAAATACACAGTGAAAAAATGACAGTTTTTTCAATAAATGGTGCTGGGAAACCTGGACAGCTATAGAAGAATGTAGAAGAATGTAGAAGAATGAAACTTGATCATTTTCTTACACCATCCACAAAGATAAACTCAAAATGGATAAAAGACCTCAATGTGAGACAGGAATACATCAGAATCCTAGAGGAGAACATAGGCAGTAACCTCTTCGATATCAGCCATAGCAACTTCTTTCAAAATATTTAGAATTTTGTTAAATTTTTATATCTACTAGCTATTTATATTTGTATTTATTATTGATCCAATGGTATGTATTAGTGGTTCTCAACCAAGGGACTTTAGCAATATTGGGGGACCTTTTTATGTGTCACACATGGGGACTACTACTGGCATGTAATGATAGAGATGAGGAATGTAGCTAAATATCATACAGTGCACAAGGCACCTCCCATGAAAGAGAATTACCAGCCTAAAATGTCAATAGTGCCAAGGTTGAAAAACCCTGTCACACATTATGAATATTACATTATTGCAATTTTTTGTATATTTCAAAATAAGATCTTTGTTGGAGGTATGTATTTGAAATATCTTCTTTGGAATATGTCAACTTTTTATTTTCTTAATGGTTTCATCTATTAGACAAATTTTAAATGTTAATGAAATCCAATACATCTTTTTTTCTTTTTTGTTTTATGGTGAGGTATGTTAAGAAATTAAGACTATGAAGTTGATTTATTGTTAAGTTCATTGTGTTCTAGATTGTTATTATTTCACCTTTGAAGTTAGGTGTGTGTTATGTCTCATATCAATGTTTTGTATATGACAGGAGATAGAAAACAGGAAACATTTATTTTTCCACATGAATAGCTAATGGGTCTAGCACAATTTATTTTAAAGGCCATCTTTCCCTCCACTGAATCCCAGTACCATTTTATCATATCTTAAGTGATTGTATCCATGTGACACAATTTATGGAGTACATATGCTTTTAGTATGTCTATTTGTCTATTCTTATGCCAAAACCACACTATCTTAATTACTATGGATTTGTAAAAAATATTGAAATCTGATAGCATAAATCATTCAACCTTTTTCTTCTTCAGTACATGCTATTTAAAGTCCCCTGCCTTTTTATATTTTATATATTTTTATATTTCACAATTTCTTTGTCAGTTATCACAAAAAAGCCTGTTACAATTTTAAGGGAACTGCACTAAATCTATGGAGTATTAAGAAGTGGGGGATATTATTTGCTGGATAATATTGCGCCTTCTGATCCATAAATCTAGTACATTTCTCCATTTAACTTTTCTTTAATTCTGCTTAGCAATGTTTCAGTTTTCAAATGACAGGTCTTCCAGATCTTTTGTATATCATTGTTATAATTAATTTTAGGATGTTTATCTTCAATTCAGAAAACTTAATTTCAATTATTTTCTTAGCAAAGCTAGGACTGTTGTAACAAAATACCATACACGGGGGGTATTAAGAAACAGACATTTATATTTCACAGTCGTAAAGGCTGGTAAGGCCATGATCAGGATATCAGCAAGCTCCTGTTCTGATGAGAGTCTTCTTCCTGGCCTTCAGGTGGTTGCCTTCTTGCTGTGTCATCCCATGGTGGTGAGAGAGTGAGCTCTGGTCTCTTCCTCTCCTCCGGAGAACACTAATCTCTTCATGGAGCCCCAACCTCATCAACCTCATCCAATTCTCCCAAAGACCCTAACTCCAAAACACATCAGGATGGAGATTAAAGCTTCAACTAAGGAATTTGGAGGAGACACAAACATTCGGTATATAACTGGTTTTTTGGCTTCAGATACACTGTTATCCTTTACTGCTAATGTGGTAAATTACAGTGACTGCTTTTCAAATGATAAGTGAACTTGGTCATGATATACCTTATATTTGATTTCTTTGTATTTTCTTTGTAACTTTTTACTCTACTATTCCTGTCTTTTTCATGTCCCATAGATTTTCATGTCCCTATTAGGTTTCATATCACACTTACAATGGATAAATCCAACTGTTTGTAAAGTGTTCATTCTTTTTCTGAGAATTTATCCTACTTCATTCGTTCTTTTTTTTTTTTTAAAGATTTTATTTATTTATTTATTTGACAGACTGAGATCACAAGTAGGCAGAGAGGCAGGCAGAAAGATAGAGGGGAAAGCAGGTTCCCTGCAAGCAGAGAGCCTGATGTGGGGCTTGATTCCAGGACTCTGAGATCATGACCTGAGCTGAAGGCAGAGGCTTAACCCACTGAGCCACCCAGATGCCCCCTAAATTATAGTTTTAATTTCTTTAACATATACACAAGATCCACTTTTTTTCTTCTTTTGCCAGTGTAACCTGTGATTTCAAGGAATTTTCAGCTTTCTAAGCTGTCAAGTACTGATAAGATTTAGACACAAAGAGGTAAACAGGTACTAAACAACCAGGAATATGTTCTACTTCATGTATAAACAAGAAAATATAAATCAAGCCACAGTGAGGATTGCAATGTATATAACAAGACTGCTGAAGTTAAAAAGGCTTAAGGATATCAAAGTCTGGGGTGCCTGGGTGGCTCAGTGGGTTAAAGCCTCTGCCTTCAGCTCAGGTCATGGTCCCAGGGTTCTGGGATCGGGCCCGAATCAGGCTTTCTGCTGCGAGGGGAGCCCGCCTCCCCCTCTCTGTTTGCGATCTCTCTCTCTCTCTGTCAAATTAATTAATTAATTTAAAAAATAATATCGTAGTCTGGTAAGGATGCAGAACAAGTAGAATTCTTTACACTGTGAGTAGAAGTGTAAATCAGTGCAGCCACATTACAACTCTCTGGCACTTTCTAAAAGACATGCCTAGCCTAGATCCAGTAATTCCACTCCAAAGTATATGTCTAAGACAAGTTTGTGATTATGCCCATAGGAAATATACAAGAATGACAATAGCTTCTCTGGAGATAATAGATGAACCTCACTAATAAATGTTATTTTCTTAAGTGTCTAAGCTAGAAATGTATGAAGTAATCAATGGATGAAATAATGAACTCAGAGATGACAGCAACAATAAAGTAGTTTTAGATATTGCTAAGCAAGGTGTTCACTGAAATACTAACACAATTAGACAAAATAGTTGGTTGGATAGCCATTTGTTGACTTCATAAACACCGGAAGTCCAATGTGAGAAGGAAGAAATTAGTTATTGCTTAAAAAAGAAGAGATGAATTAAAGACACATTGCTTGCATTTTAATCATGAGGTATTCTGGCACAATGCGATAGCAACTGAGCTCCCAAATCCAAGAGGAACTAATTATAGAGGAAAATTAGAAAGGTATCAGAGTGACTCTTAGGAATCAGTTATTTCCAAGTAAATGACATTCTTCTCTTCACCTTTATTCAGATAATAGGATTAATGAAAGAGATTTTTATGATCATCATTTATAAGAAATTTCCTATCATAAAGTGAAATATAATACAATAAAACTTATCTCTTAAGTGTCTAGATTCTTGTTACTTTTGACTTTTTTGAAAATTCAAAGTTATCTACATTTTAAAGAGACACTCAGTTTTTATGTCTGTTCATGGAAACACGGTTATATTGCTTGGCCAGTAATACCTTCTTTCTGTCTCTTTTTGATGGTGAAAAACTACATACTAATGAGAGATTCTGAATAATCTAGCTTGCCAAATATATGGCTTTTAATTGCTGAGGGAATTAATTTATAAGATGCAAGATTTTCCCAGGGTCATTAATTGACAAATTCCTCATCTCTTCTGTGATTTCAAAATAAAAGGGAGTTCTCTACATTAAGCCATCAGAAAGGATAAATATCCAATTTTTACATCAACATGGACAGAACTGGAGGAGACTATGTTAAGTGAAATAACTCAAGTAGAGAAAGTCAATTATCATATAGTTTCATTTATTTATGGGATATAAGGAATAGCATGGAGAACATTAGGAGAAGGAAGGGGAAAATGAAGGAGGGGTAATCAGAGGAGGAGACAAATCATGAAAGACTATGGACTTCGGGAAACTAACTGAGGGTTTTAGAGGGGAGGGGGTGCGGGGATGGGTTAACCTGGTGTTGGGTATTAAGGAGGGCGGGTCTTGCATGGAGCACTGAGTGTTATTCACAAACAATAGGTCATGGACCACTACATCAAAAACTAATGATGTACTGTATGGTGTCTAACATAATATAAAAACAAAACAAAAAACAAAAAACTGGGACATACAAAAAGAACATGGAAGAAAGTGGAGGCAAGTGAAAAACTCCTGAGTTTCAGTGACTTTCAGTCATAACTCCCAAAGCAAGAAAAAAGTATAGAGAAGAGGGGGGCCTGCGTGGCTCAGTGGGTTAAGGCCTCTGACATCGGCTCAGGTCATGATCCCAGAGTCTTGGGATCGAGCCCCACATCCGGCTCTCTGCTGGGCAGGGAGCCTGCTTCCTCCTCTCTCTCTGCCTACTTGTGATCTCTATCTGTCAAGTGAATAAATAAAATCTTATTTAAAAAAAAGTATAGAGAAAAAAAGTAAAGATATTTTTATGTTTATGTTTTATTAAATAATTTTTAAAATTTCAAATTTCAAATGTAAAACATGTTTAACAAAGAATATTTGTGATAAATCAAGAAATACAGAATAATATGACCAAGTATGTATAACTAAACCACCCAAAATAAAGCACTAAAATACTTAGATGTGTGTGATTTTGAGCTATATTTTACTGAAATAAACCTCTTTTTCACATATTCAACTATTATTTATATATTTTCTTACACATTTTGTGTTTTACCTTGACTTGTTTTTAAAATTTTTTGTGTATGTGTTAGTACTATTTTTTTAATTAAATTAATTTATCTATTTTCAAAAAACAGTATTCATTATTTTTTTACCACACCCAGTGCTCCATGCAATCTGTGCCCTCTATAATACCCACCTCCTGGTACCCCAGCCTCCCACCCCCATGCCACTTCAAACCCCTCAGTTGTTTTTCAGAGTCCATAGTCTCTCATGATTCACCTCCCCTTCCAATTTACCCCAACTCCCTTCTCCTCTCTAACACCCCTCGTCCTCCATGATATTTGTTATGCTCCACAAATAAGTGAAACCATATGATAATTGACTTTCTCTGCTTGACTGATTTCACTCAGCATAATCTCTTCCAGTCCCGTCCATGTTGCTACAAAAGTTGGGTATTCATCCTTTCTGATGGAGGCATAATACTCCATAATGTATATGCACCACATCTTCCATATCCATTTTTCCGTTGAAGGGCATCTTGGTTCTTTCCACAGTTTGGCGACCGTGGCCATTGCTGCTATAAACATTGGGGTACAGATGGCCCTTCTTTTCACGACATCTGTATCTTTGGGGTAAATACCAAGGAGTGCAACTGCAGGGTCATAGGGAAGTTCTATTTTTAATTTTTTGAGGAATCTCCACACTGTTCTCCAAAGAGGCTGCACCAACTTGCATTCCCACCAACAGTGGAAGAGGGTTCCCCTTTCTCCACATCCTCTCCAACACATGTTGTTTCCTGTTTTGTTAATTTTGGCCATTCTAACTGGTGTAAGGTGATATCTCAATGTGGTTTTAATTTGAAACTCCCTGAGGGCTAGTCATGATGAACATTTTTTCATGTCTCTGATAGCCATTTGTATGTCTTGATTGGAGAAGTGTCTGTCCATATCTTCTGCCCATTTTTTGATATGATTGCCTGTTTTGTGTGTGTTGAGTTTGAGGAGTTCATTATAGATCCTGGATATCAACTTTTGTCTGTATTGTCATTTCCAAATATCTTCTCCCATTCCGTGGGTTGCCTCTCTGTTTTCTTGACTGTTTCCTTTGCTGTGCAGAAGCTCTTGATTTTGATGAAGTCCAAAAAGTTTATTTTCTCTTTTGTTTCCTTTTCCTTTGGAGACATATCTTGAAAGAAGTTGCTGTGGCTGATATCGAAGAGGATACTGCCTATGTTCTCCTCTAGGATTCTGAGGGATTCCTGTCCCACATTGAGGTCTTTTATCCATTTTGAGTTTATCTTTGTGTACGGTGTAAGAGAATGGTCGAGTTTCATTCTTCTACTTATAGCTGACCAGTTTTCCCAGCACCATTTATTGAAGAGACTGTCTTTTTTCCACTGCATATTTTTTCCTGCTTTGTCAAAGATTAATTGACCATAGAGTTGAGGGTCCATATCTGGGTCCTCTACTCTGTTCCACTGGTCTATGTGTCTGTTTTTATGCCAGTACCATGCTGTCTTGGTGATCACAGCTTTGTAATAATGCTTAAAAGCAGGTAACATGATGCCCCCCCACTTTATTTTTGTTTTTCAACATTTCCTTAGCAATTCGGGGTCTCTTCTGATTTCGTACAAATTTTTGGATTATTTGCTCCAGCTCTTTGAAGATTACTGGTGTAATTTTGATCAGAATGGCATTGAAATTATAGATTGCTCTAGGTAGTATAGACATTTTAACAATGTTTATTCTTCCTATTCAAGAGCATAGAATGGTCTTCCATCTTTTTGTGTCTTCTTCAATTTCTTTCATGAGTGTTCTGTAGTTCCTCAAGTACAGATCCTTTACCCCTTTGGTTAGGTTTATTCCCAGGTATCTTATGGTTTTTGGTGCTATAGTAAATGGAATAAATTCTCTAATTTCCCTTTCTGTATTCTCATTGTTATTGTATAAGAAAGCCACTTATTTCTGCACATTGACTTTGTATCCTGCCACATTGCTGAATTGCTGTATGAGTTCTAGTACTTTGGGGGTGGAGTCTTTTGGGTTTTCCATACAAGGAATCATGTCATCTGTGAATAGAGAGAGTTTGACTTCTTCATTGCCAATTTGGATACCTTTTATTTCTCTTTGTTGTCTGATTGCTGTTGGTAGGACTTCTAATACTATGTTGAACAAGAGTGGTGAAAGTGGGCATCCTTGTAGTGTTCCTGATCTCAATGGGAAGGCTGCAAGCATTTTCCCATTGAGGATGATATTTGCTGTGGGTAAATCTATCCATAGGTAGATTTGATGAGATTCAGGAATGTTCCCTCTATCCCTATACTTTGAAGCATTTTAATCAGGAATGGATGCTGGATTTTGTCAAATGCTTTTTCTGCATCAATTGAGAGGACCATGTGGTTCTTTTCTCTTCTCATATCAATTTGTTGTATCACATTGATTGATTTACAAATGTTGAACCATCCTTGTAGCCCAGGGATGAATTCCAACTGATCATGGTGGATAACCTTTTTAAAGTGCTATTGGATCCTGTTGGCTAGGATGTTGTTGAAAATCTTAGCATCCATATTCATTAGTGATATTGGTCTGAAATTCTTCTTTTTGGTAGGGTCTTTGCCTGGTTTGGGGATCAGGGTAATGCTGTCTTCATAGAAAGAGTCTGGAAGTATTCCTTCTGCTTCAATTTTTTGAAACAGCTTTAGGAGAATAGGTGTTATTTCTTCTTTGAATGTTTGGTAGAATTCCCCAGGGAATCCGTCAGGTCCTGGGCTCTTGTTTTTATGGGAGGTTTTTGATCACTGCTTCAATCTCGTTACTAGATACTGGTCCATTCAGCTTGTCTATTTCTTCCTGGTTCAATTTTGGGAGTTTATAGTTTTCCAGGAATGCATCCATTTCATCTAGGTTGCTTGGCTTATTGGCATATAACTGTTGATAATAACTTCTGATGATTGTTTCTACTTCCTTGGTGTTAGTTGTGATCTCTCCCTTTTCATCCATAATCTTATGAATTTGGGTTTTCTATCTTTTCTTTTGGATTAGTGTGGCCAATGGTTTATCAATCTTATTGATTCTTTCAAAAAATCAGCTTTTAGTTTCATTGATACGTTCTACTGTATCTGTGGTTTCTACCTTTTTGATCTCAGCTCTAATCTTGATGATTTCCCTTCTTATGTGTGGACTTGGTTTGATTTGTTGTTGATTCTCCCATTTTTTAAGGTGTAGAGACTGCTGCTGTGTTCTGGATTTTTCAATTTTTGTGAGGGAGTCTTGGATGGCTATGTATTTCCCCCTTAGGACCGCCTTTGCTGTATCCCATAGGTTTTGGATCAAAGTGTCTTCATTGTCATTGGTTTCCATGAATTGTTTCAGTTCTTCCTTGATCTCCTGGTTGATCCAAGCATTCTTAAGCAAGGTGTTCTTTAGCTTCCAGGTGTTTGAGTTCCTTCCAAACTTTTCCTTGTGATTGAGCTCCAGTTTCAAAGCACTGTGATCTGAGAATATGCAGGGAATAATCTCAGTCTTTTGGTATCTGTTGAGTCCTGATTTGTGACCCAGTATGTGTCTATTCTGGAGAAGGTTCCATGTGCACTTGAGAAGAATGAGTATTCTGTTGTTTTAGGGTGGAATGTTCTGTATATATCTATGAGGCCCATCTGTTCCTAGATGTCATTCAATGCTCTTGTTTCTTTATTGATTTTCTGCTTCGATGATCTATTTCTGAGAGAGACATGTTAAGATCTCCTACGATTTGTGTATTCATATCAATATGACTCTTTATCTTGATTAACAGTTTTCTTATGTAATTGGCTGATCCCATATTGAGGGCATAGAAATTTACAACTGTTAGATCATCTTGGTCCTTAAGGGTCCTTAGTCCCTTTAAGGATTATGTAGTGTCCTTCTGTATCTCTGACTACAAACTTTAGTTTAAAGTCTAATTTATCTGATATGAGAATCGCTACCCCAGCCTTCTTTTGAGGCCCATTGGGATGAAAAATGCTTCTTCATCCCCTCACTTTCAATCTGCATGTATCTTTAGGTTCAAACTGGGTCTCTTGTAGACAACATATGGATGGGTCCTGTCGTTTTATCCAATCTGCAACCCTGTGCTGTTTTATGGGCGCATTTAGCCCTTTCACATTGAGAGTGATTATTGATAGATACGTTTTTATTGACATCGAGTTACCTTTGAAGTCTTTCTTTCTGTAGACTGTTTCTATATTTCTGTTCAATGCTATTCTTAGGATTTTTCCTCTTTTATAGAACCCCCCTTAATATTTCCTGCAGTGTTGGCATGGTGGTTGCATAGTCTTCTAAGCCTTGCCAGTCTTGGAAACTCTTTATCTCTCCATCCATTTTGAATGTCAGTCTTGCTGGATAAAGTATTCTTGGATGCATGTTCTTCTCATTTATTGCCCTGAATATATCTTGCCAGCCTTTTCTGGCTTGCCAGGTCTCTGTGGACACATCTGACGTTATTCTGATGGGCTTCCCTCTGTAAGTAAGGAGCCTCTTTGCCCTGGAGGCTTTCAAGAGATTATACCTACAATTATAATTCCTCAATTTGACTATCAGGTGTCGTGATGTTTTTTTGGAATGTATAATCTTGGGTGGAGACCATTCAGCCTCTATTTTATGAACGCTGGTTCCATTCATGAGTTGGGAAAATTTTCATGAAGGACTTGTTCCACTAAATCTTCTACACTTCTTTCTTTCTCCTCCCCTTCAGGGATTCCAATAATTCTGACGTTGGAACGCTTCATGGCATCATTTATTTTCCTGATTCTGTTTTCGTGGCTTCCAAGCTGTTTGTTGCAGGCTTCCTCCTGATCCTTTCTCTCTATCTGTTTGTCTTCCAGATCACTAATTCTATCTTCTGTCTCAGTTACCCTACCTTTGAGAGAGTTTAGATTAGATTGGAACTCATTGAGAGCATTGTGAACCTCCTCCCTGGTAGCTTTAAGCTCCGCCCTAACATTGTGAACTTCCTGTCTGGTCGCTTTCAGTTAGGCCCTAATCAATTCCACTTGGTCATCCATGGCTTTCTCCAACCTAGCTATTGCCTGGATAATTGTTAGCCTGCATTCTCTTTCTGACATATTGTCTATGTTTATAGCCGTTAGCTCTGTTGCAGAAGGTCCATCCTCTGTATTTTTCTTCTGTTGGGCATTCCTTTCCTCCTCCTAGTCATTTTGGTGGGAGATGACTGAACAGATGTAGCTGGATGTATCAACTGTGGTGCAGTCAAGGTGCACCATGGAACACTTCTGAGCAATCAGGATTTCCCACCCAAACGAGAGATAAAGGAAAAGAAAAAGAAAAAGAAAAAAGAAAAGAAAAGAAGAAAAAGAGAGAGAGAGAGAGAGAGACAGGAAAGAAAGGGAAGATGAAAGAGAAGGATCAGCCCAGATGGGCCCCTTGTAAGATTTATGAAGTAGACAAAGAAAAAGAGACAAAAAGACTGATACAGTATATGACAAGAGAAAATAAAAATATATGCAAATAAAGGAAGAACCTCGTCAAAAAGAACCCCAAGTGTAAGATTTATATGCTATCAGGACAAACACAAAAACACATAAACACTGGTGGAAGAAGAAGATGGGAGAGTTCTTATAAATTCTCAGTGCGTGCGAGCAAGGTTGTTTTGAATCTTCCTGGATGTATCTTGATATCTTTGTTAAAGGACTCAACTTTCCTAAGATAAAGGGGATTAAAAATTGGATTATTTATAGGGGTAGTATTGCTTGGGGAAATGGGATTACTTTGAAGTTTAACTCTATATGAATATTAGAGGATAAAAATAAAAAGGAATAAACTAGACTAAACTAAACTAAAATTAAAAAAAAGAATTCAAAAAATAAAAATGCAAAAGAAAAATATAGGTGTATATATCAAAAAGTTCAGGTTAGAAGGGTATTATGTTATTTGATGTACTGTACAGCTCGCTGTGATGGTAAATAGTTTAAAAAATTACCTATTTGTAAAAAAAAAAATGAACGAGAATAGTGGGAATGAATGAACAATAACAGTTTTCCTGTGAAGTAGTGGTTGTTCTCTTGTAGTCTTTTTTTTTTTTCCTCTTTTTTTTTTTTCTTTCTTTCTTGGTTTGTTTTCTAGGGGAGGGGCCTGCCACGAGGTTTGTCAGTCAATGAAGTTTTCTGAGTTAAGTCCTCCAGCCCCCCTCAAGGGGGTGGGCTCTGAGGAAACTGTTTTTTTTCAGGCTTTTGTTCTCTGGCAGTTTTTATGTTTGTTCACTTTTTTTTTCTCTCACCTTGACCACCTTTGATGGTTTTTGTAGTTTTAGAGGAAAACAAACCGCACCCTGATCTCCCTCTCAGAGAGAAGCCTCAGTCTGGGTGCAGAGCCTAAATAAGTTCCCCCTTGGCCGCAGGCAGAGCAGGTTCCAAGTTGCAGACCCTGGGGACGCAGGATCTTTGCTTGTACCCAAAGCCAAGGCAGTGGCGGCTGCCTGGGAGCTCCCGACTGCCAGAGAGGTTCCAAGCAGCAATCACCGCACACTGAGATTTTGCCGCGGGCCGGGCTGGGAGTGCCTGGTCTTGCTGGGTCTAAGAGTGCCCAGGTTGTGAGTGCCTCTTTCAGGGGTGGCTATGGGTGGCGTGCATCTCAGGCACTGAGACCAGGGTGCAGGTCCGAGAGCATCAGGCTGGGCTTTGCGCATCTCTGTCAGGGGAGTGTTTGGGGTGCGTGACTTAGGCTTTAGAAACAATGGTGCGGGTCAAAGAGTGCTGGCCAGGCCTTTGTAACTCTCTCAGGGGAGCATGAGGGATGTGCGCGCATATCTCAGGCTTTGTAGTAGGGTTAGCACATTCTGCCAACCTGCGTGGCTCCCATCCCGTCACAGGAGCCAGAACCCACGCATTCTCATGTGCGCTGGCAGCTTAGGGACCAAGACCTGATTTCTCCCCTGCACTCTCTCTGCCTCAGCGCCAGGGAGGCTGTCCTGGGACCCGGGACTTAAGCCCCTGTCCCTAGCTGCCTTGATTCCCACAATCCCCCCCCCCCCCCCCCCCCCCCCCCCCCCCCCCCCCCCCCCCCCCCCCCCGCGATCCTTTGCTCTTTTGGAGTGCTTTCAACCAGTCTCCAAATTAATGCTGGTCCCCAGACGCAGGGCACTCTCGCTGGTATTGGGGTATTACTTTCCAACCAGTCGCCTCTGGTGGCTCCCTCCCCCTTTTATCTTCTGATATCAGTCCACCATTCCCACTCCGCTTTACCTGCTCACTGGTGTCTTCTGCCCCTGTAGAGATCCAGACGTGTATGATTCTGATCTCAGGCTGATTTCATGGGTAAATGGAGTTCTTTGGTAAGTAGTCAGCTCACTTTGGGGTACTGTCTGAAAAGGCGCCTCCTCCTACTCCCCTGCCATCTTGTCCAACCTTAAAAATTTTTTAATCAAAAAAAAATTAATATTATTTATTTATTTATTTGACAAAGAGAGAAATCACAAGTAGCCAGAAGTAGGCAGAGAAGCAAGCAGATATAGGGAGAAGCAGGCTCTCCACTGAACAGAAAGCCCGATGAGGGGCTTGATCCAAGAACCCTGGGATCATGACCCTAGCTGAAGGCAGAGGCCCAACCCATTGAGCAACCCAGGCGCCCCCTTTGACTTGTTTTCATATAGGTTTCTTCAAATTTTCGATATCAACTTACAAGAATTTGATATTACTGACTTATTTTTACACTTGGATATTTTTCTCCAACTCAGCTTCTAGCTCTTAGAATTTTGAATACGTTTTTGAGGTAATGGAGAGCTTCCTTATCTTCACTGAATAAAATCTATTAACTTCAGAGCACCTGAGTGGCTTAGTGAGTTAAGCCTCTGCCTTTGGCTCTGGTCATGATCTCAGGGTCCTGGGATTGAGCCCTGCATCCATTTGGTTTTCTGCTCAGTGGGGAGTCTGTTTCCCCTTCTTTCTCTGCCTGCTGCTCTCTGCCTGCTTGTGATTTCTGTCAAATAAATAAAATCTTTTAAAAAGATTGATTAAATTTAATTTCTGTGATTCCTGGCTTTGTTGTGATCCTAAGCCAATATAATAAACTACAGTAAAGCATTTGTTTGCTTATATATTTCTATCTTTTATTGCTTGAACTTTTATGAATATAAAGTATTAAATTCATTTTTAAGACTGTATAACTCACCAGCCTATTTTTTCCCAAATAACTGCAAATTTCTCCTAAATAGAATTTTTTATATAAAATTCTTATACTAAAGAATCCAGTTTCTTACATCTACTTATTATTCTATGTTCTTATGAAGGTAAAGAATTATATTATTGCTCTCCTTTCTAACACATTGTGTGTGTGTGTGTGCATGTGTGTGTGTGTGTGTGTGTGTGTGTGAGATTATTTTATTTATTTGTTTATTTATATCAACATATAATGTATTATTTACTTTATGGGTACAGGTCTGTGAATCATCAGACTTACACAATTCACAGCACTCACTGTAGCATATACTTTCCTCAGTGTCTATAACCCAGACACCCTACCTTTCCACCACAACCCCCAGGCAACCCTCAGTTTGTTTCTTGAGATTAAGAGTCTCTTATGGTTTGTCTCCTTCCCCAGTTTAATATCAATAGATTTGTCTCTCTCATTTCTCTTCTTTTCAAGAATTTTCCCAGGAATTTTCAGAGGACCCTTTGGAGAAGCTGGTTGGAAAACACAGCAGAAGACAATGTCCTACCTTTCTTGATGAAATTGCTTTGTCACAGACATAGAATGTATTTCCAATTCTGGCTACCTGTAATAGATTGCCAAATCCATAATATCAACCTTAGTGCTGCTGCAACTCTAAATGTTTTATAAATAGGTGATAAACTAGCATAACCTGTTACTATCACAAGCTGCAAGTTATTTACAGATTCTTTTGTAAGTTCCTTAAAAGTTATATGTAACATAAATGATTTTCTGAATTGAAGTCCCTAGCTAAATACCAACTACATTTTGGGGAGCATTGATTATTTATCTAGAATCTAATTAAACTTTATTAAATTTTACAGAATGTGACTTAGAAAAATTAGAAACTACATTAAACCTAGACTGACAGACCAGAGGTAAGCACTCTTGATACTTTGATGAATCTGTTTCTCTGAGATTTCTCTGAAATTTGTATATGGTTGCATATTTTTCATAAAATGTGATAATCTATTTAAAATATAATGACATTTTGAAATTTAGTAACAGATCTTACACATTTTTCCATATGAGCACATATAGATTTCCATTTTAATCATTCTATTCATGAGCGGTTTTGGAGGAGCTTTCCAAATATTACTTATTAAAGCCAATAGTACAATACGCATTTGACCATTTCCCTGTGAAAACTTTTACTATAAATCACAGAATTGAGGGTTCTTTTTTAAAATGTTGCAAAGTGAAATCAAAATATAATGCCATGCCACAATTTTTTGTTTCCTATGTTGTCAATTTTAGCCATTCTGACAGGTGTGAGGTGATATCTCACTGTAGTTTTGATACGTACTTTCCTAAAGGTGAGTGAGATGGAGAAAAGGGAACCCTCCTACACTGCTGGTAGGAATGCATGCTGGTGCAGCCACTCTGGAAATGGTATGGAGGATCCTCAAAAAGTTAAAAATAGACCTACCATAGGATCCAGTGATTGCACTCCAAGGTATTTACCCAAAGGATACAAAAATTTGAATTCAAAGGCGTACATGCACCCCAATGTTTATACCAGTATTATCAACAATAGGCAGTCATAGATAGCCCAAATGTCCACTGACTGATGAACAGATAAAAGGAAATGGTGTATGTATGCAATGGAGTATTACTCAGTCCCCCAAAAGAATAAAATATTACCATTTGCAATGACATCAAGGGAGCCAAAGAGTATTATGCAAAGTAAAATAAGTCACTCAGAAAAAGACAAATACCATATGATTTTGCTTGTTTGTGGAATTTAAGGAATGAAACAGATGGACACAGTACATGGAGGAGGAAGAGGCCAACAGGAAACAGACAACTATAGAGGAAATACTGAGGGTTACTGGAAGGGAGATGGAGGGGGTGATGGGATAGAAGGGACATGGATATTAAGGGCAGCAATTGTGATGGGCACTGGGTGTGGTATATAAGTGATGAATTACTAAATTCTATACCTAAAACTAATATTACACTGTATGTTAACTAACTGGGATTTAAGTAAACACCTGAAAAAAAAAATAATGCCAAATTACCTTCAAAAAATATTGTACCAAAATACAAAAAGTAGTATCTAGCAATTCTTAAACTCCCATTTTTACCCAAATTAAATTTACTGCTTTAATGTGATGAATAAAATTATGTATTTTGTTATTGTTACTTATATTTCCTTAGTTATCAAGAAGGTTGAATATTTTTTAATTTAAATTCAATTAATTAACATATATTATTTGTCTCAAGTCTCTGAGCCATCAGTTTTATATAATAACCAGTGCTCATTAGAACACATACTCTCGGGGCGCCTGGGTGGCTCAGTGGGTTAAGCCGCTGCCTTCAGCTCAGGTCATGATCTCAAGGTCCTGGGATTGAGTCCCATGTGGGGCTCTCTGCTCAGCGGGGAGCCTGCTTCCTCCTCTCTCTCTCTGCCTGCCTCTCTGCCTACTTGTGATCTCTCTGTCAAATAAATAAATAAAATCTTAAAAAAAAAAAAAGAACACATACTCTCCCCGATGCCTATCACCCAATTACCCCATCCCACCATCCCCATCCCTCCAACAACCCTCAGTTTGTTTCCCAAGATTAGGAGTCTCTTATGGTTTGTCTCTATCTCTGGTTTTGTCTTGTTTCATTTTTTTTCTCTCTTCCCCTATGATCCTGTACCTTTTTTTTTTAATTTTTTTTCAGTGTATTCATTGTTTTTGCACCACACCCAGTGCTCCATGCAATCCGTGCTCTCTCTAATACCCACCACCTGGTTCCCCCAACCTCCCACCCCCTGCCCCTTCAAAACCCTCAGATTGTTTTTCATAGTCTATAGTCTCTCATGGTTCACCTCCCCTTGTTTTTTTAAATTCCACACATCAGTGAGATCATACAATAATTGTCTTACCCTGATTGACTTATTTCACTTAGCATAATACTCTCTAGTTCCATCCATGTTGATACAAATGGCAAGATTTCATTTGTTTCGATGTCTGAGTAATATTCCATTGTCTATGTATATCACATCTTTATCCATGCACCTGTCAATAGACATTGGGCTCTTTTCCTTAGTTTGGCTACTATGGACATTGCTGTTATAAACATTAGGATGCAGGTGCCCCTTCAGATCACTACAGTTGTATCCTTGGGGTATATACATCATAGTACAATTGCTGGGTTCCAGGGTAGCTCTATTTTTAACTTTTTGAGGAACCTCCATACTGTTTTCCAGAGTCGCTGCACCAGCTTGCATTGCCACCAACAGTGTAGGAGGGTTCCCTTTTCTCCACATCCTTGCCAACACCTGTCATTTCTTAACTTGATAATTTTAGCCACTCTGACTGGTGTAAGGTGGTATCTCATTGCGGTGTTGATTTGTATTTCCCTGATTTGAAGTGATGTTCAGCACTTTTTCATGTATGTGTTGGCCATGTGGATGTCTTCTTTGGAGAAATGTCTATTCATGTCTTCTGCCCATTTCTTGACTGGATTATTTGTTATCTGGGTGTTGAGTTTGATAAGTTTTTTAAAGATTTTGGATACTAGTCTATTATTTGATATGTCATTTGCAAGTATCTTCTCCCATTCTGTAGGTTGCCTTTTACTTTTGTTTGCTGTTTTGTTTGCTGTGAAAAGCTTTTTATCTTAATAAAATCCCAATAGTTCATTTTGCTTTTGTTTTCCTTGTCTTTGGAGACATGTTCAGCAAGAAATTGTTGTGGCCAAGGTTGAAGAAGTTATTGCCTGTGTTCTCCTCAAGGATTTTGGTGGATTCCTGTCACATTATGGTCTTTCTTCCATTTTGAGTCTATTTTTGTGTATGCTGTAGGAAATAGTCCAGTTTCATTCTTCAGCATATGGCTGTCCAATTTTTCCAACACAGTTTGTGAAAGAGACTGTCTTTTTTCAATCAGATATTCTTTCCTGCTTTGTTGAACATTATGTGACCACAGAGCTGAGCATCTATTCTGGGTTCTCTACTTTGTTCCATTGATCTATGCATCTGTTTTTGTACCTACCATATTGTCTTGATGATTACAGCTTTGTAATAGACCTTGAAGTCAGAAATTGTGATGCCACCTGCTGGTTTTCTTTTTCAACATTACTTTGGCTATTCAGGGTCTTCTTTGGTTCCATACAAATTTTAGGATTATTTGTTCCAGTAGTGTGAAAAACGTTGATGGTATTTTCATATGGATTGCACTGAATGTGTAGATTGCCTGAGGTAGCATAGAAATATAACAATATTTGTTCTTCTAATCCATCAGCATGGAACATTTTTCCAATTCTTCTAATCTTCCTCAATTTCTTTCTTGAGTATTCTATAATTTTCTGAAAATAGATCCTTTGCCTCTTTGATTAGGTTTATTACTAAGTATCTGTTTGGGGTGAAATTGTAAATGTGATTGATTCCTTAATTTCTCTTTCTTTTGTCTCATTGTTGCTGTATAGAAGAGCAACTGATTTATAGGGACTGATTTCATATCCTGCCTTTTACTAATTCCTATCTGAGTTCTAGCAATTTTGGGGTGGAGACTTTTGGGTATTCCACATAGAGTATCATGTCATCTGCAAATACCGAGAGTGTGACTTATTTTTTGCTGATTCAAATACCTTTTATTTCTGTTTCTTATCTAACTGCTGAGCCTAGGACTTCTAGTACTATGTTGAACAGCAGTATTGATAGTGGACATCTCTGTCATGTTCCTGACCCTATGGAAAAAGCTCTCAGTTCTTCCCCATTGAGAATGATATTTGGTGTGGGTTTTTCATAGATGGCTTTTAAGATAGTCATATATGTACCCTTTTTACCTACACTGTGAAGAGTTTTAATCAAAAGAGGATGCTGTGCTTTGTCAAATGATTTTTCTGCACCTATTGAGAGGATCATATGATTGTGTTCTTTTGTTAATGTAGTGTGTCAAATTCAGTGATTTGTGGATGTTGAACCAAACTTGTAGCCCAAAAATAAATCCCTCTCGGCTATAGTGAATAATCCTTTTAATGTACTGTTGGATCCCACTGGCTAGTATTTTCTTGGGGATTTTGGCATCCATATTCATCAGGGATATTGGTCTGTAATTCTCCTTTTTGGTGGGGTCTTTGCCTGGTTTTGGGTTCAAGTTAATGCTGGCCTCATCAACAGAGTTTGGAAGTTTCCCTCCCATTTCTGTTTTTTAAAACAGCTTCAGCAAAATAGGTATTAATTCTTCATTAAATTTTTGGTAGAATTCCCCTGGGAAGTCATCTGACCCTGAGCTCTTCTTTGTTGGGAGATTTTTGATTAGTGCTTCAATTTCCTTTGTGGTTATGGGTTTGTTAAGGTTTTGTATTCCTCCTTGGTTCAGTTTTGGGAGTCTATACATCTCTAGGAATGCATCCCTTTCTTTCAGATTGTCTAATTTTTTGGCATAGAGTTGCTCATAATATGTTCTTGTAATTGTTTGTATTTCTTCAGTGTTTGTTGTGATCTCTTCCTCTTTCATTATGATTGTATTTATTTGGGTCCTTTCTCTTTTCTTTTTGGTAAGTGTGGCCAGTGGTTTACCAATCTTATAAATTCTTTCAGAGAACCAGCTCCTAGTTTCCTTGATCTGTTCTACTGTTCTTTTGGTTTCTATTCACCGATTTCTGCTCTAATGTTTATTATTTCTCTTCTCCTATTGGGGTTAGGCTTCATTTGCTATTCTTTTTCTAGCTCCTTTGCATATAGGATTAGGCTGTGTATTTGAGAAGTTTCTTGTTTCTTGAGAAAGGCATGCATTGCTATATACTTCCTTTTTAGAACTACCTTTAATGCATCCCAATGATTTTGGAACAGTTGTGTTTTCATTTTCATTTGTTTCCATTATTTTTTAAAATTCTTTAATTTCCTGGTTGACTCATTCATTGTTTAGTAGGATGCTCTTTACCCTCCGCGTATTTTAGTTCTTTACAACATTGTTCTTGTGTTTGAGCTCCAGTTTCAAAGCACTGTGTTTCAAAAATATGCAAGGAATGATCCCAATCTTTTGGTACTGGCTGATACCAGATTTGTGACCCAGGATGTGATCTATACTGGAGAATGTTTCATGTGTACTTGAGAAGAATGTATATTCTGTTGTTTTGGGATGGAATATTCTGAATGTATGTGTGAAATCCATCTGGTCCAGTGTGTCATTCAAAGCCCTTATTTCCTTCTTAATCTCCTGCTTAAATGATCTGTGCTTTGCAGTGAGGGGGTGTTAATGTCCCCTACTACTATTGTATTACTGACAATATGCTTCTTTGATTTTGTTATTAACTGGCTTACATAATTGGCAATTCCCATGTTAAGGGCATAAATATATACAATTGCTAGATCTTCTTGTTCGATATACCTTTTAAGTATGATATAGGGTCCCTT
Organism: Mustela putorius furo; assembly: GCF_011764305.1. NCBI lineage: Eukaryota > Metazoa > Chordata > Mammalia > Carnivora > Mustelidae > Mustela > Mustela putorius. The sequence continues at coordinate 14,869,369 of NW_025422045.1, forward strand.
TTCATCTTATTACATTCCTTGTTTTGAAATATAATTTGTCCAATATAAGGATTGCCATTCCAGATTTCTTTTGATGTCTATTAGTGTGATAAAAGGTTTCCCCAACCTCACTTTAAATCTCAAGGTGTCTTTGGGTCTAAAATGAGTCTTCTGCAGAGAGCATATAGATGGGTCTTGCTTTTTTATCCAATCTGATACCCTGTGTCTTTTGATTGGGGCATTTGGCCCATTTATATTCAGGACATTCTTTGAGAGATATAAATTTAACGCCATTGTATTGCCTGTAAATGGACTGCTACTGTATATTCTCTCTGTTTCTTTCTGGTCTATTACTATTGGACTCTCTCTTGCCTTAGAGGACCTCTCTCAACATTTCTTATAGGGCTACTTTGGTGATCACAAGTTCTTTTAAATTTCTTTTTTTCCTGGAAGCTTTTTTATCACTCCTTCTATTTTCAAAGACATCCTATCTAGATAAAGTATTCTTGGTTGCATATTTTTCTCATTTAGCACACGAGGGTTGATTACTTTTGTGCTTAAAGATATTTGTATTTTTCTCTGTGAATTGCCAATCCAAATGATTTTCCCACTTTTCCATGGTTTCTTTAACCTTTTCCTACTAATCAGAGATAACAGTGTTTTGATTCATTTGTTGAAAATATATTCTTATCTTATCTCTTACTTTATGTTCACTCTTTTTATTTTTTCACTTTCAGAAACTCAACACTGAGTCTTTACTCCATGGATTCTAATTTTTACATATCAAAAATGTTTCATCAGCAGCATTACATTGAAACATTTACCTGGGTTTCCTTTTTTACTCATTTTGTAGTTTTACTTTTACAGAGGTAAATCTTTTATACCTCTATAGTTTATTTTCAAATGAAAATTGAGCCTGGAAATCTGATCTCTTCATCCCTGATTGTGAATTAGTTGCCCCATTATCATTTAGTGAATATTTTCCTCACTGACTCCAAATTCTATTTCTGTTACATATGTCATGGTTATATATGAATTCATAATTCTGGAGAATACTTTCTATTATATTTTGCTTTTTCTCCCTCTGTTGGCTCCTCATTCTTTGAAATGATGTAACTCTAAATATTATAGAGTAAGTAGTCCATGAAGGTAAACACCACTATGTCACATGGTAGAGTCACAAGTCAAAAAGGCAGAATTTAATAGGAAAGCTCATAAGTAAAACATTGGCAAGGTTCTTCTCTTCTTTCATCATTTCATGGAAAAGCACCCAGCAGCTGCTACATGCAAGCTTTTACTATGTCCTGGGAAGGTGACCTCACCTGTTCCCCAGTCTACCTTTGAATCAGGCAAAACTGACAAGAAACTCAGAAGAAAATATTAAAATGTCAAACCTTAGAAGTTAAGCAATATGAGTTATAAAGTTATCTTTTTAGGAGAATATGATAAAGCCAACTGCTGGCATTTACTAATATTGTAGAATTCTGGTATCAGGAAGAGCTTCTTTTCTTAAAGAAGGACCACCAGCACCCATTAAATATTTCAGTGCAAACATCCTGGCTCAAACAGTGAACAGTTCTGCTTGTCACTCCACAAGTGTGTTTTACTGTTATTTGTGGCTGTCATCAGCAAGTAGAGCTTTTCTGATATTTTCAGTTAAAATGGTTTATTTTTAGGTTCCTGTGCCAACATCAAACTCTTTTGTTCTATGGCTTTATAGGAGGTCTTGCTATATTATAGTATAAATCCTCTAGCTTTGTTTGTCAAAATTGCTTTGGCTCACCTTGGCCTTTTCCATTTCCATGTACATTTTAGAATAAACTTGTCAATCTCAGAAATTCACCTTGGATTCACATAAGGAGTGTGCTGAGTATTACCAGAATTTAAAGATAATTACAAAATTGCAATATAGGTACCTAATATATTTTTCTACTTATTAGATGTTTATTTTATTGCCAAGGGTTGCCTGGGTGGCTCACTTGGTTGAGTGTCTGACTCTTGATCTCAGCTCAGGTCTTGATCTCAGGGTTGAGAGTTCAAGCCCCTCATTTGACGTGTTCCACAGAGGGCATGGGGCCTATTTAAATATATTTTTATATTAAATAAAGACAATAAGTCTTGGGTGCATGGGTGGCTCTTTCAGTTACGTGACTGACTCTTAATCCACTTCTGGTCCTGATCTCATGGTGGAGTTCAAGCCCTGCACTGAGCTCCACTCCATGCTGGATGTGTAGCATAATTAAAAAATAGAAATGAAAAAAATAAAAGGGTGTTTATTTTTTGACATTAAAAATTTTTTTGTTGTTTACCTATATCTTTAATATCACTATTAGATATTTCCTAATATTGAACCATTTTTTTGCTTCCCTCAGTAAGGAATATTGGTTAGAATAAGAGCTAACAAAATACAAAGATTTGTAAAGAAGTGGCTGGATAAATTTGTACAACCCTTTTATGTGAATTTGACATTATTAGACTAGTTGAAAATGATCTAGTAATTCTACTTATAGGGATATAGTCTTGAAAAAGTCTTTCACGTGTAAATAAACATGTACATTACATTAATTGTACCATTTTTAAAAAGTTGAGTATATTTCACACTAAGTATATTACCTTAGTTTCAGGCATACAACCTAGTCATTGCACAAATCTATATATTATGCTATGATCACCTCAAGTGTAGCTACCATCTGTCACCATGAAACCCTATTACAATATTATTGACTATAGACCTTGTACTGTACCTTTTATTCTCCCATGACTTATTCATTCCATAACTGGAATCCTATGTCTTCATTCCCCTTCACCCATTTTGCTCACTCTCCCACCCCATCTCTCTGGCAACCATCAATGTGTTCTTTGATATGTGGAATCTAAAAAACCAAACAAACAAATAAAAAACAAAAAGCAGAATGATATCTACAAATACAGAAAACAAATTGATGCTTGCACCATTTTTATAGTAGCAAATAAACATTTTATTCACAGAATCTTGTTATAATAGAATTTATTCATTTTTATAAGCCACACCAAAAATAGTAAGGGGATAAATGAACTTTACCTATACCAGTAGTTTTTATTTTAAATTGTGATGCTGGGGTGACTGGGTGGCTCAGTTGGTTAAAGCCTCTGCCTTCAGCTAAGGTCATGATCCCAGGGTCCTGGGATTGAGCCCCACATCAGGCTCTCTGCTTAGCAGGGAACGTGCTTTCCTCCCACTCTCTCTGCCTTCCTCTCTGCCTACTTGTGATCTCTGTCAAATAAATAAATAAAATCTTTTTAAAAAATTGTGATGCAAAAAGATATAAATAAAAATATTTCTTAATTATTAATAATAGTAAGGTATATTAGTTATGTTGTTCTTATACTTCTCTAAATTCTTAAAACATGTCAAACTATATTAAAACTACATTTTGTCTATTTCCATGAATGAGATCTTCAGTCAGATATAAACTCCTTCATTTTTTTCATATTTTTTCATTTTTTCAGATCTCACATTTTTCTTAAGTCTCAGAAATTTTGTCCTGTTACTACTATCTTTTTGTAGATATCCATCCTATCTTCTGTGTTTTTTTTTTTTTTTTTCTGTTCAGAAAGCATTTTATTGTTGCCTAAGTTTAGGAATTTTCACTGACAGAAAATCAACACTTTCAGAAAACCTCCCACATTGCCCTGTTCAGCTTCTGGATCTTGGTTTTTCACAGACATTTCAGTGTATCTCTCTCCAGTAGGGACAATCATTCCATACATGATTGACAGATAGTCTTAACTTCCAATTTCAAGACTTGGCCTTTACTTAGGAAGCTCTTCAGGACTGTTTTTAATTAAGTAAGAGTGGCTTCATCTAAAGGAGATGTGGTGGTCACTGTGCACGGTACTTCTCCCCAAGTGGATGCTCATCATGTTCGTCCAGGCGACCATTCTCAGCAAGCACATTGATCAGGTTGGATATGAGAGGAGAGAACCTCTCTTTTGTGCTCATGTCATTTAGGCTTTTCATTTTCACGGAACCCTTTATATAGGGATTCATAATGGAAGCAGCCATTTTGGGTTCCTTCAAGATTTGTGCTACTCTCAACAATTCTTTCTCTACTTGTTCCAGTTTACCTGGTTTAGATGCAGCAGAATAAAGAGCAGTGGCATAGTGACCTTCAATATCATATACCTGAACAGGTGGCCACATGAGCTTGGGAAATGGCCTGACCACAGTTGTACTAAAGCATCGCACCTGCTGGCACAAGCCAGACTCTGCTGGGACAGCCATCTTCTGGGGGGATGGTTAAGTCAAACCTGAGTTAGAGGGAGAGATGCAAGGGCCCCTGTCCTACCTTCTTGATACTTTGCTTCAATATTTTTGGCTGGTTTGAGGAGACTATAGCATGACAAATCAAGTCTGAGTAACAGTCCTCAAAAGCTCTGGGCCTAAATGGTTTTATGGGCCAGGCTCTTTCCAATTTTCAAATAATAGCTGTATAGTAGCCACGCCATGTGAACATATTATTCTGTATTAACTTCAAGCTGGGGCTGGGGCTCCCAAGTGTGGCTGGTTCTCAAACAAGCAGTAGGGAACTTACTAGAAATACAAACCCTTCACCCCACCCCATACCCACAGAATCAAAAATTCTGGGGCCAAGGCTAAGCACTATGTATTATAACAAGCTCTCCTGGTTAAATGAAGACTGAGGACCCCTGGGGAAAAGGGACCATCTCTACTCCCTGGATTTCTCATCAATCCTTACCTGGGTATGACTGATTCTAATTCTTCCCCATAAAGCTGTGTGTCCAGTACTTCGTGTTTACATTGAGTACCTTATTCTTCATCAAAAAGAATGTTCAGTCCCTTTATTTGCAATTTCTTAGGTTCATAATTTAATAGCAGGAGACCCATGAAATGATTTATTTTATTTTTTAATTACCAAACTAATAGATCCTTGTTATCAAAAATGGAAGAGGCATACAAGCATATATAAGAAACTTATGATTACCCATAATTCTACCTCCCAAATATAATCTATGTCATCAGTTTGGTATGCACATTTCCAGACCATTTTCCTATGCACAGAGACATTTCTTTTGCTCACCAAAAAAATGAATCAACTTGTATAAACTGCACTATAGCTTGCCTTTTGTATTTCATAATATATCATGAACAATTTTTCTTGTTAATCAATAAACTTTTATTTGCTTTCTCAAAAAGAAAAAAAAAATTCTGGCTGGCATCATTCACGTTTAAATGGATGTCATTCCACATGGGTCTGCCTTAGTCATCTAGAAGCACATGGATCTATTCCCTACAGATGCTCCTTTGTTTATCAGAACTCTATAACCATAATCTCTTGCAAATAATATGGAAGTTATACCAAATCCATTAGTATGTTTAGCCACTGGACAAGGAAGGTAACTTAACCAAGGCAGCAGGAAACTAGCAGCAAGCATTTATTTCTGCCATACCTGAGCATAATACTTCCCTACTACTAAATTCATATAGGCTTGGAGGTTAAGTCAGAGCCTATTGGAGAACACCCAAACATCTGAGCCATTTCTCCACCTTACAGAAAAAGGTGAGAAGCCATCTCAATTTGGCCAACCATAGACTCAACTGTCTAAAACTCATAGTGTTTATTATTGATGCTCATCTGACTTTCAGCAGCCACAACAGAACTGACTCCTAGATTCTCCATATTCTATATTCCATATACTTAATTTCATTTTTCTTGGTCCTGCTTTTTAGTCAGAAAATCATTTAGCCTCTCCTTCAATGATATACCCCTTACTCTAATGCAGCATAGAAATAGATTTCAAGATAAAACCTCTTCTTTGTTCATGGATGACCAATAAATCTACACCTTATCCTCTAAAAAGGGGGCAAGGAATTTCTAAATTCTTTCACCAACTCAGAAACCACTTTTCTCAAGATTAGTGGAGATATGAGTTAGGTATTGCTGACTTCAGTCTTGTTCAAATGTCTCCATTTTGGTCCGAAATCCCTCATAACCTCAGCTACGATTTCTTTTTATATATTTGGCAATATCTTTTCTTAAATTTTATTTATTTTATTTTAAAAATTTTTTTAAATTTCTTTTCAGTGTAACAGTATTCATTGTTTTTGCACCACACCCCATGCTCTATGCAATCTGTGCCCTCTCCAATACCCACCACCTGTTTCCCCCAACCTCCCACCCCCCACCCATTCAAAACCCTCAAGTTGTTTTTCAGAGTCCATAGTCTCTCATGGATCACCTCCCCTTCCAATTTCCCCCAACTCCCTTCTCCTCTCCATCTCCCCTTGTCCTCCATGCTATTTGTTATGCTCCACAAATAAGTGAAACCATATGATAATTGATTCTCTCTGCTTGACTTGTTTCACTCAGCATAATCTCTTCCAGTCCCATCCATGCTGCTACAAAAGTTATTTTTTTAATTTCTTTTCAGTGTTCCAGAATTCATTGCTTTTGCACCACATCCAGTGCCCCATGCAATATGCGTCCTCAATAACACCCACCACCAGGCTCACCCAACCTCCCAATCCCCTCCTCTCCAAAACCTTCAGTTTCTTCCTCAGAATCCACAGTCCCTCATGGTTCATCTCCCCCTCCAATTTCCCCCAACTCACTTCACCTCTCCATCTTCCCATGTCCTCTGTGTTATTCCTTATGCTCCAAAAATAAGCAAAACCATATAATTGACTCTCTCTGCTTGATTTTTTTTACTCAGCATAATCTCTTCTAGTCCCATCCATGTTGATACAAAAGTTGGGTATTCATCCTTTTTGATGGAGGCATAATGTTTCATAGTATATATGGATCCTATCTTCTTTATCCATTCATCTGTTAAAGGGCATCTTGGTTCTTTCCAGAGTTTGGAGACTGTGGCCATTGCTGCTATGAACACTGGGGTACAGATGACCCTTCTTTTCACTACATCTGTATCTTTGGGGTAAATACCCAGTAATGCAATTGCAGGGTCATAGGGTAGCTCTGTATTTAATTCCCTAAGGAATCTCCACACTGTTTTCCAAAGTGGTTGCACCAACTTGCATTCCTTTCTTCAAAAATTTTTGGACTCAGTATTGTTCAACACTTTCAATTCTTTTTGCACATTTCAGTGGATTTTAAGAATAAAGTTAACTGAATATGTATTTCCTCTCCCAACTTCAATTCACAGACTTTATTCTATTTTAGTTTTGTTTTGTTTTGTGTTAGGTAATATATGCCAACAGGCCAACAAATGGAGAAACAAAATCAACTCCATGGTGTCTTGAGTTTATTTTCCTGGCAGTTACAGTTTCATGAGTTACAGATTGTTTTTTCTTTGCAATTATTTAAATAGTCATTGTATTAGGTAAACTCATTATATTTGGAGTAAAATTGGACTCTCACTTAATCTCTCCCATGTACTTCTTTTTTTTTTTTTAATTTGTTTTGCCTTTTTTTTTTTTTGGACTTTAATTTTTTTATTTTTTTATAAACATATATTTTTATCCCCAGGGGTACAGGTCTGTGAATCACCAGGTTTACACACTTCACAGCACTCACCAAATCACATACCCTCCCCAATGTCCATAATCCCACCCCCTTCTCCCAAACCCCCTCCCCCCGGCAACCCTCAGTTTGTTTTGTGAGATTAAGAGTCACTTATGGTTTGTCTCCCTCCCAATCCCATCTTGTTTCATTTATTCTTCTTCTACCCACTTAAGCCTCTATGTTGCATCACCACTTCCTCATACCAAACCCTCCTTTATTGATATGTCCCTGGCCTCCTTTGCTACTCTTAAAATGATCTGTGACCTAATTACTGATTATAAGGCTTTTAAGAAGTTTGCATGGTCCAGATGTTCTTCCTTCACCTATAAGGTGAAAGTGAGATGATGTTGCTTGTAGCCATAGCAACTGATAGATTCATTGCCATATGTAAATCCTTCCATTACAAAACTATCATGAGCCACCATGTTTGCATTGGACTTGTACTTGTGTCCTGACCACTGGTTTTGTGCAAACTATGAGCTAAAAGGTGTTCACAGTAACTTCACTATTATGTGGCCCCAATGTTGTGAATAGTTGTGTGTGTGTGTGTGTGTGTGATCTGCCTCAAGTCATCAGACTTGCCTGTATCGATATTTACATCTTGGAGCTATTAGTCATTGCATTCAGTGGACCACTGACTTTAATGTATTTTATCTTTCTGTTCATCTCTGATAGAATCATTCTGATTACTCTCCAGGATCACTCCTCCAGTGGGTCTTCCAAAGATCTGTCCACTCTTTTCAGCCCACACTACTGTGGTGGTACTGTTCTTTGGACCTTGCATCTTTATTTACATATGACCATTCAGCAGGGTCTCCATAAGTAAGAACCTCTCCATGAATTACACATTTTTCACTTCCCTTTAAAATAGAATCATCTACACATTCAGGAATAAAGACATGAAAGCAGTAAGAAAAATAAAAACCAAGCAAGTGAGTTCCAGAAACTTTTTTTTTTTTTTTTTTTTTTTTTTTTTTTTGTGGTGAGCAGCAAAGCAAAGTTTTACTGAACAATAGTCAAGTGATAGTACAAAGCTCCTGAAGAGGAACGGGACCTGAGATGGTTGCCTGTAGAACAACTTTTTAATTGAAACGTTATAATCATCAAAAGGATCATCATCATTGTTGACATCATCATCCAAAAATACTGAGGTGTATGATTTTTTATTAACCATAAGTCATATTTTCATATTTGGGATATCAAACATGTGGAATTATGCATCTAAATATAAACCATTCCAATATAATCACATTCATATATATTGTAATTTTCAGCTTCTTATCAACTACTTAGTATTCACTGAGTTCTAAGATCTGGCACCTCACATGTCCATTCTTTTAACATTACAGCAATGAAAATAGAGCATATTATTAACATATTCTTAGTATAAAACTGAACATTATAAAATTTAATGAACTTGCCACAGAAATTTTAAGTACTAGACCAAGAATCAGATCCTACCTCTAACTTCAAAATCTATGCATTTGCAACAGATTTTCTCTCTCAATATTAAGAACATACATATATTTTTTTCTTGTGCCTTCTTTTACATGTTCCCAATAAATAACTCTTTCCAACAAGAGGAAAAAATAATTTCCCATTGATCTGAATATACATACTCACTAGCATTTCCAGTCTTCTAAAACCACTGATTTAACAGAAGAACTTATTAAGACAGCTGAAAAGACTGATCCCAATTATCAAGGTATACGAGGATTAGTGTTACTCAATAGGGTAAGGAAGATCATGTAGGAGACTAAAGTGATTGTCTGTGATGCCTCATAATATTTCCACACCAAGTAATAAAAGCAAATGAAAATGTTTTTCATAGCGATGACTCAATTTACATTTCCACCAACAGTGCACAAGCATAATATTGTATGGAGACAAATGTTGACTACATGTATCATGATGAACATTGATTAATATATAGAACAGCTAAATCAATATATTGTACACCTGAAACTAATATAACCAATATAATTAAAACTAATATAACTAATATAAATAATGCTTATATTTCATATTTTACATATATTTCATGTATTAAGTAAGTGAGAAGGACATAAGTCAATACTGTTTTAAATTTGGTTCACTCCAACAAGTGAAAAATCACCATCATCAGAGATACAGACAATGACCAGAGAATTAAGCAACTGGAAGTAAAAGAAGACAACGATGGACAACTGAGTCTCATAACTCATTAGTAGGAAAATGATGATTATAGTAACTAAGAATATTTTCTCCCTGAATTGTGTATTATGGTGAAATTGTGTATTTATGGTATTTATTAAGAAATTTCAAATTCATTTTTTTCTTTTATCTTTCCTCACCAAGATGCTGGTGATTAACTTTACCATTTAGTCTCTAGATTACAGAAAATTCCTGCAGGATTATAACTAAACTAGAGGAAATCCCAACACTATACTAAGAGGGATATAGTAATCTATGAGAATGTTTAGCTTTCCTTTTGGAGAAAAAAGGGAGAATGTCTTAATTTTAATGCAGGATAGATGAGTTTTAAGGCTGAAGTAACTGTCATTGTTTGGAAGTTTAAATAAAAGTGGATGATGTGGAAAGAACCATGATGCCCTTCAACAGATGAATGGATAAGGAAGATGTGGTCCATATACACTATGGAGTACTATGCCTCCATCAGAAACGATGAATACCCAACTTTTGTAGCAACATGGATGGGACTGGAGATTATGCTGAGTGAAATAAATCAAGCAGAGAGAGTCAATTATCATATGGTTTCACTTATTTGTGGAGCATAACAAGTAACATGAAGGACATGGCGAGATGGAGAGGAGAAGGCAGTTGAGGGAAATTGGAAGGGGAGATGAACCATGATAGACTATGGACTCTGACAAACAACCTGAGGTGGGGGTGGGAAGTTGGGGGAGCCAGGTTGTGGGTATTGTGGAGGGCACAGATTGCATGGAGCATTGGGTGTGGTGCAAAAATAATGAATACTGTTATGTTGAAAATAAATAAAACATAAACTAAAAAAAGTAAAAAATAAAAGACATAAAATTGGGGTATATGGATGCCTTGATAGACTGAGTGTCCAGCTCTTGATTTCAGCTCAGGTCATGGTGTCAGGGTCATATCAAGCTCTTGGTCAGACACCAGGCTCACCATGGAGTCAGCCTAGATTCTCTCCTTCTCCCTTAGTCCCTCTTCTGACTCACACTCACTCACTCTCTCTCTCTCAATCTCTTTCTAAAATAAATATCTTTAGAAATTTAAAAAATTGTAATATTAATACTCACCAATTAAGAAATGGTTTAGATTTTTCACTAAATGTAGTAAAGTGTTCTTGAATGTTTTTGACTAATACAAAAAGTGTAAAAGCCACAATCTACTGAGAAAATAATTATCCTTTTGGCCACTTAAAAATGGATTAAATAATCAATATGGTAATAAATAAAATGCATATCTTATCAGCAAACAATATCAAAACTTATAAAGAAAACTATTTCTAATTATTTGCAAGTTTAATTATTTGTGGTAGAATAATATTTGTCTTTGCGTTATACAAAGTATGGATGATTTTAACATCTGTGCCTAATAGTCTTTCACCAACTCTGATTCCTATAATAAATGCAATGCCTATGACAAAAACTACATTAACCTTTGAGTTAAGCGGTGAATTTGACTGGAATTAAATAAGAACTTCCATAGAAGTGAGAGCGATAACAACCAATTTGAAAGTTATTTGTGACATCTTTTGTTGGCAAGTTATTGAAATAAACTTTGAATCCTGTGATGTGAAGTATGCCAAGATCATCATTTATGATTAATTTTATAAAAGAAATACTTGTGGAACAAGAATTTACTCAAGCATTTTATAGTAAAAGGGACAATGACTATGAATCTTTTTGGGGCCATATAGGTATTCTTGAAAAATCTCATACACTAAAAAAATAATTATTAAATTTTGGTGACCATAAAACAGTTGTATCATTTCAAATTTTAAATTATTTACCATAATTTATTTTAACATTCCCTTTTAAAATTTCTACTTCCTGAATAATGTTGTACATAATATATGCTGTCAGTAGTAAATTTATAACATACAGATATCTATTTTTATGTTAAGGGTGTTATACTCAGAGAAGTCTGAAGATTATTTATCTAAAAATCGTCCAGTGTTGTTATAAAGAAGGTAAGAGGATAGCCTGGAGTAATATGAGGGAAAATAAGCATCCATTAGTTCAAAGATGTCTACAATTCCTATAGCACAACCAACCAACTAACATTCTCACATCCGTTGTAATCAAGCCAATACTCCAAGAGAACCACAGTGTGCTGCAAGGCTAGAAATTAAGAGTAAACATCTCTCCTGGTCATACTAAGGCAGCAGCCACCGTGCTGTAACAACTCCCACTGAAATTTGGATTCCCAGAGCTCCAACACATCTGCCTTCAAGTGATTCACATCTTTATAAAAGAAGCAGAAAATAGTATATACATCCATATACAGAGCATCGCAGAGAGTGCAAAGCAGATTTTTAATTTTGATTAAGCTAGTGAACATATTGTTCTTCATACTTTGCCTTTAGAACTGGTAAGTGGAAACATCATAGAGAGCTAATTCGTTAGAGGTTTAATTTACTGAAAACAGTATTTTAATTAATTTTCTGTTGGCTGGAAGGAAAAGGCTGTGGATTTTGGGACATCAAATCCTCTCTCATGGTTGCCTGGGTGTCACAGTCAGTTAAGCATCTGCCTTCAGCTCAGGTCATGATCCCAGAGTCTGGGATCTAGCCCCACATCAGGCTCCCTGCTCAGGAGGGAGTCTGCTTCTCCCTCCCTCTCTTCCACCCTCCATTTACATGCATTCTCTCTCTCTCTCTCTCTCTCTCAAAGAATAAAATCTCTTAAAAAATCCTCTCTCACTGGGAGATCACATACTGTAACACAATGATGTATAACCAAGAATTTTTATACAAATTTAAAGAATATATGCTCTCAACATGATATTGATGAGTAAAACATGACAGGAGATAGTCAGTGATTAAAAATGATGACTAAAATTACGAAAAGCAAATTGTGAGGATCCTGGTTACTCACACTAGCATTGAAAACAACATAATAGCTAGAAATTCATCTTTTTAAATTTTTTAAAAACACAATAGCAGTATTTTTCATTTCATCATTTCAGGTGCTAACAATACATGTAAATAAGCACATCATAATGAATGCTGGAGAAAAAGCAGGTGAGGGAGAATTAATGACCAGAGCTGAATAGGCAGAATCTCTCTGCCTAAAACTGACCATTACACCATAAATACAAATAATATCTTAGGAATAAAGAGGGAGAAGTCCTTCCAAGATGTTCATATGTAGGGAAAGGAAGGAAATGGAATAATTCAGGAAACTCATATGAGTATTCTAAATAGTCAGAAAATATCAAGAAAAACTTTAACAAAAAGAGAGTAGTTTCCAAATGTATAAGGCTGTCAAAAATGTAATCCAAATAGGGGACATTAAGAAATTTAGAAACAGTTGTATTGGATATGCAGCATGTCATTGGTTGTCTCATAGTACAATAAATTTGAACACAAGTAGCTCAATAGTATGCATACTATTGAAAAATACTAAACTAACATATTAATGATACTTAAACCTTAAGAATAAAAGCAAAAAAATATAGTAGTTTCAGTTTTACTCAACTATAACTCATATACTACGAAATTCACCTGATTTCAATATATATTTCAGTGAGGATTTTTTTAAATTTTTTATTAACATATAATGTAGTATTAGCCCCAGGGGTACAGGTCTGTGAATTGCCAGGTTTACACACTTCACAACATTCACCAGAGTCAGTGATTATTATTATATTCACAAAGTTATGCAATCATCACCACAATCTTATTTTAAATAATTTTATCATCACAGAAAGGAAAGACAGCCCATTTATACTCACTCCATAGCTGACAGTGATACACTTTCTGTCTCTATAGACTTGTTTAGAAGACATTTCATAGAAATAAAATCATACGTGTGGCTTTTTGTATCAGGCTTCTTTTACTTGGCCTAATGTTTTTGAGATCCTTCAGTATTTTACAGTAAGTATGCATAAATTTTGAAAAACAAAAATCATTGGAGATTGAAATTTTTATTTTTCTCTTCAAGTGCCTATAATGAGGAAATATTTACTTGAATCAGTTAGTCTTACATTAAGTAATATATATTGTATACACATAAGGAAGAGCAGAAATGCTCATATCCAACTACTTAATAAAACAAGTTTTGGCTTGTTCCTTTCCTAATGGGGATTTACATGGAAAATTCTTGATTTGTAATCTTGGATTTATGTGAATGATTCAGATACAGTGCATGCTGTCTTGGTGTTCATTCTGTACCTGGCCAGAATCCTACACATACACCCTCTCACCTAATACTGCATCTCTTTAGGGTAGTCCTGTGTCTAAGACCTGTGAAATTTACTTTATGGGGATCTAGATTTTTCATTTACTAATGAAGTTGTGGGAAATAAATGATTTCAAAGTTCCTTCCTAGTTAAATATATAATTATAGTACCTTCAGTTTCCTCCAAAGTACATCATAAATTGAGTAAAATTATTACAATAAAATATGCAATTGATTATTTAAGAGGAAGAAATTTTTCTTCACTAACAGAATTTTTGTCTAAACTATATGCATTCTTTCCTTTCATTTATATTGCCTTTATTCACTCATCATACAAGAACAGGTATATTAAGTGTAAAATTCAAGAAATAGTTTTAGAGATCTGCTTGGGAAAGGAAAAAGAGAAATAAGAGAAACAAATGTTGGGAAAGCTATCAACATAAATGAATGCCAGTTTTTCCTCTAAAATAAAATGAAAAGGCAAATAAAGCTATAAAATAGGCTTTATTTGTATTAACTGCATTGCACTTAACTATATTCATTCCATATGCAAGTCTTTCTATTGTATCATGGGGCATGAAATTCCATGTAGCAAAGGTATTCCCAAATTGTAGTTGGCATATTCATTTCATATCCCATTCTCATTTCTCCAAAGAGAATCTAATTATTAAAATTACTTTTGGGGCACCTGGCTCATCAGTCAGTGAGCAACCAACCCTTGATTTCAGTTTAGGTCATGATCTCAGTCAGAATGGTGAGATCAAGCCCTGCATCAGGCTTCACACTCAGCATGCAGTCTGCTTGAAATTCTCTCTCTCCCTCTCCTTTGGCCCCTCCCCCTACTGGCTCCCTCTAAACAAACAAACAAAAAAAATAAAATCTTTTTCTAAAAAAAAATTACTTTCACAAAGGTCTCCAAAGCACAATTCTTGCTCACTCACTGGATAATCATGAAACACAGCCCTTTGAAGACCATGCGCTGGGTGACTATCCTCTTCCAGACCCACTGTTATCATTCAACATCCACTCTATCTAGTCCTGGAGGTTGACTACAAGAACATCACTTTCATCTTTATTTTCCCTAATTTATATGCATTATCCAGTTCTTAATAATATCTTAAATAAGAAAGTAGTTGAGGGAATAAAGGTTGGAGAATGGTGGTAGGACATTTTGACTAGGACCCAAGTAGAAATAAAAAGGAGAAAGTTACAGGTCATTGGAGAAAAGAGAACAGATACTCTCTATGTACTTTCCTATCTGCATTCAGTACCATTCCTCTTACTCACTGTTCTGAATTCTCTTCTTCCCATGTACTAACTTAATGTTTTTATTTGGTTTAACATGTACATTGGAATGGGCCAAGATTCAGAATCAGATTGACTGGGCTTGAATACCAGCTTTGACCTTTGTTAGCTGTGTAACTGTAAGTCATTAAATACTTCTATGCCTTAGTTTTCTTATATGCAAAATAATAATAATAATAATAATAATAATAATAATAATAATAATACTGCCTTCATGGGATTGCTATGAGCATTAATAAATGCATTAATAAATATGAAACACTTAGAACACAGTATAGCACATACTGCTCACTTGTTACTGATCATTTTATATCATTCTAGATCCTATGAACAATAAAAACACCAAGTAAAGGCAATTTTGTATGACGTGTTACAACTGAAGTAAAATCTGTATATTAGGGTTGAATCATTTCACTATTTATTTCTTAACCATCACATACATACATTTACACAAAACACACCCACTTCTCACTGTGAACAATAGCAATATAAGAAATTGAGAAAACAGGCTCATAAAGAACTAAGGATGAATCCATGCTTCCAGAAATTCTCAGTGTACTACACAACAGAAACAAAAGACAAAATTATTTTTTAAAAGATTTTATCTATTTATTTAGAATATGTGAGCTGGGGGACAGGCAGAGAGAGAAAGAGGAAGAGAATCTCAAGCAAATAAGTGTGGAGCTCTGTGCAGGGCTTGATCTCACAATCCTGAGATCATGACCTGAACTGAAACCAATAATTGGATGATTAACCATCTGAGCCACCCAGGCATCGAAAAAAGCAAAACAATTTTTGATGAATTAAAGGACTTTCATATACAAATTAGCCCTATGTTGTGTGTGTGTGTGTGTGTGTGTGTGTGTGTTTATATTTCTTTCTTCATTTTAGAAACATGGAATGACCTTAATAAGTTACCTCACTGATACACAACAATACAATTTCCTTATCTTTCAAATTGCATATTTCTTAGATATTGTTGTATGATAATCTCAAGAGGCAAAATAAATACTAATATAACTACTTATCTAATTTTTCCACATGAGCAAATTAGTAACCATCAAGATCAATTGATAAAAGAGGGTCATTTACCAGAATAAAAAATAGAAAATAAAATTTCTACTCCTTCATATGCTTTTTAATTGCTGTATAGCTATACTGTTTCAAAGTGATGTGACACATAAATTAATTTCAAATTATAGAGAGTGATGCTGATATGATTAATATTATATATTTTCATAAGTTCAACTATTATTCATCAAATAGAAACAGGAAATCATCAGTGCTAATTGTGGCTTTATTTTTATTTATTCTCTTTGTATAAAAGAACTTCTGGAGCCTTTCTGAATCAAAGAAATGGATCCTAAAAATGGATCTGTAGTGACTGAGTTTATTTTACTAGGATTTTCTGGAGGATGGGAACTTCAGATTCTCTTCTTTGCAACATTCTCCTTAATCTACAGTGCCACTGTGTTGGGAAATATTCTCATTATGGTCACAGTGACATTTAGTTCCACTCTTCATTCTCCCATGTACTTCCTCCTTGGAAACCTCTCTTTTCTGGATATGTGTCTCTCCACTGTCACCACACCCAAAATTATCACAGACTTACTCAATGAACACAAGACCATCTCCATATGGGGCTGCATGACCCAGATGTTCTTTATGCACTTCTTTGGGGGTGCCGAGATGACTCTTTTGATAGCCATGGCCTTTGACAGATATGTAGCCATATGCAAACCCCTACACTACAGGACAATCATGAGCCAGAGGCTGCTGAGTGGGTTTGTGATACTTTCGTGGATAATTGGGTTTGTACACACCATGAGCCAGATGGTACTAACAGTAAACTTGCCTTTCTGTGGCCCCAATGTCATAGACAATATATTTTGTGACCTTCCCCTTGTGATTAAGCTTGCTTGTATGGACACATACACCCTGGAATTCTTTGTCATTGCTGACAGTGGGCTACTCTCATTCATCTGTTTCATCCTCCTCCTTGTCTCCTACACTGTCATCCTGATCACTGTACAACAAAGATCATCCGGAGGGCTCTCCAAGGCTCTGTCCACACTGTCTGCACACATCATTGTGGTCACTCTGTTCTTTGGACCTTGTATCTTTATCTATGTCTGGCCATTCAACAGTTTTGCTGGCAATAAAGTCCTTGCTGTATTTTACACTGTTATCACGCCCTTACTGAATCCTATTATTTACACTCTGAGAAATCAGAAAATGCAAGGGGCCATGAGAAAATTACAGTTCCAACATGTTATCTCTATACAGAACTTCTAGATTTGAGCACCTTATAATTAACACAACTTTAAAATACTGTGCTAACAGAAGCTGAATAGATTGTATATAATACATGGTTTCACTTTTCTTGTGTTAGAGTGACTAGTCCAGAACCATACCTGTGCAGAACATCATAAAATATTTTAATTCACATTTACTACTGCTAAAGCTCATAATGATAATGAGTGACCTACAGGAAAATAAACATTTTAAATCACTGAGCACTTTTCTAAGATATTCAATATATACTTATTAGTGAAGAAATAAATATTAAAATATGGTGAATACTAATAGAAATGATTTAATATATGTGGATTGTTAACAACATTCATAAAGTTATACTATCTTTACATGGGGTAGCAATACCTCATTTCAATCCTGAGTGAAATAATGTGAACAGTGGGAAAGATATTCTAATCTCTTGATCCAATGAGACAAAAAATAATAATAAAGTTTGACAGTAGAGTGAATATAAAATAAAAAGAATAATATACCAGAGGGAAGGGACCAATGCAAGGAAAGTTTCAGCAGAACTACAAAAAGCAGCCTTGAAACCAAGTGCTCCAAAAAATATCGTAAGGATGCACAGTTGCCTTTCAAACCTCAATAACTAAAAGCAGAAGTATATTTCTTGGTTTTAGGTACTATATCATGTAATTTATTCTTTCCAAGAGCTTTACATAAAACTACACTTAAAATTGCCTCTGATAAGCTTGTAATCCTTATTTTAATTATCAGTTAAACCTGATTTGATTGTGAGTGTTGAAGAGGTGGCAGTGCATGGTATTGGGAATCCCATACTCATTGATGGTAATCTTAAGTACTCTCTCTTAATTCGAGACACCAACAATTCTTGTCTTCTCTAGGCAACAGTTTTCTAATTGATTTTAAACCATCGTATAAGTTCTTCCCTCCATTGAATGGATTCTCCACAAGCATTCAGAGTGATGAAATTAAAATGCAATTCTCAATGTTTCTTCCATGGCTAAAACTATTTTCTGGCATTAAGAAGAAGGTTCATATCCTTAATGGGCTTTCAAAAGCCAACCTGCTTCTGGAATTCATCTCTAATCTACTTTTTCAAAATGTCAGATTTATACTGACTTTCTTTTCCTTTTTTTTTTTTTAATAGACTGTAGAGTTCATTTTTTTTTTTACTGTTTACTTGCCTTCCATTTACTTTTTTATTATGTTCAGTTAGCCAACATATAGTACATCATTAGTTTTTGATGTAGAGTTCAATGACTTATTAGTTGTGTGTAACACCCAGTGCTCATCACAACATATGCCCTCCTTAATACCCATCACCTGGCTACCCCATCTATCTACCCTCTTCCTTCTTAAACCCTGTTTGCTTCCCAGAGTCAAGAGCCTCTCATGGTTTGTCTCCCTCTCTGCTTTCTTCCCCTTCAGTTTATATTTCACCTAGAATAATCTTCCATTGCTTCTTCACCCAGCAAACTTCCTCTTATAGTACAGAACCCATATCCAGTATTATATTTTAGAACACCTTTCCTATATGTTCTTGGCCAGTTTAGATTTCTGCAATTTTTTTAATAGATTCTGCAATTTCCATCCTTTGCATAAAAATGGTAATATTATTTGTATATTTATAGGTTAATGTCAACTTTGTCATTTGCAATAAATTTTATGTATCTCCAATATCTAGCATACATATTGGCACCCAGCAGTTCATACATATTTACTGAATGAAGAAAGAAAAGATGAAATAACTATATTCTAACAGAATATTATTTAATTTGACCTAAAACTAAGAAATACATGCACTTCTACTGTGAGACATCTGTTAAAAAATTAGAGTACATAAAGGTATATATTGCTCACATATTTAGTAATTGAATTATATGGATTAGAGCCTTGTTATTAAAGAAAAGGGACATGGAAGAAATTAAAATTTTATGCAAATGGAAGGAAATACATAAGGCAAGTTGAGGATATTTGTTATGAAGATTATATTCAACTCTATCTTTACACAGTAAATATAAAATGTCAGTCTTACATAATAACACACCCTATGTTAAATAAATGATAACCATTTATAAGGTAAAATGTGCATACAGTGGTAGATGGGATTACACTCCAACTCATAAAATATTACATAAGATATTTGTGTCTGTCAGTATAGGACACTCAAAATCCTAAACCATTCTGCTAACCAAGCACCTAAAACTGCTAGAATCATCTAAAATAACCTTTAAAATCAATTACAGATTTTAAAAGGAAGTAAACAAATCACATCTGCAGTGTTGTATGAAGCTTCAGCTCCATTCCAGGAGGATAAGCCAGCACTGAACCATTGCCCACTCTGAGAACACCTACAGAATACTGTTGCCTAGAGATTGTACAAATTTGGGAGAGTACTGGGGATTGGGCTTTGGGTCCTAACATGGATAGAGAGTGACTGGAGGCCACTCAATGTGCATGTATTTTCTGGGGGCAGGGAGGGAGAGAGAGAATATTAGAAGACTGTCTGGCTAGCAGAAACAGACAGACAGGAAAAAAATGTTAACCAAACTTGATTCTGGATGTAGATGAAAATAAATGGGTCTTTCATGAAGGCTAGGCTTATCATCATATTCTTTGCATATTCACAAACATCAGTGTGAGAATTTTCTTTTAACTTGCTACTTAAGGGTGTAGGCTCAGGCCTTCGGCAAAATTAAACAAATACAGACTGGAAAGAAAAAAGTTTCTTGAAAACAGACCTCACTGAACTCTCACAGAAAGGTTTTACAAAAACTCACAATCAAAAATCACAAGACAAACAAATATATCCCAGCAAGTATGACAGTTTGGAGAAAGTGAAAAGACAATGCTTGAATGGGGAAAAAATACTTGTAAGTCATGAATCTGTTTAAGAGACATGGGTCCAGAATACATAAAAAACACATTTCTAGAATTGAAAGACAAATAATTTTAAAAATGGGAAAAGGAAATAAGTAAAAAAGTCTTCACAAAGATATACAAACAGACAATAAGCACATGAAAATATGTTCAACATCATTAGTCACTTAGGGGTATACAAATGAAAATCACAGCAAGATACCACTTCATATCCACTAGGATGACTATAATCAAAAAGGACAAGTACACAGAGCAGTTGGAACCCTCGTACATTGTTGGTGGAATGTAAAATGGTGCAACCATTTTGGAGAAAACTCTAGAGGTTCCTCAAAATGTTAAACATATAGTTACCATGTGACCTAGCAATTTCACTCCAAATATGTATACAACAGAGATGAAAACACATGCCCACATGAATAACGGAATGAATATGAATGGTTACAGTAGCTTTATTCACAAAAATTAAAAAATTTTGAAAAAGACAACAAGATTCATCAATTGATGAATGGATAAACCAAAGGCGGGGATATCTATACAATGGAATATTATTTGGCAATAAAAAGGAATCAAGTACCGACAGATACTGTAACATGCATGACTCTCTTGAAAAATTAGGTAATGTACAAGAAAGGAGGCACAAAAGACCACAAATTGCATGAGTCTATTTGCATAAAGTGTCTACAACAGGCGAATCTTTAGAGGTACAAAGTAGATTAATGGTTACCTAGATGTGGGGGGAGGAAAACAAGGATGCAGTCTTTCATGACTGGCTTCTCTCCTTTAGCCTAATGTTTTCAAGACTCAACCACATGGCAGCATGCATCAATACTTAATGCTAGAGCTACATCAGCAACGTGGAAGAATAGGAAATCCCTCCTTAATCCCATAAGCACATCAATTCATCCGCACTTCATGCAAAAATTCCTTTTGAGAACAATCAAAAAATAATTGAAAGTCTCCTGCAACCCACAAGAATGCAAAACCAGGCTCACTGAAGCATTTAAGATTAGGGACACCCTTTCACCAGAGACCCTGCCCCTGTCACAGCATCATATGAATAGGAAGAGACTCCCTAAATTCCAGCTTCACCAAGGGGAGGAAAGGAATTTGCTCACTTGTCCAGTATCCCAGCTTTTCAGAAGGGGCTTCCTGATGACTAGATTCTATCTTGTCAGTTTTGGAGCTCTGACATGTTTGGCACCTTCTAGCTGTCTGAGGGAGAACAGAGGCAGTAGCTTGGGCTAGTAGATACCACTGAGCTTCCTCACGAGTGGGTACATTAAAAAATCCTAGCTCTCACCTTCTCTCTGAGGAGTATAAGA
Organism: Mustela putorius furo; assembly: GCF_011764305.1. Taxonomy (NCBI): domain Eukaryota; kingdom Metazoa; phylum Chordata; class Mammalia; order Carnivora; family Mustelidae; genus Mustela; species Mustela putorius. Next base: position 14,891,041 of record NW_025422045.1, read on the forward strand.
GTTAATCCATGCATCTAACACCATAGCTTTTCTCCAGCTTCCCGAAGAACTAGTTTCTTTTTCACCAATACTGAAGCTCTGATGATTCTCACATAGTCTAAGCAGTTAGGAGAGAATGTAGATACAGCTTATCTAAGAGATTCTAGAATTTCCCCTATTCCTTACCCCAACCAAGTTCAGCAAAGAGTGAGAAAACAAAAACCACTGCCAAGAAGCTGCCTGCTTATTCCTGGGGAAGGAAAAATTTGTAGGAATTTGCAGAGCCAATGCATTCCGGGGCATTTATCTAGATGTATGTATTCCAGATTTTAGGGTCCTAGATTTTTCCTTCCAGTGCCTTGACCTTACTTACCATAACACACATGCTTTGCCTAACTGTTTATATTTTGTTGGAGTTGTTAACTCTGTGAGAGTTAACACACTAACAACACACTGTCTATGGTACTTCTAGTACAAGAGATAAGGATGTCTTTGTAAACTATAAAAGAGTTCCTTAAGTCCCTATCTTTAAATTATAACCACTTGTTATGGCCTTCCATTTCTTATTCCAAAGCACCAATACAACTTAGCAATAAGTAAATAACTCCACTATTCACAGAAATGTTTCTCACCTTAAATTCCAAATGACTGGATCATTCACTGGCACTAGCATTGCTTTTCCACAAGATGTTTTCTCAGGTCATTGCCACTGAAATCTTTAGGGTTTTTGTCTTTTTTTTTTTTTTTTTTTTTTTTTAAGGCTCTACTCCCAAAGTGGGGCTTGAACTCATGACCCTGAGATCAAGTGATCAAGAGTTGCATGCTACACTGACTAAGCCAGCCAGGCACCCCACTACCGCTGAAGTCTTAAGCTATCAGGCATTTATATTATGGCAGGACTTGTCTGTCCCATCTACCACTTGTAATAGAGTCCTATTCCCATACCAGGTAGTGAATAAAACAACCACAATCCCCATTTATCACCTGTTTTCTCAGATCATTCCCAGTACCAGTTATGTTAGTTTAGGTCATCTGAAGAGACAAGTAGACAATGTTAGAATACATTCACTGTAGAATACTACTCAGTAATAAAATTTTAAAACATTCTTTAAACTAATATATATATATATATATATATATATATATATATATATATATATATATTTATATCAATCTCCACTCGCCCGTTGAAGGGCATCTTGGTTCTTTCCACAGTTTGGCAACCATGGAAATTGCTGCTATAAACATTGGGGTACAGATGGCCCTTCTTTTCACTACATCTGTATCTTTGGGGTAAATACCAAGGAGTGCAATGGCAGGGTCATAGGGAAGCTCTATTTTTAATTTCTTGAGGAATCTCCACACTGTTTTCCAAAGTGACTGCACTAACTGCCATTCCCACCAACAGTTTAAGAGGGTTCCCCTTTCTCCACATCCCCTCCAACATATGTTGTTTCCTGTCTTGTTAATTTTGGCCATTCTAAGAGGTGTAAGGTGATATCTCAATGTGGTGGTTTTAATTTGAATCTCCCTGAGGGCTAGTGATAATGAACATTTTTTTTCATGTGTCTGATAGCCATTTGTATGTCTTCATTGGAGAAGTGTCTGTTCATATCTTCTGCCCATTTTTTGATATTTGTCTTTTTTGTGTGTGTTGAGTTTGAGGAGTTCTTTATAGATCCTGGATATCAACCTTTTGTCTGTACTGTCATTTGCAAATATCTTCTCCCATTCCGTGGGTTGCCTCTTTGGATAAGGAAGATGTGGTCCATATACACTATGGAGTATTATGCCTCCATCAGAAAGGATGAATACCCAACTTTTGTAGCAACATGGACGGGACTGGAAGAGATTATGCTGAGTGAAATCAGTCAAGCAGAGAGAGTCATTTATCATATGGTTTCACTTACTTGTGGAACATAACAAATAGCATGGAGGACAAGGGGAGATGTAGAGGAGAAGGGAGTTGTGGAAAATTGAAAGGGGAGGTGAACCATGAGAGACTATGGACTCTGAAAAACAACCTGACGGTTTTGAATGGGCGGGGGGTGGGAGGTTGGGGGAACCAGGTGGCGGGTATTGGAGAGGGCGTGGATTGCATGGAGCACTGGCTGTGTTGCAAAACTAATTAATACTGTTATGCTGAAAAAATAAAAAAATTAAAAAAATTAAAAAAAATTAGAATACTGTTAGATGAATAAAACTTATTAGTCATCAACTAATACTTATTAGTCATCAACTTTATTTCTAATGAATCTATGACAGTAGACAGTAATTTTCCTCAAAATTTTGACGCATTACCTTGTCAAATGAGATTAAAGCTCTATCTAGTCATGTGAAATGACCTATAACTTTGATGACTGTGTGTCTCAGTTGGAACTGATAAGCTGATATATAAAATTAATAGAAAAATGTAGACTAAAAGTCAAATGTTTTAAACTACATTTCTATTTCTAAAATATGGTTGTCTATGCAGGTGTTAGTGCCAGGGAAAAAGAACTTAAGTAATAAAGAATTTGCTAGTAAATAAGATTATTTTGCTGAAAAAATCATATAAACTGGAAGATACTGTTAATTATAGTGTATTGCTAGTTTAATTTTAACACATGAAGTCAAATTAGAAACAAGTATGCCACGAAAATCAAAAGACTAATTAAAAAACAACAAGAACAATGAACAAATTGCAGGATATCTGTTAAGCCCAGCCAACCAAGAATTCCTTTACCCCAGGCTTACTTTTACCTTGAAGACATTGGCTATAAGAACTTAACAGTTCTCTGCTAGAGACCCCTCATGGGAGAAAAAAAGAAATTTCTAATAAAGAAACAAAGCAAGATATTGATCTATAATAATTAATATTGTTTCCACAATGTGTCAAAACATTTTCTTTTATTACCTGTACTGTTGAAAGGATACTATCCTAGTAACTTTTAAATCGCATTATTCATTGTTTTTTTTTTTTTTTTAATTTTTTATTTTTTATAAACATATATTTTTATCCCCAGGGGTACAGGTCTGTGAATCACCAGGTTTACACATATCAAAGCACTCACCAAATCACATACCCTCCCCAATGTCCATAATCCCACCCCCTTATCCCAAACCCCCTCCCCCCGACAACCCTCAGTTTGTTTTGTGAGATTAAGAGTCACTTATGGTTTGTCTCCCTCCCAATCCCATCTTGTTTCATTTATTCTTCTTCTACCCACTTAAGCCTCCATGTTGCATCACCACTTCCTCATATCAGGGAGATCATATGATAGTTGTCTTTCTCTGCTTGACTTATTTCGCTAAGCATGATACGCTCTAGTTCCATCCATGTTGTTGCAAATGGCAAGATTTCATTTCTTTTGATGGCTGCATAGTATTCCATTGTGTATATATACCACATCTTCTTGATCCATTCATCTGTTGATGGACATCTAGGTTCTTTCCATAGTTTGGCTATTGTGGACATTGCTGCTATAAACATTCGGGTGCATGTGTCCCTTTGGATCACTACATTTGTATCTTTAGGGTAAATACCCAATAGTGCAATTGCTGGGTCATAGGGCAGTTCTATTTTCAACATTTTGAGGAACCTCCATGCTGTTTTCCAGAGTGGCTGCACCAGCTTGCATTCCCACCAACAGTGGAGGAGGGTTCCCCTTTCTCCGCATCCTCGCCAGCATCTGTCATTTCCTGACTTGTTGATTTTAGCCATTCTGACTGGTGTGAGGTGATATCTCATTGTGGTTTTGATTTGTATTTCCCTGATGCCGAGTGATATGGAGCACTTTTTCATGTGTCTGTTCGCCATCTGGATGTCTTCTTTGCAGAAATGTCTGTTCATGTCTTCTGCCCATTTCTTGATTGGATTATTTGTTCTTTGGGTGTTGAGTTTGCTAAGTTCTTTATAGATTCTGGACACTAGTCCTTTATCTGATATGTCGTTTGCAAATATCTTCTCCCATTCTGTCAGTTGTCTTTTGATTTTGTTAACTGTTTCCTTTGCTGTGCAAAAGCTTTTGATCTTGATGAAATCCCAGTAGTTCATTTTTTCCCTTGCTTCCCTTTCCTTTTGCGTTGTTCCTAGGAAGATGTTGCTGCGGCAGAGGTCGAAGAGGTTGCTGCCCGTGTTCTCCTCAAGGATTTTGATGGATTCTTTCCGTACATTGAGGTCCTTCATCCATTTTGAGTCTATTTTTGTGTGTGGTGTAAGGAAATGGTCCAGTTTCATTTTTCTGCATGTGGCTGTCCAATTTTCCCAGCACCATTTATTGAAAAGGCTGTCTTTTTTCCATTGGACATTCTTTCCTGCTTTGTCGAAGATTAGTTGACCATAGATTTGAGGGTCTATTTCTGGGCTCTCTATTCTGTTCCATTGATCTATGTGTCTGTTTCTGTGCCAGTACCATGCTGTCTTGATGATGACAGCTTTGTAATAGAGCTTGAAGTCCGGAATTGTGATGCCACCAACGTTGGCTTTCTTTTTCAATATCCCTTTGGCTATTCGAGGTCTTTTCTGGTTCCATATAAATTTTAGCATTATTTGTTCCATTTCTTTGAAAAAGATGGATGGTACTTTGATAGGAATTGCATTAAATGTGTAGATTGCTTTAGGTAGCATAGACATTTTCACAATATTTATTCTTCCAATCCAGGAGCATGGAACATTTTTCCATTTCTTTGTGTCTTCCTCAATTTCTTTCAGGAGTACTTTATAGTTTTCTGAGTATAGATTCTGTGTCTCTTTGGTTAGGTTTATTCCTAGGTATCTTATGGTTTTGGATGCAATTGTAAATGGGATTGACTGCTTAATATCTCTTTCTTCTGTCTTGCTGTTGGTGTAGAGAAATGCAACTGATTTCTGTGCATTGATTTTATATCCTGACACTTTACTGAATTCCTGTATAAGTTCTAGCAGTTTTGGAGTGGAGTCTTTTGGGTTTTCCACATAGAGTATCATATCATCTGCGAAGAGTGATAATTTGACTTCTTCTTTGCCGATTTGGATGCCTTTAATTTCCTTTTGTTGTCTGATTGCTGAGGCTAGGACCTCTAGTACGATGTTGAATAGCAGTGGTGATAATGGACATCCCTGCCGTGTTCCTGACCTTAGCGGAAAAGCTTTCAGTTTTCCTCCATTGAGAATGATATTTGCGGTGGGTTTTTCATAGATGGCTTTGATGATATTGAGGTATGTGCCCTCTATCCCTACACTTTGAAGAGTTTTGACACGCAGCCAAGAATACTATATCCAGCTAGGCTATCATTGAAAATAGAAGGAGAGATTAAAAGCTTCCAGGACAAACAACAACTGAAAGAATTTGCAAATACCAAACCAGCTCTACAGGAAATATTGAAAGGGGTCCTCTAAGCAAAGAGAGAGCCTACAAGTGGTAGATCAGAAAGGAACAGAGACCATATACAGTAACAGTCACCTTACAGGCAATACAATGGTACTAAATTCATATCTCTCAATAGTTACCCTGAATGTGAATGGGCTAAATGCCCCTGTCAAAAGACACAGGGTATCAGAATGGATAAAAAAACAAAACCCATCTATATGTTGCCTCCAAGAAACACATTTTAAGCCCGAAGACACCTCCAGATTTAAAGTGAGGGGGTGGAAAAGAATTTACCATGCTAATGGACATCAGAAGAAAGCAGGAGTGGCAATCCTTATATCAGATCAATTAGATTTTAAGCCAAAGACTATAATAAGAGATGAGGAAGGACACTATATCATACTCAAAGGGTCTGTCCAACAAGAAGATTTAAACATTTTAAATATCTATGCCCCCAATGTGGGAGCAGCCAACTATATAAACCAATTAATAACAAAATCAAAGAAACACATCAACAATAATACAATGATAGTAGGGGACTTTAACACTCCCCTCACTGAAATGGACAGGTCATCCAAGCAAAAGATCAACAAGGAAATAAAGGCCTTAAATGACACACTGGACCAGATGGACATCACAGATATATTCAGAATATTTCATCCCAAAGCAACAGAATACACATTCTTCTCTAGTGCACATGGAACATTCTCCAGAATAGATCACATCCTCGGTCCTAAATCAGGACTCAACCGGTATCAAAAGATTGGGATCATTCCCTGCATATTTTCAGACCACAATGCTCTAAAGCTAGAACTCAACCACAAAAGGAAGTTTGGAAAGAACCCAAATACATGGAGACTAAACAGTATCCTTCTAAAGAATGAATGGGTCAACCGGGAAATTAAAGAAGAATTGAAAAAAATCATGGAAACAAATGATAATGAAAATACAACGGTTCAAAATCTGTGGGACACAACAAAGGCAGTCCTGAGAGGAAAATATATAGCGGTACAAGCCTTTCTCATGAAACAAGAAAGGTCTCAGGTACACAACCTAACCCTACACCTAAAGGAGCTGGAGAAAGAACAAGAAAGAAACCCTAAGCCCAGCAGGAGAAGAGAAATCATAAAGATCAGAGCAGAAATCAATGAAATAGAAACCAAAAAAACAATAGAACAAATCAACGAAACTAGGAGCTGGTTCTTTGAAAGAATTAATAAAATTGATAAACCCCTGGCCCGACTTATCAAAAAGAAAAGAGAAAGGACCCAAATAAATAAAATCATGAATGAAAGAGGAGAGATCACAACTAACACCAAAGAAATACAAAGTATTATAAGAACATACTATGAGCAACTCTACGGCAATAAATTTGACAATCTGGAAGAAATGGATGCATTCCTAGAAACATATAAACTACCACAACTGAACCAGGAAGAAATAGAAAGCCTGAACAGACCCATAACCTGTAAGGAGATTGAAACAGTCATTAAAAATCTCCAAACAAACAAAAGCCCAGGGCCAGACGGCTTCCCGGGGGAATTCTACCAAACATTTAAAGAAGAACTAATTCCTATTCTCCTGAAACTGTTCCAAAAAATAGAAATGGAAGGAAAACTTCCAAACTCATTTTATGAGGCCAGCATCACCTTGATCCCAAAACCAGACAAGGATCCCACCAAAAAAGAGAGCTATAGACCGATATCCTTGATGAACACAGATGCGAAAATACTCAACAAAATACTAGCCAATAGGATTCAACAGTACATTAAAAAGATTATTCACCACGACCAAGTGGGATTTATTCCAGGGCTGCAAGGTTGGTTTATTCATTGTTTTTGTTGGTTCTTTTTTCCTAACCTGTTTTTAATTCCCTCTATGATATGAGAAATATCTTATAGATAGTAAGATGAACTTACCTTAAATGTATAAATTGAAATTGTTTCCTATGCATGCACTTATGAAACTACTTCACTTACAAAATTACAAAACATTTATCATACAAAAATTTCCCTTGGGCCCCTTTGCAGTAAGTATTCACTATCAAAGCTAATGACTGTTCTCCTCTCCAGGACTACATTCCAGTGTTGTCTATTTTTAAATTTTGCTTAAATAAAATCTCACTATATATATATATATTTTTTTTTGGTTGTCTTCTGACTAATGTTTTAGTTTAAACTAAACTAATGTTTAGTTTAAAGAATGTTTTAAAATTTTATTACTGAGTAGTATTCTACAGTGAATGTATTCTAACATTGTCTACTAATGTTTTTAGAATGTTATATTCCACCGGTATATATGTATGTATGTATATATATATATATATATAGCATGGAGCACTGGGTGTGGTGCAAAAACAATGAATACTGTTACGATGAAAATAAATTAAAAAAATATTCTTGTCTTATTATTTTTCTAATGTTATTTGACATTCAAATAATTGCCATTGGATGCATCCTCAATGCTTAAGGTAGCCATAAAACCCCAAAGCATATTCCCTATTGCATCACAAATTAGAGAGCATATTTCAGAATTTACTAAGTCCCACCATGAGAATATATATTTAAAGAATGATTCGGGAATGATCAATTAATCTTTTTTCATCAAAAGGAGGAGGATAGTCCCTTGTTTCAGAGTAGCACTGGAACCCTAAGGAGCTGAAATATTTGGTCATGCTTCATATTTAAGTCAAACTGAACCATTTTAATCAGGAATGGATGCTGGAGTATAGGGGTAGAGGGAACATTCCTGAACTTCATAAAATCTATCAATGAAAAACCCACGGCAAATATCATCTTCAATGGAAAAAGCCATAGTTTTCCGCTTGAGATCAGGAACACGACAAGGATGCCCATTCTCACCACTCTTGTTCAACATAGTATTAGAAGTCCTAGCAACAGCAATCAGACAACAAAGAGAAATAAAAGGTATCCAAATTGACAATGAAGAAGTCAAACTCTCTCTCTTCACAGATGACTTGATACTTTATGTGGAAAACCCAAAGACTCCACCCCCAAACTACTCTTTCAGTAATGTGGCAGGATACAAAATCAAAGTACAGAAATCAGTTGCTGTCTTATACACTAACAATGAAAATACAGAAAGGGAAATTAGAGAATCAATTCCATTGACTATAGCACCAAGAACCATAAGATACCTGGGAATAAACTTAACCAAAGAGGTAAAGGATGTGTACTGGAGGAACTACAGAAGACTCATGAAAGAAATTGAAGAAGACCCCAAAAGATGGAAGACCATTCCATTCTCTTGGATGGGAAGAATAAACATTGTTAAAATGTCTATACTGCCTAGAGCAATCTATAAATTAAAGCCATTCTGATCAAAATTCCACCGGTATTTCTCAAAGAGCTGGAGCAAATAATCCTAAAATTTGTGTGGAACCAGAAGAGACCCCAAATTGCTAAGGAAATGTTGAAAACAAAAAACAAAAAACAAAAAACAATACTGGGGACATCACGTTACCTGATTTCAAGCTTTACTACAAATCTGTGATCACCAAGACAGCATGGTACTGGCATAAAAACACACATAGAGCAGTGGAACAGAGTAGAGAACCCCAATACGGACCCTCAACTTTATGGTCAAAGAATCTCCAACAAAGCAGAAAAAATATGCAGTGGAAAAAGACAGTCTCTTCAATAAATGGTGCTGGGAAAACTGGACAGCTATATGTAGAAGAATGAAACTCGAACATTCTCTTACACCATACACAAAGATAAACTTGAAATGGATAAAAGACCTCAACATGAGACAGGAATCCATCAGAATCCTAGAAGAGAACATAAGCAGTAATCTCTTCGATATCAACCACAGCAACATTTTTCAAGATATGTCTCCAAAGGCAAAGGAATCAAAAGAGAAAATGAACTTTTAGGACTTCATCAAGATCAAAAGCTTCTGCACAGTGAAGGAAACAGTCAAGAAAACAAAGAGGTAACCCACAGAATGGGAGAAAATAATCACAAATGACAGTACAGACAAAAGGTTGATATCCAGGATATATAAAGAACTTCTCAAACTCAACACACACAAAACAGATAATCATATAAAAAAATGGACAGAAGACATGAACAGACACTTCTTCAGTGAAGACATACAAATGCCTAGCAGACACATCAAAACAAGTTCATCATCACTAACCATCAGGGAGACTCAAATTAAAATCACATTGAGATACCACCTCACACCAGTTAGAATGGCTAACATTAGCAAGACAGGAAATAACATGTGTTGGAGAGGATGTGGAGAAAGGGGAACCCTCTTACACTGTTTGTGAGAATGCAAGTTGGTGCAGCCACTTTGGGAAACAGTGTGGAGATTCCTCAAGACATTACAAATAGAGCTTCCCTGCAATTGCACTACTGGTTATTTACCCCAAAGATACAGATGTGGTGAAAAGAAGGGCCATCTGTACCCCAATGTTTATAGCAGAATGGCCATGGTCGCCAAACTGTGGAAAGAACCAAGATGCCCTTCAAAGGATGAATGCATAAGGAAGGTGTGGTCCATATACACTATGGAGTATTATGCCTCCATCTGAAAGAATGAATACCCAACTTTTGTCGCAACATGGTTAGGACTGGAAGGGATTATGCTGAGTGAAATAAGGCAAGCAGAGAGAGTCATTTATCATATGGTTTCACTTATTTGTGGAGCATAACAAATATCATGGAGGACAAGGGGTGTTAGAGAGGAGAAGGGAGTTGGGAGAAATTGGAAGGGGAGTTGAACCATCAGAGACTATGGACTCTGAAAAACAATCTGAGGGTTTTAAAGGGGTGGGGGGTGGGAGGTTGGGGGAGCCAGGTGGTGGGTACTATGGAGGGCATGTTAGCATGGAGCAATGGGAATGGTGCATAAAGAATGAATTCTGTTAAACTGAAAAGAAATAAATAATTTAAAAATGTTGCAAGATTAGCAATAAATCTTGAATCAAAAATCCTTGTTGGCTTATCAATAGTTGAAAAAGAATTTTAGTTTTCAACCTGTAGACTCAGTCTAATCAATATGTATAAATCATTATATTCTTTTTCTAATTAATAAAGGTAAATACATGAGACTTTTAAAATTTTTCACACATTTCTCTAAAGCAGCTGAAAGATCCTGGGTAAACTTTCTCAGACTTTTAAAAGCATGTTAACTCATGTAAGAATGTATACATGTATAAAAAACATGTTGCTTTTTCTAAATTTAATATAATTAGAGTTTCTAACTTAAGAAATGTGACAAAAATATGAACCTGGAAGTGATTAAATAAAAATTGAACACAAAGAAACAATCAAAAAAGAGAAACTGAGAGGAGAATAAAAAAAAAAATTATGCTATCTGTCTGGGACACCTGCTGCCTTAGAATGCACCAGAACAGAATTAATCTGCAGAAAGAGAAAGAGTACTCTAAATTCAGACAGCTCTTTCTACCTTATCCCTAAAATATACCTCCCACCAGCACTCCTCATGAATAGTATTATTTTAAGGGGACTAAAGTCTTTAATTGCATTATTACAAAAAAATAAAAATGCCAATAGCTTAAGGAGATTCAACATTTTGGTTTACCTTTGCGTATTATTCAAATGACTAAATTTTCCCCCATGGTAAATCAGAGATGGGGGAGAAGAAAATCAGGAGTCACAAGTCACAAACGGCAGGTCAAGTCCGGAGACAGATTTCATGGACTTCACAAGCGTGCAAACGTCTTCATTTCCACACTCAACTGGCATGAGTTTCTTCTCCTGCATATGGTCCCAGCTTACATTAACATAAGGCCCTGAGTTAAAGATCTTAAAACAGGAAAAATTTGTTTCACAAAACCTAGCTGAATTAGGTTAGAAAACTACAGACTTCCCTGAAACAACACAAATATTTACCCTGAAGTGACAGATTGAAACAGTCACCATCTCTGGGATAACCCCAGCACAGTGACAAAAAAATAAAGTAAATAAAAAAAATAAATCTCCTGACACTAGATCCACTTAGCATTTTTTACTAGAATTTGTCTAATTACTAAGGGCTTTCTTAGGTTAGTTTGCATAGATGCATTTTGGCTATTATCTCATTTGATCTTCATATTCAGTTTGTGCAGTAGAAAGAGCAGATATATTATTATTTATAAATTTTAAAAATTCACATTTTAAAAGACTAAATGACTTGCCTAAGATTATATGGTTACCAAATTGCAGAACTAGTGACTTCAGTAAGATGGAATAATTCCCAAAGAAGGATCCCTCCTGTAACATTCATGATACTATCCAAAATTGTAAAATATTAAAGGACAGTAGAGGTTCCCATCATCCAATTTAGCTATCCCACTGAATTGATAACTAGTTGTCTGGTTGAAATTTGTGTAAGTGAATAAAGTTGTGTATAATATCAACTGTAGTATCAATTAATTTTTTTTTATATTCTTCAGATTTAACCCACATTTGTCAAAACTCATAGTAAGGGGCAAGAATGTATTTTAATGATTAAAACAGGAGAATCAATATCATATCAGAAACCACACTTATTTACAAAATTTCATTAAATAGATTCATGTCATCAGGGTTGGTTTTAAGATTTACTTTACAGTACAAAGATAAGTCACTTTATTTTTATCATATGAGTTAAACAAAATATTTGAGAATGTGAATTAACTAATGAATGGGTGAGACTAAGTAAATTTCAAAAAGGTAATGTTCAGGACAAATTCTTACCAGTGAAGAGCAAGCCATGCTTTCCAATCTGTAGAAGAATCCATTGGCACTGGGTGTTATACAAAACTGATGAATTACTGAACTCTATAGCTGAAATTAATGATGCACTATGAATTGGCTAATTGAATTTTAAAGAAATCCATTAGAATGGAACACCTAGGAAGCACATACTGTGCTCCCTCACCTTGGAGAAAAACCATCTATTGTTTCAGAATTAATGGAAAGACAAGCACTGAATACAATGATAGAATAAATGCACAAAACAGAGTGAAAATGAATTCACACTCAAAGAATGTGGACAAATGAGAGAAAGAGAATGACAAGAAAAAGAGCAATCAGGAAGGAAAAGCAAAAGGTTGGTGGAGAGAAGCTTCAAGGGAAATAAAGGAATAAAATATAAGGCAAATGTAAAAAGTAACTGAGAAAATGAGTGCATAAAACAGAACTAGCAGGAAGAGAATGCGCAAATGGGAAAAATAAAAACGAAGCAAGAGGAAATGAAGCTAGGAAGGTGATCAGTCTCTAAACACCTGGTTCCAGGAGCTGATCTGATGGCAGCTGGAATCCAGGCATCCTCAGCATGGGCTGTGGATACTGTGTCTGCACTCTGAGAAAGAGGGGAGGATATGAGCCCCCTCTCCACCTGCACATCTTCAATACCCACGTGTTTTTCCACCAGTTGACATAACAAGGAAGTTTAGGGATGATGAAAATATTCAGGTCTCTATCTGGGCCTACATTGACAATACTTCTTTGTCCTGACAAGAGCAAAATGCTGGTCTCTGTGAGAGTCACTGTTTGGGGCTTCTTTTCCCCAAGAATTCTATTTATGCAGAGTAATGTTCCTCTGATGCATGTCTGTTCTCAGTCTCTGTGAGGAGCACAATTTGAGAAGCACAGGAACAGAAGGTATATAAATGAGAACAGAAGAAATAGATTAAAGAATGGTATGCAATTTCGTCTGTTACTAACAGGGAATAGTGGTAGATCCAGAAAAATAAAAGCAGAGAAAGAGTAGGAGACTATAACTTTCAGAATGCTCACTGAGGCTTACAATTGACAACCCAGAGAAGCATGAAATAATGGTAAGTGAGCACTCGAAAAGTATGAAACCTAAAATTAGGCAGAAGGAGCTACTGACACTTTCCTAAGAGCAGGTTTCTATAGGGAAAGTAAGAAAGAAATGCAGAGGCCAATAGGTATGTAGGTGGATAAAAGACAGAAAGAAACTTCTAAACTAACCTGAAGGACATTCAAGATATATATTTTTTTCCTATTTCAACTTGCTTGGAGTCACTATCTATGTGATACTGTGAATAGGTATCCCCATGCACAAATATGTGCCCATGTGTTATAAATTCCTTTTGCATAACATTTGGGTGCTAGATACAAATGTTATTAATCACATGGAACATATGTTCTTTTTTTTTAAAGATGTTATTTATTTGACAGAGAGAGAGACCACAGGTAGGCAGAGAAGCAGGCAGAGATAGAGGGGAAAGCAAGCTCTCCACTGAGCAGAGAGCCTGAAATGGGGCTTGATCCCAGGACCCTGAGATCATGACCTGAGCAGAAGGCAGAGGCTTAACCCGCTGAGCCACGCAGGTGCCACAGAACATATGTTCTGATGTTTCCTGATAAGTGTGCCCTAAAAACCCACCAGCATACTGTTAAATTTCCCATGAGTTTCCTTATAGACTTTTAAAGATTGGTTTATTATAGAGGGCACGGATTGCATGGAGCACTGGTTGTGGTGCAAAAATAATGAATACTGTTATGCTGAAAATAAAAAATAAATAAATAAAAGATTGGTTTTTCTTTGGTCTTCCTCCCCCCCCTTCCTACCTTCTCCTCCTAGGAATGCTATTAAAAATTTCTGCTGTTGGGGCGCCTGGGTGGCTCTGTGGGTTTACGCCTCTGCCTTCAGCTCAGGTCATGATCCCAGGGTCCTGGGATCGAGCCCCACATCCGGCTCTCTGCTCGGCGGGGAGCCTGCTTCCTCATCTCTCTCTCTCTGCCTGCTTGTGATCTCTGTCTGTCAGATAAATAAAATCTTAAAAAAAAAAAATTCTGCTGAGGAGGAGTCAAGATGGCGGAGAAGTAGCAGGCTGAGACTACTTCAGCTAGCAGGAGATAAGCTAGATAGCTTATCTAAAGATTGCAAACACCTACAAATCTAATGCCAGATCAAAGAGAAGAAGAACAGCAATTCTAGAAACAGACAATCAACCACTTTCTGAGAGGCAGGACTGGCGGAGAAGTGAATCCAAAGCAAAGGGAAGATAGAACCCGGGGGTAGGGGCCAGCTCCCACAAGCGGTGGAGCAACGGAGCACAAAATCAGGACATTTAAGTCTCTTCCACTGAGGGACATCCCTCAAGAGGCTAAACCGGGGTGAAGCCCATGCGGGGTCAGCATGGCCTCAGGTCCCGCAGGGTCACAGAAGGATCGGGGGTGTCTGAGTGTCCCAGAGCTTACAGGTATTAGAACTGGGAAGCCAGCTACAGAGACAGAGCTGAGTGAGCTCCCAGCTCGGGGTTACCTTGAACCGGTCGCAGGCTCAGTGAGCTCAGAGTGTGGCCGGAGGCCAGGGAGACGGGAGTAATTGGGCCCAGTTCTCTGAGGGCACACTGAGGAATGGGGCCCCAGGCTCTTGGCTCCTCTGGGCTGGAGACCGGGAGGCCGCCATTTTCATTCCCATCCTCCGGAACTCTACGGAAAGCGCTCAGGGAACAAAAGCTTCCGAAAGCAAACCGGAGCAGATTACTCAGCCGGGCCCTTGGTAAGGGTGGTGCAATTCTGCCTGGGGATAAGACGCTTGAGAATCACTACAACAGGTCCCTCCCCTAGAAGATCAACAAGAAATCCAGCCAGGACCAAGTTCACCTACCAAGGAGGGCAGTTTCAATACCAAGGAGAGCAGCAAAATTCCAGGGGAGGAGAAAGCAAAGCTTGGAACTCATGGCTTTCTCCCCATGATTCGTTAGTCTTGGAGTAAATTTAATTTTTTTTTTGTTTGTTTTTCAATTTTTTTCCTCTTCCTCTGCTAATTTTTTTTTAACTTTAACGCTTTTCTTTTTTTAACATTTTTAAACTAGTTTATCAAATATATATATTTTTATTTTTTATACTTTTTCTTTATTTGTTTCCTTCTTTAATAGTTTTTTTTCTTTGCTTTTTTTTTTTTCTTTCTGAACCTCTTTTTATCCCCTTTCATCCCCCTCATGATTTGGGATCTCTTCTGATTTGGTTAAAGCATATTTTCCTGGGGTTGTTGCCACCCTTTTAGTATTTTACTTGCTCCTTCATATACTCTTATCTGGGCAAAATTACAAGGCGGAAAATTCACCACAAAAAAAAGAACAAGAGGCAGTACAGAAGGCTAGAGACCTAATCAATACAGACATTGGTAATATGTCAGATCTAGAGTTCAGAATTACGATTCTCAAGGTTCTAGCCAGGCTCAAAAAAAGCATGGAAGATATTAGAGAAAAGCTCTCAGGAGATATAAAAGCCCTACCTGGAGAATAAAAGAACTAAAATCTAACCAAGTTGAAATCAAAAAAGCTATTAATGAGGTGCAATAAAAAATGGAGGCTCTCACTGCTAGGACCAATGAGGCAGAAGAAACGATTAGCGACATAGAAAACCAAATGACAGAGAATAAAGAAGCTGAGCAAAAGAGCGACAAACCGCTACTGGACCATGAGGGGAGAATTTGAGAGATAAGTGATACCATAAGACGAAACAACATTAGAATAATTGGGATTCCAGAAGAAGAAAGAGAGAGGGGAGCATAAAGTGTACTGGAGAGAATTATTAGAGAGAATTTCCCCAATATGGCAAAGGGAACAAGCATCAAAATCCAGGAGGTGCAGAGAAACCCCCTCAAAATCAACAAGAATAGGTCCACACCCCATCACCTAATAGTAAAATTTACAAGTCTTAATGACAAAGAGAAAATCCTGAAAGCAGCCCAGGAAAAGAAGTCTGTAACATGCAATGGTAAAAATATTAGATTGGCAGTAGACTTATCCAAAGAGACCTGGCAGGCCAGAAATAGCTGGCATGATATATTCAGAGCACTAAACAAGAAAAACATGCAGCCAAGAATACTATATCCAGCTAGGCTATCATTGAAAATAGAAGGAGAGATTAAAAGCTTCCAGGACAAACAAAAACTGAAAGAATTTGCAAACACCAAACCAGCTCTACTGGAAATATTGAAAAGGGTCCTCTAAGCAAAGAGAGAGCCTAAAAGTAGTAGATCAGAAAGGAACAGAGACCATATACAGTAACAGTCACCTTACCGGCAATACAATGGCACTAAATTCATATCTCTCAATAGTTACCCTGAATTTTAATGGGCTAAATTCCCCAATCAAAAGACACAGGGTATCAGAATGGATAAAAAAAACAAAACCCCATCTATATGTTGGATGGGAGGTTGGGAGAACCAGGTGGTGGGTATTAGAGAGGGCATGGATTGCAAGGAGCACTGGGTGTGGTGCAAAAACAATGAATACTGTTACAGTGAAAGGAAATAAAATATTAGAAAAAAAAAAAAGAGTCACATGCTCCATTGACTGAGCCAGCAAGGTGCCCCTAGAATAGAATATAGTTCTGATGGTGCTAAATACTCTGAAGAAAAATAAGCAGGTGAAGGAAACAGATAATAATAAGAGTGGGGGTGGGGGGAGGAGGTTCTCTTTTTAAAATAGTATAGTCTGGGAAGGCTTCTTTTAATCTGAATTTTGAGACAAGCCCCAAAGAAAGTAAAGTGGTTCTGTTTTGGCTCTTTCATATTTTAGGTGAGCTAAGAAACTAGGCAGTTGAGAGTAGGAAATTTTAACAAGCATAATTAGAGAACCACATTAAAATATTTGCATTAAGAAAGGCAAGAAGATTGCGGTTCAAAAGTATACCTGGAGATATACCATTGAAAAGTTTGACAGACTCAAGACTGATCTGAATCTGAATTAAAGATATGTCAGACCGCACAATTCTCTTACCTGGATGTGATAAGAAGAAAGAGATTACCTGGGGGCAGAAAAAGCCAGTGTAGTACTTTGATAATCCTGAAAAATATGTCATTGGAACAGAAATGACCTTTATTGCCATTAAGAAGAAGGTAGAAAGGACAGGTCTTATAACTTATCTCAATGAAGAGCTAACATTAATTACTCTCCACTGCCTTTTTGTTAAAATATGGAAATCTCTCTTGTAATTTTTAAATTATTTGTCCCATATTTAAATTGATCTCATAGACAATGTTAGATTTCCTTAATAATACCAAAGTTTTCAGTGAAGGCAGTTATTTCCATATGAAAACCTAGAAGGAATTAAAATATAAAATGTATATATGTAGTTATTAAATATAGCAGGGGAATTTACTTTATTGTCCCATAGCAGAATGAGACTAACCTGCATTTGAACTGTACACATTAGCCAGAATTTCTCATCTCGTGTTTCCTCAAAAAGTTAAAAATAGAACTACCGAACAATCCAGCATGGGCTACTAGATATTTACCCAAAGGGTACAAATATACAGATTCAAAAGGGCACATGCATCCCGATGTTCACAGGTTTTCTTCGTCTTAATCATGATTTGGTAGCAGAAGAACATCCTGAGTCCTCTATGTCATGGAAATAGTGTTCTCACACATCATGAACTACATCCTAGGATGGGTCTTTCCTGAATAATTTTATCTTCAGCTTCATTGCCCTAATGTGTTCCAGACCAACAGTCAGAAGTTCTTTCAGAAGCTAGATGAAATTTCCTTCTCAGACATTGCTTTTTAGATGAGAGTTGGAGGGGGTGAGTGTGAGGGTCAGTCAGTAATAGAGCAATTTTCAAGTATAATCCAATCTACATAGCCATTCAAAATCCAGAATTTATGTTTTTATATATAAACACACTGAAGAAAGGTCTAGAAATATACCCACCAAACTGAAGACACTGCTAAAGAGACAGACATATGAAGTACGGAGATATGAGGATTTTCATTATTTTGTACTATTTGGTCTTTTACAATGAAAATTTATTCATTGTAAAATGTATTACTTGTGTAATTAAAAAATATAGAGAAAGGAGACTATTATTCATCTCTATGTAGCGAAGCAAGCCTTGGTTATTGAAAATTCTGTGTATATAACATTTAGACCAAAATAAAAAATATCTTAAATATTTTATTTTGAAATATGAATATCTTTTTCAGACACTATGAAGACCTAGATATAGAAATCTCATTTATTTAGTTAATTATGGTCCATGTATACCCCCAGGGGAAAAAAAATTCTGACTCAAAGTAAAAGAATAAGTGAAGAATCTTCCTTATCCATTCTTCACCAGTTCTAAGAAAGGTGAGTGGGTAGCACTAAATTTCACTGCAGCTGGAGTCTTTTCTAGAGAGTGGAAGATTTTTTTCCCTTTAGTTGAACTTCTGTTTCTCAGAGTCACAGATAATGCAGCAATAACTTATCAGAATCAGAGTATGTTCTACCAGCACTCATCATGAGATAGATAAGCCCTCAGCTACCCATAGAGAAGTTTACTTCCCTTTTCTCATCCTGCATCTACTTCACTGCTATTATGTATGGATCATTTAGTTAAGTCCTACCTTGTGTAACTTCTAAAGGGAAGAGGGCCCAGAGATATCATAGGGAGTCGAAATAAATGAGTTGTTAGAGTGGGCATTTTCTTTTGTTTTGGCTGCCTAATATCTCAATCGTTTTTTATGGCTGGGAGAATCACAATATTACCAGACTTGGAGCTCATCTTTGCATAGTTGGATTTTTTTATTGCTCTGTATTAGCTCTTCCAGCCTGTCCTATAGCTACAGCACATGATGTATTCTTGGTTCCACCAAGCAGATACAGCTATGCCAGATTTGATTTAGGGACTAGGGATGCAAGGAGCAGAATGGGATTGGGGGCAGCAGTGTTGAAATATTGACATTAAAGATAGTAATGAAGCACATACACAGTTATTGCAGGAAAGACAAGCTCCTAGCACAGAATTGGCAGTGGTTGAAAGTGTGACATCTGCTGACCCATGGCAGCAGGATGGCTCTTGTGATGGTGATTTTTCATCTGACCAGTTCTGCAGAGTAATTTGCACATTGGTCTTTGAAGCTGAGCCTCAACTCTAGTTTTTCAGCTTTGATTGATTCTGTGAAATTCCTGATATCCCATCAACAATTTTTTCCATTGCCATGCTTAATCAGCCAGAGTCAACTTCTATTGTATACAAGTAAGAACCCTGTTATAATTACATAAGAGTAGTACCTACTACCTCTGGTAGGTGCAGTCCCAGTAATTTGCCAAGGACAAGGAGAAACTAACTCTTTGGTATTGGAGGTTGTTGTGAATTTTCCTCCAGTGGTCTAGGAAGCTTTTTCATTTAGCATATTCTATTACAGAAAATATCCCAATGCCAAAATAACTTGGAGGAAGACTTTAAGATATCTATTTTTACGTGGAAAACTAAATCAGTTCTGGTCTGGGTTGGACATTATCAGTGAAATTGTTAGCTTTTTTCCCAACATATAGGAGACAGCTTCAAAAACCACCCCTTCCCCAAAAAAGGAAATTTTGTGCTCTGGTCTAAAAGATGAATATTTCCCAATAAAGGCAGATGATCAGGCCAAGACAAAAATTTTGTGTTAAGTGCTGGCTGCCTGTAAGTATCTTATACTTTGACAGTCTGTTCCCTGATTTCTGATGCCTATTTTCTGTAACAGTAAATATTCCTCTACTCAGAGCTTAGAAGGTGCTGAAACTCAGGTCTGGGTAAAGAATACTTAATAATTTGGCATATGTGAATGTGTGCATGCCTTTCTATGTATTCTCTTCAAAATTGGACTAAGAATTTCCTGTAAGAAGCAACTATATCATTTCCCATTTTCATTTGCTGCACACCCCGGACACTTTACCAATGCTCGGTAATAAAACACAAATAAAAAAACACTACTGTTTCAGTGACAGATACTAATTCCTTGATGTTATAAATTAAGCAATAGAATTTTTGTTAGTGCAATGAGTAGATGCTATGTTTCATTATAGAATAATTGGGAAGAAAAAAATAGTGATAACTTTGAATCAAAAAATAGTAGTAGGGTAAAATCCAAGATACAAGTCTTAGCTTCATACAAATCAACTTGAATACATTTGCTCTCAGACTTCAAAAAATGACCAAAATATAGAAATGACACATTGATGAATGAAAACTGTACAGAACGTTCTATAAGAGACCTTTCAGACTATGGGTATTTGCTTTTGAGACAAGATGAGGTTTCTTTATGTGTAAAAAATCTCACTTTCATAAGAATAAGGAATCAAACACTCTGATATGCCCAGAAGATATTTTTCCCCCAGTGAGAGAAATTTGGTATTCTTGAGAGAATGACAAGAAAATTTATATAATTTCTCTGTATTCTTAGAAATTTCTTTTGATGGTGGAGATCTGCTATGTCAGGAGGACTTTCTTGAGAGCATCTTTCATATTTTTGTTCTGAAGGCTGTAAATCAAAGGATTAAAGAATGGGGTTGCCATGCGGTAAAACAGGGTCACAAATTTCTGTGTCCCAGGGTGGCTTCTGGAGCCTGGACTCACATACATCACCATGACTGAGACATAGAACAGGGAAACCACCAAGAAATGTGAGGCACATGTAGAAAAAGCTTTGTTCCTACCTGAGCCAGCTGGGAGCCAAAGGACAGGATGCAAAACTAAGGTGTAGGACCCTAGGTTGTAGAGGAAGGTGATGAATATAATAAGAGAGCTTATAGTAGCACAAGTTAGAGTAGTTTTGGGAACTGGAGCATAGGAGAGAGCCAGTAGTGGTCCCAGATCACAGAAAAAATAGTCAAAGATGTTAGGGCCACAGAAGGGCACCCAGGACTATAAGAATAGCAGATATCAGTATGGATAGAAATCCACCTACCCAGCAAGAAACCACTAATCGGGCACATAGATGGTAAGTCATGATGGTGGGGTAATGTAGAGGTCGACAGATAGCAAGGAACCAATCAAAGGACATTGCAGACAGAAAGTAGCCCTCAGCAGCACACATGGAGAAGAAAAAGAAGTAGAACTGGAGCAGGCAGCCAGCATAGGAGATGCTCTTGGTCTGAGAGATGATGTTGGCCAACATTTTGGGCACATCAGAACTGACATAGCAGATCTCCAGGAAAGAGAAGTTGGCCAGGAGGATGTACATGGGTGTATGGAGTTTCTGGCTTGAACACATGGCACAGATGATGGATGTGTTCCCCATGAGAGTCAGAATGTAGATGAGGGAGAAGATGACAAAAGAGGATCTGGATCTCCCTGCGGCATGGAAAGCCCAGGAGAATGAACTCAGTCACAGACCCAGAGATATTGTTGGCTTCTGAGATACTCATTCTCCTAAACTATGAAGGGAATGAGCAATAAGGATCATTATATTAGTCATTTTCTTTCTCTTTAAAAGTCATTTTTATTTCTTCTTCTCCAATATACTCCTTTAATGCACTTTTGTGAAAAGGCTCTATGTGGTTCTGAATTCATTGATTCCCTTCTCAGGATCTGGCTTAACCCAGTGAGATCAGGGTTCTTGGAGAACCTGGTATGCTCCTATAGCCACCACCCCCACCTCAGTCTTCATTTTCACAGTATAAATTTTACTGGCATCATGTAACATTGAGTCCAAACTAGTTTTCTCCATTTGCATTTAAATTAATTGTTTTTTGGTATGTGTCTTAATATATCCACTAATATTTATATAGCTGGTTTCTTCTTGCTGAAAAGAAAATTTTGTATAGTATTTTGGAAAATTTTAAGAAAAATCAAAGTTTAAATATAACCCGAAATTGAACTAGGTCAGCAGAAAAAGAGCATCTTACTATGTTCTCAGTAACATAATATTGTCAGGAGATCTGTGCTGAATAACTCTGTTGACTGAAAGAGGGTGCTGAAGACACTCCCCCAAACTCCATGCTAGCAAGGACCTATTTGCCTTTTTTAAAAAAGTTTTTGTTTTAATTCCAGTTAGTTAACATACCTATTTGCTTTTTATACATGTTTTTAAATTTTACTTGATGAGCAACAGCTAATTTGATACCATAAGTACCCAAGTTAGCTTCCCTCCTTTATTAGGAGATCCTGGTTTTCAAATACAAAAAGAGCCAGAGGTAGATGGAGGAACACCAATTTCTCAATTCTGATGTCTCATCATCTTGTTACTACATGGTGATGAATTGTCTTATTAAAAAGATAATAAAAAGGAACAAAAGCATATATTTAATTCTAAAACTGTGAGAGAAATACACTCATGTAGAATGTTAATGTCAGAGGGATCTCAGAAATTATCAAGTTAATTTCCTCACATCACAGAAACTGAAACCAGAGAAGTTAGACTCATCCTAGGTCTTGCAGACTTCTCGTGGAAGAAACACATCTAAAACTTAGGTGTTTGGATATTAGTTCAGACCTTTTCCCATGAACTTTGTTACTGTAGACCCCATTTTTCTCAGATGGCTGCAGAAATATATTGTGCATGTATTATAGCTTTCCCTCCTTTGAACCAGATTCCTATTATTATAAAAAATAAAGAAGGACTTTAATAAGGCTACTAACCAAAGCTGGAAATCACTATCTTAAATCTTCCATTCCTCTTAGACCTGCACTATGTCCCAATTCTTGGCATTTATGATATGAACCCACTTTTGGACACTTTTAAAAACACATTTGATTTGTAAAATTAAGTGTTAATAACAACCACTGCCCTGCATTAAATACTTATTGTGAGAGTCACTTAATGTTCATTATCTCATTAAATTCTGCTCTCTCCAGTTCTGGAGGCTTAAAACAAACAAGTACTTTCACATTTCTAAATGTAGCATTGAATTTCATTGTCCCTCTGAGTATGTTGATTCTAAAACCTAAACTTTTTTTCTACATGGCTGTCTTCTACATACATATTAACTGTGTTTCCTTATTGTTTTTAATACAATTTGTTTTGCATGCAACATACAACTTGATTATATCAAATTTATACTCGTGTATGTAGAAGATTAACCTCAGGAAGTGTGCATTAAGAACTGAGGCCGTATACCATAGAGGCCGTATACCATAGGCTGTACACCATAGATTATTTATATATTTCTCATCGTCTCTCTATATAGTTTATTTCAGGTATGTCAGCTAAGATGATGAGGCAGGTATCTTCTAGAACAGAATTTTCTACTAAATACCTAAAGGAGACCAAATATGTTAAGATTAATGTGAGTCTTCAGAGAGCAAACATGGTATACAAATGGACTGGTGAACTGAAATGGGAAAAACCATAAACCATAATTCCAAGATTGTGGGCTCATTGAAAGAGGCGGTGGGCTGGAAATTCAGTGATTGTAAGGGATGGTATGGTGCTTTAACCCAGAACTAGACAGCCTAAATTTTCTGTATTTGAAATTTAACTGAAGTATATAGTATGTGCCCTACATCCTTTAGCGTGACTATAATTTTACTTATCAGTGAAACTGACAATGGTGGATAATACTACATGTAAACAGGGCAAAGAAACATCATAAGAACAAGAGTGGGAGGAAGGTGTGTTTTTGGGTGGTTTTATTTGAATGAGAAATATTCCTTTCATTCTTGGTTAGAATCAGTGTAAACTCACCTCACAATGAAGGAAAGAATAAGGAGCCTTTGAGAAGAAGACTTGGATGTATTGAGGGTGGTTGTTAAATGAGTAGTTGTTAATCAAAGTTTGAAGGAAGAGGAAAGAAAATGTCCAAAAAAAGAAAGGTTTTCTTTACAATTCTTATCTGTAATAAACTCTCTATTGCGAGTTGCTTCTTTTTTTCTCAATTCAGGAGCAGACTTCATCTTTGAGAATCCCTCTATTCCTGCCTCATTGTTCTAAGTCCCTCTCTCCCTGCCTTGGGACATTGTAGCATCTATTTGGGACTACCTGTTGGCTTTTCCTTTCATTGAAAATATAGGTGCTCCTAACTCTTAATTATGCTTAATGAAAATAAATATCCACTACTTACAAATACTTTATCTTCTCTGAATTGATACGAAGCCCACTGCCTTCTGTCATCTTTTTCTCTGGATGACTGTATGAAACCGAAGTGGTAACTCAGATTTTCCTGATGAGATTTTTAAACACATATAATCTGAATAGACATTTGAGATGCCCTGCAGGGAAAAATGAAAGTTTTGTAAAAAAATTATGTATTATTTTATATACTTTCTCTAAAATATAAAATATATTTATAGATAAAAATAAAAAAAAATCACAGCCCTTTTTTTCTGTAGTAATATTACAGTTTTTTTTTTCCTGTAGCAATTTTCTATGTAGCAGTCGAGGGGTTCACACTTATACCCTCTTAGAGGGCTGCGGTGTGCAGGATTTTGGATTCCTCGTGCTATGCTATCACAGTTTGAGACTCACAAAAGATTGTCTTCAGCTGTTACACAAAAAGGAGTAGACTATCAGGAAACTCTCCTTTCATTTTATTATGCATCTCTTTCTGGCCACATACTGTCCCTGGAGGCCTCCCCTCAGGAGGAGCAGGGACAATCACAGTGCATCAATCAATCCCCAAGTGTGTGCTACTTCCAGTGATGAGCTCAAAGGTGGAGGGGCCTCCCTAAATCTGTTAGTGAGACTGTCACCGAATAATGGCCCTTCTGGTTTGCTGCTCACCTGACAACTCCAGACTGGTTCTGGGTTTTAAAAACCAGCCTCATAGTGGACCTCACCAGTTGTCCCAACGCCCCTGGAATTCCCTTTCCCTCATTGGTGCTTCTTCAAATGACATTTAAGTTCACTTTACCAAATCTCCCAATCCCGAGTATCTCCCCAGTCATCCACTAGAAGAAACTTCCCTGCCCATCATTATCACTGAGTGTGGTGCTGTTAAAATTGATCTCTACTCCCTCTGCAACCTCATGGCCATAGGAACTGATGCCCACTGGAACTGTCCAGTGGCTTTCAGGTTTTGAGAGTAGGAAAATCTGGAGCTTCACTTAACATTCAGAGCTTCCTCTTATGGCTTCAACACCAAGGATTCTACATCTCTTCAGGTTTTAAAATTATCTTCCTCCTGTTATAATGGCTATAAACACTCTTTCTAGCTTTAGACCATACCTAGATGATAGTTTTTAGTATCTGCTATGTGCTGATTACCATCTCAACAGATTTTACATGCATTATCTAACATAAGTACTAATAGAATTCTTTTGAAGACAGTTTTACCAGTTAAAATGATTAAACAGAAACTCACAGAGTAAGAGTTTATATTTGGCTGTAATTTAGCTTGGTTTATTCCTTTTCCACAAATAAGATGCCTGTAGTAAAAAAAAAAAAATTATATTTATCTGCCTATAGCTTTAAACTGTTACACTTTCTCAGTGATTGTTATGCATTTTAACCACCCTGGAATACTGCTATTAACCTGGGTGGCTCAGTCAGTTAAGTGTCCACTCTTGGTTTCTGCTCAGGTCATGACCTCATGCATGGTGGGATCATCAGGCTCTGTGCTCAGCAGGGGGTCTGCTTGAAGATTCTCTCCCGCTGCCCTTCCCCCTACTTGTTCACATGAATGCCTGTGCTCTCTCTCTAAAATAAATGTGTTTTCTTCTTATTCGCTTCTTTTTTTATTTTTATTTTTTGCTTCTTTTCTTTTAAAAATATTTTTACTTCAAATACTAACTTGAACAGGTTATTTAGAAGCTGCTGTCTATAGTTTAACTTGTTTATCTTGGTATAGTGAATCTCATTGAAAAATGAGTGCCCATTGTGAACAAAGATTTATTTAAAATAATCATTGCCTGCAAAGAGCTTTCAGGGTAATGAGCTACTTTGGCAAAATTTCAGCAAGGAACCATGTGCAAGGGGGACACTTTATATACTTTTATTCTTTGCTGCTTTAGCAGACACATGGTAGTCCTACACTGACAATGAGGTACCTTTGACTTCCTAGGCATGGTCATAGGAAGGTGGGTGTCAGGCTAGTTTCAGATGTCACGTTCTTCTGTTAGACCCTGTGTAGCTTGTTAGGCAACTTCTCTTTTCTCCAAGTTTTTGTCATTTTAGCACACTAGTATAAGGTGGCATAAACTGGCCAGAATGTCTGTAATCCAAGCTGAGAAAGGCAGCAAGAGTAGAGACAGCCTACTCAACTCTGTTTAGTATTCAATGGTCCCTGCAGAAAGTAACCTGGGGCAAATATTTCTGAGTAGTGTTAATTGCTGGCCTTACTTCCTTTTTCATCTCCTAGTGCTAACTTAAGGATACTCTAATTTTTACATTTTGGAAGTACCACTGTGTATCTGGAAGTCTTCAACCCACTCATGCGTTCATATTGCACATGGAGACTCCTTTCTAACCTCCTCCCTCAGTGACCTGGCTTTTGAAAATCTTCTGTTGAGTGTCACTTTGATGACGGATGTCTAAACTCTGGTACAATCTTTATTTTTCATTTATTTTGTAACTACTTTTGTGTGTGTGCAATAAGTATTTATTAAAGAACAAAGAGATGAAGGAAGAACAAGAGGAGAGAAATATTTGACTTATAAAAGAGGCCAGCCTGACCCACGATCACTTCATTATACCTGTATACTGATTTAAAAATCGCCCCCCTTTTTTCAAGTTTTTATTTAAATTCTACTTAGTTAACATATGGTGTAATATTAGCTTCAGGAATAGAATTTATTGATTCATCACTTACAGACAACATCCAGTGCTTGTCACTAGTGGCCTCCTGAATTCCCATCACTCATTTAACCCATGCCCCTGCTCACCCCCAGCAACTGTCAGTGTGTTCTCTATAGTTAAGAGTCTGTTTTATGGTTTGCCTTTTTTCACCCCCTGTGTTAATCTGTTTTTTTTTTTTTTTTAATTTGGAGATAATTGTAAACTCACATGCAGTTTTAAGAGATAACACAGAGAGATCCATGTACCCTTTACGCCATTTCCCCCAATAGTAACATCTTACAAAACTACAGTATTAGATCACAGAGAGGATATTGATGTCAATAACAGGAAAGATATAAAACATTTCCATCACTACAAGGATCCTTGGTGTTTTTCTTTGCATGGCCGCACTTACTTCCTTCTGGCTCCATCTCCTTAACCCCTGGGCAATCATTAAGCTCTTCTCCATTTCTAGAATTTTGTTATTTCATGGATGCAGTGGAATAATACAGTATGTAATTTATGGTACAATCTTTTAGAAATATTTTTATAATAATATTTATGTTGTATCCCATTAGTATGTGATCTTCCAAATCAGCTCTTTCCTTCTTTAATTTCAGAAGTACCTTAGAAACTAGTCTTATCTGACAAGTAACCTTCCCCAGTGGAGACTGCCATTCTGAAAAAAATCGAAATTTTTCTTTTTTAAAAGACTTTATATATTTATTTGAGAAAGATAGTGAGAGAGAGAGTATGAGCAAAAGGGGGAAGAGGGAGAAGCAGGCTCCTCATTGAGCAGAGAGCTTGATGCAGGACTTGATCCCAGGACCCTGGGATGATGACCTGAGCCAAAGGCAGATGCTTAACCAACGGAACTACCCAGGTGTCCCCCAAACTGAAATTTCTAGATTTTTAGTTTCAGATAAATTCCTTAAATGTAAGATTAGACCTGTATGTTTTTCTATCACTCTTCAATGTGATTATGATTATTGTGTTTTTCTCTCCTTTCTTTCCACTTTCTGATTCCATTCCTTTGTGTTTTCTTCTTGGAGTAGGTGCCATAGCAATGGAGGCTCTGTGATATTGACAGTGAGCTAATTGACTCATTTGTCTTATTCAACCTGTCAGTATGTAGTTGAGCTCATATGATAAAGCTCTGGGTTTGAATATCTCCAAGCTTTAATGCCAGTTTGGATATCCCAGGATAAAGTTAAGCTGAAGCCAAACAGGACATTTTCTACTGAAGAGGAAATATCCTTTGGGCCTGGAAGTCATTGCTTGAGGTAGGAGTATCCAAGGAAAACCAGGTCCTGATGAGGTGTTTGGATTCAAACTCTGGGAAGCAACCAATTTTGGGCCTGAAAGGCATTGGCAATATGTGGAGCACCTGGGGTAAATCTCATCTTCTTGGGCCCTCTTTTTGTCCAGTGAGATGTTGCTGAAGTGATAGCAGGTAAGCCCCAAGGGCTCTAGAGCCAGGCTTTGCTTTAGTCAGTATAGCCCAGAATATTTAGGTTCCCATCTTTGCACAGCCTTCCAGAGGCTGTATATAAAAACTCCAAGGGTTGCTATGTCCTCTGTGGAATTTAGGTGAAAGAGAGAGAAGTGGCCAAATATGAATACTTGGTCATTTCCTAATGGAATTTGTGAGTTTTTCTGTTTGTTTGTTTACTCTTTTTAAATTTGAGTGTAGCTGACACACATTACATTAGTTTCAGCTGTACTATATAGTGATTCGACAACTTTATATATTATGTTATCCTCACCAGAAATGTAGCTACCATCTGTCACTGTGCAAAGCTATGAAAATATCATTGACTATATTTCTTATGCTGTGCTTTTTATTCCCATGACTTATCCATTCCAAAACTGGAAGCCTGTATTTCCCACTCCCCTTCACCCATTTTTCCCATCTTCCTACCCCACTCTGGAAACCATCAATTTTGTTCCCTGTATTTATAGGTTTTATTCTGCTTTTTTTTTTTTTTTTGCTTATTCATTTTTTTAAAAATTCCATGTATAAATGAAATCATATAGTATTTGTCCTTTTCATTCTGAGTTATTTTGGTTAGCATTATATTCTTTAGGCCTATCCACATTGTCAGAAATGGCATGCATTCACTCTTTTTTATGGCTGCATAATACTCTGTTGTTTATATGTACCATATCTTCCTTATCCATTTGTCTATTGACAGACACTTAAGTTGCTTCCATATCTTGGCCATTATAAATAATGCGGCAGTAAACATAGGGGTACATGTATCTTTTTGAATTAGTATTTTCATTATCTTTGAGTAAATACCTAGTAGTAGAATTATTGGATCATATGGTATTTCTCTTATTAATTTTTTGAGGAAACAACACACTATTTTTCACAGTGCCTATGCTAATTTACATTCTTACCAACAGTATATGAGGGTTCGTTGCTCCATATCCTTACCAACACTTGTTATTTCTTCTGTTTTGATTTTAGCAACTCTGAGAGGTATGAGATAAAATCTGATTCTGGTTTTGATTTGCATTTCCCTAATGATGAATGATGTTGAGCATCTTTTCATGTGTCTATTGCCCATCTGTATGTCTTCTTCGGAAAAATGTCTACTCAGGTGTTATGTCCATTTTTAAATTGTATTTTGGGTGTTGGTTGTATAAATTCTTTATATATTTTGGATGTTAACTCTTTATTGAACAATCATTTGCAAGTATCTTCTTCAATTGAGTAGGTTGCCTTTTTGCTTTTCTGATGGTTTCCTTTGAAGTCCATGAGTTGTTGTTTTTTTTTTTTTTTTTGGTCCAGTATAATAGTTTATTTTTGCTTTTGTTTCCCTTGCATCAGGAAATACATCCTTAAATATGTTGCTAAAGCTGCTATCCAAGAAATCACTGCTTATGTTTTCTTTTGGGAGTTTTATGGTTTCTCACTGTATATTCATACCTCCTTTGTTATAGATTAATTGACCACATAAGTATGAGCTTTATTTCTTGAATTTTTATTTTGTTCCATTCATCTAGGTGTCAGTTTTTGTGCCAATATTATACTATTTTGATTGCTATAGCTTTGTAGTATATTTTGAAATCTGGGATTGGGAAACCATCAATTTTGTTCTTTTTCAAGATTGCTTGACTAGTCAAGTCCTTTGTGATTCCATACAAATATGAGGATTGTTTGTTCTAGTTTTGTGAAAAATATGTTGATATTTTGATAGGAATTGCACTGAATTTGTAGCTTGCTTTGGATAGCATGGATATTCTAACAATAATAATTCTTACCCAAGAGCATGATATATCTTTCAATTTGCAGTTTTCCAATTTTTAAAAATAGGGCACAGATAATAACAACTCCAGAGAGTTGTGTATAATAGATAAGGTGACTATTCCCAAAACATATTCACTGGAATAGTTTCTATAAGGTGATTTGGGGAAAAGGAAGTTATCCTGTCAAAATTGAATAAAGCTCCATCCTAAAATATTTTGATGATTCATAATGTTTATGATATTGTTGAAGCCTTCACGAATATGGTTAATTTGGCATAACCTATTACTTGCTTTATTTAAATATAGGAATTCTTTGGGGGGAGGGGAAAGGAGAGGGAGAATCATTTTTTCTTTTATGTATTTATTACAATTTTTTAAAAAAATTATTGACATGGGGGGGGGACAAGATGGCGGGGGTGTAGGAGGAGGCGCCTTTTCAGCCAGTACCCCAAAGTGAGCTGATTACCTACCAAAGAACTCCATTCACCCATGAAATCTGCCTGAGATCAGAATCATACACGTCTGGATCTTTACAGGGGCAGAAGACGCCAGTGGGCAGGTAAAGGCGGTGTGGGAAGGCTTACTGATATCAGAAGATAAACAAAAGGGGGAGGGAGCCACCAGAGGCAACCGGTTGGAAAGTAATACCCCAATATGAGCGAGAGTGCCCTGCGTCTGGGGACCAGCATTAACTTGGAGACTGGTTGAAAGCACTCCAAAAGAGCAAAGGATCGCGGGGGAAATTGTGGGAATCAGGGCGGCTAGGGATAGGTGCTTAAGTCCATGGTCCCAGGATAGCCTCCCCTGTGCTAAGACAGAGAGAGTGCAGCAGAGAAATCAGGTCTTGGTCCCTAAGCTGCCAGCGCACCCAGGAATGCGTGGTTTCTGGCTCCTGTGAGGGGATGGGAGCCACGCCGGTTGGCAGAACACTGGAGACCTACTACAAAGCCTGAGATACGCGCGCATGTCCCTCATGCTCCCCTGAGAGAGTTACAAAGGCCCGGCCAGCTCTCTTTGACCCGCGCCATTGTTTCAAAGCCTAAGTCTCGAACCCCAAACTCTCCCCTGACAGAGGTGTGCAAAAGCCCAGCCTGGTGCTCTCGGACCTGCGCCCCATTTTCAGTGCCTGAGAGGCTCCGGCAACCCATAGCCGCCCCTGAAAGAGGTGCGCAGAAGCTGGGCATTCTTAGACCCAGCAAGACAAGGCACTCCCAGCCCTGGCCTGCGGCAAAATCTCAGTGTGCGATTGCTGCTTGGTACCTCTCTGGCTCCCAGACAGCCGCCACTGCCTTGGCTTTGGGTACAAGCAAAAAATCCTACGTCCCCAGTGTCTGCAACTTGGAACCTGCTCTGCCTGTGGCCAAGGGGGAACTTATTTAGGCTCTGCACCCAGACTGAGGCTTCTCTCTGAGAGGGAGATCAGGGTACGGTTTGTTTTCCTCTAAAGCTACAAAAACCATCAAAGGCAGTCAAGGTGAGAGAAAAAAAAAGTGAACAAACATAAAAACTGCCAGAGAACAAAATCCTGAAAAAAAAACAGTTTCCTCAGAGCCCACCCCCTTGAGGGGGGCAGGAGGACTTAACTCAGGAAACTTCATTGACTGACAACCCTCGTGGCAGGCCCCTCCCCTAGAAAACAAACCAAGATAAAAAAAAAAAAAAAAAAAAGAGAGAGAGAGAGAGAGAAAAGAAAAAAAAAGGACTGGGGCGCCTGGGTGGCTCAGTGGGTTAAGCCGCTGCCTTCGGCTCAGGTCATGATCTCAGGGTCCTGGGATCGAGTCCCGCATCGGGCTCTCTGCTCAGCAGGGAGCCTGCTTCCTTCTCTCTCTCTCTCTGCCTGCCTCTACGTCTACTTGTGATTTCTCTCTGTCAAATAAATAAATAAAATCTTTAAAAAAAAAAAAAAAAAAAAAAGGACAACAAGAGAACAACC
The DNA here is from genome assembly GCF_011764305.1 of Mustela putorius furo. Lineage (NCBI taxonomy): Eukaryota > Metazoa > Chordata > Mammalia > Carnivora > Mustelidae > Mustela > Mustela putorius. The sequence goes on from NW_025422045.1 coordinate 14,922,938, forward strand.
ACTACTTCATAGGAAAACTTGTATTGTTCACTCGTTCCCACTATTCCGGTTCTTTTTTTTTTTTTTTTTTTTTTTTTTACACATAGGTAATTTTGTTAACCTATTAACCTGAACTTTTTGATACATACAACTATGTTTTTCTTTTGCATTTTTATTTTTTGAATTCCTTTTTTAAAAATTTTAGTTTAGTTTAGTCTAGTTTATTCCTTTTTATTTTTATCCTCTAGTATTCATATAGAGTTAAACTTCAAAGTAATCCCCTTTCCCCAGTCAATACTACCCCTATAGGTAAAACAATTTTTAATACCCTTTATCTTAGGAAAGTTGAGTCCTTTAACAAAGATATCAAGATACATCCAGGAAGATTCAAAACAACCTTCCTCGCACACACTGAGAATTTATAAGAACTCTCCCATCTTCTTCTTCCACCAGTGTTTCTGTGTTTTTGTGTTTGTCCTGATAGCATATAAATCTTACACTTGGGGTTCTTTTTGACAAGGTTCTTCCTTTATTTGCATGTATATATATTTTTCTCTTGTCATATACTTGTATCAGTCTTTTTGTCTCTTTTTCTTTGTCTACTTCATAAATCTTACAAGGGGCCCATCTGGGCTGAACCTTCTCTTTCTTTCATCTTCCCTTTCTTTCCTGTCTCTCTCTCTCTTTTTTTTCCTTTTCTTTTCTTTTTCCTTTTCTTTTTCTTTTCTTTTGTCTCTCGTTTGGGTGGCGAATCCTGATTGCTCAGAAGTGTTCCATGGTGCACCTTGACTGCACCACAGTTGATACATCCAGCTACATCTGTTCAGTCATCTCCCACCAAAATGACCAGGAGGAGGAATGCCCAACAGAAGAAAAATACAGAGGATGGACCTTCTGCAACAGAGCTAACAGCTATCAACATAGACAATATGTGGGAAAGAGAATTCAGGCTAACAATTATCGAGGCAATAGCTAGGTTGGAGAAAGCCATGGATGACCAAGTGGAATTGATTAGGGCCTAACTGAAAGCGACCAGACAGGAAGTTCACAATGTTAGGGCGGAGTAAAAAGCTACCAGGGTTGAGGTTCACAATGCTCTCAATGAGTTCCAATCTAATCTAAACTCTCTCAATGCTAGGGTAACTGAGAAAGAAGATGGAATTAGTGATCTGGAAGACAAACAGATAGAGAGAAAGGATCAGGAGGAAGCCTGCAACAAACAGCTTGGAAGCCACGAAAACAGAATCAGGAAAATAAATGATGCCATGAAGCATTGCAACGTCAGAATTATTGGAATCCCTGAAGGGGAGGAGAAAGAAAGAAGTCTAGAAGATATAGTGGAATAAGTCCTTCATGAAAATTTTCCCAATCTCATGAATGGAACCAGCGTTCATAAAATAGAGGCTGAACGGTCTCCATCCAAGATTATACATTCCAAAAAAGCATTACAACACCTGATAGTCAAATTGAGGAATTATAATTGTAGGTATAATCTCTTGAAAGCTGCCAGGGCAAAGAGGCTCCTTATTTACAGAGGGAAGCCCATCAGAATACCGTCAGACCTGTCCACAGAGACCTGGCAAGCCAGAAAAGGCTGGCAAGATATATTCAGGGTACTAAATGAGAAGAACATGCATCCAAGAATACTTTATCCAGCAAGACTGACATTCAAAATGGATGGAGAGATAGTTTCCAAGACCGGCAAGGCTTAGAAGACTATGCAACCACCAAGCTGACACTGCAGGAAATATTAAGGGGGGTTCTATAAAAGAGGAAAAATTCTAAGAATAGCATTGAACAGAAATATAGAGACAATCTACAGAAAGAAAGACTTCAAAGGTAACTCGATGTCAATAAAAACGTATCTTTCAATAATCACTCTCAATGTGAATGGCCTAAATGCGCCCATAAAATGGCACAGGGTTGCAGATTGGATAAAATGACAGGAACCATCCATATATTGTCTACAAGAGAAGCATTTTAAACCTAAAGATACACGCAGACTGAAAGTGAAGGGATGGAGAAACATTTTTCATCCCAATGGGCCTCAAAAGAAGGCTGGGGTAGCGATTCTCATATCAGATAAATTAGACTTTAAACTAAAGACTGTAGTCAGAGATACAGAAGGACACAACATAATCCTTAAAGGGACTAAGGACTCTTAAGGACCAAGATGATCTAACAATTGTGAATTTCTATGCCCTCAATATGGGATCAGCCAATTACATAAGAAAACTGTTAATCAAGATAAAGAGTCATATTGATATGAATACACTAATCGTAGGAGATCTTAACACGCCTCTGTCAGAAATAGACAGATCATTGAAGCAGAAAATCAATCAAGAAATAAGAGCATTGAATGACACTTGGACCAGATGGACCTCATAGATATATGTAGAACATTCCACCCTAAAACAACAGAGTACTCATTCTTCTCAAGTGCACATGGAACCTTCTCCAGAATAGACCACATACTGGGTCACAAATCAGGACTCAACCGATACCATAAGACTGGGATTATTCCCTGCATATTCTCAGATCACAGTGCTTTGAAACTGGAGCTCAATCACTAGGAAAAGTTCAGGAGGAACTCAAACACCTGGAAGCTAAAGACCACCTTGCTTAAGAATGCTTGGATCAACCAGGAGATCAAAGAAGAACTGAAACAATTCATGGAAACCAATGACAATGAAGACACTTTGGTCCAAAACCTATGGGATACAGCAAAGGCCGTCCAAAGGGGGAAATACATAGCCATCCAAGCCTCCCTCAAAAAAATTGAAAAATCCAGAACACAGCAGCTGTCTCCACACCTTAAAGAACTGGAGAATCAACAACAAATCAAACTAACCTCACACATAATAAGTGAAATCATCAAGATTAGGGCTGAGATCAATGAGGTAGAAAAAAGGGATACAGTAGAAAGTATCAATGAAACTAGAATGTGTTTTTTTGAAAGAATTAATAAGATCGATAAACCATTGGCCACATTAATCCAAAAGAAATGAGAGAAAGCCCAAATTCATAAAATTATGAATGAGAAGGGACAGATCACAACTAACACCAAGGAAGTAGAAACAATCATCAGAAGTTATTATCAACAGTTATATGCCAATAAGTTTAGCAACCTAGATGAAATGGAAGCATTCCTGGAAAACTATAAACTACCAAAATTGAACCAGGAAGAAATCGACAACCTGAATAGACTGATATCTAATAACTAGATTGAAGCAGTAATCAAAAACCTTCCCAAAAACAAGAGCCCAGGACCTGAAGGAGTCCCTAGGAAATTCTACCAAACTTTCAAAGAAGAAATAACACCTATTCTCCTGAAACTGTTTCAAAAAATTGAAGCAGAAGGAAAACTTCCAGACTCTTTCTATGAAGCCAGCATTACCCTGATCCCCAAACCAGGCAAAGACCCTATCAAAAAGTAGAATTTCAGAAAAATATCCCTGATGAATATGGATGCTAAGATTCTCAACATGATCCTAGCCAACAGGATCCAACAGCACATTAAAAAGATTATCCACCATGATCAGGTGGGATTCATCCCTGGGCTACAAGGATGGTTCACCATTCACAAATCAATCAATGTGATAAAACAAATTAATATGAGAAGAGAGAAGAACCACGTTCCTCTCAATTGATGCAGAAAAAGCATTTGACAAAATCCAGCATCTGTTCCTGATTAAAAATCTTCAAAGTATAGGGATGGAAGGAACATTCCTGAACCTCATCAAATATATCTATGAAAGACCCACAGCAAATATCATCCTAGTTGGAAAGAACTTGCGTCCTTCCCGTTGAGATCAGGAACACGACAAGGATGCCCACTCTCACCACTCTTGTTCAACATAGTATTAGAAGTCCTACCAACAGCACTCAGACAACAAAGAGAAATAAAAGGTATCCAAATTGGCAATGAAGAAGTCAAACTCTCTGTCTTCACAGATGACATGATTCTTTATATGGAAAACCCAAAAGACTCCACCCCCAAACTACTAGAACTCATACAGCAATTCAGCAACTTGGCAGGATACAAAGTCAATGTGCAGAAATCAGTGGCTTTCTTATACACTAACACTGAACTATTTCTTATACATTCCACAGGAGTGAAACCATCTAATTGTCTTTCTCTTATTGACTTCTATAATTTAGCATAATACCCTCCAGTTCCATCCATGTCATTGTAAATGGTATGGATTCATCCTTCCTGATGGCCGAATAATATTCCATTGTATACACAAACCACATCTTCTTTATCCATTCATCTGTTAAAGGACATCTTGGTTCCTTCCACAGTTTGGCTATTGTGAACGTTGATGCTACAAACACTGGGGTGCACATGCTCCTTCTTTTTACTACATCTGCATATTTGGGGTAAATACCCAGTAGTGCAATTGCTGGTTCATAGAGAGTAGCTCTATTTTTAACTTTTCGAGGGTGGCTGTATCAGTTGCATTCCCACAAATGGTGGCAGAGATTCCCCTTTCTCCACATCTTCACCAACATTTGTTGTTCCTTGCCTTATTAATTTTAGCCATTCTAACTGGTGTAAGGTGGTATCTCATTTTAGTTTTGCTTTGTATTTCCCTGATGACAAGTGATGTCGTGCATCTTTTCATGTGTCTGTTGGCCATTTGTATGACTTACTTTACTTACTTTAGAGAAGTACCCCTTTATTTCTTCTGCTCATTCTTGACTAGATAGTTTGATTTTTGGGTGTTGAGTTTGAGAAGTTCTTTATACATCTTTGATGCCATTCCTTTATCTGTTATGTCTCTTGCAAGTATCTTCTCCCATACTGTGGGTTGCCTTTGTTTTCCTGACTGTTTTCTTTGCTGTGCAGAAGGTTATTATCTTTTTTTTTTTTTTTTTTTTTTTTTTTTTTTTTTTATGCCAGTACCATGCTGTCTTGGTGATCACAGCTTTGTAGTTAAAGCTCAAAATCAGGTAACATGATGCTCCCTGTTTTATTTTTGTTTTTCAACGTTTCCTTAGTGATTCGGGGTCTATTCTGATTCCATACAAATTTTAGGATTATTTGCTCCAGCTCTTTGAAAAATACCTGTGGAATTTTGATCGGAATGGCATTAAAAGTATAGATTGCTCTAGGCAGTATAGACTTTTAAACAATGTTTATTCTTCTGATCCAAGAGCATGGAATGGTCTTCCATCTTTTTGTGTCTTCTTCAATTTCTTTCATGAGTGTTCTGTAGTTCCTCGACTACAGATCCTTTCCCTCTTTGGTTAGGTTTATTCCCAGGTAACTTATGGTTCTTGGTGCTACAGTAAATGGAATCGATTCTCTAATTTCCCATTCTGTATTTTTACTGTGAGTGTATAAGAAAGCCACTGATTTATGTACATTGACTTTGTATCCTAGGCAGTATAGACATTTTCACAATGTTTATTCTTCCGATCCAAGAGCATGAAATGGTCTTCCATCTTTTTGTGTCTTCTTCAACTTCTTTCATGAGTGTTCTGTAGTTCCTGGAGTACAGATCCTTTACCTCTTTGGTTAGGTTTATTCCCAGGTATCTTATAGTTCTTGGTACTATAATAAATGGAATCAATTCTCTAATTTCCCTTTCTGTATTTTCATTGTCAGTGTATAAGAAAGCCACTGATTTTTGTACATTGACTTTGTATCCTGCCACATTGCTGAATTGCTGTATGAGTTCTGGTAGTTTGGTGGTGGAGTCTTTTGACTTTTCATATAAAGTATCATGTCTTCTGTGAAGAGAGAGAGTTTGATTTCTTCATTGCTGATTTGGATACCTTTTGTTTCTCTTTGTTGTCTGATTGCTGTTGCTAGGACTTGTAATACAATGTTGAACAAGAGTGGTGAGAGTGGGCATCATTTTTGTGTTCCTGATCTCAAAGGGAAGGCTCTGAGCTTTTTCCCACTAGGATGATATTTGTTGTGGGTCTTTCATAGATAGATTTGATGAGGTTCAGGAATGTTCCCTCTATCCATATACTTTGAAGCTTTTTAATCAGGAACAGATGCTGGATTTTGTCAAATGCTTTTTCTGCATCAATTGAGAGGACCATGTGGTTCTTCTCTATTCTCTTATTGATTTGTTCTATCACGTTGATTGACCTGTGAATGTTGAACCATCCTTGCAACCCATGAATGAATCCCACCTGATCATAGTGGATAATCTTTTTAATGTGCTGTTGGATCCTGCTTGCTAGGATCTTGTTGAGAATCTTAGCATCCATATTCATCAGGGATATTTTTCTGAAATTCTACTTTTTGATAGGGTCTTTGCCTGGTTTGGGGATCAGGGTAATGCTGGTTTCATAGAAAGAGTCTGGAAGTTTTCCTTCTGCTTCAATTATTTGAAACAGTTTCAGGAGAATAGGTGTTATTTCTTCTTTGAAAGTTTGGTAGAATTCCCCAGGGAATTCGTCAGGTTCTGGGCTCTTGTTTTTTGGGAGGTTTTTGATCACTGCTTCAATCTCGTTACTAGAAAGTGGTCTATTCAGGTTGTCAATTTCTTCCTGGTTCAATTTTGGGAGTTTATAGTTTTCCCGGAATGCATCCATTCCATCTAGGTTGCTTAACTTATTGGCATATAACTGTTAATAATAACTTTTGATGAGTGTTTCTACTTCCTTGGTTTTTGTTGTGATCTCCTTTTTCATTCATAATTTTATGAATTTGGGCTTTATCATTTTTTTTGGATTAATGTGGCCAATGGTTTATCTATCTTATTGATTCTTCCAAAAAACAGCTTCTAGTTTCATTGATTCATTCTACTTTTTCTCTAGTTTCAAAACAGACACATAGGCCAGTGGAACAGAGTAAAGAGCCCAGATATGGACTCTCAACTCTATGGTCAAATAATTTTTGACAAAACAGGAAATAATATACAGTGGAAAACAAACAGTCTCTTCAATAAATTATGCTGGGAAACCTGGACAGCTATATGTAGAAAAATGAATTCTCTTACACTGTCCACAAAGATAAACTCGAAAAGGATAAAAGACCTCAGCGACTCAGAGACAGGAATCCATCAAAATCCTAGAGGAGAACATAGGCAGTAACCTCTTAGACATCAGCCACAGCAACTTCTTTTAAGAGATGTCTCCAAAGGCAAAGTAAACAAAAGCAAAAAGAACTTTGGGATTTCATCAAGATCAAAAGCTTCTGCACAGCAAATGAAACAGTCAAGAAAACAAAGAGGCAACCCAAGGAATGGGAGAAGTTACTTCAGGTAAAATACAAAGGAAGTGGAAAAAGTGCATTAGAGAATGAAACAGAGGAAAAGCAGTAAAACAAAAATGAAATCTTCATACTTTTGAGTTCAGAATATAGTGATAGAGGTAGGAGGTCCCACTGACACTTTCTCACTGCTTTCTTATTCTTCTCCAATGGTAAGGTCTCTAGTTCCTCCTTATGAAATGACCAACCACCATATGCACCCCTTCTAGGTCCTAGAAAAGATTGAGGCAGGAGGCCAGTCTAGCAAAGAGAGATGGCAACTAACAACAGTGAGGGCATTGTCCTCCTGGTAGTTGGGGCTTATTCAGTAAGTCATGCCTTTGGGCAAAGGAGGATCTGGTATTAAAAGATACAGACTTTTCTGGCTCCTGAACTTGAGTTCACCATGAGGATAATATGCTGGGGTGATCATATAAAGCTGGTTTCAGAAGCACTAAAGCTCCCTTTCCTTGACCACCAGATTTGTATGTGCTTCAGGTTCAGTGAAAATTTCAGAAGAGGCCTGAGGAGAAGGGCCAGGGGAGGCATTGTCTAGATGATTTGACCTTGCCAAATTATCAGCCTCATTGTGAATGTCACTTGACATACTTGATGCTGAGTCATTCTATTTTGCTGGCTGGTCCCTTGCATTTTATGTTTTATTTGTTTGTTTTTATAAATGAAAGGTAACTATTTATTACCAAAGAGAAAAATGTATACAAGAAAATCTAGATTCTTTTTCTTCATGCACTACGTTTTTGTAGTGAAGTTCCAAATATCAACTCTGAGGGTATTTGCAAGAGTACGTTTTACTTAGCACATGACCATTTACTGTGTGGTGGATATTTTTTTCATAGAAATAATACAAGAAATGGAATATATTCTCATAGTTTATAAGAAGCTCAGAACATTGTATTAACAGAAAGCAATATTATATTTTACTGTAAAATATCATAAAAATGATATGATCTTGTGGTTCATAAATGCTTAATTATTTGATTTGAACAGGGGAATGAAAAAAAAAAACAGCAAGACAGGCCTGGCTTTAAGACGTTTTTGTATTCAATTCCTTTTACTTTTACATCATCTCCAATTAGCTGATACATGTAAAGGACAACTGTAGAAGCCTGAATATCCACTGATACAAATGAAGGAGTAATGTTTGTTGCTGAGAAATTATATGCTTCAGTGGCAGAACCTGGGTTAATGTAAGCATTTTTTTCATGCTCAAATGCTTCAAATTTGTATGTGTATCCTGAGTTAAGAATGTCCTTATCAAACTGCCCTACAATAGGGCTAAGCTGGCCATGTCTCCAATGCAATAACTTGTTGCCTATGGATCAAACCAATTTTGAATTGCCCAGCAGTCACAACTTTTTGTTCTGGATAATTCAGATTCTCATGAAAGACTCCTCTCACTATATGAACATCACTGATCAGAGTCTTGAGATAAGTCATACCTCTCTTTGGTGCAAAGTTTTCCAGTACAGAGGATGTGCTGAACCTTTCCTGATACCAGTGGTTTTTAAAATTTAGTCAGCAAACTGTTTCACTGGCATGGGTTGAACAGGTCTCCATACCGACACTAACTGGAGAGAGAACAATCTTCCTCTTTAGAGGGGGATCCCTTCAGATATGGACTTAAGTACATAGTTGATGTGTTGATGTAGGAAGCATCCTGTCACTGTGCTCTGCTCATTCACTACAACCACTGCTACTTTCTTCCTTGGGCTCCTCAGTAACCCCCTTGCATTTTAGAAAGGCTGTTTCTTGTGCTTACACTGTAGTCTCTCACTGTGTCAACTAAAATGCCCTGTGGGGCGCCTGGATGGCTCAGTGGGTTAAAGCCTCTGCCTTTGGCTCAGGTCATGATCTCAGGGTCCTGGGATCAAGCCCTGCCTCAGGCTCTCTGCTCAGCAGGGAGCCTGCTTCCTCGTTTCTCTCTGCCTGCTTCTCTGCCTACTTGTGATCTCTCTCTCTGACAAATAAATAAATAAAATCTTAAAAAAAATAGAATGCCCTGTTATTCTTGATCCTTTTCTATTCTAGTATCTAGAAGATTTCAAAGCCTGAAATAGATCTCAGACCAAGGAGACATAACGTCACTTGGGCAGAGATCCTAGGAATACCGAACTATTCTGGACTGTAGAGTGAGTATCCTTTGTCCTTAGGAAATTTGTATTTGATGGAATTACCTGAGCCATCACTCAGATTGTCCACAAATGACATTTCCTCATTTGGCAAGTTAAATTAAAGTTTTAGCCAAATGTTTCCCTTAATCTCTGCCACTACCTAACTAGCATGAGGCCTCTGGCTTCCCCTACAGGGGGCCATCATTTCTATGTAGGGGAGATTCTCTGTTTTTGTTTTCATCCTTATCAGTTTCTGCTACTTGTTCTATCTTGTCCACAAAGCTTACCTGGTATTGGGGTAGCAGTTAGTTTACTTTTGAGCAGAGGAAATGAGATAGAGTTGAAATTTCACAGGAAGAGTTCTTTCTCATCTCCTACAACAAGGATATAAATGCCTTTCTTCTGTGATTCTTTCCTCCACAATAGCCTATGCCCTCTCTCACACATAGATGTGACACCCTCTTAAATTAAAGTTGGGAAGAGCTAGGGGAAAGAGGAGAGTGCTTTGTTAACTTTGTAACTTCTACCAAATCTGCACGATTTTTTTTCTCTCTTTTCCGCCTTATCAACTTTTTCTACTTCATGATTTCTTCTTTCCTTGTCTGGTTTGGGGATTTCTGTTCTCACTGCTTCTGTATCATGTTCTTCTGATACTTGAAAGAATAAGATTCTTCTCCATTTTCCAGGGGAGTTTCTTTCTTCTTTGCCATAAGAGCAATGCCCTAGCTCCACCATTTCTATGACTTCCCTCTCCAGCTTCTTGGTAGTCTTAGTATTAAACTACTCTGTAGCAGGATCGAAAAAGAGCCCATAATCTTACTAGAGGGAATTTGACCTTCAAACCAAGGCTGGGGGTATAGAGGAGAAAGAAGAAGAAAGAGAATGGTAGATTTCTATCTGAATGGTAAGATCTTCTTTTCCAGAGGATATGAGCCATTAACACATGGAAGAAAATCATGAAATCAGAGCCAGGACTAAGTTTGGGCAATTTAGTATTCCAAAGATGGAAAGGTTCCCCACACTCTGATTCATATCATGCTTGACTTGATTGAAGCCATATTTGAAAAATTTTTGCTAGTTTTTGGAGTAGCAATTATACAAATTTAGTTATAAAGATATTAAAATATTTTTTTATCATCCCAATCATTAATTTTTCTTAAGGATGGACAAGTTATTCTTTCTTGCTTGCCATTTAAATCTTTAAACTAGAGCTAATGATAATATCTTCCTCACAGAATGGCTGTGATAATCAGAATATAATCCTATACATAGTATGTATGCAACTGATTTCAATTAATATTTTTCACTTGGAAAGCTTTTTATCACTTATAAAATACTTTGGCACACTCTCTCAATTCATCCACACAATTATCCCTATATAAAGGATACTACATTTGATTTTTTCAAACTGGGTATATTGCCACCAGAATAGAATTGAGATTGTATTAAGAACGAAGATAAGAAAAATGGATAGTAAGTATGCAGGTAACACACTCTGCCATGCATGTGTTGAGTGTAAAATAAGAAAATGAATACAGTGATGGAAATTAAGAACTAGACCCTTTTCTCAATGACACCACTTTAGGAGATTGATATTCAAGCAAATATTTATATCCAAATAAACAACAAGAGAGACTGAGTCAGTGGCTAGAAAATGCTTGAAAGACAAAAACAAAGAACAAGAAAACAAAACAAACAAAAAAAAGAAACACTACAAAGCCTAAGATTTTAGTCAAAACTTGTGAATGTGTACGGAAAAATTAAATATAGATTTGTTTCCCAAACTTCAACAAAGCACCTCATGTGGTACTTCAGATAAATGAATGAATGTGATGATGAGAAATATTTTAATATCTTCATAATCAAAATTATGTAATTTTTGCTCCAAAAGGAGGCAAAAAAAAAATTCAAAAAGAGTTTCAGGCAGGTCAAGCATGATATGAATCAGAGTGTGTCCATTTCAAAAATCACAAGTGCAGCCTTATATTTTAAACTGAGAAACCCTTTCTCTCTCAAGAAACTATTCTAAGATAGAAACCCCAGTGGGAAAATTGATACATGCATATAGTAGTCTCACATCCTGGATTTCCCAGAGGCAGTTTTAGATTAGATGATGAGTCCTAATCTAATTTGCAAGACATCATCAGACAAAACTTTATGAAGATTTAATTGAGATATTAATTTTTACAATAAAAATAATGGAAGTTACTGTATAACAAAATGATGGCTAGTGGGTGGAAGAGTTTCTGAATCCCTGGATTCAGAAATTCTAAGCTATCATTAATTAATTAATTCTAAGCTATCATTATTATGTAGTTGGTGACATGCATTTTTCTCCTAATCCATTTTCTGGAAAGTCCCTTTCTTACATCCTGCAAAAGTAAGTTTCAAGGTACTTGGAAGAATAGTCCTACTTCTAGGAAAATATTGATCTTACCACATAAAAATTTACAATCCATACCACACTGGTTGAATGGAATATTAAAGTTCCTAAAAAGCAATGGTCATAAAAAGTTGGTATAATGTATGAACAAATTTCATATCAAATATACATACATATAAATGAAAATGTAAAGTGTATTGCATCACTGTAACAATTTAACAATTTCCCTTACTGTTCTTTAATACTGTTGCAGCAACAAATAATAATGAACTATCAACTTGTTTTTTTGAACTTAAGTAATTTATTATAAAGTAGATCATTTCCCTCTCCACTTTTTAGGAAGAAAACACAAATGACCAATTAAGCTTTTAGTGAACCTTTGTTTACTAAAACATGTACACCCCAGTGAACCTTTGTTTAGGTAAAAATATTGACACTCAGAATACTGTATATCTGAATATTTTGACTGATGTTGTTAGAATTAGAATTAGCCCCTTAAGGAGCTTAGAAAGGGGTAATGTGTAAGGAAAACAAACAACGTATGTCTAAATGTCATTAGGCTAGCATAACATTATGCTCCTATAGAAATTTTAGATCATTGCTTTAAGGGTTTATTTAGCAGGGATAACCTAATCACTGAAATAATAGAGTCAATAAGAAACAGAAATAAATACATTTTTCCTTTTATTTATAAATAACTAAAACAAAATGAGATAATATAATTGATCCCAGAACTATTAATATAAATCATCAAATGGGACACAGAAATTTTTGTCACACAAGAACCATATGGACTACCCAGAAAACACCCAGATGTGTACATTCCCTAGTTCATTACACTCTAAGTGCCAAAGAAGAACCCAGTACTTCCATTTATCTGTATAATCCGGCCACTTTATGATTATAAGTGGCCACATAGATGTTTTATTTCATAAGCTGATAGAGTTAACATAACTAGACTTATATTTGAATATTTGAATAACTATACAATCCTGATTGCTTTTTGTGATACTATACTGGCCTGATAACGGGGGGGATCATCCAGTATAGTTTCGATGATACTAAGATGCCCCAGAACTTTCCTCAGGGCTGCTTTTATCTCCTTATTCCGAAGGCTATAGATGAGGGGGTTGAAGAATGGATTTACCATAGTATAGAACAAAGTTGCAACTTTCTGTATACCAGCAGAATGCCCAAGTCCTGGGTTCACATACATGATCATCAGAGAGCCATAGAATAGTGATACCACAGCCAAATGAGACCCACAGGTTGAGAAGGCCTTGTGTCTCCCAGTGGATGAAGGCATACACAACACAGCTAATAGGACAAGTGTATAGGACCCAAGGATAAAAAGGAAGTTACCAAAGATAACTAATGAGCTTAAAGTATAGCAAAGCTGTTGGATTGTTGGAGCAGAGGTACATGCCCATGCAAACAGTGGCCCTGGGTCACATACAACATGGTCAATAATGTTTGGACCACAGAACGGCATCTGAGAGATGAATACAATGGGGATCAGGAACCACGGAAATCCACAAACCCAACAGATAATGACCAGTTTGGTACAGAAGTGTCCAGTCATGACGTTAGGGTAGTGCAAGGGATGGCAGATAGCAAGGTACCGATCAAGGGCCATGACAGCCAAGAGGAAACATTCAGATGTTCCCAAAGAGAAAAAGAAATAAAATTGGAGGAAACATCCAGTAAAGGAGATGGTCTTTTTATATGAGAGGAAATTGACCAACATCTTGGGAACTGTAGAAGAGACATACCAAATCTCTAGAAAGGAGAAATTTCCCAGGAAAATGTACATGGGGACATGGAGTCAGCATTCACACCACAAAGCACAAGCAATGGCCCCATTCCCTGTTACAGTCAAAACATATGTTGTGGTGAAGAGTGAGAAGAGAAGGATCTGAATCTTCCACTCACAAGAAAAACCTAGGAGTATAAATTCTCTTACAGAAGCAAAGCTGAAGTATGACTCAGAAACATTCATTGGGTCAGTAACCTGCAAGGTCAAGAGACATATTGTTATCAGTTAGGACTAGTTTTAAATGTGCTCCTTTTTCGAATGAAGAAAAGGCAATGAACATGGGGTCATTTTTCAGAAGAATCATCAGGAAGAGAGTGTAGTCTACTTGTTCTTGGTTACGTACTCTGAGTTTTGGGTATAGTAGGCAGCTGGCTGCACAGAAGCAAACTTTGCCTGCTTCTGAATCTCTTCCTCATTATGGTACCATGATAGAACTAAGTAAAGTTAAATTCTTTTTTTCTTTTAGAAAGAAAAAGAGAGAGAGAGAGAGAGAGAGAGAGAGAGAGAGATGGAGGAGGGGGCTGAGGGAAAGGGAGAGAATCTTAAGCAGGTTCCACACTGAGCATGGAGTGCGATGCAGGGCTAGATCTCATGACCCTGAGATCATGACCTAAGCTGAAATCAAGAGTTGGACATTTAATCAACTGAGCCACCCAGGCACCCCAAGTTAAACTCATTTTGTAAAGCTTATTATTTTGGAGCAGGGACTATGTATGATAGTTTCTGGATAACATAAAACATAAAGTTAATACTTAATACATTACTAGTTTCTTATCCTAAACCCATCTTATAGGGCAATAGACTCAGTAAAGAAGGTTTTGATTTTACTATTTACATCCCAGTTAAATATGTTGCTTAATATATAATTTAAATATGAAAAATAAATAGACATGTTGTATAGTAAGTAATTTTAAGGCCAACATGCCTCATTTCTATTGCTATTTCTGTTAGCTTAAGCATCATAAAATGTCATACCATAATGTTACTCACCAGCACTGACTTTTAATATTACAGTGTTGCAGTGTCTTCTGTTGGAACCGGTGGCTTTAAATTTTCACAATCTTTCACCTGAAACAGTTTGCAAAATAACAGCTAGGTGTGGGAGTTTATTTTTTGAAGACCTCCACTCCCATAAAATTTGGAATTAAAAAAAAATATATCATTTTGTGCTCGCTTCAGCAGCACATATACTAAAAAATATCATTTTTTAAGTTAAAAATTTGCACCATAAAACAGAAGCCAAATACTTTTTGTTGTTATTGTAAGTAGTTGTATTCATCCACATGCTCATGGAAAAGAGGTCAGGGATCTGAGTTCCCTGAATTTTTTTTGTGTGTGTGTGGCAATACGCAGGGATGTGAGTTCTGAAAATTTATGAGGGTTTACATTTGGGACACAAACATGAAATTTTCAAAAGCAATTTTTCTTCCAACCTATTGTCCACACCAGCGCTTGGAAAAGACTTTTAGAATGATTTGGTGGAAGCTGTCTTTGTGTTTCTTTTTGTAGTATGTATATATTTTTTAAATATTCCAAACCAGGAGCATTAATGAACCAACACTGAGAAATTTCGGAATTAAAGGGATTGACACAGAGGTGTTATGACCTTCTGCAGTGCTCACAAGGTAAAGATAACATTATTTTGAAACCTACCAAATCTTTAAAGAACATGTTTGATGAACCATATACTTCTTTGTCCAGCTGGATAAAGAGTTTTATTGCCTTACAAAAATTAAGAATATACTTTATCACATGTTCTCGTGAGAATTGGGCTCTATAGCATTAGGAAAGTTCCTCTCCTCCAAGGCAATGAATCTTTAAAAAGTTAATGATTGCATGTTCTCTGAGGAACTAGTAAAGAGTAATAAATTTTGAGGCACCATTATTACAGAGTTTCCTTGTCTGGAATATGGATTCCAGAAAGTTTCCAGAAGACACAATTTGAAGAAAAATAAAGTACAAATCACCAAAAGCATTGAAGTTCAGAAACACTTCTTTTTTTAATATTTTAATTTAATTTTTAGGTAGTAAACATATGGTGAAATATTGATTTCTGGAGTAGATCTCAGTAGTTCATCAGTTACATGCAATACCCAGTGCTCATCATAAGTGCCCTCCTTAATGCCTATCACCCATCTATCCCATTCCCCACCCAGCTCCCTCCATTAACCCTCAGTTTGTTCTCTATCATTAAGAGTCCTCTATAGCTTTTTTCATCTCTCTCCTTTTATCCTTTCCCCCCTTCCCATATGTTAATCTGTTTTCTTTCTTAAGTGTTACACATGAGTGAAATCCTATGGTATCTGTCCTTTCCTGACTGACATTTCATTTAGCATAACACATATAATATACACTTAGTTCCATCCATGTTATTGCAAATGGCAAGATTTAATTCTTTTTGATGGCCGAATAACATACCATTGCATATTATACTCCACGTCTTCTTTATCCATTCATCAGTTGATGGGCATTTGGGCTTTCTTTGTAGTTTGGCTCTTGTTGATAAGGCTACTATAAACATCAGAGCATGCATATCCCTTCAAATCCATATTTTTGTATCCTTTGGGTAAATACCTAGTAGTGAAATTGCTGGATCATTGGGTAATTCTATTTTTAACTTCTTGAGGAAACTCCATACTGTTCTTCAGAGGAACTGTACCAGTTTGTGTTCCCACCATCAGTGCAAGAGGGTTTCTTTTTACCTGCTTTGTCTCCAACACTTCTAATGTCTGTACATGTGTTGGAAGATACAGAAGTAAAGTATAGCAAGCCTAAATGAGGAAAATGTTGAGATACAGAGCACTGTAGGCTATTGTAAATAAAAATTTGTAGAAGTTAGTAGATTTTTGAAGGACAGAATGGCAGAATTCTTTAGATATGAAAGAAAAGAGCAAGAAGTGCCAGTATTTAAGTTAATTGAGTTAAATACTACAGAGGAACATGTGGCTTCCCAATTAATATGACACAAGTATTTCATTTCATTGATTAGTGTCCCATTTTTACCTTAATTTGTGTAGTATGGCTAAAATCCCTAAGTGAGAATGAATGCTCATACTACATAGTGTAAAATGATTGAGAACATCAAGAATCTATGACATAGGAATACGGATCTGTGGACCACAGACCACTTGACAAATTTCCAAAAGCAAACTCCTCACATTGAAAGACTAACAGGGAAAAATAGTATTTAGACCTTTATTACCTCTTAGTTATACTACTTCAAGACTTAGGAATTCCTAAATCATCACCTTGATCTTATTACTTCCTTGCTCAAAAAACATCAATGGTTTTATTATTTGGAAATTTCCACGTTCTTCACAAATTGGTTTCGGATTACTTGTTTAACTTTTCTTACTCTCTTTTATAGATAAATTGGACAGCATTTCATTCTCTGGATAGCTTTCAGCTTCTAATATTCATTTCTTTGTGGTCTCTTTGTCTACTTAGAATCTTTATTACCTCCATCTATACCTGCAAAAACCTCATCTGTCCTTCAAGATCTATTTCAAATGACATTTTTGTGTAACATGTTCTCTTATTCTCCTAACCAAAGCAACTTTTCCATCTATGAATTTTTATTTAACCATCTGTGTATCATTTTCAAGACACTTGTCCTCAGTTGCTTTATGTTATACTTATTTGTGTACTTAGCTGTTCTCTCCTCCCAGGTTGTAGTTTTGAAAACAAAGAATAGATAGTAATCAACTTCAAATTAATCAACATGATAAAAATACATTGTATTTACTTGTCCTCATTAGATATTTGTTGAATAAATGACATCTTAAAATTATATGAGCTTCCCTCCCTCATTCCTTCTCTCCCTCACCCCACCTTTCGTTCTTACATCTGATTGTTGTGGCTAGGCCTTCAGATACTTTTTTGAACAAAAGGGTTAAGAGTGGACATTCTTGTCTTGTTCCTGACCTTAGAGGGAAAGCTCTCAGTTTTTCACCATTGAATATGATGTTAGCGGTGGGTTTTTCAGATATGGTCTTTATTATGTTGAAGTGTGTACCTTTACTCTATTTTGTTGAGAGTTTTTATCACGAATGAATGTTGAATCTTGTCAAATCCTTGGTCTGCATCTATTGAGATTATCATATGATTTTTAACCTTCATTTTGTTAATGTGGTGTATGATGATTGATCTGTGAGAATTGAACCATCTTGCATCCTGGGAATAAATATCACCTGATTGTGATGAAGGTGTTTTTAATCTGTTGTTGTATGTGGTTTGTTAATATTTTGTTGACAATTTTTGTATCTTTGTTCATCAGAGATCCTGACCTATGTAGTTTTCTGGTTTTTTTGTAATGTCTTTGTCTGGTTTTGGTATAACACTAATGGTGGCCTTGCAGAATGTATTTAAAAGGTTTCCTTCTTCTATTTTTTGGAATAGTTTGAGGAGAATATGTATTAATTCTTCTTAAAATGTCTGATAGAATTCACCTGTGAATGCATCTGGTCCTGGACTTTTATTTTTTGGTAGATTTTGATTACCAGTTCAATTTTGTTATTTGTAATTGGTTTGTTCAGATTTTCTGGTTCTTCCTAGGTCAGTTCTGGGAGGTTATAGTTCCAGGAATTTGTCCCTTTCTTCTAGATTGCTCAGTTTGTTGGCATGTAATTTTTCATAGTATTCTCTTATAGTCCTTTGTATTTCTTTTTGTATTTCTTTGTATAGTTCTTTGTATTTCTATGGTGTCTGTTGTTACTTCCTCCTTATTTCTGATTTTATTTATGTGGCTTCTTTCTCTTTTTTCCTTGATGAATCTAAGGGTTTTTCAGTTTTGTTTATCTTTTCAAATAACTAAATCTTGGTTTCATTGATTTTTTTTTTCTTTCTTCCTTTTTTTCCTTTTTTTTTTTTTTTAGTCTCTATATCATTTATTTCTCTTATGCTCTTTATTATTTCCCTTCTTCTACCCTCATTGGGCTTTTTTTTTCCTTTTAGATTGATTGATTGATTGATTTGACAGAGCAAGAAAACACAAGCATGCAAAACAGCAGCAGTAGAGGGAGAAGCAGACTCCCCACTGAGCAGGGAGCCCAGTGTGGGACTGGATCCCAGGACCCTGTGATCGAGACCTAAGCTGAAGGCAGACATTCAAATGACTGAGCCACCTGGGGGCCCCTGTCCTTTTTTTTTTTTTTTCTAGTTCCTTTAGGAATAATGGTAAACTGTTTGAATTTGAATATTTTCTTATTTCTTAACCCACTGAGCCACCCAGGCGCCCCTGAATATTTTCTTATTTCTTGAGCTAGGCCTGTATTGCTATATATTTCCCTCTTTGAATTCCTTTAGCTGTTTCTTTTTCTTTTCTTTTCTTATTTTTTAATTCTAGAGTAATGGTGATTCTTTTATTAACATATAATGTATTATTTGTTTCAGGGGTAAAGGTGTGTGATTTATCAGTCTTACACAATTCACAGCACTCACTATAGCATATAACCTCCCCAAAGTCCTTCTCTCAGTCACCCCATCCCTCCCATCCACCTCCACTCCAGCAACTCTCAGTTTGTTCCCTGAGGTTAAGAGTCTCTTATGGCCTGTCTCCCTAACGGTTTCATCTTATTTCATTTTCCCCCTCCTTTCCCTTTGATCCTCTGTCTTATTTCTCAAATTCCTCATAGTAGTGAGACCAAACAGTAATTGTGTTTCTCTGATTGACTTATTTCACTTAGCATAATATCTCTAGTTCCATCCATGTTGTTGTAAATAGCAATATTTAAGTTTTTCATGGCTGCATGGTATTCCATTATAGATGGAATATATATATAATATATATATTATTTATATATAATGGAATTTATTATATATATTCCATATATGGAATATATAAAATATGGAATTATATATTATATATAATATATATAAAATATGAAATTATATATATTCCATTTATAATGGAATACCCTGCAGCCATAAAAAACTTAAATATTATATAAATATTATATATAATATAGATTATTATATCATATATATTTTATATATAGATTATATAGATGTAGATATAGATATAGAATATAGGTTATATATATAGATATATAGATATATAAGATATTTGGATATATACAGATATATAGATATATAGATATAGAATATAGATTATAATATATATAAAATAGATTAAAAAGTATATATATATGATTTTTTATGTATTCACCTGTTGATGGACATCTAGGCTCTTCCCATAGTTTGGCTTTTATGGACATTGCTGCTATAAACATTCAGGTGCATGTGTCCCTTTGGATCACTACATTTGTATCTGTGGGTTAAATACCCAGTAGTGCAATTGATAGGTCATGGGTAGCTGTATTTTTAAATTTTTGAGGAATCTCCACACTGTTTTCCAGAGTGGTTGTATGAGCTTGCATTCCCACCTCATGCCTAAAATTAACCAGTCAGGAAATGACAGATATTGACGAGGATGCTCATAATATGTTCTTAACTATAACTGTTTATATTTCTTTGGTGTTGTTTGTGATGTCTCCTCTTTCATTCATGATCTTTTCTCTTTGCTAAGTCTGGCCAGGGTTTTATCAATCTCATTAATTCTTTCAAAGAACCAGTAACTAGTTTTGTTGATCTGTTATACTGTTCTTTTGGTTTCTATTTCATTGATTTTTGCTCTGATCTTTATTATTCTCTTCTGCTGGATACAGGCTTCATTTGCTATTCTTTCTCCAGCTCCTTTAGATGTAGGGTTGGGTTATGTATTTGAGAACTCTCTTGTTTCTTTTCTTTTTTTTTTTTTTTAGATTTATTTATTTATTTGACAGAGAGAGATCACAAGCAGGCAGAGAGGCAGGCAGAGAGAGAGAAGAGGAAGCAGGCTCCCTGCTGAGCAGAGAGCCCGATGCGGGACTCAATCCCAGGACCCTGAGATCATGACCTGAGCCGAAGGCAGCGGCTTAACCCACTGAGCCACCCAGGCACCCGAGAACTTTCTTGTTTCTTGACAAAGGCTTGTATTGCTATGTATTTTCCTCTTAGGACCACCTTTGCTGCATCCCAGAAATTTTTGAACAGTTGTGTTTTCATTTTCATTTGTTACCATGATTTTTAAAAATTCTTCTTTAATTTCCCAGTTAACCCATTCTTTCTTTAGTAGGATGCTCTTTATCCTCCACGTATTTGAGTTCTTTTCAACTTCCCTCTTGTGGTTGAGTTCTAGTTTCAAAGCATTGTGGTCTCAAAATATGCAGGGAAGGGTCCTAATCTTTTGGTACTGGTTGAGACCTGATTTGTGACCCAGAATGTGATCTGTTCTGGAGTATGTTCCATGTGGACTAGAGAAGAATATGTATTCTGCTGTTTTTGGATGGAAAGTTCTGAATATATCATTGATGTATGCTTGGTGAGATGTGTCATTTGAAGGCTTTATTTCCTTGTTGATCTTTCGCTTAGATGATTTGTCCATTTCAGTGAGGGGGGTGTAAAGTGCCCTACTATAATTGTATTATTTCAGTGTGTTTCTTTGATTTTGTTATTAATTGATTTATATAATTGGCTGATCCCCTCTTAGGGGCATAGATATTTAAAATTGTTAGATCTTCTTATTGGGCAGACCCTTTAAGTATCATATAGTGTCCTTCTTCATCTCTTCTTATAGTCTTCAGCTTAAAATTTAATTTATCTGTTAAAAGGATTGCCACCTCAGCTTTCTTTTGATGCCCATTAGCATTGTAAATTGTTTTCCACCTCCTCACTTTAAATCTGGAGGTGTCTTTGGGTCTAAAATGAGTTTCTTATAGACAGCATATCCATGGGTCTTGTTTTTTTTTTTTTTTTTTCCATTCTGATACCCCATGTGTTTTGATTGGGACATTTAGCCCATTTACACTCAGGGTAACCACTGACAGAAATGAATTTAGTGCCATTGTATTGCCTGTAAGGTGACTGTTACTGTATACTGTGTCTTCCTTTCTGGCCTTAATTTTAGGCTCTCTCTATGCTTAGAAGACCTCTTTCAATATTTCTTGTAGGGCTGTTTTGGTGTTTGCAATTTCTTTTAGTTTTTGTTTGTCCTGGAAGATTTTTTTTTAAAGATTTTATTAATATATTTGACAGAGAGTGAGAGATCACAAGTAGGCAGAGAAGCAGGCAGAAGGGGACAGGGAGGCAGGCTCCCTACTGAGAAGAGAGCCCAATGTGGGGCTTGATCCCAGGAACCTTGTATCATGACCTGAGCCAAAGGTAGAGGCTTTAACACACTGAACCACCCAGGTGCTCCTGTCCTGGAAACTTTTTATTTCTCCTATTTTTCATTGATAGCCTAGCTGGATATAGTATTCTTGGATGCATATTTTTCTCATTTAGTGCTATGAATATATCATGCCAGTCCTTTCTGGCCTGCCAGGTTTCTGTGAATAGGTCTGCTGCCAATCTAATATTTCTACTGTTGCAAGGTACATACCTCTTTTCTCAAGCTGCTTTCAGGGTTTTCTTTTTGTCTCTGAGACTTGCAAGTTTTATTATTAGATGACTGGGTGTTGACCTTTTTTTATTGATTTTGAGGGGGGTTCTCTATGCCACCTGGATTTTTGTGCCTGTTTCCTTCCCCAAATTAGTGAAGTTCTCTGCTATTATTTTCTCCAATATACCTTCTGCCACTCTCTTTCTTCTTCTGAGATCCCAATTACTCTAATATTATTTCATCTTACATTATCACTTACTTCTCAAATTCTCTCCTTGTGATCCAATATCTCTTTTTTCTTTTTCTCAGCTTCTTCATTCTCCATCATTTGGTCTTCTATATCACTAATTCTATCTATTTATCCTAGCAGTAAGAGGCTCCAGTTTTGATAGCTTTTTAAAAAAATTTCAACTTGGTTAGATTTTAGTCCTTTTATTTCTCCAGAAAGGGATTCTCTAGTATCTCCTATGTTTCTTTCATGCCCACCTAGCATCTTTATAATCATCATTCTGAACTCTAGTACTGATATCTTAGTAACGTCTGTATTGATTGGGTCTCTAGCATTGGTACTGCCACTTATTCTTTTTCTTTTTTCTTTTTGAGGTAAGCTTTTCTGCCTTGTTATTTTGTCCAGAGAAGCATATATGAATGAGAGAACAAAATGATAAAAGGGTGCCAGAAAAATATACACTAAAAGTATACCAAATCAGAAGAGACCTGCAACCAGGGGGAGTAGAAAAGGAAAAAAAATATGATTAGGCTGGTGAATAGAACAGAGCCACCCACGTGGTTTGGGGTGTATTTTGGTCTGTTATAAGAAACTGCCCCATATATATATACATTCCTTCAAAATATATATATACTATTCTTTAAAATATATTTCCTTAAAATATATATTACTCTTTCTTGAAAATTATTTATTTAAATCATTAGATCATTTAATTATTTAAATTATTCAGTTATTTATTTAAAATTAAAATTACATATACATGGGTAAAACACAATGGAGGAATGGAATATGACTGTAAAGAGAAAATTAAGAAAGATTTCAAAAAAGGAATTGATAATATAAGCAACTGGTTGGAAGAGGGGAAAAAAAAGGAGGAAAGTGATCAGGCTGGAGACTAGAACAAAGCCATGCACTAGACTTAGGGTATATTTTGAAGAAGAAACTGTATCCCAAAATTTTAATGAAAGAAAAACTTATTTGTATACAGAAAATAAAGTTAAATACAATGATGGGATAGAAGAGGACTATAAAATGAAAATTAAGATTTTAAAAAGATATTGATGAGATGAAATAGTTCAAATAGGTTAAAATAGGTAAGAGGAAAAATTTTTAAAAATAGAAAAAGAAAAAAATAACTTTGAAAGACTAAAGAATCGTAGGGAAAAAACCGTGAATTCTATGTGCTATATTCTCCTAGCACTGGTGTTCTGCATTTCTCTTTGATCGGTAGACTTGGTCTTGGTTGGATGTTCTAGTTGCTCTTCTGGGGGAGAGGCCTGTTGTAGTGATTCTCAAATGTCTTTGCCTGAGGCAGAATTGCACCACCCTTAGCAGGTGTCAGGCTACGTAATCTGCTCAGGTTTGCTCTAGGTAGCTTTTGTTCTCTGAAAGCTTTCCATACAGCTTTGGAAGAAGAGAATGAAGATGGCAGCCTCCTAATCTCTAGCCCCAGAGAAGCTGAGAGTTTGGGAACCCCCTCTTAAGTGAGCCCTCAGAGAAAAGCAGTCAATCACACCTGTCTCTCTGGTATCTGGCTTCATTCTGAGCTCACGCAGCCTGTGATCGAGTATTTCTATATCTGGTGCATGGCTCCTTTTGGGTTTTCCAAAACCAGTAGTTTCCTGCAGCATACTTCTGCCCTGCTCCTCCCACTGTTCCTCCCAGGGGGTGTCTCCCTGGATCTGCCACTTGTGAAGTCCTTGCTTGAAGATTAGTGGCCCAACTGTGCCTTGGATCCTGGCTTATAGCAACACTGAGCAGAGAGTACCCTACTCAGCTCTGTGTTTAAACCAGCTTCCCCACTTTGATACCTGGGAGTTCTGCTGCACTCCGGCACCCCTGGTTTTTCTGTGACCCTGCAGGTCCTGAGACCACAGTGTCCAAGAAGCCCTCCCCATGCCCCCTGCTCAGTCTCTGCAGTAACATCCCTCAGTGGACCAGACTTCTAAATGCTCATTTTGTGCTCTGATGCACTATTGCTTGCCAGGAGCCTGCCACTCCTCCTGTGGTCTATCTTCCTGTACATCGCATTGGATTTATTTTTCCCTCCACCCTACCTTCCAGGGAGTGGTTGCTTTTCTGTTCATAAAACTTCTGCTGTTCTTCTCTTCAATCTCCTTTTGAATTTGTAGGTATTCATAATGATTTGGTAACTGTCTAGCTGAATTCCTGGGATCAGAGAAAATTTAGGTCTTCTACTCTTCTTCCATCTTTCTTTTTGCCGTTTTAGTGATTTTGGACCATTGAACTTTTATTTTCATTTGTCTACATGTATTTCTTGATTTCATCTTTGATTACTTCATTGATTTATTGGTTGTTTAGTATCATTTTGTTTCCATATGTTTATGTTTTCCCCAGTTTTTGTTTGTTTGTTTTTGTTTTGTTTTGTTTTTGGTGTTTATTTCTAGTTTCAAACCACTGTGTACATAAAAGATGCATGGTATGATTTCAGTCTTCCTAAATTTATTAAGGCTTGTTTTATGTCCTAATGTGATCTATTCTGGAGAATGTCCATGTGTCCTTGAAAAGAATGTCCATGTGTCCTATTGTTTTTGGTTGGAATATTCTCTATGTATCTGGTGCATGTGTCATTCAAAGACATTGTTTCCTTATTTACTTTGTGTCTGGTTGATCTCTCATTAATGCAACTGGGGTGTTAAACTCTCCTAACATTATTGTATAACCATCAGTTTCTCTTTTATTCTCTGTCTATTTAATATTTATTTTATATATTTAGGTGTCCCACTGTTGTGTTCAGAAATATTTACAATATCAACAGATGAATAGATAACAATGATGTGAGATATATATTTTACATATATGTGTATGTATATATATATTATATATTATATGTGTTATATATTATATATATTATATACATACACACACAATGGAATATTACTCGACCATTAGAATGGATGAATACTTACCATTTACATTGACATGGATGGAACTGGAGGGTATTATGCTGAGTGAAATAAGTCAGTCAGAGAAAAACAACCATCATATGGTTTCACTCATATGTGGACTATAAGAAACATCACAGAGGATCACGGAGGAATGGAGGGAAAACTGAATGGGAAGTCATCAGAAAGGGAGACAAACCATGAGAAACCCTTAACTGTAGGATACAAACTGATGGTTGCTGGAGGAGAGAGTGGTGAGGAGATAGGGTAATTGGGTGATAAGCATTAAGAAGGTCATGTGATGTGATGAGCACTGGGTGTTATATACAACTGGTAAATTATTGAATACTACATGTGACATTAATAATGAACTATATGTTTGCTAATTGAATTTAAATTTTAAAAAGGAAAAAACAGTGTATTCTTTTGTTGGATTGATCCTTTTATCATTATGTAATATCTTTCTTTGTCTCTTGTTACAGTCTTTGTTTTAAAGTCTATTTTGTCTGATGTAAGTATTGCTACTGAAGCTTTTTGTTTTTCCCCACTTTCATTTACATGGCGAATATTTTATCATCACTTCACTTTCAGCCTATTTGTGTCATTGGGTCTGAGGTGAGTCTCTTATAGGCAGCATATAAATGGGTATTGTTTTTTGTTGTTGTTGTTGTTTGATTGTTTGTTTGTTTTAATCCATTACACCACTCTATTCCATCAGAGAATAAAAGAGAAATAGGCAGGCTAGAGACCCATCAAATTAACAAGCAATGTCACTCTATAAAATATATTTTTTTTCAAGATCCATTCCCGTAGTGCTGGTATTCTGCATTTCTTTTGAGTTCCTAAACACTAAATAGTTAGAAGACTAGCTTAAATATTAATAAGCTCCCTACCTACACCTACTGCAATTAGTTCCTTTTCTTCATCCTCTCATATGCTTTGCCTTAATTACGTCTGCCCAGACTTATAGGATCTTCTTTTCATATTATTGCCTGGGTGTTTATTCTTTAATATTGTTGATAAGAAGACAACATGAAAGCAAGGAAAACAAATGATTGTCATTTAATTTGATTTTAATTGTCCATCATAATAAATGAAGAGATTTTGTTCAGATGAGTTTTTTTTAATTGTTTAAGTTCAATTTAATTAATGTATATTTTATTACTAGTCTCAGAGGTAAAATTAGTAATTCATAATTACATACAACACCCAGGTCTCATTACTTGAAGTGCCCTCTTAATGCCCATCAGCCAGTTACTACATCCTCCCACCCACTTCCCCACCAGAAATTCTGTTTGTTTCCCATAGTTAAGAGTGTTTACCTTCCTCTCTGTATTCATCTTATTTTATTTTTCCTTCTCTTCCCATTATGTTCATGTGTTTCTTTCCTCAAATTCCATATATATGAGTGAAATCATATGGTATTTGTCTTTCTCTGACTGGCTTATTTTGAATAGCATACTACCCTCTAGTTCCATCCTCATAATTACAAATTAAAAAATTTCATTCTTTTTGATGGCTCAGTAATATTCAGGTAAATGTGCAAATATGACTCATCTATAGAGATTTTGTTACAGAATTGACATGCTTAAGACCCATCATTCTTCTTCTGAGAATCTAGAATTGACAGGATTCAAGCAAGTATAATTTGTAAAAAGGGCCTATTGATTTTGATATATACTCCGAATTGAGAATCAATGATATGTAGAAATACTTTAAGTGGAGAGATTAATTAGAAATTTGAAGAATACAAAGAACACATTATCTGTGAAAGACCGACCTATACATTAAAACAAGAAATGTATATGATCTTTTCATGTGTCTGTCATGTGAAATGAAGTCATTTGCATGTCTTCTTTGGGGAAGTGTCTGCTCATGTCTTCTGCCCATTTTTTGACAAGATTATCTGGTTTTTTTGGTGTTCAGTTTGAGGAGTTCTTTATAGATCTTGGATATCAATCCTTTGTCTGTAGTGTCATTTGTGAATATTTTCTCCCATTCCGTGTGTTGCCTCTTTGTTTTCTTGACTGTTTCCTTTGCTGTGCAGAAGCTTTTTATCTTGATGAAGTCTTGAAAGTTCATTTTTGCTTTTGTTTCCTTTGCTTTGGAGACATGTCTTGAGAGAAGTTGCTGTGTCCAGTGTCAAAGAAGTTACTGCCTATGTTCTCCTCTAGGATTTTTTTTCTCACCCTCTTTATTTCCTTTTTTTTTTTTTTTTTTACTTTTTTACTGCTTTTAAAAAATTTATTTAGTACTTATTTTCAGCATAACAGTATTCATTATGTTTGCACCAGACCCAGTGCTCCATGCAATCCGTGCCCTGGTATAATACCCACCACCTGGTACCCCGACCTCCCACCCCCCGCCCCTTAAAAACCCTCAGATTGTTTTTCAGAGTCCATAGTTTCTCATGGTTCACCTCCCCGTCCAATTTCCCCCAAATTCCTTCTCCTCTCTATCACCCCATGTCCTCCATGCTATTTGCTATGCTCCACAAATAAATGAAACCATATGATAATTGACTCTCTCTGCTTGACTTATTTCACTCAGCATAATCTCTTCCAGTACCGTCCATGTTGTTACAAAAGTTGGGTATTCGTCCTTTCTGATGGAGGCATAATACTCCATCATGTATATGGACCACATCTTCCTTATCCATTCGTCCGTTGAAGGGCATCTTGGTTCTTTCCACAGTTTGGCGACCATGGCCATTTCTGCTATAAACATTGGGGTAGAGATGGCCCTTCTTTTCACTACATCTGTATCATTGGGGTAAATAGCCAGTAGTGAAGTTGCAGGGTCATAGGGAAGCTCTATTTTTAATTGCTTGAGGAATCTCCACACTGTTCTCCAAAAAGGCTGCACCAACGTGCATTCCCAACAACAGTGGAAGAGGGTTCCCCTTTCTCCACATCCTCTCCAACACATGTTGTTTCCTGTTTTGTTAATTTTGGCCATTCTAACTGGTGTAAGGTGATATCTCAATGTGGTTTTAATCTGAATCTCCCTGATGGCTAGTGATGATAAACATTTTTTCATGTGTCTGATAGCCATTTGTATGTCTTCGTTGGAGAAGGGTCTGTTCATATCTTCTGCCCATTTTTTGATATGTTTGCCTGTTTCGTGTGTGTTGATTTTGAGGAGTTCTTATAGATCCTGGATATCAACCTTTTGTCTGTACTGTCATTTGCAAATATATTCTCCCATTCTGTGGGTTGCCTCTTTGTTTTCTTGACTGTTTCCTTTGCTGTGCAGAAGTTTTTGATCTTGATGAAGTCCTAAAAGTTCATTTTCGCTTGTGTTTCCTTTGCCTTTGGAGACATATCTTGAAAGAAGTTGCTGTGGCTGATATCGAAGAGATGACTGCCTATGTTCTCCTCTAGGATTCTGATGGATTCCTGTCTCATGTTGAGGTCTTTTATCCATTTTGAGTTGATCTTTGTGTATGGTATAAGAGAATGGTCGAGTTTCATTCTTCTACATATAGCTGCACAGTTTTTCCAGCACCATTAATTGAAGAGACTGTCTTTTTTCTACTGTATATTTTTTCCTTTTTTGTCAAAGATTAATTGACCATAGAGTTGAGGGTCCACATCTGGGCTCTCTACTCTGTTCCACTGGTCTATGTGTCTGTTTTAATGCGAGTACCATGCTGTCTTGGTGATCACAGCTTTGTTGTAAAGCTTGAAATCAGGTAACATGATGCCCCCAATTTTATTTTTGTTTTTCAACATTTCCTTAGTGATTTGGGATCTCGTCAGATTCAGTACAAATTTTTGGATTATTTGCTCCAGCTCTTTGAAGAATATCGGGGGAATTTTGATTGAAATGGCATTAAAAGTATAGATTGCTCTAGGCAGTATAGACATTTTAACAATGTTCATTCTTCTGATCCAAGAGCATGGAATGGTCATCCATCTTTTTGTGTCTTCTTCAATTTCTCTCATGAGTGTTCTGTAGTTCCTCAAGTACAAATCCTTTCCCTCTTTGGTTAGGTTTATTCCCAGGTATCTTATGGTTCTTGGTGCTACAATCAATGGAATCGATTCTCAAATTTCCCTTTTTGCATTTTCATTATTAGTGTATAAGAAAGCCACTGATTTCTGTACATTGACTTTGTATTCTGCCACGTTGCTGAATTATTATATGAGTTCTAGTAATTTGGGGGTGGAGTCTTTTGGGTTTTCCAAATAAAGAATCATGTCATTTGCAAAGAGAGAGAGTTTGACTTCTTCATTGCCAATTTGGATACCATTTACTTCTCTTTGTTGTCTTATTGCTATTGCTAGGACTTCTAATACTATGTTGAACAAGAGTGGTGAGAGTGGGCATCTTTTTTGTGTTCCTGATCTCAATGGGAAGGCTGAAAGCTTTTTCCCATTGAGGATGATATTTGCTGTGGGTCTTTTAGATTTGATGAAATTCAGGAAAGTTCCCTCTATCCCTATACTTTGAAGCGTTTTAATTAGGAACGGATGCTGGATTTTGTCAAATGCTTTTTCTGCATCAATTGAGAGGACCATGTGGTTCTTCTCTCGTCTCTTCTCTTATTAATTTGTTTTATCACTTTGATTGATTTTTAAATGTTGAACTATTCTTGTAGCCCAGGGATGAATCCCACCTGGTCATGGTGAATAATCTTTTTAATGTGCTGTTGGATCCTGTTTGCTAGGATCTTGTTGAGAATCTTAGCATCCATATTAATCAGTGATATTGGTCTGAAATTCCTCTTTCTGGTAGGGTGTTTGCCTGGTTTGGGGATCAGGGTAAGTCTGGAAGTTTTCCTTCTGCTTCAGGTTTTTGAAACAGCTTCAGGAGAAGTGGTGTTATTTCTTCTTTGAAAGTTTGGTTGAATTACCCTGGGAATCCATCAGGTCCTGGGCTCTTGTTTTTTGGGAGGTTTTTGATCACAGCTTCAATCTCATTACTAGATATTGGTCTATTCAGGATGTCAATTTCTTCCTGGTTCAATTTTGGTAGTTTATAGTTTTCCAGGAATGCATCCATTTCATCTAGGTTGCTTAGCTTATTGGCATATAACTGTTGATAATAACTTCTGATTTCTTCTTCCTTGGTGTTAGTTGTGATCTGTCCCTTCTCATTCACAATTTTATGAATTTGGGCTTTCTCTCATTTCTTTTGGATTAATGGTTTATCGATTTTATTAATTCTTTCAAAAAACCAGCTTCTAGTTTCATTGATACATTCTACTGTATCTCTTGTTTCTACCTCATTGATATCAGCTCTAATCTTGATTATTTCCCTTCTTATGTGTGGAGTTGGTTTGATCTGTTGTTGATTCTCCAGTTCTTTAAGGTGTAGAGATAGCTGCTGTGTTCTGGATTTTTCAATTTTTTTTTTTTTTTTTTTTTTTGAGGGAGGCTTGGATGGCTATGTATTTCCCCCTTAGGATGGCCTTTGCTGTATCCCATAGGTGTTGGACCAAAGTGTCTTCATGTCATTGGTTTCCATGAATTGTTTCAGTTCTTTGATCTCCTGGTTGATCCAAGCATTCTTAAGTAAGGTGGCCTTTAAGCTTCCAGGTGTTTGAGCTCCTTCTGAACTTTTCCTTGTGATTGAGCTCCAGTTTCAAAGCACTGTGATCTGAGAATATGCAGGGAATAATCTCAGTCTTTTGGTATAAATTGAGTCCTGATTTGTGACCCAGTATGTGGTCTATTCTGGAGAAGGTTCCATGTGCACTTGAGAAGAATGAATATTCTGCTGTTTTAGGATGGAATGTTCTGTATATATCTATGAGGTCCATCTGGTCCAATGTGTTATTCAATGCTCTTGTTTCTTTATTGATTTTCTGCTTCGATGATCTGTCCATTTCTGAGAGAAGTGTGTTAAGATCTCCTACTATTAATGTATTCATATCAATATGACTCTTTAACTTGATTAACAGTTTTCTTATGTAATTGGCTGCTCCCATATTGGGGGCATAGATATTTATAATTGTTAGATCATCTTGGTGGATAGTCCCTTTAAGGATAATGTAGTGTCCTTCTGTATCTCTGACTACAGTCTTTAGTTTAAAATCTAATTTGTCTGATATGAGAATCACTACCGCAGCCTTCTTTTGAGGCCCATTGGCATGAAAGATGCTTCTCCATCCCTTCACTTTCAGTCTGGGTGTATCTTCAGGTACAAAATGGGTCTCTCGTAGACAACATATCGATGGGTCCTGTCATTTTATCCAGTCTGCAACCCTGTGCCATTTTATGGGCGCATTTAGGCCATTCACATTGAGAGTGATTATTGATAGATACGTTTTTTTTGACATCGTGTTACCTTTGAAGTCTCTCTTTCTGTAGATTGTCTCTATATTTCTGTTCAATGCTATTCTTAGGATTTTTTCCTCTTTGATAGAACCCCCCTTAATATTTCCTGCAGTGTCAGCTTGGTGGTCGCATAGTGTTTTAAGCCTTGCCAGTCTTGGAAACTCTTTATCTCTCCATCCATTTTAAATGTCAGTCTTGCTGGATAAAGTATTCTTGGCTGCATGTTCTTCTACGTTAGTGCCCTAAATATATCTTGCCAGCCCTTTCTGGCTTGCCAGGTCTCCGTGGACAGGTCTGATGTTATGCTGATGGGCTTTCCTCTATACATAAGGAGCCTCTTTGTCCTAGTGGCTTTCAAGAGATTGTATCTACCATTATGATTCCTCATTTTGACTATCAGGTGCCTTGATTTTTTTTGGAATCTATAATCTTGGGTGGAGAGCTTTCGGCCTCTAGTACATGAACGCTGATTCCATTCACGAGATTGGGAAAATCTTCATGAAGAGCTTTTTCCATAATATCTTCTAGACTTCTTTCTCCTCCCCTTCAGGGATTCCAATAATTCTGACTTTGGAACGTTTCATGGCATCATTTATTTCCCTGATTCTGTTTTCATGACTTCTAAGCAGTTTGTTCCAGACTTCCTCCTGATCCTTTCTCTCTCTATGTTTGTCCTTCAGATCACTAATTCTATCTTCTGTCTCAGTTACCATAGCTTTTAGAGAATTTAGATTAGATTGGAACTCATTGAGAACATTGTGAACCTCAGCCCTGCTGGCTTTCAGTTCTGCCCTAACATTGTGAACATCATCCCTGGTGGATTTCAGTTCTGCCCTAATTAATTTTGTTTGGTCATCCATGGCTTTCTCCAACCTAGCTATTGCCTGGA
Organism: Mustela putorius furo; assembly: GCF_011764305.1. Classification (NCBI taxonomy): domain Eukaryota; kingdom Metazoa; phylum Chordata; class Mammalia; order Carnivora; family Mustelidae; genus Mustela; species Mustela putorius. The sequence goes on from NW_025422045.1 coordinate 14,955,191, forward strand.
TAATTGTTAGCCTGAATTGTCTTTCCGACATATTGTCTATGTTGATAGCCATTAGCTCTGTTGCAGAAGGTCCATCCTCTGTATTTTTCTTCTGTTGGGCATTCCTCCTCGTCGTCATTTTGGTGATAGATGACTGAACGGATGTGGCTGGATGTATCAACTGTGGTGCAGTCAAGGTGCACCCTGGAGCACTTCTGAGCAATCTGGATTCCCCACCCAAGAGACAAAAAAAGAAAAGAAAAAGAAAAAAGAGAGAAAGGCAGGAAAAAAGGGGAAGATTAAAGAGAAGGTTAAGCCCAAATGGGCCCCAAAGTGAGATCTATGAAGTATACAAACAAAAACAATTTTTGGTCATTTGGGTTTTTTTGGTCATATAATTTTAACAGTCTTTTTGTTTATGTTATGTTTATGTTATGTTATGTTTATACATATGTATAGGTACATATACCTATACATATGTATATATGTATGTACATATGCATATATATATATGTAGTTGGGGTTTTTTTGGTCATATACTTTTATCAGTCTTTTTTTATGTTATGTTATGTTTTGTTTATGTTATGTTTTTGTTTTGTTATGTATATACATATAAATATATGCAAATAAAGGAAGAAATTTGTCAAAAGGAACCCCAAGTATAAGATTTATATACTCTCAGGACAAACACAAAAACACAGAAACACTGGTGGAAGAAAAAGATGGGAGAGTGGTTATAAGTTCTCAGTGTGGGCGAGGAAGGATGTTTTGATTCTTCCTGGATGTATCGTGATATCTTTGTTAAAGGACTCAACTTTCCTGAGATAGAAGGGAATTAAAAATTGGCTTATCTATATGGGTAGCATTGATTGGGGAAGGGGATTACCTTGAAGTTAACTCTATATGAGTATTAGAAAATCAAAATAAAAAAGGAATATACTAGGCTAAAGTGAAATATTTTAAAAATTTTAAAAAGTAGAAATGCAAAAGAAAAATACAGGTCTATGTATGAAAAAGTTCAGGTTAGAAGGTTATTATGGAATTTGATGTACTAGACATCTCACTGTGTAGGTAAATAGGTTAAGAAATTATTTATATATTAAAATAAAAATGAACCACAATAATGGGAACGAGTTAAAAATAAAAGTTGTCTTATGAAGTAGTGGTGGTTGTTCTCTTGTAGTCTTTTTTTTTTTTTTCTTTCCTGGTTGGTTTTCTGGGGGAGGGGCCTGCCACGTGGGTTTTCAGTCAACGATGTTCCTTGAATTAAGTCCTCCCACCCCCCTCAAGGGGGTGGGCTCTGAAGAAACTGGTTTTTTCAGGCTTTTTTTTCTCTGGAGGTTTTTATGTTTGTTCGCATTTTTTTTTTCTCTCGCCTTGACCACTTTTGATGGTTTTTGTAGCTATAGAGGAAAGCAAACTGCACCCTGACCTCCCTCTCAGAGAGAAGCCTCAGTCTGATCCCCTGTGGGTGCTGCAGAGCCCATATAAATTTCCCTCTTGGCCGCTGACAGAGAAGTTTCTGAGTATTTGTGGTCTTTCCAGATTTTTTCTTATGGCTTATGGTTGATTTCTATTTTCATAGCACTGTGGTCTGAAAAGATGCATGGCCAAAAAAAAAAAAATGCCATGGTATGATTTCAATCTTTCTGAATCTGTTGAGACTTTGTTTTGTGGCCTACTATGTGATCGATTCTGGTAAATGTTCTGTGTGTCTTTGAAAAGAATGTTTATTCTGCTCTTTAAAAATGGAATGTTCTGAATATATCTGTTAAATCCATCTGGTCCAATGGGTCACTCGAAGCTCTAGTTTCTTTGTTGATTTTTATTTGGATAATCTGTCCATTGATGTAAGTGGAGTGTTAAAGTTCCCTTCTTTTAATGTATTACCTTTGCTATTAACTGTTTTATGTATTTGGGTGCTGTCATTTTAGGTGCATAAATATTTACAGTTATTACATATTCTTATTGTCTTGTCCTCCTAATGATGATACAGTGTCCTTCTTTGTCTCTTGTTACAGAGTTTAAAGTCTATTTTATCTGATGTAAGTATTGCTACTCTAGCTTTCTTCTTATCGCCATCTGAATGATAAATGTTCCTCCATTCCCTCACTTTCAAACTGCATGTGTCTTTCGGTCTGAAATGAGTCTCTATAGGCAGTATATGGACAGGTCTTTGTAGTTTGATTGTTTTTTATGTTTCATCTTTTGACTGGAGGACGTAGTCCATTTGCCATTTTAATTATTATGTTCCTTGGTGTGAACCTCCTGGATTGATTTTTTTGGTGGATCTCTGTGCCTCCTAGATCCAGATGTCTGCTTCCTTCCCCAGATTAGAGGAGTTTTCAAATAAAATTTCCATCCCATTTTCTCTCTTATATCCTTCTAGAATCCCTATAATGTGAATATATTTTCCTTGATAATGTTGAATTTCCTTGGCCTACTCTAATTTTTATTATTATTTTTCTTTTTGCTGTTCTTTTTGGTTGCTTTCCATTACTCTACCAGCTCACTGATTCATTCTTCTGTTTCCTCTCAACTACTATTTATTCCCTTTACTGTATTTTTTTTTTTTTAAGATTCATTCATCTGAAAGAGAGAGCACATTCATGAGTAGGGGAAAGGGGCTAAGGGAGAGAGAATCTCAAACAGACTCCCTGCTGAGTGTAGAGCCCAGTGTTGGGCTCAATCCCAGGACACTGAGATCATGATCTGAGCCAAAATCAAGAGCCAGCCACTTTAACTAACTAAGTACTTCACTCTAGTGCATTTCTTTTTTTTTTGAAGACAGAGAAATCATTTTTATTTTCTAAAACAAAAGAACCATGTAGTATGAAAAGATTCCATTTCTGAGGATGGAACTCTCTTGGAATGGAACTTCTTCCATGCTTCTCCGTTTGTCTTTGCACGTTTGAAGTAATTGTAGGTGATGAGCTTCCACAGTTCTGCATGTTTCTTAAAATACCTGAAATATGGATGAGTCTTACTCATTTCAAATGTACATCTCAAGACTAAACCAGCGTTCTCTGATATTCACTGTGATCCAGAATATTTCTAAAAGTTCTGAGTGTTTTTCTGGTTGACCTTACCATTTTAGACATTTCTTTTTTTTTTTTTTTTTGATTGTTCATTGCAGTTTTTTTTTTTTTAATTTTTTATTTTTGATAAACATATATTTTTATCCCCAGGGGTACAGGTCTGTGAATCACCAGGTTTACACACTTCACAGCACTCACCAAATCACATACCCTCCCCAATGTCCATAATCCCACCCCCTTCTCCCAAACCCCCTCCCCCCGGCTACCCTCGGTTTGTTTTGTGAGATTAAGAGTCACTTATGGTTTGTCTCCCTCCCAATCCCATCTTGTTTCATTTATTCTTCTTCTACCCACTTAAGCCTCCATGTTGTATCACCACTTCCTCATATCAGGGAGATCATATGATAGTTGTCTTTCTCTGCTTGACTTATTTCGCTAAGCATGATACGCTCTAGTTCCATCCACGTTGTTGCAAATGGCAAGATTTCATTTCTTTTGATGGCTGCATAGTATTCCATTATGTATATATACCACATCTTCTTGATCCATTCATCTGTTGATGGACATCTAAGTTCTTTCCATAGTTTGGCTATTGTGGACATTGCTGCTATAAACATTCGGGTGCACGTGCCCCTTTGGATCACTACATTTGTATCTTTAGGGTAAATACCCAATAGTGCAATTGCTGGGTCATAGGGCAGTTCTATTTTCAACATTTTGAGGAACCTCCATGCTGTTTTCCAGAGTGGCTGCACCAGCTTGCATTCCAACCAACAGTGTAGGAGGGTTCCCCTTTCTCCACATCCTCGCCAGCATCTGTCATTTTCTGACTTGTTGATTTTAGCCATTCTGACTGGTGTGAGGTGATATCTCATTGTGGTTTTGATTTGTATTTCCCTGATGCCGAGTGATATGGAGCACTTTTTCATGTGTCTGTTGGCCATCTGGATGTCTTCTTTGCAGAAATGTCTGTTCATGTCCTCTGCCCATTTCTTGATTGGATTATTTGTTCTTTGGGTGTTGAGTTTGCTAAGTTCTTTATAGATTCTGGACATTAGTCCTTTATCTGATATGTCGTTTGCAAATATCTTCTCCCATTCTGTCATTTGTCTTTTGATTTTGTTAATTGTTTCCTTTGCTGTGCAAAAGCTTTTGATCTTGATGAAATCCCAGTAGTTCATTTTTTCCCTTGCTTCCCTTGCCTTTTGCGTTGTTCCTAGGAAGATGTTGCTGCGGCAGAGGTCGAAGAGGTTGCTGCCCGTGTTCTCCTCAAGGATTTTGATGGATTCCTTTCGTACATTGAGGTCCTTCATCCATTTTGAGTCTATTTTTGTGTGTGGTGCAAGGGAATGGTCCAATTTCATTTTTCTGCATGTGGCTGTCCAATTTTCCCAGCACCATTTATTGAAAAGGCTGTCTTTTTTCCATTGGACATTCTTTCCTGCTTTGTCAAAGATTAGTTGACCATAGATTTGAGGGTCTATTTCTGGGCTCTCTATTCTGTTCCATTGATCTATGTGTCTGTTTTTGTGCCAGTACCATGCTGTCTTGATGATGACCGCTTTGTAATAGAGCCTGAAGTCCGGAAATGTGATACCACCAACGTTGGCTTTCTTTTTCAATATCCCTTTGGCTATTCGAGGTCTTTTCTGGTTCCATATAAATTTTAGCATTATTTGTTCCATTTCTTTGAAAAAGATGGATGGTACTTTGATAGGAATTGCATTAAATGTGTAGATTGCTTTAGGTAGCATAGACATTTTCACAATATTTATTCTTCCAATCCAGGAGCATGGAACATTTTTCCATTTCTTTGTGTCTTCCTCAATTTCTTTCATGAGTACTTTATAGTTTTCTGAGTATAGATTCTGTGTCTCTTTGGTTAGGTTTATTCCTAGGTATCTTATGGTTTTGGATGCAATTGTAAATGGGATTGACTCCTTAATATCTCTTTCTTCTGTCTTGCTGTTGGTGTAGAGAAATGCAACTGATTTCTGTGCATTGATTTTATATCCTGACACTTTACTGAATTCCTGTATAAGTTCTAGCAGTTTTGGAGTGGAGTCTTTTGGGTTTTCCACATATAGTATCATATCATCTGCGAAGAGTGATAATTTGACTTCTTCTTTGCCGATTTGGATGCCTTTAATTTCCTTTTGTTGTCTGATTGCTGAGGCTAGGACCTCTAGTACGATGTTGAATAGCAGTGGTGATAATGGACATCCCTGCCGTGTTCCTGACCTTAGCGGAAAAGCTTTCAGTTTTTCTCCATTGAGAATGATATTTGCGGTGGGTTTTTCATAGATGGCTTTGATGATATTGAGGTATGTGCCCTCTATCCCTACACTTTGAAGAGTTTTGATCAGGAAGGGATGCTGTACTTTGTCAAATGCTTTTTCAGCATCTATTGAGAGTATCATATGGTTCTTGTTCTTTCTTTTATTGATGTGTTGTATCACATTGACTGATTTGCGGATGTTGAACCAACCTTGCAGCCCTGGAAAAAATCCCACTTGGTCGTGGTGAATAATCCTTTTAATGTACTGTTGAATCCTATTGGCTAGTATTTTGTTGAGTATTTTCGCATCTGTGTTCATCAAGGATATCGGTCTATAGCTCTCTTTTTTGGTGGGATCCTTGTCTGGTTTTGGGATCAAGGTGATGCTGGCCTCATAAAATGAGTTTGGAAGTTTTCCTTCCATTTCTATTTTTTGGAACAGTTTCAGGAGAATAGGAATTAGTTCTTCTTTAAATGTTTGGTAGAATTCCCCCGGAAAGCCGTCTGGCCCTGGGCTTTTGTTTGTTTGGAGATTTTTAATGACTGTTTCAATCTCCTTACTGGTTATGGGTCTGTTCAGGCTTTCTATTTCTTCCTGGCTCAGTTGTGGTAGTTTATATGTTTCTAGGAATGCATCCATTTCTTCCAGATTGTCAAATTTATTGCCGTAGAGTTGCTCATAGTATGTTCTTATAATAGTTTGTATTTCTTGGGTGTTAGTTGTGATCTCTCCTCTTTCATTCATGATTTTATTTATTTGGGTCCTTTCTCTTTTCTTTTTGATAAGTTCGGCCAGGGGTTTATCAATTTTATTAATTCTTTCAAAGAACCAGCTCCTAGTTTCGTTGATTTGTTCTATTGTTTTTTTGGTTTCTATTTCATTGATTTCTGCTCTGATCTTTATGATTTCTCTTCTCCTGCTGTGCTTAGGGTTTCTTTCTTGTTCTTTCTCCAGCTCCTTTAGGTGTAGGGTTAGGTTGTGTACCTGAGACCTTTCTTGTTTCTTGAGAAAGGCTTGTACCACTATATATTTTCCTCTCAGGACTGCCTTTGTTGTGTCCCACAGATTTTGAACCGTTGTATTTTCATTATCATTTGTTTCCATGATTTTTTTCAATTCTTCTTTAATTTCCCGGTTGACCCATTCATTCTTTAGAAGGATACTGTTTAGTCTCCATGTATTTGGGTTCTTTCCAAACTTCCTTTTGTGGTTGAGTTCTAGCTTTAGAGCATTGTGGTCTGAAAATATGCAGGGAATGATCCCAATCTTTTGATACGGGTTGAGTCCTGATTTAGGACCGAGGATGTGATCTATTCTGGAGAATGTTCCATGTGCACTAGAGAAGAATATGTATTCTGTTGCTTTGGGATGAAATATTCTGAATATATCTGTGATGTCCATCTGGTCCAGTGTGTCGTTTAAGGCCTTTATTTCCTTGCTGATCTTTTGCTTGGATGACCTGTCCATTTCAGTGAGGGGAGTGTTAAAGTCCCCTACTATTATTGTATTATTGTTGATGTGTTTCTTTGATTTTGTTATTAATTGGTTTATATAGTTGGGTGCTCCCACATTGGGGGCATAGATATTTAAAATTGTTAAATCTTCTTGTTGGACAGACCCTTTGAGTATGATATAGTGTCCTTCCTCATCTCTTATTATAGTCTTTGGCTTAAAATCTAATTGATCTGATATAAGGATTGCCACTCCTGCTTTCTTCTGATGTCCATTAGCATGGTAAATTCTTTTCCACCCCCTCACTTTAAATCTGGAGGTGTCTTTGGGCTTAAAATGTGTTTCTTGGAGGCAACATATAGATGGGTTTTGTTTTTTTATCCATTCTGATACCCTGTGTCTTTTGACAGGGGCATTTAGCCCATTCACATTCAGGGTAACTATTGAGAGATATGAATTTAGTGCCATTGTATTGCCTGTAAAGTGACTGTTACTGTATATGGTCTCTGTTCCTTTCTGATCTACCACTTGTAGGCTCTCTCTTTGCTTAGAGGACCCCTTTCAATATTTCCTGTAGAGCTGGTTTGGTATTTGCAAATTCTTTCAGTTGTTGTTTGTCCTGGAAGCTTTTAATCTCTCCTTCTATTTTCAATGATAGCCTAGCTGGATATAGTATTCTTGGCTGCATGTTTTTCTCGTTTAGTGCTCTGAAAATATCATGCCAGCTCTTTCTGGCCTGCGAGGTCTCTGTGGATAAGTCAGCTGCCAATCTAATATTTTTACCATTGTATGTTACAGACTTCTTTTCCCGGGCTGCTTTCAGGATTTTCTCTTTGTCATTGAGACTTGTAAATTTTACTATTAGGTGACGGGGTGTGGGCCTATTCTTATTGGTTTTGAGGGGCGTTCTCTGAACCTCCTGGATTTTGATGCTCGTTCCCTTTGCCATATTGGGGAAATTCTCCCCAATAATTCTCTCCAGTATACCTTCTGCTCCCCTCTCACTTTCTTCTTCTTCTGGAATCCCAATTATTCTAATGTTGTTTCGTCTTATGGTGTCACTTATCTCTCGAATTCTCCCCTCGTGGTCCAGTAGCTGTTTGTCCCTCTTTTGCTCAGCTTCTTTATTCTCTGTCATTTGGTCTTCTATATCACTAATTCTTTCTTCTGCCTCATTTATCCTAGCAGTTAGAGCCTCCATTTTTGATTGCACCTCATTAATAGCTTTTTTGATTTCACCTTGCTAGATTTTAGTTCTTTTATTTCTCCAGAAAGGGCTTTTATATCTCTCGAGAGGGTTTCTCTAATATCTTCCATGCCTTTTTCGAGCCCGGCTAGAACCTTGAGAATTGTCATTCTGAACTCTAGATCTGACATATTACCGATGTCTGTATTGATTAGGTCCCTAGCCTTCGGTACTGCCTCTTGTTCTTTTTTTTGTGTTGAATTTTTACGTCTTGTCATTTTGTCCAGATAAGACTAAATGAAGGGGCAAGTAAAATACTAAAAGGGTGGCAACAACCCCAGGAAAATATGCTTTAACCAAATTAGAAGAGATCCAAAATCGTGAGTGGGGAGAAAGGGGATAAAAAGAGGTTCAAAAAGGAAGAAAGAAAAAAGAAAAAAAAAAAAAAGAAAAGAAAAGAATTTTTAAAAAAAGAATACACCTAAGAAAAATGTAAAAAAGAAAAAATATATATATTAGATAAACTAGTATAAAATCATTAAAAAAGAAAAAGGTAACAGTTAAAAAAAATTTTACCCGAAGGCGAGAAAAAAAAAATGAAAAAGAAAAAATTAAATTAACAGCAAGACTAAAAAAAATCACAGGAAAAAAGCCATGAGTTCCGTGCTTGGCTTTCTCCTCCTCTGGAATTCTGCTGCTCTCCTTGGTATTGAAACTGCACTCCTTGGTAGGTGAACTTGGTCTTGGCTGGATTTCTTGTTGATCTTCTGGGGGAGAGGCCTGCTGTAGTGATTCTCAAGTGTCTTTGCCCCAGGCGGAATTACACCGCCCTTACCCGGGCCGGGGTGAGTAATCCGCTCGGGTTTGCTTTCAGGAGCTTTTGTTCCCTGAGCGCTTTCCGTAGAGTTCCAGAGGACGGGAATACAAATGGCGGCTTCCTGGTCTCCGGCCCGGAGGAGCCGAGAGCCCAGGGCCACACTCCTCAGTGCGTGCTCAGAGAACCGCGCCCAGTTACTCCCGTCTGCCTGACCTCTGGCTGTGCTCCGAGCTCACCGAGCCTGCGACCGGTTCAAGGTAACACGGAGCTGTGAGCTTACTGTCGGCTCTGTCTCTGTAGCCGGCTTTCCCGTTCCAATACCCGCAAGCTCTGCGACACTCAGACACCCCCGATCCTTCTGTGACCCTGCGGGACCTGAGGCCACGCTGACCCCGCGTGGGCTTCGCCCTGGTTTAGCCTCTGGAGCGATGTCCCTCAGCGGAACAGACTTTGAAAAGTCCTGATTTTGTGCACGGTTGCTCCGCCACTTGTCGGGAGCCGGCCCCTCCCCCTGGGGTCTATCTTCCCATCGCTTTGGATTCACTTCTCCGCCGGTCCTACCTTTCAGAAAGTGGTTGTTTTTCTGTTTCCAGAATTGCTGTTCTTCTTCTCTTCGATCTGCCGATGGATTTTCAGGTGTTTGCAATCTTTAGATAAGGTATCTAGCTGATCTCCGGCTAGCTGAAGCAGTCTCAGCTTGCTACTTCTCCGCCATCTTGACTCCTCCTCCCACTCTAGTGCATTTTTAATATCAGTTATTGAGTTCTTCACCTCTGATTGTTCTTTTTTATATTTCTGTTCTCTCTGTTGAAGAATTTTCTGCAAGTCTCCACTCTTTTCTCAAGTCCAGTGAGAATATTTATGACCATTACTTTGAAATCTATATCAGGTATATTGCTTTTCTCTATTTAATGAAGCTCTTCTGCTGTGATTTTGTTCTGTTCTTTCACCTTCACACACCCATACATATATTAAAAGGCTTTTTTCACTGGGAAGGTTTTTTTTTGTTGTTGTTGTTACATTTTTCACGTTTTTTCATAAATATATAATGTATTTTTATCCCCAAGGGTACAGGTCTGTGAATCACCACGTTTACACACTTCACTTCACAGCACTCACCATACTGAGAATGTTGTTAAGATTTGGAAGTTGAAATCCATGTTATAACATATAATCACTCTTCATACTTCATTTTATGGCTAAATAGTAATCCATTGCAATCATGGCTTTACCACATTCATTTATCAGTTGATAGATGTTTCCACCCTTTGCTGTTGTGAATAGTATGGCCCTGAACACTTCTGTACAAGTTTTTGATACAAAAACAGTAAAAAATAGAAAGAAGTGAAAAATATTCAAATACATATAAATGAGAAAATGCATCATCTGTCTGCCCTCCATCTTCTTAATAGCTTAGTTTGCTTTGTTATTGTTTGACTTTATAATATAAAGATCATATAATACACATTACTCTGCAATTTGCTTTTCACTTAAGATGACATTGTAAACATATTTTTTTACATTATTATATTCAAATGAAGCTATTCTTTCTAGGACAACTACATTTTTTTCTTTCAACCTACTAACTGAATATCTTGCTCTTGCAAATTAGTTGCACTGTTTTATTCCACATGTGCATTTTTTTCTCTTACCAATCAAGATTTTCGTTTTCCTTCTAGGTCAAAGGCATGATATTTCTTCTGCAATAACACTTTCTTGGTTAATTAAGCACATTATAAATTTTCACTTATCTAAAATTTCATTCACTCATGATCTCTAATTGTGTGAACATTAGATTTATTTGTCTGTATATTTTCATTAATCTTTTTTAATTATTGTATTCAATATCTCCAAACAAATAATAAATTACTTGAAGCAGAGATTAATGTTTTTGGATTTTATTCTCTGCTGCCCCTAGAACAGGGTTAGCTGATCAGAAGTGCTTATCAAAACTTATTGATTTGAGAGCAGACTAGCTAACACAGATGGTCACCTTGATCACCAGGTAAAGTTAGGATAAACTCTACATCACAAATGGTGCTGTCAAGTCCTCTTACAAGATGACTAATTAGTTATCTTGAAAACAGGAGCAGTGACGTAGAAGAGGTGATTGACTGCCCAGCCCAGAATGACTGTTGCCCCACTAAGGCTACTGGAAACCTGCAGGTCATACTGCCCACTGGGTTATCCTTTCATCTTCTTTTGACATGAATGCATCGTTTACAAGGGGGGGAGGAGTCACGATGGCAGAGAAGTAGCAGGCTGAGACTACATCAGCTAGCCGGAGATCAGCTAGATAGCTTATCTAAAGATTGCAAACACCTACAAATCCATCGGCAGATCGAAGAGAAGAAAAACAGCAATTCTGGAAACAGAAAAACAACCACTTTCTGAAAGGTAGGACTGGCGGAGACTTGAATCCAAAGAGACGGGACGATAGACCCCGGGGGGGAGGGGCTGGCTCCTGGTAAGCGGCAGAGAAACGGAGCACAAAATCAGGACTTTTAAGTCTGTTCCACTGAGGGACGTCGCTCCAGAGGCTAAACCGGGGCGAAGCCCACGCAGGGTCAGCGTGGCCTCAGGTCCCACAGGGTTACAGAAGGATCGGGGGTGTCTGAGTGTCGCAGAGCTTGCGGGTATTGGAACGGGAAGACCGGCTACAGAGACAGAGCCGACAGTAAGCTTGCAGCTCGGGGTGACCTTGAACCAGCCACAGGTTCAGTGAGCTCGGAGCGCGGCCGGAGGTCAGGCAGACGGGAGTAACTGGGCGCTGTTCTCTGAGGGTGCACTGAGGAGTGGGGCCCAGGGCTCTCGGCTCCTCCGGGCTGGAGACCAGGAGGCCGCCATTTGTATTCCCATCCTCCGGAACTCTACGGAAAGCGCTCAGGGAACAAAAGCTCCTGAAAGCAAACCCGAGCGGATTACTCACCCCGACCCCTGATAAGGGCGGTGCAATTCCGCCTGGGGCAAAGACACTTGAGAATCACTACACCAGGCCCCTCCCCTAGAAGGTCAACAAATCAGCCAAGACCAAGTTCACTTACCAAGGAGTGCGGTTTCAATACCAAGGAGAGCAGCAGAACTCCAAAGGAGAGAAAGCCAAGCACGGAACTCATGGCTTTCTCCCGGTGATTTTTTATAGTGATTTTTTTTTTTAGCTTTTAGTTTTTTTAGTTTTTTTTTTTTAGTTTTGTTTTGTTTTTGTTTTTGTATTTTTTGTTTATCAGTTAATTTAACTTTTTTCTTTTTCATATTTTTTTTCTCCCCTTATGGTAAAATTTTTTTTTAACATTTACCCTTTTCTTTTTTAACGTTTTTTTAACTAGTTTATCTAATATATATATTTTTTCTTTTTTATATTTTTCTTTATTCGTTTTCTTTTTTTAAATTCTTTTCTATTCCTTCTTTTTTTTTTTTCTTTCTTCCTTTTTGAAGCTCTTTTTATCCCCTTTCTCCCCCCTCACGATTTGGGATCTCTTCTGATTTGGTTAGAGCATATTTTCCTGGGGTTGTTGCCACTCTTTTAGTATTTTTACTTGCTCCTTCATATACTCTTATCTGGACAAAATGACAAGATGGAAAAATTCACCACAAAAAAAAAGAAAAAGAGGCAGTACTGAAGGCTAGGGACCTAATCAATAGAGACATTGGTAATATGTCAGATCTAGAGTTCAGAATGACAATTCTCAAGGTCCTAGCAGGAGTCGAAAAAGGGATGGAAGATATTAGAGAAACCCTCTCTGGAGATATAAAAGCCCTCCCTGGAGAAATAAAAGAACTAAAATCTAACCAAGTTGAAATCAAAAAAGCTATTAATGAGGTGCAATCAAAAATGGAGGCACTCACTGCTAGGATAAATGAGGCAGAAGAAAGAATTAGTGATATAGAAGACCAAAACAGAGAATAAAGAAGCTGAGCAAAAGAGGGACAAACAGCTACTGGACCACGAGGGGAGAATTCGAGAGTTAAGTGACACCATAAGACGAAACAACATTAGAATAATTGGGATTCCAGAAGAAGAAGAAAGAGAGAGGAGAGCAGAAGGTATACTGAAGAGAATTATTGGGGAGAATTTCCCCAATATGGCAAAGGGAACGAGCATCAAAATCCAGGAGGTTCAGAGAATGTCCCTCAAAATCAATAAGAATAGGCCCACACCCCGTCACCTAATAGTAAAATTTACAAGTCTCAGTGACAAAGAGAAAATCTGGAAAGCAGCCCGGGAAAAGAAGTCTGTAACATACAATGGTAAAATATTAGATTGGCAGCTGACTTATCCACAGAGACCTGGAAGGCCAGAAAGAGCTGGCATGATATTTTCAGAGCACTAAACAAGAAAAACATGCAGCCAAGAATACTATATCCAGCTAGGCTATCATTGAAAATAGAAGGAGAGATTAAAAGCTTCCAGGACAAACAAAAACTGAAATAATTTGCAAACACCAAACCAGCTCTAAAGGAAATCTTGAAAGGGGTCCTCTAAGCAAAGAGAGAGCCTACAAGTGTTAGATCAGAAAGGAACAGAGACCATATACAGTAAAGTCACCTTACAGGCAATACAATGGCACTAAATTCATATCTCTCAATAGTTACCCTGAATGTTAATGGGCTAAATGCCCCTGTCAAAAGGCACAGGGTATCAGAATGGATAAAAAAAAAAAAAAACATCTATATGATGCCTCCAAGAAACTCATTTTAAGCCTGAAGACACCTCCAGATTTAAAGTGAGGTGGTGGAAAAGAATTTACCATGCTAATGTACATCAGAAGAAAGCAGGAATGGCAATCCTTATAACAGATCAATTAGATTTTAAGCCAAAGACTATAATAAAAAATGAGGAAAGACACTATATCATACTCAAAGGGTATGTCCAACAAGAAGATCTAACAATTTTAAATATCTATGCCCCCAACCTGGGAGCAGCCAACTATATAAACAATTAATAACAAAATCAAAGAAACATATCAACAATAATACAATAATAGTAGGGGACTTTAACACTCCCCTTACTGAAATGGACAGATCATCCAAGCAAAAGATCAGCAAGGAAATAAAGGCCTTAAACGACTCACTGGACCAGATGGACATCACAGATATATTCAGAATATTTCATCCCAAAGCAACAGAATACACATTCTTCTCTAGTGCACATGGAACATTTTCCAGAATAGATCACATCCTCGGTCCTAAATCAGGACTCAACCCGTATCAAAAGATTGGGATCATTCCCTGCATATTTTCAGACCACAATGCTCTAAAGCTAGAACTCAACCAAAAAAGCAAGATTGGAAAGAACCCAAATACATGGAGACTAAACAGTATCCTTCTAAAGAATGATTGGGTCAACGGGGAAATTAATGAAGAATTGAAAAAAATCATGGAAACAAATGATAATGAAAATACAATGGTTCAAAATCTGTGGGACACAACAAAGGCAGTCCTGAGAGGAAAATATATAGTGGTACAAGCCTTTCTCAAGAAACAAGAAAGACCTCAGGTACACAACCAAACCCTACACCTAAAGGAGCTGGAGAAAGAACAAGAAAGAAACCCTAAGCACAGCAGGAGAAGAGAAATCATAAAGATCAGAGCAGAAATTAATGAAATAGAAACCAAAAAGCCAATAGAACAAATCAACAAAACTAGGAGCTGGTTCTTTGAAAGAATTAATAAAATTGATAAACCCCTGGCCGAACTTATCAAAAAGAAAAGAGAAAGGATCCAAATAAATAAAATCATGAATGAAAGAGGAGAGATCACAACTAACACCAAAGAAATACAAACTATTATAAGAACATACTTATGAGCAGCTCTATGCCAACAAATTTGACAATGTGGAAGAAATGGATTCATTCCTAGAGACATATAAACTACCACAACTGAACCAGGAAGAAATAGAAAGCCTGAACAGACCCATAACCAGTAAGGAGATTGAAACAGTCAATAAAAATCTCCAAACAAACAAAAGCCCAGGGCCAGACGGCTTTCCGGGGGAATTCTACCAAACATTTAAAGAAGAACTAATTCCTATTCTCCTGAAACTGTTCCAAAAAATAGAAATGGAAGGAAAACTTCCAAACTCATTTTATGAGGCCAGCATCACCTTGATCCCAAAACCAGACAAGGATCCCATCAAAAAAGAGAGCTATAGACCAATACCCTTGATGAACACAGATGCGAAAATTCTCACCAAAATACTAGCCAATAGGATTCAACAGTACATTAAAAGGATTATTCACCACGACCAAGTGGGATTTATTCCAGGGCTGCAAGATTGGTTCAACATCTGCAAATCAGTCAATGTGATACAACACATCAAAAAAAGAAAGAACAAGAACCATATGATACTCCCAATAGATGCTGAAAAAGCATTTGACAAAGTACAGCATCCCTTCCTGATCAAAACTCTTCAAAGTGTAGGGATAGAGGGCACATACCTCAATATCATTAAAGCCGTCTATGAAAAACCCACCGCAAATATCATTCTCAATGGAGAAAAACTGAAAGCTTTTCCGCTAAGGTCAGGAACATGGCAGGGATGTCCATTATCACCACTGATATTCAACACATTACTAGAAGTCCTAGCCTCAGTAATCAGACAACAAAAGGAAATTAAAGGCATCCGAATCGGCAAAGAAGAAGTTAAATTATCACTCTTCGCAGATGATATGATACTATATGTGGAAAACCCAAAAGACCCCACTCCAAAACTGCTAGAACTCGTACAGGGATTCAGTAAAGAGTCCGGATATAAAATCAATGCAGAGAAATCAGTTGCATTTCTCTACACCAACAACAAGACAGAAGAAAGAGAAATTAAGGAGTCAATCCCATTTACAATTGCACCCAAAACCATAAGATACCTAGGAATAAACCTAACCAAAGAGGCACAGAATCTATACTCAGAAAACTATAAAGTACTCATGAAAGAAATTGAGGAAGACACAAAGAAATGGAAAAATGTTCCATGCTCCTGGACTGGAAGAATAAATATTGTGAAAATGTCTATGCTTCCTAAAGCAATCTACACATTTAATGCAATTCCTATCAAAGTACCATCCATCTTTTTCAAAGAAATGGAACAAATAATTCTAAAATTTATATGGAACGAGGAAAGACCTCGAATAGCCAAAGGGATATTGAAAAAGAAAACCAAAGTTGGTGGCATCACAATTCTGGACTTCAAGCTCTATTACAAAGCTGTCACCATCAAGACACCATGGTACTGGCACAAAAACAGACACATAGATCAATGGAACAGAATGGAGAGCTCAGAAATAGACCCTCAACTCTATGGTCAACTAATCTTCGACAAAGCAGGAAAGACTGTCCAATGGAAAAAAGACAGCCTCTTCAATAAATGGTGCTGGGAAAACTGGACAGCCACATGCAGAAAAATGAAATTGGACCATTTCCTTACACCACACACGAAAATAGACTCTAAAGGGATGAAGGACCTCAATGTGCGAAAGGTATCTATCAAAATCCTTGAGAAGAACACAGGCAGCAACCTCTTCAAACTCAGCCACAGCAGCATCTTCCTAGGAACATCGCCAAAGGTAAGGGAAGCAAGGGCAAAAATGAACTTTTGGGATTTCATCAAGATCAAAAGCTTTTGCACAGCAAAGGAAACAGTTAACAAAATCAAAAGGCAACTGACAGAATGGGAGAAGATATTTGCAAACGACATATCAGATAAAGGACCAGTGTCCAAAATCTATAAAGAACGTAGCAAACCCAACACCCAAAGAACAAATAATCCAATCAAGAAATGGGCAGAGGACATGAACAGACATTTCTGCAAAGAAGACATCCAGATGGCCAACAGACACATGAAAAAGTGCTCCATATCACTCAGCATCAGGGAAATACAAATCAAAACCACAATGAGATATCACCTCACACCAGTCAGAATGGCTAAAATCAACAAGTGAGGAAATGCCAGATGCTGGCGAGGATGCGGAATAAGGGGAACCCTCCTCCACTGCTGGTGGGAATGCAAGCTGGTGCAGCCACTCTGGAAAACAGCATGGAGGTTCCTCAAAATGTTGAAAATAGAACTGCCCTATGACCCAGCAATTGCACTACTGGGTATTTACCCTAAAGATACAAACGTAGTGATCCAAAGGGGCATGTGAACCCAAATGTTTATAGCAGCAATGTCCACAATAGCCAAACTATGGAAAGAACCTAGATGTCCATCAACGGATGAATGGATTAAGAAGAAGTGGTATATATACACAATGGAATACTATGCAGCCATCAAAAGAAATGAAATCTTGCCATTTGCCACAACATGGATGGATCTAGAGCGTATCATGCTTAGCGAAATAAGTCAAGCAGAGGAAGACAACTATCATATGATCCCCCTGATATGAGGAAGTGGTGATGCAACATGGGGGCTTAAGAGGGTAGAAGAAGAATAAATGAAACAAGATGGAATTGAGAGGGAGACAAACCATAAGTGACTCTTGATCTCACAAAACAAACTGAGGGTTGCTGGGGGATGCGGGTTGGGAGAAGGGTGTGGGATTATGGACATTGGGGAGGGTATGTGCTTTGGTGAGTGCTGTGAAGTGTGTAAACCTGATAATTCACAGACCTCTACCCCTGGGGATAAAAATATATGTTTATAAAAAATAAAAAATTTTTTAAAAACTTCAAAAAATATGCATATAAATATATGTATATTAAAATATATGTATATATTATAAATATATATAAATATATGTATATATTTTAAAAATATATATTATATAATATAAATATATATAATAAATATCTCTCTCCCTCTTGGTACTTGCCTGTAGACAATGAAGTCTGAATATCCAGTCCTTGACATTTGTATTCCCTTTATCCTTCTTTGTCTATACCCATTCTTGACTTCAGTAGCCACACAAGAAACTCTTAATGTAGCTTCCAACTGCCACTATTCCCCTCCAGTGTTTTATACACTCTGATTAATTCCCAATCACTGCCAGAATCATTTCCTAAAACATATTCCTCACTGAAATGGTGAGTAGCATTCCTTTTTCCAAGAAATTAATTACAGATCCTAAGACCTATATTTTAAATCTTCCAATGTATCGTACAATAAAACTCTGACATATGGTATACTTTAGCCAAGTTAAAGCATATGTTCCTCAATTACTTTTAATTTTCTTTATTCATGCTTTTGTTTATGTTAGTCTATTTGTGCCATGTAATCTTCCATCACTATCTATGCCTTTCACAACATCATTTCTTTTTAAGGTCCTTTACAGATATATATTTTTGTCTGCTTCTGTCTCATTTTATTTTCCTCACCTTCTCTTCCACCCTCCCTTTTCCTTCTTTTCACTTCTTCTCCTCCTGATCTTTCCAACAAAATATAATCTCTCCTGATGTTCCATACATCATAATGTGTATATATGCATTGTATATATAGATTTATAATACATATATATGTATATATGTACATACATTCATAATACGTATGGTCTTCTATTTGAATTTTGTTACATTTTTAATTTTCTTTAATTGCCCTTCAAAATTGTAAGCAACTTACAGATAAGTACTTTGTCTTGTGCATTTTTAAATTATTTGTGTTTTTGCATGTAGTACTTATTGGTTAAAAGGATTTATTTATTAATTCGAGACAGAAAGAGTGAGCAAGGGTGCATGCATACACACATGACTTGGAAGAGGGGCAGAGAGAGAGAAACCTCAAGCATCCCCACAGAGCAAGGAGCGCCACATCAGGTTGATTGACAATCCATCAGATCATGCATGACCTGAGCCAAAAACAATAGTCAGAATAAGCCCAACTGACTAAGCAACATAGGAGCCCCATAGATACTCATTTTTCTTTAAATTTCTGAATTATATTTACTTGGATAATACAGATAAAAACAAGACATATTCTGTTTGACCTAAGTGATTTATAGTTCTGCAATATCGTAGCATTTTGCTACACTTATCTTTATAGTACTTACAATGTGGCTTAAAACAATAAGTGCTTCACAAAAAAAGTTAGTAGTGATTGGGACAGAATTGAAACTGCAGAGAGAATGAGTTACTTTACAAGAATAGTCCAATTAAAACACTCAGCAATCTTGCCTGTAGATAAATTTTCATAGAAAATGACTTATATACCAGTTATAATAAGGTATTAAAATAATTCCTGTATAGATGTATTGGTAACATGATTTCTAGCAATATGAATCCCTAGATAGAAATGAAATTTACTAATCTCTAGAATAAAAAGGCTTGTTAGCGATGGCCCCAATGGGACAAATTTACACATCAAGGAGAAACACATTTTCAGTTTTAGTTCCTTTTAAATAAAATATATAAAGTGCAAGGAGCATTGCAAACCATATGAAAAGAACCTATTTCTCATATCACCATGATACCTCCAGGTATTTCTGTGGAACTTCTGAAATAAAAACAGTGGACAAATTCCATCGTCTCTTAGTGAGTCTGTATGGTGACTGAGGAATGAGTCATGTAAGTTTTAATACTTCTGCCACTTCAAATAGCTCTCTGCAAATGACCTATTTTAAAATAATTTTCTAATTATATTGAAATAAGACTGACTGTATCTTCATGTTTGAGCTCCCTCTGAATGCTCTGAATGAGCTCATTTTTCTATTTTTTCTTTTTTTTAAAGATTTTATTTATTTATTTGACAGACAGATCACAAGTTGGCAGAGAGGCAGGCAGAGAGAGAGGGGGAAAAGGCTCCCTGCCGAGCAGAGAGCCTGATGTGGGGCTTGATCCCAGGACCCTGAGACCATAACCTGAGCTGAAGGCAGAGGCTTAACCCACTGAGCCACCCAGGCACCCTGAGTTCATTTTTCTGTATGGAAACTTCAGACCCTCTTCAACAGACTCAGCCACTGTTATCTCTAAGCTTACTTCCAGTTATATGGTACATAATGCAGTGACCCAGTTAATGGTCAATATATTTGCTTAAATTAAATTGCTTCTTTACACACATAGGCACATACATTTTTTTTTTTAGTTGTTGCACTGATTTCCATGCAAATAATTATGACAACATACTATTATTAGAATGCTTACCATACAATTTTTATGATGAAAATTTTGGCTTTGTCACTTGCTTGCTATATTATTTGACTTGAGGTTTGGCAGTATAAGGGTAGGGGTTTATACTTGAAAGGTTATTGTGTGCATTTTAGATTTTATATATACATATAACATATAAACTTTATTTTCTGAAGATTGTGTCTACATGTATAATCTATATACATTACATTGTATCTATACAATGTATAGATATCTATATGTATCTATACAATGTATATATAATACATTGTGTCTACATGCATAGGATATACTTTATATTTCTGTATACATTTAAATGTTTATTTCAGTTATTTTAATGGTATTTTTGGTTAGGGTAATTAAAATTATTGATGAACAACTTAAAAAAAACTGAGTGTGCTCTGTGCCATTCTTAGTTTAGAGTGAACTATAGATATTATTTCAGGCTCTATTCTTTTAGAGATCCTATGCTATTTATATACAGGCTTCAGTGACTCAGCTAGTGGAGTAAAGTAAAGTGGAGTAAAGTATCCAAAATTTATTGCTCAGAAAGAAATTAATGCACAAAGAAATCTCAATCTAACTTACATGCACTAAGAGAAGTTTGAGAGCCCATCTTCTTGCATATGTCTTTTAGCATGCCTCTTATTAAACTTTTTTTTCCCTTCAAGGATTTTTTTTGTCTGTTTCATTTCTTTTACCTTTAATTTATCTTATAATAACTTGGGCAGAAGGTACATGCATTGTTTTTCCGTAAGATTCCTATTAAGTTTATAGGGTGCAGAGTTTATGGAATTCCTCCACATTAAATAGTCAAGGCAGAGATTTGAAGTAAAATTTCGTCGGGTTGCTAGTTCTATAGCCTAAGCACTGTGTGTCTTTCTTACAAATTATAGGACTAAGTGATCCAGGAATTCTATTTATATGAAAATATTCTCATGTTCCTTACTATTTATGAAATTTGTGAAATTAATAACAATAGTTTTTCTGCTGAATAAAGCTCTCCATTTAAAATGGATTAAGTAAATAGTGCTAGGCATAGCTCCAGAGATTTTCAGTATCTCTATTTTTATCACACTATTTCTTAACTACAAAACAGGAAGAATGTGCTCATGATATGAAGACAAATGAATCAAATGGAGAGCTTTATTTTAGATCTTGGAGGCCCCATCAATGCTCAGCAAATTAGCAGAAATTGAGAAAGAAATAGAAGCAGTGTGAATATGTTCTCCCTCTTTTCATCTTTCCCTCCCTCCCTTCCTTCCTTTTCTCTGTCAGTCTCTCTCTGTTCTTTCAGCCAAGTCATGGTTTCAAGATCATAGAATGTATATTGGAGTTTTAAAGGATTTATTATGTCTCAATGTCCAAAATAACCAATTAATTGCTTATACTCAATTACCTCTGTGACTAAGTTTGTCTAAAATGAGGACAGAATGATAATATATTTAATCAGCCATTATTCTGCCTGCTAAAACTGTAATGTGTTCATTCATTCATGCATATAATTATTCACATGATAATTTTTAAAATGATTATTAATTTAGGAACTATTTTTCTGGGCTTTTATAAACAAACAGGCCCTTTGTGAGACACAGGTTTAACTGTGAGGATAAAAAAAGGCTGGATTATTTTCCTTTTGGAGTTTGCAACCATATTCAAACACTGGAGAGGTTATAATTCCAACTTCCTTATCTTAAAATAAATACTAGCTAAATGAGGAGTAAAACAAATTTTTATTAAATTAATTTTTATTTTGAGTTGGTGGATATTTGGTCCTTCCTGATGTCTGAGAGTTTCCTGTGATCAGCATATTTCAGGGATTTTAATCGTTCTGTGGAAAGTCTTTGTAGTAAGGCTTGGTTTATTTTAGGAGACTAAAGTTAGGGGTAATATACTTCCAATTACAAGGAACTTGCAAATGAGATTAGCTTATTTACAAGGCTCCATAACTTGGTATTAAGAAAAAAGACCAGCTAGATGAGACAGAAATTTCAAGGAATTCAGAGGCATGCTGAGAAACCCCATCTGTACCTTCCTTTAACCGTTTAGTGATAGTTGTAACTTCTATGACAGAATTTAATTTTCTTCAGTATAAGGCTTTGATATCCATAGAAATGCCATCCTTCACAACTACCTGACCCAACAGTGGCACTCCCTTTTGTCCAATAATAGGCAGCATTTGCAGATGAGATCTTTCAAACTTTAACTCTTTTTTTTTTTTAAGATTTTATTTATTTCTATGACAGAGAAATCACAAGTAGGCAGAGAGACAGGCAGAGAGAGAGAGGGAAGAAGGCTCCCGACTGAGCAGAGAGCCTGATGCAGGGCTTAATCCTAGGACCCTGAGTTCATGTCCTGAGCCAAAGGCAGAGACATCCCGAAGAGCCAACCAGGTGACCCCAAACTTTAACTTTTTATAAAAATTAATTAATTAATTTTTAATAAACATATTATGTATTTTTATCCCCAGGGGTACAAGTCTGTTAATCGCCAGGTTTACACACTTCACAGCACTCACCATAGCACATACCCTCCCCAATGTCCATAAAGCCCCCAACCTCCCTCCCCCCCAGCAAACCTCAGTTTGTTTTGTGAGATTAAGAGTCACTTATGGTTTGTCTCCCTCCAAGTCCCATCTTGTTTCATTTATTCTTCTCCTACCCCCTTAACCGCCCCATGTTGCATCTCCACTTCCTCATATCAGGGAGATCATATGATAGTTGTCTTTCTCTGATTGACTTATTTCGCTAAGCATGATACCCACTAGTTCCATCCAAGTCATCACAAATGGCAAGATTTCATTTCTTTTGATGGCTGCATAGTATTCCATTGAGTATATATACCACATCTTCTTGATCCATTCATCTGTTGATGGACATCTAAGTTCTTTCCATAGTTTGGCTATTGGGGACACTGCTGCGATAAACATTTGGGTTCATGTGCCCTTCGGATCACTAGATTTGTATCTTTAGGGGAAATACCCAGTAGTACAATTGCTGGGTCATAGGGTAGTTCTATTTTCAATATTTTGAGGAACCTCCATGCTGTTCTCCAGAGTGGTTCCACCAGCTTTCATTCCCACCAACAGTGTAGGAGGGTTTCCCTTTCTCCAGATCCTCACCAGCATCTGTCATTTCCTGACTTGTTAATTTTAGCCATTCTGACTGGTGTGAGGTGATATCTCATTGTGGTTTTTATTTGTATTTCTCTGATGCCCAGTGATGTGGAACACTTTTTCATGTGTCTGTTGGCCATCTGGATGTCTTCTTTGCAGAAATGTCTGTTCATGTCTTTGCCCATTTCTTGATTGTTCCTTGGGTGTTGAGTTTGCTAAGTTCTTTATAGATTTTGGACACTAGCCCTTTATCTGATATGTCATTTGCAAATATCTTCTCCCATTCTGTCAGTTGTCTTTTGGTTTTGTTAACTGTTTCCTCTGCTGTGCAAAAGTTTTTGATCTTGATGAAATCCCAACAGTTCATTTTTGCCCTTGCTTCCCTTGCCTTTGGCGATGTTCCTAGGAAGATGCTGCTGCGGCTGAGTTTGAAGAGGTTGCTGCCTGTGTTCTCCTCAAGGATTTTGATGGATTCCTTTCGCACATTGAGGTCCTTCATCCCTTTAGAGTCTATTTTCGTGTGTGGTGTAAGGAAATGGTCCAATTTCATTTTTCTGCATGTGGCTGTCCAGTTTTCCCAGCACCATTTATTGAAGAGGCTGTCTTTTTTCCATTGGACAGTCTTTCCTGCTTTGTCGAAGATTAGTTGACCATAGAGTTGAGGGTCTATTTCTGAGCTCTCCATTCTGTTCCATTGATCTATGTGTCTGTTTTTGTGCCAGAACCATGCTGTCTTGATGATGACAGCTTTGTAATAGAGCTTGAAGTCTGGAATTGTGATGCCACCAACTTTGGTTTTCTTTTTCAATATTCCTTTGGCTATTTGAGATCTTTTTTGGTTCCATATAAATTTTAGGATTATTTGTTCAATTTCTTCGAAAAAAATGGATGATTTTTTTTCATTTATTTATTATTTATTTTCAGCATAACAGTATCGTTCTTTTTACACCACTCCCAGTGCTCCAAGCAATCCGTGGCCTCTATAATTCCCACCACCTGGTACCTCGACATCCCACGCCCCCGCCACTTCAAACCCCTCAGATTGTTTTTCAGAGCCCATAGTCTCTCCTGATTCACCTCCCCTTCCAATTTACCCCAACACCCTTCTCTCTAACTCCCCATGTCCTCCATGCATTTTGTTATGCTCCACAAATAACTGAAACCATATGATAATTGACTCTCTCTGCTTGACTTATTTCACTCAGCATAATCTCTTCCAGTCCTGTCTATGTTGCTACAAAAGTTGGGTATTTGTCCTTTCTGATGGAGGCATAATACTCCATAGGGTATATGGACCACTTTTTCTTATCCATTCATCCAATCAAAAGCTTCTACACAGCAAAGGAAACAGTCAAGAAAACAAAGAGGCAACCCACGGAATGGGAGAAGATATTTGCAAATGACAGTACAGACAAAAGGTTGATATCCAGGTTCTATAATGAACTCCGCAAACTCAACACACACAAAACAGACAATCATATCAAAAAATGGGCAGAAGATATGGACAGACACTTCTCCAATAAAGACATACAATGGCTATCAGACACATGAAAAACTGTTCACCATCTCTAGCCCTCAGGGAGATTCAAATTAAAACTACATTGAGATATCACCTCACACCAGTTAGAATGGCCAAAATTAACAAAACAGGAAGCAACATGTGTTGGAGAGGATGTGGAGAAAAGGGAATCCTCTTACACTGTTGGTGGGAATGCAGGTTGGTGCAGCCACTTTGAGAAAAGTGTGGAGATTCCTCAAGAAATTAAAAATAGAACTTCCCTATGACCCTGCCATTGCACTCCTGGGTATTTACCCCAAAGATACAAATGTAGTGAAAAGAAGGGCCATCTCTACCCCAATGTTTATAACAGCAATGGCCATGGTCGCTAAACTGTGGAAAGAACCAAGATGCCCTTCAACAGATGAATGGATAAGGAAAATGGATGATATTTTGATAGGAATTGCATTAAATGTGTAGATTGCTTTAGGTAGGATAGATATTTTCACAATATTTGTTCTTCCAATCCAGGAGCATGGAACATTTTTCCTTTTCTTTGTGTCCTCCTCAATTTCTTTCATAAGTACTTTATAGTTTTCTGAGTATAGATTCTGTGCCTCTTTGGTTAGGTTTATTCCTAGGTATCTTATGGTTTTGGGTGCAATTGTAAATGGGATTGACTCCCTAATTTCTCTTTCTTCTGTCTTGTTGTTGGTGTAGAGAAATGCAACTGATTTCTCTGCATTGATTTTATATCCTGACACTTTACTGAATCCCTGTACAAGTTCTCACAGTTTTGGAGTGGAGTCTTTTGGGTTTTCCACATATTGTATCATATCATCTGTGAAGAATGATAGTTTGACTTCTTCTTTGCCGATTTGGATGCCTTTAATTTCCTTTTGTTGTCTGATTGCTGAGGCTAGGACTTCTAGTACAATTTGAATAGCAGTGGTGATAATGGACATCCCTGCCGTGTTCCTGACCTTAGCAGAAAAGCTTTCAGTTTTTCTCCATTGAGAATATTTGCAGTGGGTTTTTCATAGATGACTTTTATAATATTGAGGTATGTGCCCTCTATCCCTACACTTTGAAGAGTTTTGATCAGGAAGGGATGCTGTACTTTGTCAAATGCCTTTTCAGCGTCTATTGAGAGTATCATGGGGCTCTTGTTCTTTCTTTTATTGATGTGTTGTATCACATTGATTAATTTTTGGATGTTGAACCAAACTTGTAGTCCGGGAATAAATCCCACTTGGTCATGGTGAATAATCCTTTTAATGTATTGTTGAATCCTATTGGCTAGTATTTGGTGAGAATTTTCACATCTGTGTTCATCAAGGATATTGGTCTTTAATTCTCTTTTTTGATTGGATCCTTTGCTCGTTTGGGGATCAAGGTGATGCTGGCCTCATAAAATGAGTTTGGAAGTTTTCCTTCCAATTCTATTTTTTGGAACACTTTCAGGAGAATAGGAACTAGTTCTTCTTTAAATGTTTGATAGAGGGGCGCCTGGATGGCTTAGTGGGTTAAGCCGCTGCCTTGGCTCAGGTCATAATCTCAGGGTCCTGGGATCGAGTCACACATCGGGCGCTCTGCTCAGGAGGGGTCCTGCTTCCCTTCCTCTCTATCTGCCTGCTTCTGTCTACTTGTGTTCTTTGTCTGTCAAATAAATAAATAAAATCTTTAAAAATAAAAAAATAAAAAATAAAAATAAAAATAAATAAATAAATAAATAAATAAATAAATGGATGTTTGATAGAATTCCCCCGGGAAGCCGTCTGGCCCTGGGCTTTTGTTTGTTTGGAGATTTTTAATGACTGTTTCAATCTTCTTACTGGTTATGGGTCTGTTCAGGCTTTCTATTTCTTCCTGGTTCAGTTGTGGTAGTTTATATGTCTTTAGGAATGCTTCCATTTCTTCCACATTGTCAAATTTGTTGGCATAGAGTTGCTCATAGTATGTTCTTATAATAGTTTGTATTTCCTTGGTGTTAGTTGTGATAGCTCCTCTTTTATTCATGATTTTATTTATTAGGGTCCTTTCTCTTTTCTTTTTGATAAGTCTGTCCAGGGGTTTATCAACCCTATTAATTCATTCAAAGAACCAGCTCCTAGTTTCATTGATTTGTTCTTTTTTTGGGGGGTTTCTATTTCATTGATTTCTGCTCTGATCTTTATGATTTCTCTTCTCCTGCTGGGTTTAGGGTTTCTTTCTTGTTCTTTCTCCAGCTTCTTTAGGTGTAGGGTTAGTTTGTGTACTTGAGACCTTTCTTGTTTCTTGAGAAAGGCTTGTACCATTATATATTTTCCTCTCAGGACTGCCTTTTATGTGTTCCACAGATTTTGAACTGTTGTGTTCTCATTATCATTTGTTTCCATGAATTTTTTCAATTCTTTAATTTCCTGGTTGACCCATTCATTCTTTAGAAGGATTCTGGTTAGTCTCCATGTATTTGGGTCCTTTCCAAATTTCCTCTTGTTATTGATTTCTAGCTTCAGAGCATTGTGGTCTGAAAATATGCAGGGAATGATCCCAATCTTTTGAAACGGGTTGAGACATGATTTAGGACCCAGGATGTGATCTATTCTGGAGAATGTTCCATGTGCAATAGAGAAGAATATGTATTCTGTTGCTTTGGGATGAAATGTTCTGAATATATCGGTGATGTCCATCTGGTCCACTGTGTCATTTAAGGCCTTTATTTCCTTGTTGGTCTTTTGCTTAGATGATGTGTCCATTTCATTGAGGGGAGTGTTAAAATCCCCTACTATTATTGTATTATTGTAGATGTGTTTCTTTGATTTTGTTATTAACTGGTTTCTATAGTTGGCTGCTCCCACATTAGGGGCATAGATATTTAAAATTGTTAGATCTTCTTGGTGGACAGACCCTTTGAGTATGATATAGTGTCCTTCCTCATCTCTTATTATAGTCTTTGGCATAAAATCTATTTGATATGATATAAGGATTGCCACCCCAGCTTTCTTCTGATGTCAATTAGCATGGTAAATTCTTTACCACCCTCTCACTTTAAATCTGGAGGTGTATTCAGGTCTAAAATGAAAGTCTTGTAGGTAACATATTGATGGGTTTTGTTTTTTTTATCCATTCTGATACACTGTGTCTTTTGATTGGGGCATTTAGCCCATTAACATTCAGGGTAACTATTGAGAGATATGAATTTAGTGCCATTGTATTGCCTGTAAGGTGACTGTTACTGTATATTGTCTCTGTTCCTTTCTGTTCTATTACTTTTAGGTTCTCTCTTTGCTTAGAGGACCCCTTTCAATATTTACTGTAGAGGTGGTTTGGTGTTTGCAAATTCTTTTAGTTTTTGTTTGTACTGGAAGCTTTTTATCTCTCCTTCTATTTTCAATGATAGCCTAGCTGGATAAAGTATTCTTGGCTGCATGTTTTTCTTGTTTGGTGCTCTGAATATATCATGCCAGCTCTTTCTGGCCTGCCAGGTCTCTGTGGATAAGTCTGCTGCCAACCTAATATTTTTCCATTGTATGTTACAGACTTCTTTTCCAGGGCTGCTTTCAGGATTTTTTCTTTGTCACTAAGACTTGTAAATTTTACTATTAGGTGACGGGGTGTGGACCTATTCTTGTTGATTTTGAGGGGGGTTCTCTGCACCTCCTGAATTTTGATGCTTGTTTCCTTTGCCATATTAGCAAAATTCTCTCCAATAATTCTCTCCAATATACCTTTTGCTCCCCTCTTTCTTCTTCTTCTGGAATCCCAATTATTCTAATTCTGTTTTGTCTTTTGGTATCACTTATCTCTTGAACTCTCCTCTCGTGGTCCAGTAGCTGTTTGTCCCTCTTTTTCTCAGCTTTTTTATTCTCTGTCATTTGGTCTTCTAGATCACTAATTCTTTCTTCTGCCTCATTTATCCTAGCAGCGAGAGCCTCCATTTTTTATTGCAACTCATTAATACCTTTTTTGATTTCAACTTGGTTAGATTTTTAGTTCTTTTATTTCTCCAGGGAGGGCTTTTATATCTCCTGAGAGGGTTTCTCTAATATCTTCCTTGCCTTTTTCGAGCCTGGCTAGAACCTTGAGAATCATCATTCTGAACTCTAGATCTGACATATTACCAATGTTTGTATTGATTAGGTCCCTAGCCTTTGGTACTGCCTCTTGTGTTTTTGTTTGTTTGTTTGTTTGTTTGTTTTTTTGTGGTGAATTTTTCTGCTTTGTCATTTTGTCCAGTTAAGAGTATATGAAGGAGCAAGTAAAATACTAAAAAGGTGGCAAAGACACCAGGAAAATATGCTTTAACCTAATCAGAAGAGACCCCAATTTGTGGGGGGGGGCATGAGAAAGGGTATAAGAAGAAGAGGTTCAGAAAAAGAAAATAAAACAATTACAAAAAGAAAACAAATAAAGAAAAAATATAGAAAGAAAAAAATATATATATACATAATAGACTAGTTAAAAAGAAAGGAGTAAAAGTTAAAAAATAATTAAGCAGAAGAAGAAAAAAAATTAAGTTAACTGCAAGACTAAAGAATCATGGGGAGAAAGCCATGAGTTTCGTGCTTTGCTTTCTCCTCCTCTTAAATTCTGCTGCTCTCTTTGGTATTGAACCTGCACTCCTTGGTAGCTGAACTTGGTCCTGGCTGGATTTCTTGTTGATCTTCTAGGGGAGGGGCCTGTTGTAGTGATTCTCAAGCGTCTTTGCCCCCAGGTGGAATTGCACCACCTTTACCAGGGGCCAGGGTGATTAATCTGCTCGGGTTTGCTTTCAGCAGCTTTTGTTCCCTGAATGCTTTCTGTAGAGTTCTAGAGGACTGGAATGAAAATGGCAGCCTCCCAGCCTCCCAGACTCCCAGAGGAGCTGAGGGCTCGGGGCCCCACTCTTCAGTGCGTGCTGAGAGAATAGCACCCAATCACTCCCGTCTCCCTAGCCTCCGGCTGTGCTCCGATCTCACCCAGCCTGCGAACAGTTCAAGGTAATTCCGAACTGAGAGCTCACTCCTCGGCTCTGTCTCTGTAGCCGGCTTCCCCGTTCTAATACCTGCAAGCTCTGTGACACTCAGACACCCCTGATCCTTCTGTGATCCTGCAGGACCTGGGGCCACGCTGACCCCGTGGGCTTCACCCCGGTTTAGCCTCTGGAGCAATGTCCATTAGCCTAACAGACTTTTAAAAGTGCCGATTTTGTGCTCTGTTGCTCTGCCACTTACCAGGATTCGGCCCCTCCCCCCATGGTCTATCTTCCCTTCACTTTGGATTCACTTCTCCGCTAGTCAAACCTTTCAGAAAGTGATTGATTTTCTGTTTCTAGAATTGCTGTTCTTCTTCTCTTCAATCTCCCATTGGATTTGTAGGTGTTTACAAAGTTTAGATAAGCTATCTATTTGATCTCCTGCTACCTCAGCTGCTACCTCAGCATGCTACTTCTCCGCCATCTTGACTCAACCCCCCCAAACTTTAACTCTTGATCACTCAATGAATTTACTTCTGCCATAGCCATAAATGTTTCAAATTTTTGTTTAGCTACTGAATTAAACAATTAATATGCCTTTTGATAAGTGTTAAAAACAATATATAATATTATATAAAAACTTTTTAAGCAAGACATTAAGGCAAAAATATTTGGGAAAAATTGTAGATCTTAGTTTATTCATATATTTTAACTAATTTCATTGAAAATTAAATAAAAATAAAATGAAAAGAGTGAACTAAAATATTTGTGGAATATTTATAAAAAATGGCAATACCTTAAAGCAAAAATGTCTTTACATATATATATTAGGAAGATGAAGAGCTCAATAGTAAAATGGGTAATAATATGGATAGGCAATTGAGGAGTAAAAATATACAAAGGACCAATTCATGAATAAGTGTCAATTCCACTAATGTTCATTAAATGCACTGAAACATCAGTAAGATGAATTTTCCTGTGGCAATAAGTAAAAATAAAAGTTTTAATATACCATCTTGTCAATAAAGGGTGAGATGAATAATAGTCTTTCTCATAGAACATTTTAGTGATATTAAGTTTTGGTTCAATAATTAAAATATTTCTGAGTTCTAAAATTAATAATAATATATCCTAAATAGTTATGCATAATCATAAAGTTTTAGTGAAATAAAAAGTAAGGTTATTACATGTTAATAACAGGGAAAATTAAAAACTTCTATAAAATAAAAATACCACAAGTACATTAAAAAACTGTTATATAACTACTGTATTGACATGGGAAGTATTTATTATTAGTGGTGGGTTATAAAATGATATGCACTGTATATATATAAGGATTTATATTAACAGTTATTAACCCTGTGTGTTCTCATTAAAGATAATCTTATTTCATCTTGTTACTAAATTTTCTAAATCAAAAATAGAAACTTGTAAATTAAAAAGAGCTTTGCTGTTTCTTCAGTTTAAAAAGATTATATGCTTATTGCAAGAAAGAAAACTCAGCAAATACATAAATGAATAACGAATAGAACACTATACTCTCTTACCCAGAGATAACCACTTTTAATAACTTACAATAGGTCTTTATAAGCTTTTCTAGGTACATGACAGTAATAAGAGATCATATAGTTGATTTTAGCAAATCTGTTTTAGACCCCTATTGTACTTTTCCTTAATACCAGATAAAGTTACAGGTTTGGACACTCAAGAATATTATTTTGTCTACTGTAAGTTTCATTAGATGCCTCCACAAAGGAACATGATGAACTTGTATTCTTAAGATGTTGTTAAAAAAAACAAAGTCAAAAGGAGAGAGACCATGGAGTTGGTGAAGAAAAGTACATAGAGACAAGTACTGAAGACAAGTATTTTACCACTGTGACTATTTTGCCCAAGGGGAAGAAGCTTCTTCCTGCCCTGCAAAGGCTTCTTGGCTTCTCTTCCAGAAATGGGAGTGCCACATATAACAAGTTTACTGTGTACCTTTCATAAGACAGGATTTTAAGAAATTTCACTCCAGAGAAAGAGCCACCTACTTTTCTTAATTACTTGGATCTAAAATAGGGTACATATCCAATTAAGTAAGCTGCTTGAGTTTGGGAAAAAATATTTAGAGTTCTCCACATTTAAAAAATATCATTCTTTCTTAAATTTAGTTATATTTTATAATGTATGTAATATATTAGCATAGTGATGTATGCATATAATTTACAGGTAAATAAATATACCTGGTCATAACTATTGCTATTAGAGGAGTATAATGAAGAACACAGGGACACCAACCTTTCTAAAGGTAAGTGTTCTTATGTTGTGGCATTCAGGTATTCTTTTTTCTTTTTTTTTTTTTTTAAGATTTTATTTATTAATTTGGCAGAGAGAGAGATCACAAGTAGGCAGAGAGGCAGGCAGAGAGAGAGGGGGAAGCAGGCTCCCCCTGAGCAGAGAGTCTGATGTGGGGCTCAATCCCAGGACCCTGAGCTCATGACCTGAGCAGAAGGCAGAAGTTTAACCCACTGAGCTACCCAGGTGCCCCTCAGGTATTCTTTGTTATGCATCCTACTTGGTTTCTGCAGAATATTCTTTAATAAATTAATTTTTTAATACCTTAACTTTATTTTTTTTTCCTGTTCCAAGATTCATTGTTTATGCACCACACCCAGTGCGCCATGCAATATGTGCCCTCCTTAATACCCACCACCAGGCTCACCTACCCCCTCACTTCCCTTCCCTCCATAATCATTCCAACTTCATAAGTTATCAAAATAGAGCTATTTTTCTTTTTTTTTGTGGTTTGTATATTTAATAGCAGTTTTTTTTTTTTAATTTCCTTTCAGTGTTCCAGAATTCACTGTTTATACACCACACCTAATGCTCCATGCAATATGTGCCCTCCTTAATACCCATCGCCAGGCTCACTCAACCTCCCACCAAACCATGAGAGACTGCGGACTCTGAGAAACAGAACAGAACTATTTTTCAAAGAAAGAAATCAAAGCCATTTCTAAATATTTATTTGAAACTGAGACAAAAAGAGAGAGTGAGCATGAGTTAGGGGTAGGGTGAGAGGGAGAGAGAGAATCTCAAGCAGACTCTCCGCTGAGCAGGGAGCCTGAGATAGGGTTTAATCTTGTGACCCTGGGATCACGATGTGAGCTGACATTAAGAGCCAGACGCTTAATAAATGGAGTCACCCAGATGACCAAGGATCAAAGCCTCTTAAAAAGAATTTTTTTTTTTAGTTTTCTACAAACCACATAGGCATAATTAGCAGAAGAAAATAAAAGAAAATAAAAACAGAAAATAAAAAAAAGAAAAGAAAAACAGAAGAAAATAAAAGCAGTTCTCTCTTAACTGATGTGAAACTAAAAATTTTATTTTTTGTATAGTGATATCAACAAGCATTACTGAATACTATCTATGAGTAATGTACTTTAAAAAAAATCAAAGAATTAATAAAATTTAATTTCCTTCAGAATCCTAAAATGTATTTATATAAATTGAGAGAGAAGATATAGATTGATAATATCAGCAAATGCGGTATCCTTTTCTGTATTTGATGCTGAGGATCACATATTAAATTCACAGAAATTCAGAGTCACTGGGTAGAAAAAAGCCATTACACATTTACAAAGAATCTAAATTAGGAACTAATTA
Source organism: Mustela putorius furo (assembly GCF_011764305.1). Classification (NCBI taxonomy): domain Eukaryota; kingdom Metazoa; phylum Chordata; class Mammalia; order Carnivora; family Mustelidae; genus Mustela; species Mustela putorius. Next base: position 14,988,194 of record NW_025422045.1, read on the forward strand.
AAAAGCTAAAAGTATGATATCAATTATTAACTCAAATATTCATACACTTACATGTAAACAGACACCATCAACACACATGAAGTAGTTGTTCTCTTAAGTAGGACAAGTATATACTTTAATAATTTATGTAGTATGTTAGTTTATACCTGAAAACATTTTCATCAAGGCATAGTACCTAACATCTACTGAACATCTGTCATGGGTCAGGTACTGTTCTAAGTAGTTCATCTATTATAGTTTTCTTCATCCTTACAATAATCCTTTCAGGCATATACTATTATTTCTCCTAATTCACAGAGGCAAAAACTAAAGCACAGAGAGTTTAATTAACTTCCCCAAGGTCATAGCACTAGGAATCATAAGAAATAGCATTTGAAACCTGTCAGTATGACTCAGACCGTAAGTTTCCCATTTATCAGGAATTTTACTTATTGATTTATTTATTTAATAAGTACATGTTTATTTTTTCAAAAATACAAACAGGAGGGGAAAACAGAAATAAGTTGATTTTATTACCTATAGGGAGTGATTTAAAATGAGATGGAAGCTATGGAAGGGAGAGGACACTATTATCAGTATGCCTTTAGTTATGGAAGTGACATGTAAACTTGTGTTTTGAAACTTGACTATCAGGTTGGGATTCAGAGATGAAAGCCAAGGTTAGAGAGTCATTACAAAATAAATGACTGCATATAACATTTATCTGTGTGCTTACGAGGATCTAAATAGATAAGTATGCTGAATGGAATCTGGTAGCCCAGGCTTAGCTTTGCTCATTCACTGGCACAATATGATGATGTTTTCTCCATTTCACTTGACAGGAACATTTCTGATCCCATCTCAGAAGTTTGAAATCATGGACCAAGGAAATAAATCAGGAGTGACTGAATTTATATTGCACGGTCTTTCGGGTTCTCAAGAGCTACAACTGTTCTATTTTGTGTTTTTTACACTTTTCTATTTCTCCATTGTGCTGGGGAACCTCCTCATTGTGCTCACTGTCATCTCCGAACCTGCACTACACACACCCATGTACTTCCTACTTAGTAACCTCTCCTTCATTGATGTGTGTCTCTCCACCTTTGCCACACCCAAAATGATTATTGATTTCCTTATGGAGCACAAGACCATCTCTTTTGAGGGCTGCATGGCCCAGATATTCTTTCTGCATGTCTTTGCTGCTGGTGAAATGATGCTCCTTGTGGCCATGGCATATGATAGATATGTCGCCATATGTCGACCCCTGTACTATGCGTCCATTATGAGTCTGCGCAAGTGCACAAGCCTTGTGGTGGGCTCCTGGCTCATTGGGGTTTTCCACTCAGTGAGTCAGTTAATCTTCACAGTAAACCTTCCGTTTTGTGGCCCCAATAAAGTGGACAGTTTTTTCTGTGATCTTCCCTTGGTTATCAAACTTGCCTGCACCAATACCTTTACTCTTGAGGTACTGATGCTTTCAGACAGTGGTCTAATAGCCATGAGCTCCTTTGTGCTCTTGCTGATCTCCTACACAGTCATCCTGGTTACCGTGCGGCGGCATTCCTCAACAGGCATGGCCAAGGCAAGGGCCACCCTGACTGCCCATATCACTGTGGTAACCCTCTTCTTTGCGCCCTGCATCTTTATTTATGGCTGGCCGTTTAGCAGTCTTCCAGTGGATAAGGTTCTCTCCATATTTTATACTGTTTTCACCCCTCTTTTAAACCCCCTGATCTATACCTTAAGAAACAAGGAGGTGATATCAGCAATGAAAAAGCTAAAGAGTCGACAAGTGTGTTTCTGAAAGTTTCCCAGCTATTCCTTGTGATAAGTAACACTAATAAAAGCCAGGTTAGTGTACCTTACTCTGTCAACTACGGTTCTGAAGTATCATAGCACCCATTTTTTTTTTCTCTTTCTGCCATTTTCTAATAGTAAACAATTTTAGATAAAAGAATTGGACTTCCTATTTTTTACTTATGAAATAATTTTTATTTCAGACTAAAATTATTTATAGTAAGTCTTTTCTTTAACTATAAAAATGTGTCTGTCAAATCCATGCTTTTTCTAATAAATTTAATATAAAAATGTACAAAATATTAAAGTAATGTAAAATATTTAAATCATTTTAAAGTTTCAGTATAGCGACTGATTTGCAGTTATTATCCAGTCATCATTTACCTGGTATCACAAATGAGAGGTAGGTATTATCATAAATTTTACCATGTTTTCACCATTTCTGGTTATAAATCTCATTCTGTCTCTTTCTCTCTGTAAATGTATACAAAACCCACACTTATATTCTTTGCTATTCCAACTATTTCTATCCGAACTAAGAAACTAAATAGATTAGCACTTTTTTTTTGTATGCATGGATGGTATTTTTTTGCAATTTGAACTCTCACTATAAAGTATACAAACATAGGGACCAAAGAGCAAACAGATTATGTTGCAGAACTCATCATCCGAACTCAGAAACCAAGTAAGATTCATAAGTTTACATTAACCGTGCTACAAATAATAAAACTTGAGCCCACAGTGTTCCTCTATATCACTGTATTAAAGTTCAGAATTGACATTCAAAGTTCAAAGACTACACATAAAAATGGATATCCTCCCTATATAAGTAGGCAGTTTTCATCAACATTGCTCTATATATTATCACCTATCTCTACATCATTCATGCTCTCTAATCCATAGCAACCAACAAAACATAATTCAGAATACATTTTTCCAAGGCTCTCTAAAAATAGAGAATTATCTTGACTTTTTAAAGGAAGACTATACTTTCATTATTAAATTTAATATTTAATTCTTATAGTCTAACACCTCTTTCACTAATAAGTCTTAGAAGACTGAAAGTAGAAGACTGAAAGTCATGCATCATATAAGTGAATCGAGCACAATCATAATCAGCAAATAGAAGAAATTATATAAAACTCCCCAATTTCTGACTTCTAATATTTGAAAGGAAAGCCATTCCCCAAAGAAAAATTATGTTTTTTGAAACAGAGGGTGTAGAATAAACAGCAGTATGAATACGATTTAGTACCAAGTATGCTTTAAACTACTTTTGACTCATTTTTCCCTTCATGACTTTACCACTCCACAATGCTTTGTTGATTCCTTTGTGAAACATAGAATTTAAAAAATAAACTAATATAGGACTGTGTGATTTGATGATGGTTATGATGATAATGAGAAAGCCAAACATATTTAATGATCACAATGTAATATGTAAATTGTACCATTATATCATCTCATTTGATTCTCACAAAATATCTGCAGATTAGAAAAATAAGATCCTACTTCTATTACTGACAATACTGAAATTTAGGTAATTCTGAAACAATTACAAAAATACTTATGAATTCTAGACACATTCTTTGAAATAAATAAATGACCTCATAGCATCTCAAACAGGTGATTTGAGAGTGGAAAAACTGGTGGAAAGTGATTGCGGGTCATAAAAATGATAGGCGGTGCACTTGCCCATTAGTGGAAAATATTGTCTTGCAAGAGTGTGAAGTATAATTGGATCTTTTCGATCCAGGACTCTTAAAAGGTTATACAGAAGAGGATACTATAAAGCACAAGGAAAAGACCAAATTTTTCTCGCTGGTCTAGCCTATGGATAGAAAAATTAATTCCTTTCGGAAATAGAGGAGTTTGGAGTCTGTATTTATACTCTGCACAGTCAGAAGAGCTTTAACCTGAAAAATCAACTTTAGCTATTGGGAACCCCATGGGTCATTGAAATTTGGGGGTCATTCAAAAAAGCACAGACCAAAAAACTTTTTGAATGGCTGCATCCTTGAAACTGGCCACACAGGGTTTAGATAAATGAAGTTCAGCTGAACTTTACTGAATTGAGTCAAATTCACAAACGCACACAGAGACTACCTAAAATGACAGCAGTTAGTTGAGCAAATAACAGACTAACTTCTCATTCTCCTCTCAATTCAGTAATAAATCTATTGGATGCACATTATGAAGCAAATATATTCAAAATGACTAAACATACAAAACAAATATAAAAGGAGAAAATATTGCCATCATAAAAGAAAAGCCAGTAACTTCTTTTCTTAGGGAAGAAGTGTAGACACAATTTTCCATGTTCTTCCTGTTAAATATAATTACAATCACTGATGGATATAAACTGATTTATATATAAGACAAACACTGTTAACACTCTGAAAGTTGGAGAGAAGGAGGCAGACTGCATAGGGACCCAAGAAATTACATGACATATGAGAAGACACCAACAACTCAGGAACACTGAAGAAAATAGACCAAAAAAGGCCTCAACAAAAGCTGGTTCATTCTAACCAAACAACCAGGAAAGGGGCTGCCTACCATAATAAAATATTTTATACAACAACTTCTCTACTTCAGCCAAACACCACAAAAGAATTTTTGGTACCACCTCACCTATACCAGCAAAGGCCAAATGGGTAACCTAAGGTTTGTACTGCTTGCCAAGATGTAGCAAGCTACCCCAGTCACCTCCATACACCTGAGGAGGTGTCAGAGAAGGCCAAGTATGGAACCTGAACTTTCATCTCTGTCAGACGGGAATCAGCACCTCTTCCCACGGTGTAAATGAGTAGCAGTGACAGTAGCATAGGCGATCCTATCCCTTCCAGCCAGGGAAATCACTGGAGGCCTAGTAAGGGTCCAGAGCTCTCCTTCCCTCCTAGCAGTAACAAGAAGTGTCCTTACCTTCCTTTGGGTGCTGATGGAACTAGAGTTGGGAAACAGGACTTCTATACCCACCTGGCAGTAACAAAGTGGTGTTCCTTTGTCTTCATCTATCAGGAAAACATAAAAATAAGCCAAGTAAAACAAAAAAGTTGAAGAAGGTTCAGTGTTTCGAAATATAATATACATAATGTTGAGATTTCAGTTAAAAATCATTAGTCAAACAGAGTAGAAAAATCTCAACTTGAAGGAAAAAAAGAAAATCAATAGATGTCAAGAAGAAGGGGATTAGTAGTGTTAGAATTATCCAGATTTTAAAGAAGCTATCCTAAAAATGAGCAATTATGAATGCATTTAAAATAAATGATAAAAATTTGACATCTCAGCAAAGAACAGAACACAAAGTCTTACCAAATAAATATAAGATACAAAAAAGAACCAATGTAAATAAAAAATGTAAATTAAATAAAGTATAATTGATTATTAATGATTGCCAAATGTAAATTAAAAACAACAACAACAATCCAAATTCAGTGGATGGACTCACCAGCAGAAAGGAAGAGACAAAGGAATGCTCAGTGAACTGAAATGTAGAATAAAAATTCCTCATTTTGAAGAATAGAGAGGTAATAGACAAAACAGATCATTCTATTTTCAACAAGATAGAAAATACTTCTTCCTACCTTAATGAATGGGGAAAAGATATTAATATTGACTTGCTATGCATACTAAAATTGCAGCTACTAAAGTAAAATAAAATATATATTTTTCAAACTAATAAAGGAAACAAAAATGAGACAAAATTTAATAAAAGGCAATAATGAAATAGAAAAGAAACATAGTAAAAACAAAGCATAGTAGTGAAAATAAATAAAAGTAGGAGAGAGAATTGAGACTTAATTTACCTTAGACACATTATCTAGTTCGCGTCCTTTGATGGGCATACTTCTGACTGAACCAAATTCATCTGGGTTCTGTGAATGACAAAGACCATTATTGACACTTTTCACCATTGTTAAAAATAGGCATTTCACAGAAGAAAACTACATGTATTATTAATTTGTGAAACAAGTTAGAACTCATTAATAACCACAGAAAAACCAATAATAAGCACAAAAATACACCTGTGAACATGTGCCTAATTGGAGAAAAATTAATATATTTTATGTATGCCCAAAGAAGGACAATCTCTAAAGGGCTCAAACACAAGGAGAAAGTTTGGTTTCTCTCACAGTTTAGTAAAGAAGTTCACTGGTTTGGCCAGGTGAGAGGTGATTCAAACTGCTGGGCAATGTTAGTGCATCCATTGTGCAAGCAGGGAAACAGGTAATCAGTAACTGGTAGGGTCTGTGTACACAAGGCCTCCAGGTTCTGGCATGGGCAAAAGCCTTTCAGAGTGGACCACCCTGGTTTCTGTGTGGAGAGTGCTGTGGATTGGTTATCACCAGAATCGGGTCTTCAAGGTCAGAGAGGGACTGCATTTTGGGTCAGTGTCTGGGATTTCCACTGGATGTCCTCACACACCACTGACCCCAGCCCATGCCTGAACTGGTAGGAGAGTCCCTTCATCTTATAATGTGCCTCTAGGTCCCTCCTCTGAGAAAGGTTAATGTCATGATCCCTTTAAAGGAGAAATACTTAAAGGAATTCTCATCATGGGGCATATAAAAAGGGATGAATTCAAAGGTGAGAAGCAATATACAGATAAATAAAACTAAGTGCAAATGTGCAAAACCATTTTGTGGGATAATTTGGAAACATCTAGTAATGTTGAAAATTTGTATCCTTTACGACTTAGCAATTATTCTGCTAGGAATACACTCTAGAGAACCTCTAGCCTGTACTTATTCACACAAATGTTCATTTTAACATTGTTTATAATACCAAGAACTGGAAACAATCTGTGTGTCTATTCACAAAAAAATGACAGATAAGCAATGTATTATACAGTAAGAAAAGTATAGCATTAAAATGAACTAAAACTATATGCATGACTTATTGATAACTGTCCCAAATTACTGATTTAGTGGAAAATAGCAAGTTGCAAAACAATTAAATAAATATGCAAATATAGGCTATTATGTATTTCTTTGAGGATATAACCTTGTGAGTAAAACTATAAAAAAAAAAAGTCATGGGAAGATTAAATATCAAATTCAGGTTAAGAAAAACTGGTTTGGGGACGCCTGGGTGGCTCAGTTGGTTAGGCAGCTGCCTTTGGCTCGGGTCATGATCCCAGTGTCCTGGGATTGAGTCCCGCATCGGGCTCCTTGCTCGGCGGGCAGCCTGCTTCTCCCTCTGCCTCTGCCTGCCATTCTGTCTGCCTGTGCTTGCTCTCTCGCCCTCTCTCTGATAAATAAATAAAATCTTAAAAAAAATAAAAAAACTGGTTTGTGCTGCTATATAAGATACTTCAACTAACAACCGTAGGAGAGGAAAAAATCATTTTTTCCTCCCCCTCATTCTAGGTTAATTACCCTGTACATTAAACTAACAAGAGGCAGATAAAAGAAATCATGCAAGAATTATTATTATTATTATTATTTTTTAACATATACATTGCACATACACAAGAAGTAACTTAAAAGGGTCATTAGAACTTGGTCTTAAAAAAACATTTTAAACCAGGTCGTGGGTATTAGGGAGGGCACGTATTGCATGGAGCACTGGGTGTGGTGCTAACAATACCGTTACACTGAAAAGAAATTTTTTAAAAACGCATTTTAAAAGGTCTATATATTCTATTTTTTTATCAAATTTTTATTTAAATTCTAGTGTAATATTGTTTTCAGGAGTAGAATTCTGTGATTTGTCACTTATGTACAATACCTATGCTCAGCACAACAAATGCCCTCCTTAATGCCCATCACTCATTTAGTCCATTTCCCGCCCACCTGCCTCTATCAACCCTCAGTTTAGAACTATAAATTTTAAAGAACTGACAAGACAAAGGAAATGTCTCTTAGTTCCTAGGGCAGCAAAACTGTGGAAAGGCAAATATATGGAGGAACTAATAAAAGATAAAGTCACTAGCCTTTTAGTAAGTTTTGTTATACTGATTCCTTTGGTGCCCTCTCTGGACTGAAAAGGATCTAAACTTGTCTCTGGTGATTAACTTCTGTCCTTCCTGGTAGAGAAGGGACAGAGGTATGCTGTTACAAATTTATGTCCTGCCCTTAGGCAAATAGATAGAAGGTAGAGAACTCTTCTTGTATCTGCTTCTTCACAGTTGCCTTCAGCCCAAAATGATTCATATGACAAACTGGCATATTTTGGGGTAGCATATTCTAATACCTTTCACAGTGTTTTATTCCTAACAAAAATAAAGGAAATATGGGAAAACATTAAAATTTTACAAAGTTGAATACCATAAACAAAGGCGTTAAATTAGTTGTTTTCTTTATTTTCAATATACTTGAAATATTTAAAATCATTTCAAAAATGAGTAAACTGAGACTCAGAGGTTAAGTCTTTGTCCAATAACTTATTCTTGGTTTTTGACAGAATTGAGAACAAGAATCCATGTCCTCTAAGTTCTAATTAGTTACCCTTCCCTCTGTATCCACCACATGTTCAAACAGCAAGGACACAACATGTCCTTCTATTAAAGCCAAAGCATTTCTCATCTAGACAAGAAGAATGTACTTTACCATACATTTCCCTTAGTGTAGGTGGTTCAACTCTGTGGAATTCACAGAGCATATTTTACTCTACACACTGCCCAAGGGTTAAATGATCCTGCTTTTTTGCCTTTGGTCCTTTTTGTAATTGTCAATAATGTGGTTGTTACTTACTTTGTGCTATTAGGAATATGTAGTGGAAGGTATTAATAATAATCCCCATTGGAAGATGAAACTTGGACATCTATTACTAGATTACTATCCAAAGCTTCAGCTGATCAGTTAGATAAAACCATGGTACTACTCCAATTTGACAAAAGAAAAAAAGCATCTATAAATATCACTACTTGAAAGAAATTAACCCCACAACAGAAAAACTGAAGAATTCAATTTACATCTCTGACATGAATCATATCAGATAGGCTATATCTGAAAAAGATATACATTAGAAATAGACTGTGTCCAGTTACATATTCAATTATTATACTGTGCCTTAGAGAAGATCTATAAATGGGAGAAAAATGTATTAGAAGTCAAAGGAAGTGAACCAAGGTGAGGATGTCCATTGTCTAGCATGATTTAGAGAATTTGTGAGAAATTATGTACAGAGGTGGAGTTACCTTTAGAGATTATGACAAACTCTGTACTTACAAAAATGCATTTTGACATGCTTACTTACCACCTAAAGAAACTAACTAAAAATGCAAATAAAGGCTATATATTTCTTTGTGGACATATGACTATGCAGTCAAGGTATTTTAAAAATTCATGGGAATGTTAAATACCAAGCTCAGGTCATAGGCTTGTAGTTGTATATCTTTGCGTTAATGATTTATGTTACTTACTCTGCATTTAAAGTAGATTAGATAAAATTTACTTAATTTTATAAAATTAGAGTGAAAATTTCTTCTAACTACCTTATTTCCATTGCTCTTTAAAAAGCTGGTAAACAAAATATGGTTTACTTTTAATACAACAAATAATCCATTTTCTCTATGCTATGATTCAAAAAGATTGTTTTGTCCCCTTTGCTGTGGCTGGTTTGATTCCTGGCACTGATTTTGATTAAGTATTAGCCTGTATTATTAATGAGATAAAATATTCTTGTTCCATGTAGAAATGAAGTTTACACAAGTGGCTTATGGTTTGCAGAGTTTGAAGTCTATCACTAGGAAGATCTCTGTGCACAGTTAGATTATAATATGAGAAGTTGAATAAATGACATATATGAAGTGGAATATACTTCAGTTAACACTAAAACACATTTGTGAAAAATATTCCATGTGCATCTATATACTAAATCCTATGAAAGATACATAAAAGCATGAGAGTACAAGGAGCACCAAACATGGCAGGGGAAGAAGATATACACTAAAATTCTTACTTTGGGAGAACATATAATCTACATACACTAAAAGATATACACTAAAAGCATGAGAGTACAAGGAACACCAAACATGGCAGGGGAAGAAGATATACACTAAAACTCTTACTTTGGGAGAACACATAATCTACATACAAGCAAAGTGATACAGTGGCAATAGAAAAGAGAAATATCAACTTAAGCCTCTAGGAAGGCTTTTAGAAGAGATGGCATTTGCACTGGAATAGATTATCTGTGAAGGGCATCAGAAAATGAATAGAAAAGGTCTCCCAGCTTAATAAAATGTTGAATAGTCTGGTTTTGTCTGGAGGATAGCAAGAGGTATAATTAGAACCATAAAAAATTATATACTCGGAGGGTATGTGCTTTGGTGAGTGCTGTGAAGTGTGTGAACCTGGTGATTCACAGACCTGTACCCCTGGGGATAAAAATATATGTTTATAAAAAATAAAAAATTATTTAAAAAATTATATACTCGGCTGTTATGCTAAGGACTTTAAATTTTACTATTTTACTTCAAGGAGGGATGAGATGTTACAAGTGGGAGAATGAGATCCAGGAAAGTAAGTTTATAACCTGGAAAAAGAATAGGGAAAGTTACACAGTGAAGAAAAGTTTAAAGGGGATAAAAAGGAGCTGAACTGAGGAGAGAAATTGTGATGAGATGATGATGTGATAAGATGGCTGTAATATTCACATCCAGTAAACTGGATGTGAACAGAAACATTTTGATTACTGGAGTGTAGTGAGAAAATTCGAGGTCATCACACAGTACTGAATGGAATGTTTGATTACTGGAGTGTAGTGCTGCAAAATTCGAGGTCATCACACAGTGCTGAATGGAATGTTTGATTACTGGAGTGTAGTGCTGCAAAATTCGAGGTCATCACACAGTGCTGAATGGAATGCCCAAAGAAAGAAAGGGAACAAAGAGAAGAAGAGAGACTAATGAGAACATAAAGTCAGAGGGAAAGAGTATAAGGTATGCAGAAGGGGAAGGGACACATTTGGAAACCTAGGCTAGGTCCTCAGTGGAAATCTATTTGTAAGGGCCAGTGTGTGGGTGAAAGAATAATAATATAAATAATTAAATAATATTAATTAAAATAGATAACATAAAAATTTCAAGGAGGTATACCAGGAGTTGTTTCACTTAAAACAAAATTACCTATCATAACCAGGTCTTTGAAAACTTTTGATCAAACGAGTTTTCCTTATTGTGATGGCAAAGGGCATAATTGAGTATGGTAAGGTCTGAGTAGGTAGGAAAGCAACTTAAGAAGGTAGAAGAATTAAGAGTTTTTTTGTGGTTTTTTTTTTTTTTTTTTGCTTCTTTCTTGAACGAGTCAGACTATGTCTGTTTTCAGTAGATGCAAAGTTTAAATGATGTGGGAGAGACTAAAAATGCAAGCTAAAGATAGCTTAACTTAGAGATTTTAAAGTCAAGGTAACCCCTGATACTCTGCAGTGTCTTAGAAACATTTTGATTATCACAAGAGGGAGGTAAGTGCTATTGGCATCTAGTAGGCAAGAACAGGGATGCCACTGAACATTTTACAGTACACAAGACTTCTTCCTAACAAAGAATTATCCAACCCCAAATGTCAATAGTGCCCAGGTTGAGAAACCTGGCTTAACTGAAGAACTAATACTTCATAGTTGGTGGAAAGATAAGAACCAAGAGCATATATTGAGGAACTATTCAAGTGTAGCCCAGTATAAGTGGTATGGGTTTCACATCATTCAGATCTAAAATGAGAATGTAGCCTCAGAGAGAGCTAGCCCTGAACTTAAAGGTCTGAGTTCAAGTTCTAGTTCACTGACTTTCCAGGTATATAACTCCAGTGAATTTAGTTATCATCTATGTTACTCTGATTTCTTACTGCAAAATGGGACTGTGTTTACCATGTAATATTATGGGAAAAGTCAATTAATTTACATAAATTGCTTGGAGATTACTAAATTTACCTGATCCTTGGTTTTCTCCTCAATAGCTCTGGAATAATACCTTCCCCTCAGGTCTGTTGTACACATCACTTGATGCAACATAAACACAAACATCTAACTCAACTGATGCTGCCTGGAAAGTTTTCTATATTTTAAAATTATTATTTATCACTCACTAAAAAATCTATCTCATTTGTTAATTTATAGACATTATATCTATACAATAAACATTTTCATTAGGTAGAGTTCATTTTACATAACAAATCCATAAACCTGAGGAAGAACAACTTTATTTTAGAAATGGGGAGACAAAAAGAATCACACAGGATAAAGAGATAATATAACCTACAATATATTTCAGAATCTTCTCAATTATTGCTCAATTATTATTCTCTATTATAATAAAATACTGATTCATTATTGCTAATGAATTCACTTAATTTTTATGAATCATCTTCATTTCTTGCTCTGACTCCAGAGTCCATAAAAAGTATATCTGAAATGTGGACTAAATGTATTTCTCTGAATATTTTAATGAGTACATGAAATGATTCTGTACTTGAGGGCTTCACTGTATGGAATGTAATCACGTTGTCTTGGTAGAAACTTTCTAGTTTTCTCTTCTTCCCTTATGGGTTCTTTAGCTAATCTAGTAGTTAAATTGACATATGACAGATTAATAAGAGAAAGACGAATTTCATTTTGTTTGCTCAGGAATCCCATAAAAAAATGAGACTCAAAGAAGTGACCAAAACAGGAAGTTTTTGTACCTTTTAGACAAAGAAACAGTAAGTTTGTGAAGAACTGACAAAATAGAGGGGTTTGTGCTTGAGGTTTTAAATTAGTGAAGAAATAATAATAGTTGCTTATATAGTCTTCTATAAAAACTCCCCAAACTCTTTATATCTGGTGATAAGGATGCCTTCCTCCCTCTTGGTACAGGGAGGGCACCTTCCACCTGGGAGATTTACCTCCCGCTTTCAGGGGCACAAAGGATGCTCAGAGTATTCTTCTTGCACTGTTTTTTAAGTAGCTTTAATTCAAAATAACCAATATGCCAAAGTGGTATATTTTGGGATAGTATTTTCTGCTCCCCTTCAACATCCATTTAAATGAACGGCTGTGTTGATCAAAGGATATAAAGTTTCAGAGGTAAGATGAGTAAGTTCTGCAGATCGTGTACAGCATGGTGACTAGCTAATAATACCATATGATATACTTGAAATTTGCTAAGAGAGTGGATCTTAGTTGTTCTTACTGGAAGCAAGAAAGGAAGACAGGCAGGCAGGAAGGAAGGAAGGAAGGAAACTATGTGAGGTAATAGGTTACTTAGCTTGACTACCATAGTCATTGCACAATGTATATGTATATCAAAACATCACATTGATTTATTTTTCAGTTATAACTCAATAAAACTGGTAGGAGAAAATGAAAGACTAGGGGGTGTACCCTAGGGACTTGGGAAGACTGGCTTCATGTATGAAATAAACAGGCAATGAAAGATATATCTGTGCCCTTAACATGGGGTTAAAATTACATCATATTCAGTTTCCTTACTAAAACTGTGGTCAAATTAACTGTCAGAACTAGTATGATTTACTAAAATAGAACTTCTTGAAGGCTTTTCTAATCAAATTAGACTTATAAAGCAGGACTGTATCCTTATAGAAAAAAATAATGAGATGCCAGATTTTTTTTTATTTTTTGATTAATTTATTTTTAAATATTTTATTTATTTATTTGACAGACAGAGATCACAAGTAGGCAGAGAGGCAGGCAGAGAGAGAAGAGGAAGCAGGCTCCCCGCTGAGCAGAGAGCCAATGCAGGCCTTGATCCCAGGGCCCTGGGATCATGACCTGAGCTGAAGGCAGAAGCTTTAACCCACTGAGCCACCCAGATTCCCTGATGCTGGATTATTTTTTAAGATTATTAAGATTATTCTGGTTCCCCTGAAAAATAATTTTAGGAGCATGAGACATTTATAACTCATCATTTTTATTTATTTATGCAAAAACCCCTACAACAACTATTCTTTCATCAGTTATTAAGGTGTATTAATAAGGCCATTGATAATAGTAAAGCAGGGAAGCATAAATTGGCCTAAATATAATTTAATTAAATTAATAAATATAATTTTTTCCAGTTTTACTGAGAAATAGCTGACATGTATCACTGTGTAATTTTACAGCACGATGGTTTGATTTAAATATATTTTGAAATAATTATCCCTATGGGTTTAGTTAATACCAACATCTTATACAGATACAATAAAAAGAAAAAAATTCATTTTGTGATGAGAACTTTTAGGATCTATTCTCTGAACAATTTTACAACCTAAAACTAAATGTGATCTGCAAACAAAATGCATAAAGAAAATTTAGGTACTCTTCCTAAATAATCAAGCAGAAATGACTTTTAGATAATTAAAGTTATAATATGTATTTTAAGAAATTATACAGATGAATAATTGACAAACTGGGTTGTCTGGCTCTAGACCCAGATAATATATAACAGTATCTCTTTAGTAGGGATTGTCTAAATTGTGTAGGATTCCTCCAAAAGCAGTAAGGTAAAGTTTTGTTAATATGGGATATTTAATATATTAAGAGCATTTATTGTGTTAGAATTACTTTGATAGAAGAATTTCAACTTTTTTAAACTTCAAAGCCTTCTATAAGTAGGCATTTTTCACTTCCCATCTTTTTTAAAATGTGGAAGTAAAGCTCAGAAAAAGTAGTCTAAAGTCAAACAGTCAGTGTGACTTGACATCACATATTAAGCCATGTATATCACTTGGAGAGTTAAAGAGAATGTTACACTTCAAGATAGATTACAATTAATGATGGAAAATGACCAGAAGAACAACAGATGTAAATTATTTTTGTCAATCTACAAAGCCTGTGGAGCTGGCTTTAAGTCATTCCTCTTGCCTTGTGATCATAAGTAAGTTCATGGATAAGCCTGTTTACTACTATGTAATAGATTATTAAGACTATCCAAAACTCAAGGGGTTCTAATGAGAAGATAAAATCATTTATTTAGATATTGTTCTAAGCTCCTTCCTACCCTCCACATGTATTATCATGATCTCTTCCACATTTCTTATTCAGCAAGTACACGTTATATCTGGGATCTCAGAATCCTTTGCTTTGAAAGTCTGTGGTTCAGAATTCTGATCCCTTACTATTTCCCCTCCTCTAGGATTGTTGCAGAGACCATCTGCAGCCTGGATCCATGGATAAGGTCAATTCTTCAGTGGTGTCTGAATTTGTATTGTTGGGACTCTCTAGTTCTCAGGAGCTCCAGCTTTTCTTTTTTGTTTTCTTCTCTGTGTTATATGCGGTCATTGTGCTGGGAAACCTTCTCATTATCGTCACAGTAACTTCTGATAACAAACTACACTCCCCCATGTACTTCCTCCTGGGAAATCTCTCCTTTGTGGACATCTGTCAGGCTTCTTTTGCTACCCCTAAAATGATTGCTGACTTTCTGAGTGAACATAAGACCATCTCCTTCAGTGGTTGCATTGCCCAGGTATTCTTCATCCACCTTTTTACTGGAGGAGAGATGGTACTACTTGTCTCCATGGCATATGACAGATACATAGCCATATGCAAACCCCTACACTATGTAGTCATCATGAGTCGAAGGATGTGCACTGTCCTGGTAATGGTCTCCTGGGCTGTGGGCTTGGTGCACACATTAAGCCAGTTATCATTTACCGTGAACCTGCCTTTTTGTGGACCCAATGTAGTAGACAGCTTTTTTTGTGACCTTCCTTGAGTGACCAAACTTGCCTGCCTGGACTCTTACATAATTGAAATACTAATTGTAATCAATAGTGGAATCCTTAAGTACTTTCTCTTTCTTGGTTAGCTCTTACATCATTATTCTTGTCACTTTCTGGTTTAAGTCTTCTGCTGCAATGGTCAAGGCCTTTTCTACACTGGCTGCCCATATCACTGTAGTAATATTGTTCTTTGGACCTTGCATCTTTATCTATGTGTGGCCCTTTACCACTTACCCTGTAGATAAACTTCTTGCCATATTTTACACTGTTTTCACCCCCATTCTAAACCCCATTATTTACACACTAAGAAACAGGGATATGAAGGCTGCCATGAGGAAGATTATGACCTATTACCTGAGGCCCAAGAAAATTTCTGAAATTCCACTAGTAGCAAGGAATTCCCTTTATTAAGACACAATTCCTTCAACTTCCTCAAATTGATACTCTGTCTATAAATATTTTCAATGTGTTCTTGGGACATATCTCAGTTATAGTGGAAGTGATGAGGAAGATGATATAGAAAGTATCTAATGGATATTAACTAGCCCCTTCCCAGGTATCACCTAAGCAAAAGCTAAATATAAAAAAATAGGGGAAAATATATCATGATTACTTGTTCTGGAAATGAACAGAATGACAATATGTGGATAGTATTAATGCTTTCGCTGCTTTAGTTGCAGCACGAATATGATAGAAAAAAAAGGGAGTACCTGATTCTTTGGTGGGCATAAATTCAGGCATTTTTCGTGGTCCTAGCAGTTTCCTAATTTGTATGCCGAAAAATCTATGTAGATGAATAATGTTTTCAAGATAGTGAAAATCAATTTTCCCAACCAGAAGTTAGCCTTTCCACTGATTCAAGTGTGTAGACTTAAGTGGAGATTTTTAAAGTATGAAACCCCTCCCCTAACATCAATTATGCCTATCCCATATTGTTTTCCAATAACAATGCTTTAAAATGAATCAGGAGCTTGCATTTCAAATCTTTCGCTTAATGGTCTTTCTATAATCAGTTAAGATAATTTCAGTTTTCTCTGAAAACACTGACGTTTTTGTCTATGCTATAAGTAGCTCTGCAAGAGTCTTTACATTTAGACAAAATACAGAGTTCTTAGTGACACTGAATCAATGATAAACATACAATCTAACTGCAACCTGGATCCTGAAAGATCTCTGGATTTCTACTCTGAACCTCTTAGGACCATTATCAGATTTATTAATGTTGATAATTGTTTTTAAGGGCTTTCTTGGATGCTTCTCAAAGTTTATTTTATTTTTATCTTTTAAATTATCCAACAGATAGTACATCATTAGTTTTTGATGCAGTGTTCAATGATTCATTAGTAGTTTTTAAGCTTTCCCCCCCCAACACTCCTCAATTCATAAAAGGTAATTAGACAAACATAAATATTAGTCTCTCCAAGGATGAAAACATGAGTTTTGCTTTTTGTTGTTTGCCTACTTATCTTCCCAATTCCATCTCATCTTTTCTGAACCCAACTGTAATAAAGCATCATTAAGTAAAATATTGAAAAAACCTTGGGAATTTCCTCTTCTCCCATCCCACTCAATTTTTACTCTCTCCATAGCTTTCTAGTTCTTCTGAGAACTGATATTCTTTGCTCTTTTCTACTCTCAAAGCTTACCTTCCAGTAAGGGTAGTTTAAAAGTAATTTACACTTCAGTGTAAATTTAAATACATCAGCTACTTCTTCCAGGAATGTGTACACATTGATTTCTTTCTAATTTTAGGATATCATTCCATCAGTAGTGAGAGGGGAAAGTCAGCAGCTTAGATCTGAAACAGTGGCAGAAAGAAGAGGTCTTACCAATGTTTTCTAACTCTAAACCATGCAGGCTGCTTTGTTTTTCTATTCAGGGAATGAGGTCCAGCCTTATGATTCCCCTTTTTCTTGAATAAAAGACTATATGTACTGTATGATTTTCTTTTAATCAGCCTATAGTACCAAAGTATTAGGGTGGCAGAACTCATTAGAAAGATTATTAATTTCATTCTTTTTTTCAATGATAGATGATTTGATGCTAGATTATATGAAACAGATCTTTCTTGTTAGGTATTTTATAAAAATGTTTTGTTAACCATGGTAAACAATGAGAATAAATGTGTTAAGAAATTCAGAAAGTATGTAATCTGCTTAACTGGACCAGTTATTAGCTAATCAGGCACTCATAACATTTTGTGACTATGAGATTCTTTTGAAAATATGATAAATATCATAGCTCTCCTTCCCAAACAACAGCATAACACTTAAACATAAGACTGGATATACATTAATATTTTACTTTAGTAACTGATTTCTGGTTTTCAGTTAAAAAAATGACTGTAGAGTGATCTTTAACAGAGGAAAGTATATGCTGTCTATGATACTGAATTAATCTTAAACATTTACTGGAATCCTTGAGATAAAGTAAGTATTAAGGAGTCTGGCAGCATTTGGGTAGCTCAGCTGGTTAAGCATTACATGTTTCTTGATTTTGGCTCAGGTCATCATCTCAGAGTGATGAGATCCAGCTCAGCCTGGAGTCTGCTTCTCTCCCTCTCCCTAATCACATGTGCTCTCTCTGTCTCTCTCCCCTTCTCTCATATAAATAAATCTGTTAGAAAAAAATGGAGTCTGAACTTTCATAGCTAATATTTACAGAAGAGGAAATGCTTGAGTGAAAGAACGTCAAATTTTCCCAAACTCTTTGGATTTTTTTCACATGGCACGATTTATGTTCCTTACAAACTATTTTTGTAAGTTCTCATTCAAGAAAAGATGATGTATTTATACTTCAGTGAAGTTCTTCCAAAGAATGCCTGGAAAGCCAGCAAGTTTTCTCGTAATAGAGAAAAACACACATTTTTTTTTTTTTGAAGGGGTGGGGAGTGGGAGGTTGGGGAGAGCTAGGTGGTGGGTTATGGAGGGCACATATTGCATGGAGCACTGGGTGTGGTGCAAAAAACAATGAATTCTGTTACGCTGAAAAGAAATAAAACACACACACACACATACATTTTATTCTCAATTATTGGTATAATCCCTTGGATATTCAAAGTCCTACATTTTGAATGTTGACAAAGTTGACAGCTTTCTTAGACACAATTTCAGAGCTGTTAAAATAATTTCTACTAATGCATGGCAGGGAAGAGAGCAATAATTAAAATAATGTGTGGAATTTCCTCTCATCAAAAGAGTAACAAAAGCAAGTAAGCTGCTGAAAATAAAATACTCCATTTAATAGAGAAGAACCATGTTTTTTTTTTTTTCTTTGTGTATTTCTTGACAAGGAAGCTCTATAAATTATCAATTTGTTGTCTCTTGACATGAAGTCCACCCTTCATTGGCATGTTTGTGGTATCTGACCTGGACTCAAACCTTTCACCTTTGTCATGAAAGGATGTTGGATGAACACTACAGAAAAGAGAGGCCTTTCTTCCCGCTTCCAGTGTCCTTAATTTCTTTCTTCTACACTGCAGCTGCCATGGGCTACCCAATGGCACTCACCCTCCAGCAAGTTTTGTTGCCAGTCTCAGCCTTTCATTTCCTGCTCCTCATCCCTCCATTTGGGGACCAGCTTTGTCCAAAGGTCTACTCATAAGCTCTCCAGAGAGTTCTGAAACTCACCCTTGGGGAGGGGATCCCCCTTCAAAGTCTATTCCTTCCCTGGTTCTGTCCTTCAGCCCTAGAACATTATTTGGAGTTCTCTTTTCATCCCTTTTTTGTACTACTACCAGTTGCTAAGTCTCCATGTTGAACATTCCTTGTTCAAAATACAGTGTAGTTTTTGTCTCCTGATGGCACTCTGACAGATACCGAAACTTTTAAGTATTTACAAGATATTGAAAAGCCAGAAGCATATAAAAGTGGTTCATAAAATATGACACGTAATGAGGAAACTCAAGAGCTGGCTGAACCAAAAAATGTTAGCGTTTTCATCTATTTATATACTCATAGTGTATGATATCCTTTGTCAACTGTTTATTTTTTTTTCCTAAGACAACAAATCAGGTATTTACTAACTTAAAAAAAATAAAATAAAATTTCACTCTCTGCTCCAAGCCAGTGTGACTATTTCCATAGCAAAGGTGTGGTTTTCGCTCATTCGTTTTTCCCCAGTCATTCATGGATTTCATTTTAATGTGATAGGAAACCTTGTATAGTGCTCTTTAATGAGGGAAAATGGAAAATTCAAGTGTATGTAACACTGAATCCTTAAAGTTTGTATTAAAGTTTTAATCATCAGTCTGCTTTTCCTGAGAAGACCCTACTGAAGAGCTTTCCATTTGAAAAGATAAATCTGCTTGTTATCTTTACCCTGTAGGTCAAAACCATCGCCAAGACAGAAGCAGCACCACTCTGTGTTAATGCATTTTTGTGTCATGCATGCAATGATAAAAACAAACAAAATATAAAGCCAAAAGTTCAAGAGAGACTTTAGCAAACTTTTTCATAAAATATTTCAAATTACTTTAGTTCCAGTAAAACAAAGAGAGACATTAATACTAAAACAAACACTTTTTTAATTTACTGCCAACTATTCAAGGTAACTAGCAATACATTTCACCTGGAATTGAGACACTAAGAGCAGTAGAATCCCATGTTATATTTTGTTTAAGACAAATCTTAATATAATTTGGTAATACATTTTTTAATGGAGGTATTTTAAAATGATAATTTGAAATACTTTTTTTTTTTCTGTCCAGTTTACAGATCTCTGTGGACTTTTCTTATACCCCTGAGAAACTGACAGAGACATAAATTTAACTGCAGAAAAATGGGGAAATAAAAGTACATTTTAGAAATCTGAAAATAACTTTTCTCATAAGACTTGTCAAATCCAAGCTCAAACCATATTATTATTATGTGCTCTTGAGCAGATTACTTGCTTTTGATCAGGTCCCCTCCCTAAAATCTTCCAATTCCTATGCATTCCTCTTAGGGCAAAAGAAAATCAATCCTCATTAATCTGATTAATAAGGCCCTTGGCTCTCTATTCATATCACAACGCTAACCCACATCCTCGTTTAAGTAATATGGTTCTCCCTGATGGAAGTAAACTCCACAAAAACAGAGACTTTGTCTATGGCAGGTGAACATATCCTGAAAGTGTTTTTCATAATGTGACTTTTTGTAGAAAATATGGAGCCAAAAGCCAGGGCAGACTTGTTTGTTCCTTCTGCTCTCAGAATGTAAACTACTTCTGCTATGTGTATGAGCTAAGTGGACGAGTAACACTTCAGACAAGGAATAGAAACTCAATGCATAGCTCAGAGAATAGAAGAGCTGAAGTGATGGAACAGACTCTAGAGAGATGAGACAATATGGCCAGTGGTAAGTGTACCTCAAGATGCTAGCTCAGGGTAAAAAGCGAAGCTTTTTAGTTCCATTAAAATAAAATTACTGGAAATAATTTGATTCATGTTCACCATAGGGTAAAAGCAAAGCATTAGCAGTATAATTTCCAAAAGTGCACAGTAACAGAAACCTCCAGGAGACACACATTGACTACAAGGCACATCATGATGGTCTTTAGAAGACTGAAAAGGGAGAGAAGAATCTGATAACATCAAGATTCAGTATTTCATCATAGGTATTTTTACTTTTTTTTTTGACAAAATTATATTTCATCATAAATACTCCCCGTTGGAGAAGATCCTTGACATATAATATGCTGTATTTCCAGTATCTTGAAATTCCCCAAACTACATCAGAACTAAATACATGAAGGATGCCACAAAGTAACTGAAATACCAATGAAGAAAACCTCTCAACTCTATTTTGTGACAGAGTTTTCACAATTAAAGAAAGAAAAAAAAAGACATCAGTCACTCCCTTACCTCTGAAACATTTGCTGTTGACCCATTTCTATATTGGTTCTCCTACTTTGTCACAATATAGTCCTTAGTAAACTTAATGGTCCTGGTAATCTATACATCATCATACTAGTCCACTACATTGAAAGCACATAGTGATTGGACCTTTGAGCAGAAATTACATAAAAGAGGTAAGAGATAATCCCTAACATTTCAGGATCTGTTAAGTCATTCAAGTTTTAAAGGTTTGAATATTGTGGGGTATGATACCGAATCCCCTCAGAACATACAAAAATGTAATTTTGTTTTGTACTTCTTACCACTGAGAAAGAGACACAGTGCTTACAGGCTCACTGAATCTTGGAGGCAGCATAAAGCTGCCTTGCAAACATGGCTTTGATGCCATTTTGGGTTAAGTCACACAGAATTTCCAATTTCCAATGAATCTTTTGTACCTCGTCTAGTCTTGAGTGTAAGCTGCCCTTATTACTCATGCTATACAAACCAGGAAAACCAGTCAAATAGAGGTAGGGATGATAAATAAGAATACTGTGCAGATTCTTTAGCAAAGCCACTTAGAAGAATGACAATGCTAGCTCCTCGGATCCTAGAAAAGAAGCCCTGCATCCTACAGCAGAGAACTACACTGTGGTTGAAAAGCAAATCCTAGGATGCTGCAGGGCCCTACCAGAGACTGAGTTTTCTAGTGTCAGAGACCATGGGTTTTCAAGTGACTATGTGACTAGCACTGCTCATTATGAACCAAGTATCAACAAGTCACAATTTCTAGCTGTCACAGCAGTAAGCCAACATGTATTACCTGATTCCTCTGGGACCAGGCTGAAGCAGGTATAAAATCACAAGTAATCAGCACCCTTAAGTAGTCCAGAATTCTATATTACCTACTTTTGTTGCATTAATACCCTTACTTCAGATCAATTTTATGGTCTCATAGAAGGGTTTCTATAAATGATCTGATTGTCTTGATGCAAGCACAAAATGGACAACTGCTGCATTCTTGTCTACTCAGATGACTAATGGAAACTGGTGAGGGAAAATTCTATTACTAGGAAAAGCCATAAATATTTCACTCAGTTATCAAATTTGGGATGGAAAATTGGTTCTATGTGGAAGTAAATATAAATTCCTGGACAGTGAAATACAGTTTTATTGGTTTAATAGATGTCTTAAAAGATCAAAATTGGAATATGTGGCAGAGAAAAATGAAGACAGGTATATGTGAGTAGGCACAAAGTGTGTGGATTTTTATACCTCACATCAGTGTCCATCTGAGACCAAAGCATGGAATACCTTTTATTAAGATTAGTCTCCTAAATTCTGGGATCCCCCCATCATGAGGGGATTCGGTATCATACCCCAGAATATTCAAACCTTTAAAACTTGAACCTTTAAAACAAGTGTCCTGATGAACACTTGATCAGCAGAAGGAACTGCACCTGAAAACCTGATATGATGCCATTCCGCAGTGAGACCACATCCATTCACTGGCATGTCAAATATATCACACCCCTTCTTCCATGTGGGGGGCAGTGATTTATCCTTATTGGGATGGACTCCTACTCCAGATATGGGTTTTTCTTCCTTGCTTGCTGTCCCCCTCCATTATCCTAGGCCTCTAATTTTGACACCTTCTTAAAAATAAATATTAAATACTTTCTTAAAAAACAGCATTTTCTTTTTTTCTTTTAAAAAAGATTTTACTTATTTATTGGTCAGACAGACAGAGAGTGAGCGAGAAAGAGCATGAACAATCAGGGAGGGCACAATCAGAGGAATAAGCAGGCTCCCTACTGAGTAAGGACCCTGATGCAGGACTTCATCTGGTACCCTGGGATCATGACCTAAGCCAAAGGCAGGCCCTTAACAGACTAAGCCACACTGGTATCCCCAAAATAAAGATTTTCTGAAACAATTTACATTAAATTTATATTATATTTAGATTTATAGATATTATATTTTTGGCAAAATTGAGTCTTTCTAATCAAAAAAAGAAATATACCTCCCTGTATTTTTTATTCCTTTCATATTTCCACTGTTTTAAAATTTTTACATGTACAACCTGTATATTTATGATTAACTTTTTCCAGATACTTTATATTTTGTCTTTGTGAATGGAAACTGTCCTTCACTGTATTTTCTTTGTAATTTTATAAACTGTTGCTCATTAGGGGCATCTGATTGGCTTAGTCAGTAGAGTATGTAACTCTCCATCTCAAGGTCATGAGTTCAAGCCCCACTGTGGGCATGGAGCCCGCTAAATAAATAAACCTAAATAAATTAATAAAGTTTTTCTCATTTAACATATTTTTCTAACTTTTTTGACGATCACACTTTTGCCAAATAGTCAAGATATAAAAATACAGAAACAAAATATTAAAATAATATTTGCGGGCGCCTGGGTGGCTCAGTGGGTTAAAGCTGCTGTCTTCGGCTTAGGTCATGGTCTCAGGGTCCTGGGATCAAGTCCCACATCGGGCTCTCTGCTCAGCAAGGAGCCTGCTTCCCCACCCCCCCCTCTGCCTGCCTCTCCATCTACTTGTGATCTCTCTCTGTCAAATAAATAAATAAAATCTTTAAAAAAAATTTAAAATAATATTTGCTAAACTTACTACTATTATGTATATAGTATATTTGCCCATAGCTTAAACTCCTAAAAATATTTACATATTCAATTTAAGTCCCTTTTATACATTTCTTCACACCATTTCTTTTGTTTACATTTCAGTTTAGAATCTATATTACTGGGTATTTTAAATTTTTTTCGTAAGTTTGTTCATTTTTTGACTTATAAAACTATGCACATAATAATTTTATCAGTCTCCAATTACTTTCTCCTGACATGTTTTATAATGACACATAAATTCATATTAAAATTAATATACAAAAATAATTTAAATCATTGAATATATTCTATCATGTTAAAAAATTATATTGCTTCACTCTCAAATTCATAGATATGTAGGTGTTTTTCCAGTATAGCTCTCTTCTTCAATCAATGCTGCAATATCAATGTTCATGCATTGCTGGGTATGTGAACATTTTACTACAGTATATATACACACACAGACATACAGAGCATATACAAGGAAACTTACTTTCAATTTCCTTTTTTAAAGATGACCATTTGAAACTCACATCTAAATCACCAGCTTTGGAAATACAGAAAACTTACTATGTATAATGTATTGGAAGAACTGCTGACATATGTTTAGAGAAATAAAAGATTTTTCATGGAAAAGAAATGAAGAGCACCTTCAAGTATTTGAAAACCTATCATGCTGAAGTGAGAACACATTTGTTCTACTAAACTATTAATGGTAGAATCAGTTGTGCAATTTAATAATAGATGGAACTATCTCCGGAAATACTGAGCTCCCTGCAATTGGAGGAAACCACCTTGAGGCTAGGTGATCCTTTTCAGGATGGTTTCATTATTTTAACAAAAAGTTAGTGGTTGAAAAAGTATTTGCTGAGTGGAAGTCAGTGAAAACCTAGTAATATTTTGCTTTCCTATGTACCAACTAGTTGGTAAAAAAACTTTTTTTCTTTTCCATTTCTGGAAAGAAAATTTTGTAAAACATAATTACTCCCACTGCAGGGTGACATCAGATCTCCAGTGAGTGATTTCTCACTTCCCCAGTGAAATCTGTTCCATAGAACAAGGATGAAGGCTTTATATTGCCTTACCTTAGGATACTGCACTTGTATAGTAAGGAGGAAAGGAGGAGCCTCACTACCTGAGGTGCTTGCTTCTGCACAGCTTAGTGCAGAGGCCTACTTAAAATGCATCAAGTCAAGAATATATCACAAATATTTTAGGCATGAAGACTCACAACAAAAGTGAGGAGCTTAGAAACTGTGGGACACCGTATTTGGAGAAAATAAGGAAGAACTGAAGGACTGGGAGAAATCATTAAAAGTGTAAACATTATACATGCATTTGACCACTGTGTTTGGACTAGATAATTTGTAAACTGTCGACTAGATGCAAAATCAGCAACTAGAAGATCAAAAAAGAAAAGCCACTATTGTCTCAGTCAAGCTGGAAGCTCTACCTAAAAGAGGCAAATAACTGGCTCTCTACTTCTCTGTTGATTTCCCACTATACTGGCTTAGGGAGGCTCTGATATAATAGGATCAGCATCTGATAAACAAAGGGAAGTATGCTAAAACCATCATCTGTCCCTTCTTTGCTTCCTTCATGCTTTCTATTCGAGAATATTCAGCCATTTGTTAAGCAAATATTTGTTGACCATCAAAATTTCCCTGGAATAAAGAAGGAGTAGCTACACAAAGTAGGTCAAAAAGGGTATCTTTGTTTTTTATTGCTAGGCTTATAGGTAATCAACTATTATAAGATGAAATAATGAAAAGAAAAAAAATATGCATGTTTATGGTTTTGGAATTCTATTGCAATACTTTAGATGGGTACTGATATAACATCAACTTTTACATATCAGACTTGGTCTTACATTGGGAAGAGGAGATTTTCTTACAGTATATTTTCTGATCTGAAAACATTTGTTATCTCTAAGTAGTCTAGTGATGAACACACAAGTGATCCATTAATGGAGAAGCTTCTGGGTGTTCTGTGCATAGCCCAAGGAATTGAGTGACTTGTATAAACTTCACATGTTTCCATAATATAACAGCCTCTGCATTTAGAATTTTAGAGATGAAAACAGCCTTGGAAATAATGTAGTTCTATCTCCCAAGGTCAGTCACATAACTGCTAAATGGTATATATTATGTATCTCTTCTATTGGGTATAATACCTTAATATAATACCTTAAGTATTAAAAAAAAATGAGATCTAACACTGAACCTGGTATACTCTCCTTGGATTAAGAGATCACAGGAAATTCAGTGTGGAAAGGATTTTCTAGTTACTTCATATATTTTGAAAAATGAAACTGACAAACCTTAACATTCATTAGGTATTATAATGAAAGGTGGAATTTGTAGAAAATTTTATTTTTAGGGTATCCTTTTTTCAAAGATAAAATGATCGTTTGAAATTGTATTAATACCACTAACTTTATCTAACATGTTTTTTTTTTTAAATTTTTAAATTAATTAATTTATTTTCAGAAAAACAGTATTCATTATTTTTTCACCACACCCAGTGCTCCATGCAATCCGTGCCCTCTATAATACCCACCACCTGGTACTCCAACCCCCCACCCCCCGCCACTTCAAACCCCTCAGATTGTTTTTCAGAGTCCATAGTCTCTCATGATTCACCTCCCCTTCCAATTTACCCCAACTCCCTTCTCCTAACACCCCTTGTCCTCCATGATAATTGTTATGCTCCACAAATAAGTGAAATCATATGATAATTGACTCTCTCTGCTTGACTTATTTCACTCAGCATAATCTCTTCCAATCCTGTCCATGCTGCACAAAAGTTGGGTATTCATCCTTTCTGATGGAGGCATAATACTCCATCGTGTATAATGACCACATGTTCCTTATCCATTCGTCCGTTGAAGGGCATCTTGGTTCTTTCCATAGTTTGGAACATGTTTTAACCATTATGCTTCCCCTTCTCTTCCTCCTTCTCTTCTCCTCTCACTCTTCAGTGTTATCTTACTAGGTGACCACAGTTGGCAGGCTTTACAATAAATTGAACACTGTAAGTAGTCCCTCATGGCATCTTCTTAAATTTGAAAGTTTAATCTTACCTTTTTTAAAAATTCATAACTATAGTTCCTTAGCACTTTAGATCTTAGAAATAGGAATCATTTTCCTTTTCAATGTTTATTTGCCTCCTCCTCTCCCCTTTGCATTGTAAATATGGGATCAGACATTCAAGCATTGGCTCAACTCTTCCTCATGGAGATAAGAATTCCATAATAGAAGTTTATATGGAGGTCAGTTCATGCCTTACTGATCTGTTTATATTCTTTAGTCACTTAAGTTTTGTCACTCTTCTTAAAACTAGATATCATAATTCACATGCAAAGATGGGAACCCTTGAAAAAGTAGGACTTAGTGCTTCAACAAGCACAATGAAAGCTTATAACATTTTTTAATTGATTTATGTTTACCTGTACAATTTTACCTTAAAAGTTTAAAATATTTATTATATCAGTTATATTAATCATGGCCAAATACAGCATACAGAATCAATCAGTATAATGATAAATTCCTACTGTATGTTGTGGGTATCTAGGACTAGAGGCAAAAATGATTCCTGAACAACCAGAGGACATGTAGGATTTTTTTCTGGGATCAAATGGTCACAGTGACAAAACAAACAAACAAACAAAAACATTCAAGAGGCAATTTAAGCTCTAAGCTTCACTCTTCTGAAAATCTGTCATGCATTCAAAATGTACCAATTATATGGAGTATTTCCAAAAGGATGATATATGAAAGGTGTCACAGATTTTGATAAATACTGGTGCATCAGATGTGTTTAGGAAGAGATAAAAGGTAGAGAGAATACACTGAAAATACATGGGTGGCTCATTCAAAATTGATCTTTATGTAACAGATGGTAGACTCTGGTAAACGACTCACATGGATGAAAGAAACATTTTTGATCTTTAAAGAAAATTCAGAGCATCAACATTGGCTCTTCTTTTCATAATATGGCAAATTGCTTCCATTAAGCCTCTTAAAACAATGTCAAGCAATTTATGATTGTCAATTCCAAGAATATTAATCTACTTAGGCTTCTTTCTCAAGACATTAATAACTCTTCCATGCTTTGCTTCTGATCTGTCATTACCATCTTCATTTTTATTGTTCCTTAGTATACCCTCCTCCAGTCAGGCCTTTCAATTAATGGCTTTGTGAAAATGTCTTTCCATTTCACCTTTATATCTTTCTTCCCACTATTCCCTTTGCTTGAAATGGACTTTTCTATTCGGTTTTGGCTGGCAAATTCAAAACTTTTAAGAAGTTTTAGCTTAAGTGATAGCTATCCCATGATACCTTACCTCACCATTTTGCCATAATTTCTTTCATCTTATTAATATTTGTGGTGTTAATGTATCACATTTGCTTGTTTTGGATTTAATATATATATTTTTTAATTTTTTATATGTATATCTACTAAATTATGAAACCATCCATATCATACCCTTTTTTCCATATTTCTACTTTTCATTGAAGTCACAGATGTTAGACAATTGATTACTTATATAATTTCATTAAACTAAACTGAGTTTTAATTGAAATCTTACCATATTTCTTTTGTATATATACTGGATATAGTACCACCATTGTGATCTTTCCTGATTTGCCTTTATTTAGGTAACGGGAGAGTGGCTTCATGGCTAACACAAATGAATCAGTGGTATCTGAGTTTGTGCTTCTGGGACTTTCTAAATCTTGGGAACTTCAGCTTTTCTTTTTTGCCATCTTCTCTTTAGTATATGTGACATCAGTTCTGGGCAACATCATGATTATTGTTATAATTTCCTCTGACTCCCATTTGAACTCACCTATGTACTTCCTGCTCAGTAACCTTTCCTTCATTGATATCTGCCAATCTAATTTTGCCACTCCCAAGATGCTTTTGGACTTCTTTGTTGAACACAAGACTATCTCCTTTGAAGGCTGCATGGCCCAGATATTCCTTCTTCATAGTTTTGTTGGGAGTGAGATGATGTTGCTTGTAGCTATGGCATATGACAGATTTATAGCTATCTGTAAGCCCCTACACTATAGCACAATTATGAATCGGAGACTATGTATAATTTTTGTGTTTATTTCCTGGTCTGTGGGTATTCTTCATTCTGTGAGTCACTTGGCTTTTACAGTGGATCTACCATTCTGTGGCCCCAATGAGGTAGACAGCTTCTTCTGTGACCTTCCCCTGGTGATAGAGCTGGCTTGTATGAATACTTATGAAATGGAAATTATGACCCTAACTAACAGTGGCCTGATATCACTGGGTTGTTTTCTGGCTTTAATTATTTCCTACATCATCATTTTGATCACAGTTCGTCGCCGGTCCTCCAGCAGGTCATCCAAGGCACTTTCTACATTAACTGCTCACATTACAGTAGTGATTCTTTTCTTTGGGCCTTGCATTTACTTCTATATATGGCCTTTTAGCAGACTCTCTGTAGATAAGTTCCTTTCTCTGTTCTACACTGTTTGTACACCCCTGCTGAACCCCATCATCTACTCTCTAAGGAATGAAGATGTTAAATCAGCCATGCAAAAACTGAGAAACCGTCATGTGAACTCCTGGAAAAACTAGAGATCTCCATGAGGTAATCCTGAATGGGAATAAAGAGCTTCTACTGGATCACAACACCATTCCAATTAGTTTTGCTAATGATATTCTAATCTACATAAAATGCTACTCATGTTACTAAACTTGAGATTCTCTTCAACTGAACACATGGCATTTTTATACCTTGCACTCAAAATGTATAAGCAAACTGAGCTTTTGATATGTTCAACTTAATTATACTTTCCATATATTGACATAGTAAAAAGAAATGTGTCTTGCAACATAGATTTTACCTCATTAATGTATATTTGTTAGCTTATCTTTTCTTTCTGTATTGAATATTTTGGTAATTTATAATTTGGTTATATATACAGTTGATGCCTGAACAACATGGGTTTGAACTGTATGGGTCCACTTATATGTGGATTTTTTTTTAAATAAATACAGTATAATACTGTAAGTGTATTTTTCTCTTCCTAATGATTTTCTTAATATTTTTCTTGACCTTACTTTATTGTAAGAATATAGTATACAATCTATATAACATAAAAAATATGTGCTAATTGATTGTTCATGTTCTCAATAAGGCTTCCAGTCAACAGTAGGCTATTAGTTAAATTTGGGGACAGCTGAAATTTATACTTGGATTTTCTACTTTGTGGGGAGTTGGTGTCTCTAACACCTTCATTGTTCAAGGATCAAGTGTATTTGGTTATGTATCATCTTTCTTATCTCAATTTTTCTGTTTTTCTTCTAGATGGTTTAATATGCATTTATACTCATTATAAAGCATTTTCTATATATTTACTGTTATCAGCAGCATCTGCAAGCCTTCCTTGAAGTACAATGGAGTTGCTTCCTGACAAACCCACTGTAAGCTGAAAAGGCATTTAATACATCTAACCTATTGAACATCATAGCTTAGCCTAGACTCCCTTAAATATGCTTAGAACACTTACATTAGTCTACAACTGTGAAAAACCATCTAACAGAAAGCATATTTTAGGATTAGCCTACAACTGGGCAAAATCATCTAACACAAAGCCCATTTCATAATAAAGTATTCAAATCTCAAGTAATTTATTGAATAATCTACTGAAAGTGAACAATAGAATGCTTTTAGGGATACCAAATGGTAGTAAGTATATTGGTTGTTTATCCTCATATTATTTGGCTGACTGGGAACTGTGGGTGCCCAGCATCATGCAACAGTATCATACCACGTATCATTAGCCCAGGACATGATCAAAATTCAAAATTCAAAGTACAGTTTCTACTGAATGCTTATCACTTTCACATCATCAAAAAGTCAAAAAAGTTGTAAGTCAAACCATCATAAGTTGAGAAATGTCTATGTATCTTTTTTTCAAGTTTACTTATTTTAAGTAGAAATAATTGGTTATAATGAATTTTTCATTATTCACAGAAAAAGTTTAAAAGTTCCATGTGTACCTAAAGTATGCTGATACACAAAGTGACCAAAATTATTTGATGACCAAATCTGAAATCTATCCTTTCATATTTTTTGTAAACCAGAAGAGGGATATTAAAATTTGTGTATAATAATAAATATTTAAAATTCTATTATTAGTATTTCATTCGTTAGCCAATTTTTATGTACTTCTCCCTGTGATTTACATCATGAAAAAGGCCTTGTAAAAGGAAGACTAAATGTATTCTAACACTGAAGAAAATAATTGCTTAACATAAAAAAGAAAGTTTGTAATTGTCTTCATTCTGGATTCAGTATTTCACTTGTAATACATAAGTTAGTGGCTATATGCATAGAATTTAACTCTGCATGCGAAATCCTCGTGCAGAGTTTCAGAGATAGACACACAGTCTTTTTAGACCATGATAATGCTTATAAACTTTAGGTTTCTTAGAAATTCAGACTTTTTGGTTCATTCATTCAATGTCAAATATGATAATTATCTTTTATACTTCACTACTTTTTATATATTTTTACACAGTGTCAAAAACTTTAAAAATACACAATAAAATTTAATGCAGTCATGACGTTCTTGATACCATTTTTTTTTTCTTTTTAACTCTACCTTGCTGGTGAAAATGGAGGGTACTGATAGCACTCTTAAAAATTCAAGTCATTTTTCTGCTCTGATCTTCAACCAGGGAAGAAAGGTTATGGGACAAGGGGAAAATGGAGAAGAGGGGGAATAAGAACAGCAGCAGCAGGAGGAGGGACATTAGAATTTAATGAGTGACTATTTGACTTGCTCAATTCTTTGTACTGCCAGAGACACATTCTTCCACTTTCAGAATCTTCACTATTAGATCTACTTGGGTTTTGAATGATCAGGCATAACCTATCACATCAAGTTTGACCAAAAAACCCTAAAGTCATAAAGTTAAAAAAAAAAAGATTGATAAATCTGACAACATAATTTTCCACAGAGGCTTTGTTTTGTTGTTGTTGTTTTAAAAGCCTATGATAAAATTAAAAATAAAACTATGTGAAAAGCAGGATTATTTGTAGTGGTTATATCTTTAATTTGAAAAGAACTCTTTGAAGTCAGTAAATAAGTGCCGATAAGGCAGGAGAAAAATTAGCAAAGTATATGAATAGGGAATTAATTACTAATGTAATGAAAGTGATTCTTGGACATATTAATAAACAAATAAACAGTAAAACTATTTTATGAAAAAATACAACTGTAAGTATAGCAAAATTCTTTTGTTTACCTATGTGATTGGCAAAGATCCAAGAGTCTGATAGTATAACATGTTGACAAGACCGATAAAATCTCAAACCCTCCCAAAAAGAAAGAAACCTCAAATATTGTTATTAAATTTCTAAATTGGTAAAATATATGAAGGAAAATATAAATATCTATTAAAATTTATAACTGAATTGGAATTATACTTCTAGCATTTTATCTTACAGATATACACACACACATGTAAAAGCAAATATGGACTTAGTATGTATTGCAAGCACTGATTTTAAGAACAAAAGATTTTATTTTTTATTTTTTTTTAGATTTTATTTATTTATTTGAAAGAGAGAGATCACAAGCAGGCAGAGAGTCAGGCAGAGAGAGAGGGACAGGGGGAAGCAGGCTCCCCAATGAGCAGAGAGCCTGATGTAGGGCTGGCGCCCAGAACCCTGGGATCACGACCTGAGCCAAAGGCAGAGGCTTAACCCGCTGAGCCACCCAGGTGCCCCAAGAACAAAATATTTTAAAAATCAAAATATAAAAATCTAAATTTCAATCAATGTAGACTTCTAAAATATATTATTGGTACATCAATAAAATAGAATGCTGCACAGCTATTAAAAATAACTAGAGACCATCTTATGCTGTATTCTAGTTATAAGGAAAAGGAAGGAGTGGCCCAGATTAAAGGAGGGCTAGAGAGCACTTCATCATGGACTTTTGGCATAGGAAGTGTTGTTAGAGATAATTTAACCCAGACTCTTTATTTTTTCACTAAGGAAATTTAAGCCCAGAGAATATAAATGACCTCCAAACAATTTAATAACAGATATCTAGATATGGATGCTTAAATATTTATGTAATAATTGTTTAAAGACTTTTTCCCCTTGTAATGCAATAGATTGTGTTTTGTGTTTTGATTGTATAGTCCAAGAAAAATACACTCTCATAAGCTAATATAGCTCTGATCCAGGTGGTATTCCTCCCTTAAATACTCCTGGGGGAAGAATAAGAGTCAACCAACACCCACCATGATTGGTTTCATTCTCCTTAGCATATATTCAGTCACATCCTTCATATTGACCAAAACAATGCTTTAGTTTTGATAAGAAATGTAGAATGGATCTAAACTAACAGTGGCTACTTTTTGCATGTCTAGTAAGTGCCAACAACTGTCAGTGTCACATTTGATCACAGTAGTATTATATGGTAGGCAGTGTTATATTTTATCTATACTTTATAGATGATAAAACTGAGGCTAAGTGGGAGGCAATATTTTAATATCTGTATACCTAACAGCCACTTCCTATGCATTATAACAACATAAGTAAAAGGCTTGAAGTTGAGACCTTGCCCTCTTCCCTTAATTATTCCTAAAGACTTGATCTGAGATCAACAAAATTGTAGTAGCAATTAGAAATCTATAAACCAGAAAGGGGCTCTGAAAGCTAAAATAGATATCATAAAGTCTAAACACTATATTCTTTACTAGAAGAGGTATCTTAAGTTGTCAGTCTGTTACCAAGTTTAAATATTTAAATTGTTAAAGACATTTTGTTAAAAATTCAAGTAAACCATAAGTGACTCTTAATCTCACAAAACAAACTGAGGGTTGCTGGGGGGAGGGGGTTAGATCTGCACACATCTTTTTAAATCCTCCAAAGTATTCTATAATTTATTGATCTACTCCCTTATTTACAGACATTTATTTTTTCCTTTTCTTTTTGTCATTGCAAACACTGCTACAGTGGACATAGAATATATGCAAAGATATGTGCATTTTAAATCTTATTAGCCACTATCAAATCACCCCTTCAATGAAGTACACCAATTTATACACCCAGCAGTAGCATATGAAGGCACCCATTGCCTCCCATTCCTGCCAAAATTAAATACTGCAATTGTGATAACCAATCTCCAATGATCTGAATATCCTGGCTTTCATGTTTTCTTTTGTCCCTTCCATACTAAGTTAGAGCCGACTTCTGTGTCCCACAGAATATGGTAAAACTAACCACAAGGAGGTATTTCTGAGATCTGATCACAGAAAATTTTGTTCTCTTTACAATGCTTACTCTGGAGGAAGTCACTTACTATATCATGGGGACACTCAAGTAAGTCTATGGAGAGGTATGGAGGCCTCTTTCCAAGCTTCAGCACCAACTCCCAGCCAGAGAAGTGTATCATTGAGTCCCAGCCAAGCCTTTCATTGTAGCTTTATGAGACTGAGACACCATAAGCTGGAACTGCCCAGTCAAACCATTACTGAATTCTTAGCACACAGAAACCATAAAAGATAATAAGTATTTTTTTAATTGAGATATAACTGGCACAAAATATTACATTAGCTTCATGTACAACATGGTCAACAACTCTGTTATGGTATGCTCACTAGTAGTGTAGCTACCCCCTATAACCATACAGTGCTATTACAATACTATTTACTATACTACAGATGCTGTACCTTTTATCCCCATGACTTACTCATTCCATAACCAGAATCCTGTACCTCCTACACCCCTTCACTCATTATGCACATCGCCTCACCTCATCCGCCTCTGGCAACCATCAGTTTGTTCTTTGTATTCATTAATATGTTTCTGCTTTTTGTTTAATCATTTACTTTTTTAGACTCCACATGTAAGTGAAATCATATAGTATTAGTCTTTCTTTTATTGCACTTAGCACAATACCCTCTACATCCATCCATGTTGTTGCAAATGGCAATATTTTTTTCAGACAAAGAAAGTACTACAGCATTATATATGTACAAATAGGAAATATCTCCACAGAGTATTATTTATCAGAAAAATCAGCATGTAGAGTCATGTACAAAGAGTGTTACCATTTGTGTTTAATGATATAAATGTAGGAGATGTTATATATTTATGTTTTTTATAAATTATCTCTATCTATCTATAAATTATCTTTGGAAATATCAATGAAACTCGTAAAGGATGCTGCTTTTTAAGAGAGAAAATGGATTCCCTGCAATGGGAGATGAGGGTTGGACAGATATAACTGAACAGATTCAGAGGTATTTAAAGATAAGCCTATCGATTGGCGGCATTTGAAGGTAAGTGAGAATCAACATTGACTCTCAGATTTCTTGCTTAGGGAACTAGCAGGATGATATACACTTCAAGAGGAGTTTATTCACTAATTTTTAAAATATTCATTATGTATAAAATATGGGGAAGATGACGATTAAGTATTGTACATAATGGACTTGAAGTGGATATACTCAGTATGTAATCAGATATGCAATACAGAGAAAACATCCTATTTAATATCATAACTATTTCCAGCATCTTCTTCTCACATTGGGATGATATAATTACCAAAGGCCTTTTATTTAGTGAAGTACCTTGGCAGGCCACTTTTCTGCAAGTTATTTTAAGTTTTGAGCAGGCAGCTAAAATAAAAGATAAATGGGAATAGTTTTAATGGAATGAAGAAATCTGAGATAATTTTAGAATACGTCAAGAAGTATACAAATTAAGGTCACAAAAGTAAATAGAAAGAACACTTGGCAGATATTTTTAATATAACATACAATATAGAGAAGTCCTGGCAGAATTCAATGAGGAATTCAGGAACTAGCAGTAGGAACTTTTGCCACCCTTAGCCTGAAGCACAAAAGAGGGGGATGAAACTAGTAAGAGCTGGAGCCATAAAGGGGACAATAGGATATTGAGTAGTCAAGGATATAACTACTGTTAGAATTTTAGAGATGTGGCAAGAAGAAGTAGAAGAAAATGGTATCAAACCATTCCAAAATTTATTGATTGAAAATAACCAGCATTTTAAAAATAAACAAAAGAAACAGCAAGCATTTTATATTAGCTCACAAACCCAGTGGGTTCTTTCTCTGGTGTGGGTCAGCATATATAATCTCTGCTATGTTGTCTGGTAAGTCTGGAAATTGGAAGATCAACAATGACCTCATTCACACATTTGGTGGTTGGCAAGTTGGCAGTAGGAGCTAACTATCAGCCAAAGGCACCTCAGTTTTCTCTACATGGCCTCTCATTTGTGAGATGCAATGCAGCCTCCTGGACAGAACAAGACACATGGCCAAGTCCAGAATTGGTTTAGAATAGTACTCAGAATAAAAAGGAAGCAACTATTGACTTAGGAATGAATCTCAAAGGAATTATGTTGGTAAAAAAAAAAAAAAAACAGCATATAGAGGAAACACCTATGATCCCATTTATGTGATATTCTCAAAACAACAAAGCTTTATAGCAGTTCTTAAAAATAAAAAGTAACCATCTCATGGGCAATTACCTATTCAGCTATTCACTGAATCAATACAATTATTTGGGCATTTACCATTTGCTAAGTTATGTGCCAAGTTTAACAGTGGTCTGAGAGATTCGGCTCTTGCACACATGGAGCCTATAATCTTGGGGTCGAGAGGACAAATAAATAACAACATGTACACAAACAAATGTAATTGAAAATTAAAACTGTAATGAGTGTTATGAGGGTAGCAAATAATGTTGCAAGATGAAAAAAATTCAAAATTAGGAGGAGTATATAGAGAGAGAAGGGTATGCAGATAAATCGGCTCTGTAGAATGATATTTCATCTGATACTTTAAAAATGAGGACACAGCGGTACCTGGATGGCTCAGTTGGCTAAGTGTCTGCGTTCAACTCAGATCATGATCTCAGGGTCCTGAAACTGAGTCTCATATCAGGCTCCCTGCTCAGTGGGGAGCCTGCTTCCCCCTCTCCCTCTGTTGCCCCCCCGCTTGTGCTCTCTTGCTCACGTTCTCTAATAAATACACATTTTTTTTAAAAATGAGGATATAGAACATGAAAGCCAGAGAAAAAAATATTTAGATAGAAAAAAGAGAAAACAAAACTCACTGATATGAAAAGGAGTATTCCAGGAAATAAAAGAATAGGTTTAGTGACTGAGCAGAGTGAGAAAACATGAGGTTGAGGTTAACATGTGAAATGTAAAATGACACACACTCGGCAAGGGCACTGATTTTATTTCTAGAGCAATGGAATGCCTTCACCATTTTAAAGTTGTATGACCAATTATGATCTTATTTTTAAAGATCACTCTAGAGGAATGAATGGAAAATATCAATGGTACAAGGCAGAGACTATTAGAAGCCCTTTGAGACACTTAATGGGAAAAGAAAATAAAGATTTAGACAGGGAGTTAAGATGGAAATAATTTGATAAATTGGGAATATTTGGGGGTAAGGTAAAGCAGGGTTTAGAAAGGGAATAAGGAAAAGGAAGGAGCTAAAGAAGGAATTTAGTCTACTATTCAAGAACTCAGAGAAGTCAAGGCTCTTCAGACTCACCATATTTTCTGGGCATTTATTCTGTTTCTCAACATTAACTATTTTCTTTCTGTCACCTGCTCTTCTCTGTAGACCTTTTCAGCCCTTCTAACTGCTCTTAGGTATCTTTCCACAGTGTCCAAAAGGAAGACAGGTGTACAGTTCTACCCACTTATGTCCAACTAAGCTTTCTTTCTGATTCTATTGTATGGTTAGATACTGATCAATGACAACTGAAAAATTTTGGGGTTTTGGTGGCATACTGTATAGCATGGAGTTTAAAAAAACTTTATCATAAATATTTCTGTGAAAAGAAAGAAGTGAAGGATTAGAGAAAACAAAATTCCAATTCTCTTAGGCCCATTGCCAGATTTACATTTTCCGGAACTTGTGACCTAGTACTTATGGGCACAGTCACTCTAAACAGTGGAAAGCCACATGGAAAGGGGATCCTAGGTGGCTCAGTTGGTTAAGTGTCCAACTCCTGGTTTCATTCAGGTCATGACTGTCAAGCTATGTTGGGGGCTCCATGCTGGCATGGAATCTGCTCTTGATTCTCTCTTTCCCTCTCCTTCTCCCTCTGCCCCACACCCACCCCCTCTTTCCCGGAAAAAAAAAAATGTATAGAAAAAGGAAGCCACATGGAGGGAGAAAGATTATTAAATGAGAGTGAATGTAGCTGCTGCAAGCTTCTGGGTCACTAAATGTCCCCCTTGTGATATATGCCTCATGTGTAATTATGGGCAACATTTAAAAAATCCGTTCCATCTTGTTTTTGGGAAAAGCAACTGAAATTGTGTTAATAACTCCCACTGCAAGATGATTTCACTTCACAAAGGAAGTTCTTTAATTAGCTATTGCAATTCATGGTAGTGGTTATCCAAGATGTATGCGTGTGTGGTATGATACTTAAACATTTGTTTTTTGGGGTTTTGTGACTCAGTCTTTATGAAAATGTTTGGAGGTTTCCCTTCTTCAACCTGTTATTACTCCCCTAGAATTTCTCTCATAATTGGTGTGTGGAAGTTAATCACATCAGGTAAAAAATTAAGTTCACATGACATCATTCAGAAAGTTAAAGGGATTCTGGGTTAAAGTGATCACTAGAATTAAGACAACATGGGCTCTTGAGCATAAGAATTTGGAGTCTGTTTATGAGATTCTAAATCAAACACAGTATCGAACCATCTGATTATTTTTACTACTAACACAGGTGATGGATTGAGACGCCCAGGTAAGGTGAGCATACTGATACATAAATCTGAAAGAATAGAGATGAGGATAGAGAATAGAATGGGACACAAAACTGTCATTGTAACGACCAGGTAGACTTCATCTGATAGATTCTCAGTGATCAGGCCTCTAATTAAGTGACATACAGGTGTGTTTTGAATACACAAACCCCTGCTGTCTGGCTATGCCCTGTGACACTAACTTTACTGCTAGGATTTAGCTGTTTCTACTGTGTAGGGTAATAATAGTACTTCCTTTGGAGCACTGTTGTAAGAAGAAATGAGATAATGGATGAAGTGTTTAGCATGGTGCTTTGTATGAAGTTGACTAAGAAAATTCTGGTTGTTATGATTAATAGATGCTCTTTCTTCCCAGCATTTTACAAGTACAGAATGCCATATATATATATATATATATATATAGAGAGAGAGAGAGAGAGAGAGAGATCTGAGAGAGAGAACATTTTCCAGCTTCTATTCTTTTGCACTCTCTTATATGGTATATATTTATGGAATTATTAGTCATGTAATAAGGTAAGGCAACTAAATCAAGTCCGACATATCCAAAAGTGTTTATCCAATTTAATTACTTATATACGGAGACAAGAAGACAATTTCCTTATATAAATATGGTTATATTTATTGTGAAGTTATCTTCTTTCTCCTCTGTGTCTTTCATCAGCTCTTTCATATCTCACATGATGATATATGCCTCATTATTCTTTGGTCTTTTAAAATCTCCTAGATTATTAATCTGCTCAGAAGCAGGTATTTTTCTGTTTAGATTGGCTTTACCAAGTAGAGGTAAAACTTTATTATCTGATTTTTAATACAATAGTATGCTCACTCAACTAAAAGTTATCACTTTATAGTATATATATATATGTCTTTCAAATGTATGCTGCAACAAAGTTCAAAGAGTTGTGGTGAACTGCACAAAGGCATGAATCCTCTCTGTTGTGATCATTATTATATCTGCAGGCCGATAGAATGCTTGACATGTATCATAGCAGGTGCTCAATAAGTGAGAATTAATGAGCAAACACTAATCTGGAACTAAGTCCAGATTTTCTGATCTCAAACAAGTGCTATTAATATTTTACTGTAGAAATTTTCACACTCTGTATTCCTATGAAGACTGGCTGATATCATAACTGTGAATAAAAATATGATTATCTCTTAATATGGAAAAAATCCTTTTAGGATGATTTTAGAGAAATTCTGCCTATAAATCTAGAACTAAACCAAGTCAATTCAATACAACTAATGAGACATAAACAGATCAGAAAACTTAAGATCTTAAGATCAGAAAGCTTAAGATCAGAAAACTTTGTTTTAATACATTTTTAAAGATTTTATTTATTTATTGGTAGGGAGAGAAAGAGATAGAGAGAGAGAGAGAGCACAAGCAGGCAGAGTGACAGGCAGAGGCAGAGAGAGAAGGAGGTTCCCCGCCAAGCAGAGAACATGATGCCAATCTTGATCCCAGGACCCTGGGATCATGACCTGAGCCAAAAGCAACCACTTAGTCAAATGCTTTTTCAGCATCTATTGAGAGTATCATATGGTTCTTGTTCTTTCTTTTATTGATATGTTGTATCACATTGACTGATTTGCGGATGTTGAACCAACCTTGCAGCCCTGGAATAAATCCCACTTGGTCATGGTGAATAATCTTTTTAATGTACTGTTGAATCCTATTAGCTAGTATTTTGTTCTGTGCTTTGGTGAGTGCTGTGAAGTGTGTAAACCTGGCGATTCATAGACCTGTACCCCTGGGGATAAAAATATATGTTTATAAAAAATCAAAAAATCAAAAATAAATAAATAAATAAATAAAATCTTAAAAAAAAAAGAAGCAGCCACTTAACCAACGGAGCCACCCAGGCATCCCTTTATTTTAATACATTTCTCACTTGGCAAACTCTTGTCAGGTGTTTATACACAGAGAAATAATACAGAAAAGTTCCAACAGGCATAAGGTCTATGGGTGTATTATTAAAACAGTAATTAACAAGTTTTATATTATTTTTTATATTTATATTTTAAATAGACTCAATATTTGAAAGTCATACCATAAATAAGTAAATAAATAATCTCATCTTGTTGTCGCTAAGTGTTACACAGGGAGGTCTTCCCAGCTAGATATCTGGGTATGAGTTTCATTTCAAAGGATTTGTCCTGGAAATCACAGATCATTTCAATTTTATTTTGAATGATAAAATTAGCATATTAATACAAGACTATATAAAATTGCCTTTCAAATCTGCTTATAGATTACATATATATGAAGATATAAATTTGTAAAGCAATTTTTGTAATATCCACATTTTATTCTAGAAAATAAAAAGGTTAGTTTAAAATGCATGTCCTTATTGTAAGACTGAATTTATAGTTCCTGAAAACTGTAGATGTATTTAAGCCTATGAGGTAGAATATTGTTCAGAAAAGATAATTATGCATTTGTCAATTCCATAATAAGGTTAAAAGCCAATGTCCCATTCATTTAATTTCTAATAAAACTGACAAAATTATACTGACATTTCCCAAGAGAATGCTTATTTCATCTAAATAAGTTCTTGCACATGCTAGCTATCCTGCTCTTAGTATCAAGGCTTGCTCTCAGTTTCCCACAATCTTTGAGAAAATATAACCCACCTAGTGAAGCTTTTTCTGACCACCTGGTTAGTCCATATATCTTTGTTCTGCTTAATTTTTTCCCTAGTACTTGTCACTAACTGACATAAATGTATATGTTATTTATTTTTAATAGCTTCTCTCATCCTTTCAGTTTCCTTTAGAACACCAGCTACATGAAGGTTGAACACTTTTTCTTTTCTTTTCTTTTTTTCCATTTCTTTGTCTCCAGAGTCTATAAAAGCTCACGGTACAGAGAAGGCAACCTATAGAATTTGTTGAATGAATTAATTACATCAATTACTCTATTAGGTAGGCTTTGGAAAAATACTTTTGTTATTGTGATAGTAACATCATTAGAGAAAGAAGAGGTTATAAAATCAGCAGCAAACATAAATAGTACAAATATAATCAGCAAACATGCTAATTAAAATTGCTTTCAGTCTCATATTTGATGAGCAGGTAGCTAATCAGACTATTTTTAGTACCGAATTAAATTATTCTAAAAGAAAAATCACATTGAAACAAGTAAATAGTACAGCTGTGATATGAAAAGACTATTGGTTTGCCTGTTTATCCATTTGTTTTGTTTTTCTCAGTATGATTTATTTCACATAGCCTAATTCCCTCTTATGCCCATGCATATTGTCACAAATGGCAAGATCTCATCCTATTTGTGGCTGAGTAATAGTCCATTGTGTGTGTGGGGTGTGTGTGTGTGTCTGTGTGTGTATCATCTTTATCGATTCTTCTGTTGATGGATAATTTTTTTCACTGAAATTTTATTCTTTGGTTACCAGTGAGGTTGATCATTGTTTCAAATGTCTATTGGCCATTTGTTGTTCTCCTTCTGTGATACTTGTTTGCATCCATTTCCCATTTTCAAAAATTAATAATTTTTGATTTAGAAGAATATATGCTTCTGAGGTTCTGGGAAGATAATTTTTCACTGCTAAATCACAAAGCTCATTGCTATAAAATTTAATTGTTTTAATATAGAAT
The DNA here is from genome assembly GCF_011764305.1 of Mustela putorius furo. Taxonomy (NCBI): domain Eukaryota; kingdom Metazoa; phylum Chordata; class Mammalia; order Carnivora; family Mustelidae; genus Mustela; species Mustela putorius. The sequence continues at coordinate 15,030,506 of NW_025422045.1, forward strand.
AGTGAATGCAATCTGTTGCTCACACTAATTTGACTTGTTACAAATTAACTTTTTTCTCTCTTATAACTGCAGATATCTCAAATACATGGCCACATCACACTCCTTTCTCTGTTATTTACTAAAGTAACTGGGCTGATTTCTACCTCTTTGTACTTGGTTTAACTTTTCTCTCCCTTCAAGATTCTGTAAAGGGCACCAGGCTCATTTTCTGCAATTTATAATCTGAATGCGTAAGTAAAATGTTTGTGTCTTTAAAGGTATTACGGGGATCTTGCACACGTCTACAAAAACACTTTATAACACAAAGGCAAATACTCAACTTCCTCCTTCCTTCCATCTTGACTTATGTGTTAGATAACTAGCTCTGTTTTATCCTCCCTCCTTCTTCCTCTCTCTCTCCCCCTCATGCCAGTTCATTAAGTGCAAAAGTAAAGAACAATTCATATACTATGTAAATAATCACAGGGAACATAACAATTCCTAATAGTAATGTGAATAATCATTGTCCTATAGTCTCACTATATTATTTTTATAATTATTAGAACTGAAGCATCTACTCCATTTGCAAAGTGGTAAAATGCTTATCCTTATCCTTTTTTTTTAATTTTAAAAAAATTTTTAATATCACATGATGTATTTTTAGCCCCAGGGGTACTGGTCTGTGAATCTCCTGGTTTCCTTATCCTTTTTAATTATCAGTGTTTCTTTCAGATAATTTCAGCAACCCAGAGTCGGTTAATGGATGGAGCAATAAATCATTGGTTACTGAATTCATTTTGTTGGGGCTTTCTAGTTCTCGGGACATCCAACTCTTCCTTTTCTTTATCTTTTCGGTGTTTTATGGAGCTCCAGTGTTGGGAAACATCCTTATAATCCTCACAGTAATTATAGACTCTCGCTTACATTCCCCAATGTATTTTTTTGTAAAAGATTTTATTTATTTATTTGACAGACAGAGATCACAAGTATGCAGAGAGGCAGGCAGAGAGAGGAGGGAAGCAGGCTCCCTAGCAGAGAGCCCGATGTGGGGCTCGATCCCAGGACCCTGAGATCTCGACCTGACCTGAAGGCAGAGGCTTAACCCACTGAGCTACCCAGGCGCCCTGCCCCCCACAATGTATTTTCTTCTTAGCAATCTCTCCTTTATTTGCATGTCAGGCTACATTTGCCACTCCCAAAATGATTGCAGACTTCCTCAATGAACACAAGACCATCACCTTCCAGGGATGCATGTCACAAATATTTTTCTTGCATGTTTTTGGGGGTAGTGAGATGGTGCTTCTTGTTGCCATGGCCTATGATAGATACATTGCTATATGCAAACCTCTGCACTACATGACCATCATGAGCCTAAGGGTGTGCACTATTTTAATGGGGATATCCTGGACCACTGGCATTCACTGTCAATCTTCCTTTCTGTGCACCCAATAAGGTAGATAATTTCTTTTGTGACCTTCCCCTTGTGATCAAGCTTGCCTGCTTAGACACATATGTTTTAGAGATCCTGGTGCTCACCAATAGTGGCCTGCTCTTGCTTATCTGCTTCCTCCTTTTGCTCATTTCTTACATTATTATCCTTGCTACTGTCCACCACCAAGCCTCTGGTGGCATGTCCAAGGCGTTTTCCATCCTGTCTGCCCACATTACTGTTTTGGTTCTGTTCTTTGGTCCATTAATCTTCATTTATATTTGGCCCTTGGAAAGCTTCCCAACTGATAAATTTATTTCTGTGTTTTTTACTGTCCTTACTCCTGTCCATAACCCCATGATCTACACATTGAGGAATAAAGATGTAAAGGAAGCCATGGAAAATCTAAGGAACTGACATGTGGGTTCCAAGGAAGTCTTTTAGACAACTGTGAAGCTGTAACACAAATCCATACTTAATGTCCTTTGCAAAGCGTGTATGCTTTTATTATTGTGTTTCTGTCACAATTAGTCTTTTGCTACTAGAGGACCTTCATCTGGTGATCTAAAGCTGGTAAATGCAGTGCAAAATCTCATATGATACTAGTTCTAATACTCTAAGGCTCATCTCATCTTCCCTGAAACAATCAACTATATATATTAAAATTCCTAAGTAGTTTTTTCCCCTTATATAGGCATTGTTTTAAAAAGCATCGTGTAGCATTTATTTTTCTCAAATTTTAAATGCAACTTGAGGAGGATCCTACCATATCATGGAAAGAATAGGAGAAGGAAGGTGAGCATGATTGATTCAGTCCATTATTAGTCACAGAATCATCACTGCATCACTGATTCCATGCCATGAGGAGTTTACTCAATTTATGTCATCTTTAAGTTCAAATCTGTGGTTTTTGAAGTGAAGATATGATTATGGTTTTGTTTTTACGAGTTAGAACAGATTGTAACAGACCATTATTGTTCTAGTTCTTACCATATGTGTCCATTTGCCAAAAATTTAACAGGCTAGCATATGCAGTAAGTGCCCTAAGGAGAATACAAGCACACAGAGCATTAATCTCCAGGTAAATTCTACTGTTGTTTCATACAAAGAAGGCAATTTGGAGGATAGAATAGGAAGCCAGTGGAAAACTAGTTGGTCCAGATCTAGGTCTCAGATTTTTATGAGTCCTTGTACTCTGTAGTTTTCATATTTAGTTTTCCATGTTTGAGGTTACTTCATTGGATGTTACCTAAATAAACTGACACTGATCACGTGCACCCGAATGTTTATAGCAGCGATGTCCACAATAGCCAAACTATGGAAAGAACCTAGATGTCCATCAACAGATGAATGGATCAAGAAGATGTGGTATATATACACAATGGAATACTGTGCAGCCATCAAAAGAAATGAAATCTTGCCATTTGTGACAACATGGATGGAACTAGAGCGTATCATGCTTAGCGAAATAAGCCAAGCAGAGAAAGACAACTATCATATGATCTCCCTGATATGAGGAAGTGGTGATGCAACATGTGTGCTTAAGTGGGTAGAAGAAGAATCAATGAAACAAGATGGAATTGGGAGGGAGACAAACCATAAGTGACTCTTAATCTCACAAAACAAACTGAGGGTTGCTGGGGGGAGGGGGGTTGGGAGAAGGGGGTGGGATTATGGACATTGGGGAGGGTATGTGCTTTGGTGAGTGCTGTGAAGTGTGTAAACCTGGCGATTCACAGACCTGTACTCCTGGGGATAAAAGTATATGTTTATAAAAAATAAAATATTAAAAAAAAAAAAGACTGGAGGTATCACAATCCCAGATTTAAAGATATACTATAAAGCTGTAGTAATCAAAACAGTATGATACTGGCACAGAAATAGACATATAGACCAATAGCACAAAATAGAGAATCTGGGAATAAACTCACACTTATGTGGTCAATTAATCTTTGACAAAGGAAAAGAATGTACAATGGAAACAAGACAGTCTCTTCAATAAATGGTATTGGGAAAACTGGACAGCTACATGCAAATGAAACTGGACCACCTTCTTATACCATACATAAAAATACTGAAGGAGAGAAGATATTTGCAAATCATATATCTGATAAGGGGTTGATACTGAAAAACATATAAAGAACTGCAGGGAGAGAAGATGGTGGAGGAGTATAAGGATCCTAGGCTCAGCTCCTCCCACAAACACAACTAAATAACTATCAAATCATCCTAAACTTTTGTGCTCCTCTGCTCTATCACCTCCTCCCTCTCCCCTGCAACCTATCTTCCCATATATCACCTCAGATTCACTTTTCTGCATATCCTACCTTCCAGAAAGACCTCGCTCTTCTGTTCATAGATTTGCTGCCATTCTTTTCTTTGCTCTCCATTTGATTTTTCAGGTGTTCAGAATGGTTTGATAGTTATTTAGCCAAATTCCTGGGACCAGACCAAAATCGTATCTCTTACCCCACTGCCATCTTGGGCCTAGTAGTATGTTATCTAACTTACATGTATTTGTGGTCTTTCCGAATATTTTTCTTTTAGTTGACTTCAAGATTCATACTGTTGTGGTCTGAATATATGCATGATATTATCTCAATACTTTTGTACTTAATGAGATCTGCCTTATGACCTAGCATGTGCTCTTTTGTAGAATATCCCATATGCATTTGAAAGAATGTATATTTTGCTGCTATAGGACGAAATCTTCTAAATATGTATCTGTTAAGTCTGTTGGTCCAGTGTGTCATTCAAAGCCATTGTTGCCTTATTGATTTTCTGCTTAGATGATCTGTCCACTGATAGAAGATGGGTATTAAAGTTTCTGCATATTATTGTGTTATTACCAGTGAGTTCCTTTATGTTTGTTCTTAATTGTTTTATATATTTGGGTGCACCCATGTTGAGGCATAAATATTTAGTATTGATAGATCCTCTTTTGGGATAGTCCCCTTTATTATGATACATTGCCCTTCTTCATGCCATATATGCAGTCTTTGATTTAAAGTCTCGGTTGTCTGATATTAGTATTGCTACTCCTGCTTTCTTTTGATATCCATTCACATTACAAAAATTTCTTCATCACCTCACGTTCCTTCTGTAGGTGTCTTTACATCTAAAATTAGTTTTTTAAAGGCACCACATAGATGGACCTTATTTTTTTATTACATTTTTGATTAGAACATTTAGTCCCATTAATTATTGGTAGAAATGTATTTAGTTCCATTTTATTGTTCTGTTACTGTTTCTGGAGATTTTCTGTTTCTTCCTGGTCTTTGTGACTTTGATCTTTCCTTTCCACTTGAAGAGTTCCCATTAATAATTTTTACAGGGGTGGCTTGGTGGTCATGAACTCCTTTAGTTTTTTGTTTGTTTGGAATATTACTTATCTCTCCTTTTCTGAATGACAGAATGATGGTCTTGCTGGATAGAGTATTCTTGACTACATATTTTTCCCATTCAGCACCTTGAAAATGTCATGCCACATTCTTCTGGCTTGCCAAGTTTCTGTTGAGAAATCTCCAGCTAGCTTTATGGGTCTTCTCTTGTAAGTTAGGGACTTCTTTTGTCTCACTGGTTTTAAGATGTTTTTATCACTGTATTTTTCAAATTTAACAACATGTCTTGGTGTTGGCCTGCTTTTGCTAACTTTGATGGAGCTCCTGTGCCTCCTAAATCTGGAAGTCTGTTTCCTTTCCCAGATTAGGGAAGTTTCAAGCTATTATTTCTTCAAATAATTTTTCTGCCCCCTTTCCTCCCTCTTCTTCCTCTGAGACTCCTAGAATACAAATGTTACTGTATTTGATGGATGTATTCCCTAAGTCTGTTTTTGTGTTCTATAATTCTTTCTCTCTTTTGTTCAGCTTTATTATTGTCCATTCTTTTGTACTTTATATAGAAGTGATATCATTTATTCATTCCTCTGCTTCTTCCAGCCTTGTGTTCATTGCATCAAGCCTGTTTCCAATCTCATTTTTTCCACTTTTTATTCCTGTTTCTTAATTATTTTTGTCTCTACAGTAAGGCCCTCCCATAACTCTTACAATTTTTTTCTCAAGCCCAGTGAGTATCCTTATGATTGTTGCTTTAAATTCTCCATCCAGCATATCTGTTTCACTGAGATCTCTGGCCATGACCTTATCTTACTATTTCATTCGGGATGAAAGTTTCCATTTCAGCATTTTGTCTAAGTCTCTGAATTCCTCTCTGTTTTAGAAAAACCTGTTATGTTTTCTGATCCTGAGAATAGTGGCCGTATAAAGAAGAGATCATATAGTGTCCAGGAAGTGGCACTTCAGCAAATGTCTCTGATGTGTGCTATGTGTGCTTTGCTGTTGTGTTTCTTTCTAAAGAGGCTCTTTTTGCCTGCTCTGGGAAATGTTGAGAAATCTCCAGCAGTATTAGATAGATTGCAGGGGAGGGGGAGGAGGTGATAGAGCAGAGGAGCACAAAATCAGAACTTTTAGAAGTCTGCTCCACTGATGACATCATTCTGGTGGCTGAGCAGGTGGTGAAACCCTAGCTAGGACAGTATGGTCTCAGAATCCTCAAGGTCACAGAAAGGCCAGGGGTGCCTGAACGTGGCAGAGCTTCCAGGTATTGGAGCAGAGATACTGGCTTCAAAGAGTGAGCTGAAGAGTGGCATCTCAACTCAGGGATGCCATAAACTGTGATCCGTGACACAGTGAGGCCACTGCTCTTTGAGCAGGGACTTAATAAGCATCAGGTCCAGGGAGATTGGAGACTCCCTTTCCTCCCCAGAAGGAGTGGTGTGGGAGTGCACTGCAGGAATCTGGTGGGTACCAAGACTCCAAATGGGGCCATGTGCCAGAGATACAAGGCTTGATCACACAGAGTGCAGCCAAAGACCAGAGAGATAGGAGTGACTGCTTTATTCTGAGGGCTCACTGACCAGTGGCGACCCAAACTCTCGGGTCCTCTGGGGCCAGAGATAGGGAGGCTGTCATTTTCATTTCCATGCTCTAAAGCTGGGTGGAAAGATTTCAGGAAACAAAAGCTACTGAGAGCAAACCTGAGCAGATTACTTAGCCTGGCCCCTAGCAAGGGCAGTGCAATTCCACCTTAGGCAAAGACATTTGAGAATCAATGCAACAGGCCCCTCCCCCAGAAAATCAGCAAGAACATCCAGCCAAGACCAAGTTTACCAATCAACAAGAACTGCAAAACTAACTTGAATTCAAGTAAAAATAAATTTAAAAATATATTTACAGGGCGCCTCGGTGGCTCAGTGGGTTGAGCCTCTGCCTTCGGCTCAGGTCATGATCTCAAGGCCCTGGGATCAAGCCCTGCATAAGGCTCTCTGCTCAGCAGGGAGCCTGCTTCTCTTCCTCTCTCTCTCTGCCTGCTTCTCTGCCTACTCGTCATCTCAGTCTGTCAAATAATTTTTTTAAAAATCTAAAATATATATATATATGTATATATACATACATATATATATATTTAAAAACTACAAAAAAAGTCAAAACTTCAAAGGATATATTCAAGAAAGTAAAAAGTTTACAGATTAGGAGAAAGTAATTGCAGATTACATATCTGGTAAGGGACTTATGTCTAAAATATGTTAATAATACTTTCTACAATTCAACAATAAAAAGACAACACAAAGTAGTGCTCAAAGGATTTGAATATATATTTCCTGAAAGAAGACAAACAAATGGCCAAAATGAGCACATGAAACAAAGGCCAGTAACATTAAGGGAAATGTTAATGAAAATGAAAAGAGAACATTTCACACCTACCAGGATGACTCAAGTCAAAAAAGCAAAAAAATAACAAATATTGGTGAAAATACAGAGAAAGTTGAAATCCACATTATGTACATTGTGAGTATGATATAAAAATGTTGTAGTCTCTTTGGAAAATAGTCTGACAGTTCCTCAAAATGTTCAATTTACAGTTAACTTATGATCCAACAGTTCTACTCACAGGGATATGCCCTATGGAAGTGAAAAAGGTTCAAATAAAGATCATGACTGTTCACAGCAGCATTACTAATAATAGGCACAAAACAGAAACTACTCAAATGTCCAACTGTTGAATAGATAAGGAAAATGCTTTATATCCAAAAGATAGAATGCCATACAGCCAAGAAAAGAAACAAAGTAGATACATGCTGTGACATAAATGAACCTTATAAACATTATTTGAAGGGAAAGAAAGAAGCCAGTCACAAAATGCCACATATTGTAGGATTTCATTTATATGATGTCCAGATTAGGTAAGTAAAATGGACAGTGGTTGCAAGAATTTGAGAGAAGGGAGAGTTACTGCATACAGGCTTTCTTTGTAGGAAAAGGAAAATTCTAGTTGAGAGTACGTGATATAGTGTTCTTGAGACTGTGAGTAAAGGTATATCTAGTAATTCCAGCAACTATAGCAGTACCTGACAGCTACTAGTCATTACACCCTAACTTACAGTAGGCAAAAATGGGCATATCAGGAAAAGGAAAAGCATGGTTCATCCTAAATAAAGCTCTTTTCAAAAACAATTCTTAGAGGGTGCCTGGGTGGCTCAGGGGGTTAAAACCTCTATCTTTGGCTCAGGTCATGATCCCAGGGTCCTGGGATAGAGCCCCCACATCGGGTTCTCTGCTTAGTAGGGAGCCTGCTTCCCCCTCTCTCTCTGCTTGCCTCCCTGCCTACCTGTGATTTCTGTCAAATGAATCAACAAAATCTTTGAAAAATAAATTCTTAGAAGTAAATATATAAAGGAAAAATTGCATTGGCAATTGCATTGGCAACCATCTGGATCTAAATATTCAGAGTAGTTTCACTAAAACCTGGTGAGACAGTGGGAAGACATGTAATTATGATCAATGAGGAATCACCTTTCATAAGACTATATCTTGTCCTGTTTTTAGTATTGACACAAGAATTAACACTTAAATGTTGTTTTCTAAATTCAGCATATATATAAAGTATCATGTCATCTACAAAGACAGAGAGTTTGATTTCTTTTTTGCCAATCTGAATACCTTTTATTTCTTTTTATTGTCTGATTGCTGTTGCTAGGACTTCTAGTGCTATGTTGAACAAGAGTGGCGAGAGTAGACATCCTTGTCATGTTCCAGATCTTAAAGGGGAGGCTGTCAGTATTTCCCCATGGAGGATGATATTTGCTGAGGGTTTTTCACAGATAGATTTTATGAAGTTCAGGAATGTTTCCTCTATCCCTATACTTTGAATCGTTTTAATCAGGAATGGATGCTGTATCTTGTCAAATGTTTTTTCTGCATCAATTGAGAGGACCATGTGGTTCTTCACACTTCTCTTATTGATTTGTTCTATCACACTGATTGATTTGCAAATGTTGAACCACCCTTGCATCCCATGGAGAAATCCTACCTGGTCATGGTGGATAATCTTTCTAATGTACTGTTGGATCCTATTAGCGAGTATCTTGTTAAGAATCTTGGCATCCATATTCATCTGGGATATTAGTCTGAATTCTTATTTTTGGTGAGGTCTTTGCCTGGTTTGGGGATCAGGGTAATGCTGGTTTCATAAAAAGAGTCTGGAAGTTTTCCTTCTGTTTCTATTTTTTGAAACAGCTTCAGGAGAATAGATATTATCTCTTCTTTGAATGTTTGGTAGAATTCCCCAGGGAATCCATCAGGTCCTGGGTTCTTGTTTTTGGGAGGTTTTATGATCACTACTTCAATTTTGTTATTGGATATTGATCTATTCAGGTTGTCAATTTCTTCCTGATTCAGTTTTGAAAGTTATAGGTTTCCAGGAATGCATTCATTTCATCTAGGTTTCTCAATTTACTGGCATATAAGTGTTGATAATAATTTCTGATGACTGTTTCTATTTCCTTGACATTAGTTTTGATGTCTCCCTTTTCATTCATAATTTTATTAATTTGGGTCCTATCTCTTTTCTTTTGGATTGGTTTGGTCAATGGTTTATTGATCTTATTGATTCTTTCAAAAAGCCAGCTTCTAGTTCATTGATGTGTTCTACTGTACCTCTTGTCTCTGTCTCATTGATCTCTGCTCTAATCTTGATTATTTCCCTTCTTGTGTGTGGGGTTGGCTTAATTTGTTGTTGATTCTCCAGTTATTAAAGGTGTAAAGAGAGCTGGTTTATTCTGAATTTTTAATTTTTTTTTTTTTTTTGAGGGAGGGTTAGATTGCTATGTATTTCTACCTTAAGACTGCCTTTGCCATATCCCTTAAGTTTTGGACCAAAGTATTTTCATTCTCATTGATTTCCTGGTTGATCCAAACATTCATAAGCAGGGTGGTTTTTAACTTCCAATTATTTGAATTCCTTCCAAACTTTTTTCTTGTGGTTGAGTTCCAGTTTCAAAGCATTGTGGTCTGAGAAAGACTCTATCCCCAAACTACTAGAACTCATCCAGAAATGAAGTAATGTGGCAGGATTAAAAATCAATGCTTTAAAAATCAATCAATGCTTTCTCATACAATAACAATGAAAATATAGAAAGGGATATTAGAGAGTAGATTCCATTTACTATCACACCAAGAGCCATAAGATACTTGGGAAGAAACCTAACCAAAGAGGTGAAGGATCTGTACTTGAAGAACTACAGAACACTCGTGAAATAAATTGAAGAAGACACAAAAAGATGGAAGAGCTTTCCATGCTCATGGATTGGAAGAATAGACATTGTTAAAATGTCTATACTGCTTAGAGAAACTTATACTTTCAATGCCAGCCTGATCAAAATTCCACTGACATTTTCAAAGAGCTGGAACAAACAATCCTAAAATTTGTATGGAATCAGAGAAGATCCAAAATTGTTAATGAAATGTTGAAAAAGAAAAAACAAAAAATCTCATTTCAAGCTTTACTACAAAGCTGTGATCACCAAGACAGCATGGTACTGGCAAAAAAACAGACACATAGACCAATGGAACAGAATATAGAGCCCAGGTATGGACCTGAAACTCTATGGTCAAATAATCTTCGACAAAGCAGGAAAAAATATACAGTGGAAAAAAAACCATCTCTTCAATCAATTTTTCTGGGAAAATTGGACAGCTATGTGTAGAAGAATGAAACTCAACCATCCTCTTTTACCATATACAAATATTAAATTTAAATGGATAAAATAGGGTGCCTGAGTGGCTCAGTGGGATAAAGCCTCTGCCTTTGGCTCAGGTCATGATCCTAGGGTCCTGGGATCCAGTCCCACATTGGGCTTTCTGCTCAGCAGGGAGCCGGCTTCCATATCTCTCTCTCTGCCTGCCTCTCTGCCTACTTGTGATCTCTGTCTGTCAAATAAATAAATAAAATCTTTAAAAAATGGATAAAATACCTCAATGTGAGGCAGGAATCTATCAAAATCCTAGACGAGAGCTTAGGCATAACCACTTTGACAATGGCCACAGCAAATTCTTTCAAGATATGTTTCCAAAGGCAAAGGAAACAAAGCAAAAAATGAACTTTTGGGACTTTATCAAGATCAAAAACTTCTGCACAGCAAAGGAAACAGTCAACAAAACAAAGAGGCAACCCATGGAATGGGAAAAGATATTCGCAAATGACATTACAAACAAAGGGCTGATATCCAAGATCTATAAAGAACTCCTCCACTCAACACACACAAAACAGATAATCAAAAAAAAAATATATATATATGTATATATATGCCCATCAAAAAATGGGCAGAAGATATGAACAGACACTTCTCCAAAGAAGACATACAAATGGCTAATAGACACATGACAAATGTTCATCATCTAAATTCAGCATACATAACTTTTGACTCATTTGAGAAAATTTTATCAATAAAGGTAAAATAAAGGTCAGATTGACTGCATGTAGCATGTGTGTGTGATTTAGCAGCAAAATTTTAACTAGTATTAAATCTAAGGATCAGAAAGATTAGTGATTTTTTTAAAATTTTTATTTGAATTTGAAGGATTTTACTATTAATAATTTTCCATAATAATAAAAATGAAGAGATGGATACAGTTTATAAACATTCTATTACAATGAATGTTCCTCAACCCAAAAATTTTTAATTCCATTTATACAACTGAATATCAAGCTTTTAATTATTTATTCACATACATTTTTTTAGTTGTGAACAAAAGTACTTCAAAGATTTCTTCCATACCTCTGACTAAATCTCACAATCCTGAATAATTTTCTCAGAGCTACTTTCATCTCCTTATTTCGGAAACTATAGATCAAGGGGTTGAAAAGAGGAGTTAAAACAGAATAGGACAAACTCAGAATCTTCTGTATCTCAGCTGGATTGCCTGCTGTTGGGCTTACATATATGACCATGATAGAGCCATAGAACAGGGACACCACAGCCAGATGGGAGCCACATGTGGAGAAGGCCTTATGCTGACCTTCTACTGAGGGGACCCTCAGCACAGCTCTAATCACCAGGATATAGGTGCTGGTAATAAAAAGGAAGGTGGAGAAAATGATTACTGAGTTGTAGATGGCACAGATGATCTCAGTGGCGTGAGCTGGCACACAGGACAGTTTTATAAGGATATCTGGGTCACACAGGAAGTGATCAATCTTCTTGGAACAACAAAATGGGAGTTGAAAGATGAGGTTCATAGGCAAGAGGAAGTATAGGAAGCCACACATCCAGCACCCAGCTCCTATTCTGATGCAGCGCTGAATAGTCATGACAGTGGGGTAGTGCAGGGGCCTGCAGATAGCAAGGTATCTGTCAAAGGCCATGGCAGACAAGAAGAAGGTCTCAGTGGCACCCATGGAGAAGAAGAAGTAGGATTGGAGGAAGCAGCCATAGAAGGAGATGGTGCTGGTCTCAGAGAGTAAGTTGGCTAGCATATTAGGGACAATGGAGGTGATAAACCAGATCTCCAGGAAAGAAAAATTGGCCAACAGGATGTACATTGGAGTTTGAAGTCGATGGTTCCATCTCACAGCACAGATAATGCACAGATTTCCAGTTAGTGTCAGAATATAAGTCCCAGAGAAGATTGAAAAGAGGAAAACCTGAATTTCACAGGTATAAGAGAAGCCCAAAAGAATGAATTCACTCACAGAGCTAGAGCAATTATTTGTGTTTGAATATTCATTTGTTTGTAATGCTGTAGAAACAACAAATTTCCATAAGATAAACGGCCTTTTAGTATTACTTATTAAGGCAAATATATTGATTATGATTACACCACTCTGCATTTCAATAAAATAATATTATAACTCATATATCTTAATCATTTTTAACTATTCGTAGTCCTATTCTAGATATAACAAATATAAAATGAACAGATACTTGCCTGTCATCCTGTGCGTTACAATCAAAACTTTTGGTATTGACAATAAGCAATTCTATATTCAGAGATCTACAAAGTTTGGTCAAGCAGTTAATGAATACAGACTGAATTAATACAGCTAAGAGATAACTCAGCATTTTTAACATATGAAGATATTAAGATAATAATATTCTATAATCTTTGTTCTATTTGTGAGAGAAAAATGTCAAGTGGATTTGAAGACAATATCCAATTTGTTAAGTACTATATGTAATACAATTAATGTTTTATTAATTAATAAATAATTTTATTGTTAGGTTATGGACAATACTCATATTTATTTTAGAATAGATTATAAGTCAACATTAAAATAAAAATTAAAAAATTAACAGACAGGAAGCAAAAAGTTGCTGACATGGATGTGGGGAAAAGGGTACCCTCTTACACTGTTGGCGGAAATGCAAACTGTTATAGCCACTCTGGAAAACAGTATGGAAGTTCCTTAAATGTTAAAAATAGAGCTACACTACAACCCAGTAATTGCACTATTACATAATTACCCCAAAGATACATATGTAAAAAGAAGGGGCACCAGCACCCCATGTTCATAGCAGCAATGTCCACAATAGCCAAACTGGAAGGAGCCAAGTTGTCCTTCTACAGATGAATGGATAAAGAAGATGTGGTCCAATTTCTTTACACCACACACAAAAATAGACTCAAAATGGATGAAGGACCTTAATGTGAGAAAGGAAGCCATCAAAATCCTTGAGGAGAACACAGGCAGCAAACTCTTTGACCTCAGCTGCAGCAACATCTTCCTAGGAACAATGCCAAAGGCAAGGGAAGCAAGGGCAAAAATGAACTATTGGGATTTCATCAAGATCAAAAGCTTTTGCACAGCAAAGGAAACAGTTAAAAAAATCAAAAGACAACTGACAGAATAGGAGAAGATATTTGCAAACGACATATCAGATAAAGGGCTAGTGTCCAAAATCTATAAAGAACTTAGCAAACTCAATACCCAAAGAACAAATAATCCAATCAAGAGATGAGCAGAGGACATGAACAGACATTTCTGCAAAGAAGACATCCAGATGGCCAACAGACACATGAAAAAGTGCTCCATATCACTCGGCATCAGGGAAATACAAATCAAAACCACAATGAGATATCACCTCACACCAGTCAGAATGGCTAAAATCAACAAGTCAGGAAATGACAGATGCTGTCGAGGATGCGGAGAAAGGGGAATCCTCCTACACTGTTGGTGTGAATGCAAGCTGGTGCAACCACTCTGGAAAACAGCATGGAGGTTCCTCAAAATGTTGAAAATAGAACTACCCTATGACCCAGCAATTACACTACTGGGTATTTACCCTAAAGATACAAACGTAGTGATCTGAAGGGGCACGTGCACCCGAATGTTTATAGCAGCAATGTCCACAATAGCCAAACTATGGAAAGAACCTAGATGCCCATCAACAGATGAATGGATCAAGAAGATGTGGTATATATACACAATGGAATATTATGCAGCCATCAAAAGAAAGGAAATCTTGCCATTTGTGACAACGTGGATGGAACTAGAACGTATCATGCTTAGCGAAATAAGTCAATCAGAGAAAGACAACTATCATATGATCTCCCCGATATGAGGAAGTGATGATGCAACATGGGGGTTTAAGGGGGTAGGAGAAGAATAAATGAAACAAGATGGGATTGGGAGGGAGATAAACCATAAGTGACTCTTAATCTCATAAAACAAATGAGGCTTGCTGGGGGGAGGGGGATTGGGAGAAGGGGGGTGGGGTTATGGACATTGGAGAGGGTATGTGCTTTGGTGAGTGCTGTGAAGTGTGTAAACCTGGCGATTCACAGGCCTGTACCCCTGGGGATAAAAATATATGTTTATAAAAAATTAAAAAAAAAAAAAGAGGATGTGGTCCATATATACAATGGAATATTACTCTGCCACCAGAAAGGATGAATACCCATCATTTACACCGACATGGATGGGACTGGAGGGGATTATGCTAAGTGAAATAATTCATACAGAGAAAGACAATTATCATATGGTTTCACTCATATGTGGAACATAAGGAATACTGCAGAGGACCGCAGAAGAAAGGAGGGAAAACTGAATGGGAAGAAATCAGAGAGGGAGACAAACCATGAGAGACTTTGGACTCTGGGAAAGAAACTTAGGGTAATGGAAGGGAGGTGGTACATCAAGGAGGGTACATGATGTGATGAGCACTGGGTATTATATACAACTGATGAATCATTGAACACTACACAAAAACTAATGATGTAGTATCTTTTGGCTAATTGAGCATAATAAAAAAATAAAAGTATTAGATCTGAAAAAGAAAGTTTTTAAATATCAATTGCTCCCTTCAGTAAAAATAGTAAAAATATACTCTTAAAAATATTACATGTAGGGACGCCTGGGTGGCTCAGTGGGTTAAAGCCTCTGCCTTTGGCTCAGGTCATGTTCCCAGGGTTCTGGGATTGAGCCCCGCATCAGGCTCTCTGCTCAGTGGGGAGCCTGCTTACCTTCCAATCTCTCTGCCTGCTTCTCTACATGCTTGTGATCTCTGTCTGTCAAATAAATAAATAAAGTCTTTAAAAAATATTACATGTATATGGGTTTTTTTAAAAAATGTTCATGCATTTCAGTACTTAGGATGCTGCACAGAATGTCAAAGAGATCACAATCATTGAATTTTTGTCAACAAAGACAGCCCAAGAAAATGGTATGTTTCCTATTCACAATTCTTCCTATAGGAAGGAAATGCAATTTTAAAAATTTCTGCTCTAATAACAAATACTATCAAGGATACTTTCTTTAAGTTGGTTGTCTAACAATCAGTGTTATCATCATCATTAATTTAAATATGAGCGAGTAAGGACAGTATTCAGTGAGGTTCTTCAATGCTGTATGATTGGTAAGGAGGGTACGTCTTCAACTCTCAGGTGTTTTATGTCGAAAGAACAAAGACTCAAAAGTTATGTCTAGAAAATAGTGGTTTTCATAGTATGGTCAGGAACTCCTGATGATCTCTGAAGATGTTTCAGGGCATTCAGGTCAAAAGTAATTTCATAATAATGCTAAGATATCATTTGCTTTATTCACTCTTACTTTTTCTTGATTACTGAATGGAGTTTTCTAGACTGCATGATGGGTAATCTCCTGCCAAAATGTTTGATCTCACAACAAATGTTTGGTGACTCAAACCAAACAACATCCTACTGTTTTCTCTTAAGTAAACATTATAGAAATTTATTAAAATATTTAAAAACACAACAATCTCCATAAATTTTTGTTATGTTGACAAAAGCAATTATCTTTGAATTGACATTTATGGTAATCTGATTACTTTATTATTGCCACTTTAAAAGGAATTTAGTACAAACTTTATTTTTTGTTTTAATTTCTAAATGGTAAATATGAATAGCTATAACTCATATGAACAAAACCACTTTGGGGTATTTGATGAGTTTTAAGATTTAGAGGGGTCCTGAAATCATCAAGTTTGAAAACCACTAATTTGCAAAAAATTACATCTATCTATAAATAAAATGAAAAGATTATATATTTTGCTTTGGTTTGGTTTGGGTTTGGAATTGCATAGATAGTTGCATGTTAAACTGTAAATAATGCTGTGAGGACATAGCAGATTTCAATTATACACATTATTATTATTAACTATTGCTACCATGCTGTACATGAGATCTTAGAACTTACTTATCTTGTAACTGAAGCAAAGTAAAAGTACTACAAGAGGTGATGGATAATTAGTTTGGTTAATTAGTTTGACTGTGGCCATCATTTTATGATGCATATCAAATCATATCATTGTACCCTTAATACATAAAATTTTTATTTGTCAATTTTACCTCAATAAAGTTGGCAAAAATAAACTATAAAATAGGACAGTTTGGAAATTAAGAGCAAATAAAGAAGAAAAATAAATTAATCCATAGTACTAAAGTCTTAATCATGAATTCACATATATTCATAGTCTTTAAAGGAATTATGTACTTTTAAGGTTTTTCTTAAAAAAAAACTTTGAAATTTGAAAAGTAACAGACTCATACTTAGGAAGAATTTTTCTAAAACAGTAATTTCATTTAAATTCCAAAGTAATCACAGGTAAGAACCCAGACTGATGCCCTGGATTTAGTATGTAGCACAGTGTTACAAAATTGCAGCCCATGTAAACCCTCAATAATCACCTAATACTTCTGCCATCAACTTTGGGTTTTCCCTCTTTGTGTTTTTCTTCATTATTTCTACTATTTCTTTATGTATGTGTGGAAATGTCTCTAAACATCTCAGTGTTTACCTATTTTTCTTTGTTTCATTTGGCTTTTTTCTGAGTACATGCATGCATGTGTGTGTGTGTATGTGTGAATATTTTGCAATTCTTTCCATATCTATAATTTATTCACATGTGATTACATCTTCTCCAGATTTCATAAAACAACTGCCTGGAATTTAGCTTTCTAGTCAATCAAGTTCTTTCTCTTGCCTCCTTCCCCAACTTTGTATTTACCTTCTCTTTTTGTAATCTCTTTGTCCAGTGTAACTGAATATGTTTGAAAGTTAAATATATTTCATTTTATATATGGACACACACATATATATATATACATATTACACATATTTATGGAATGAGAGAGGACGTATTTTTACAAATATTTTCAAGTTGAAAAACTGATGTGCAAAACACTGTCTTTCTTTAAAAGGAAATTTAAAAATATTTTACTTATTTATTTGTCGGAGAAAGAGAGCGCACAGGCAGGCAGCATGTCAGGCAGAGAGACAGAGGGAGAAGAAGGCCCCCCGCTGAGCAGGGAGCCTGATTCAGGGCTGGATCCCAGAACACTGGGATCATGACCTGAGTCAAGGGCAGGTGTTTAACCCACTGAGTCACCTAGATGTCCCTCTAAAGGAAATAAACCTTAAATATATTCATAAAAATCCTCATCTTTAACATATAGAAAAGATTTTGCAGATTGAAATAAGGACAGGAATGTGAGTACCAAAATTTAAAAATACAGAATAGAAAAAATACAGATATCTTGAAAGTAGAATGTTGCATAGTAGAAAACATCATTAAACAAGGCTTAGAAAAGACAAATTACTTACTAGACATTAAAGTTAAATATGTATCATTCATAAAGCTATGGCAAAGTTCACTGTGCTCAAAGAGGCTGATCCTTAAATTCTGCAAAACATGAATAAAATTTCCTTCTTTCTTATCCTCTAAAAATAACAGAAATTAGCAGGGCAATAGGCAATATATCACTTGAGTTTCACTGAAGGAAACTTTGACTTACTGGAAATACATTCACTTACTGGAATTTTCTCTACCTATAGATCCCAACTCCTACACAGAGCAATACAAATGGGGAACTAGCAAACTACTTTAAGAGTTCTAATAGATTTGCTTATAAGCTCTAAAAAAATGCCTGGCTTTGATCCTGAAGAAAAAAATATTTTCATAATTCTTGTGTTAACTGGTGGAATATAAAACTAGGAATGGTGGAAGGGGGACAAAGAGGGGCTTGGAGTCATGTGAGCTTTACATTACCTGCAGATACAAGATGGGTATCATAGAAATCTGTATGGTTGAACACCATCTTCTATATCACAGTGAAAACTCTAGTCTCAGATCTCAGAAAAAGAACAAATATAATAGTGTTCCATGCACTGCTGTGGGGATTCACAGAACTGCAGACCCTTTTAGGAGAAGAAAATTACAAAACCAGTCATGGGCCTCTTCAGGCTTGCCCTCTTATACTTCTCTTGCTTAAATAAACTGACAAAGCAACAGGAAACTTGACAGTTGAAAAGAGAATCATAGTCTCATGATCTACACAGAATAAAAATGAACAACTGAAATAGGAAGCCCTTTTATTTTCTGTGAGGATCATCTTTGGGGAGTGGCTCTCTAGAGAGCGAATTTATAAAACAATGGCCCCATTTCCTCACTCAGCATGCTGTAATTTGTTTCAAATTCAAACACGTTTCCTACTTTAATTCACACAATTTTTTATTTGGAGAAACAAGAGAAATACAAACACATAAAATTATCTGGGCAGGTATTAGTTTTCTGTTTAACTATGATAGAAGTAATCTTCTCTCTGATTGATGAAGTTCTAGAACCTAGATGAGGTTCGGTGGGCTGAGGTCCAGAGCCGATGACCAAGAAATAATTCTTGAGACATCTTTGGTGCAAAATGGTGGTTTATTAAAGCATGGGGACAGAACCCATGGGCAGGAAGAGCTGCTGCCCTTGGTTGGGGTTGTGAGAGATGGCAGGTTATGTACCCTGCCATTAGGGGAAGGTGAGGGGAAGGGAGGTTTCAATGGAACTTTCATATGCTAAAGAGGGCCTACAAGGTGCTGGGATACTGGAGGCCTTGCTGCTTGATCAATGTTGTCTTTTGGCAAGCCATTCACATTTCTGCTATCAAGCATCTTTGTTAGTGAGACTTGGGTTTAGAAGAAATTTAACTTTATTTAGGGCTTGAGGAACTGAGTTATTTGCCTCTGGAAATTGTGCTATTGATAAGGTAAATTCTTTGTTTGTAGATCTCTAGGACATTTGTAAACCAAGGGAGACTCCTGTCTTGTAGGATTGTGATTTCTGCAAGTTAACTATTTGTTTCTCACTTATGGCAGTCATAAGTGAGTCAGTCAGAGGTGCCTGAGGAATGTCACACACATTGCTGAGGGGAGCAGGTGGAGAGGGGGTGCAAGGTGCCAGCTTTTGCTTTGTCCTCTGCCAGGCTCCTGATCCCTCATCATGATAAAAAAAAAAAAAAAAAAAAAAAAAAAAAAAAAAAAAAAAGTTGTGATTCTGGCAATGAGACTTCTTTCCATTCTTAGAGAAAAGACTATGGAATGTAGGTTAACACAAAGATTAGGAGCCTGTGCACTTAAGCATATTAAAGACTCTCTTCTTTTGTTTCAGACTATTTATCATCTTAACTTCAATTTGCTTGTCCCACCACAAGCTCACCACAATCACAAACACTGAGATGCATTCTTTAACTATGAGTAAAATTCTTTAAATAAGAAAGACATTTATGGAAATTTCCCTTGAATTTAAGTACTTTGCTAATGCCTTTTAATGGCTCCATAGTATAGCATCAACATTTTATGAATAAACAAAATTTACATAATGATCCCCAAGTTTTCTCAAAAACTTGGGGATCATTATGTAAATTTTGTTTATTCATTTATTATACTCTTGGTATAATATTTTTCATTTATTATACCTTTGGTATAATATTTATTCATTTATTATACCTTTGGTATAATAATTGGAGCTATGAAGATTTTAAATCGAATATTAACATATATCTTGAGTAGAGTATTTCCAAATAATAAAATATGATCAAATAGAGGTTAGTACTTTAAAAGATATTCAATATTACATCATTTACATCATATGTGAATATAACATATAAACATAACTTTTTAAAATCATTGATTGATAGAAAAATATAGGAACATCTTACTAATGGTAGAAAAAAGTCATAGATAAAATTGAACACCCATTTTTGATAGACTTCATAATAAATCAGAGATAGAAGAAAATTTCTCTACTTGGTAAAGAATCTCTGTACCAGAAATAAGTGGCTAAAACATTCTATAATAATAAAATTGAAAGCATTCCAATTAAAATCAAATTCAAACAAGAATGGCCACAATAGTAAACAGAGTTACTGTTTCAAGTGATTCACTGTCCTTCCAGTAAAAGGATTATATATCCATGTCTCACAAATGTTACACTAGCCAATGTAACTTGGTTTGTCCAATGTAATGTATGACAAATTTAAATATACCCTTCTTTTAAAAGATTTTATTTTATTTATTTTTTGTCAGAGCAAGCATGAGCGCATAAGCAGGGGGAGGGAGAAGCAGGCAGAGGGAGAGGCAGGCTCCCTACTGAGCAAAGAGCCTCATGTGGGACTTGATCTCAGGATCCTGGGATCATGACCTGAGCTGAAGGAAGATGCTTAACCAACTAAACCACGCAGGTGTCCCATAAATGTCTCATTTTTAAAGAAAACCTATAACAACCATTATGCAAATATGCCATAGCTCCTTTTCCTATGTAATGAAAATAGTAATTTTATTTTGTCGTGGATCCAAGAATGAAAGAGAAATATAGAACCAACCATGAACCAACAAGTAATATGATTAAGAAAGAAAAAGGAGGTTGCTATTAGTCACTGATATTTACTGGTAATTTTTATGATAACATAAATTGGGAAAAGCAATTGATATCATCATCATGACTGTTCCTATCCACACCAATGAGACAAAAATAATTTATGGTATGACTATTAGAAGAGAGAAATTTTAATTACTGACTGAAGAAATGATGTCTATGATGAACAAGAGAACCAACTATGTTAAACATAAGATGATTCAATAAATTGATTACTGAAAAAATAAAGAGAAAATACAATCTTCCTTTTATGGATGCAAGGATGTGTAAATTAATGTAGGGAAATTATTTCATTTTCATTAGCAACACAAAGTCAAAATAACCTAGAAAAACGTTTGCAAGATAACTGCAAGCATTATCAATAACAAATCTTTACATTGGTATATAAAAGAAAACCTGATTAATAGGAAAGGCATACCATGTTGCTCAACTGATCAGCTAGTTAGTGTCAAGGATAAATAATTAACATAAGTCAATATACAAAGTCAATGCAATTTAGACATATCCCAATCAGACTGTGTGAAAAGTATTGTTATAGGTATTTTAAACTTTACAAAGATTTAAAAAGCTTGATTGTTTATTTTTCAAGATGTCACATGTATTTTGGAAAACTAGAATAATGAGGTAAAATTAGGCCTACCTTATAAATTATATTTAAACAAAATTACTTAAAACTGTGGTAGGAACTGTTATAATTAATTGACCAAGTAGAGAATACATAAAACGAAATAATACTCAACTTCACAGAGTTAAGATTCTAGTAATGGTTATTTTCAATTCAAATATGGAGAAAAGATAAAAGATTAAATACAAAGTATTAAAAATTAAATTCCGACTCTACATTTTATCATACACAGATAATAACCTAGATCAAAACATGTGATAAACTTCAAAAGGTTGACCAAAACACACAAAAAAATACATACTTTTATATCTTAGTATAAGAAAAACTTTTGTATAAGAGATTCAAAACCTGGCTTTGTAACAGAACAAATGAACATTCATTGACTTCATAAAAGTTAAATGTTTGAAAAGTAAAACAGTGCCACTAACCATCTTAAGTAACAAAGATAGAATTTTTGATGGGTATACCATGAGATAGAAGCCACTAATTTGCACTGACACCAGAAGTTACAAAAATTTTTATGAATTATATACAAATTTACATGAATTCGGTATCCTTCAAGGTAAGTCTTAATATTTGACAAAAGGGAAATTTATAATATTAGATCCAAATTGACTCCAGCATATCCTTTGAGGGCATTTTCTACAACAAGCCAGAAGAAAAGGAATCCAAGGAAACAGTGAATGTCTCTGGGCAAGGAGCTGCCCTAGAGTTTGAAGCTGGCAAAGTAGCAGGCATTTGGGAGAAATGGTCCTGAAGAGAAGGAACCTAAAGAAAAGGAGCTCAAAAATCTATGGATTAATTTTCATTTCCTTTCTTTCATTTCAGTGACCAGAAATACCAATTTTAAAAATGAGGCTCCAGTTCAAGAACCAAGGAATACATACCAGAAATAAAAATAAAATTAAAAAGAAGAACCCTAACAAACACACACACACAAAAAATGTCTGTAAGAAGTATGAAATATATACAGCACTTATATTGCCATCATGTAATATAAATACAGGACATAGTAAAAAGTCCTAATATATGTGTAATTAAAGTCCTTTATATAAATGAAAAAATCACCAAATAAAAACAATATTTAAAGAAATAGTAGCCGAGATTTTCCCAAACATAATAAAATACATAACTTACACATTTAAGAGAGCCAGAGAATCACAAGTATTATATAAACAAGTCAAATTTCACTTGGCTAATGTTAAAAATGTTAAAAATCAAAGACAAAGGAAAAAAAAAAATAAAACCAAAGGGGGGGGAAGTCATATTGATGAAGTCCCAGAACCTAAGTCAGGTTTGGTGGGGTGAGGAGGTTCGGAGCTGACGACTAAAGAAAGAATTCTTAAGAAGTCGTTGATGCAAAAGGTGATTTATTAGAGCATGGGGACAGAGCCTGTGGGCAGGCGGAGTTGTGGCTGCCCCGGGTTGTGAGGGTAGGCATGTTATATACCCTGCAGTATATAGGTGAGAGGAAGGGAGGTTTCAGTGGAGTTTTCATATGCTAACGAGGGCCTACAAGGTGCCAGGATGTTCCAGAGGCCTTGCCCTTGTGGCTGGATCAATGTTGTCTTTAGACCAGCCATTAACATTAATATAGTTGGGAGACTTTTTGGTGGGGTGTCACAATCCTGCTATCAATTGTCTTTGTTAGTGAGATTTAGGACATTTGTAAGCCAAGGGAGACTCCTGTCTAGCAGGATTGTGAGCTCTGCAAGTTAACTATTTGCTTATTGTTCATGGCAGTCAGGGCTGCCTGAGGGATGCTACACACATGGAGGGGAAAGGGTGAAGAGGCAGTGCAAGGCGCCAGCTTTTGCTTTTCCTCAGCCAGCCTCCTGCTCCCTCATTAATATTACTTTCAAAGGAGAAGTAGTAACACTGATGGCAACTATTCAACAGGAACAATTGAGTACAGAAGTAGATAAATATTTAAAAAGTGGTGAAAGAAAAGAGAAATTAACCAACCTAAATAATGTGAAGGCAAAAAAATAAAAATTTTTCAGAAAAAAAAAAAAAAGAAAGAACTTCTTGCCATAAGATTTATCACACTACAAATAATAATCCTTTAAGCTGGAGAAAATGACCCCAAAGGGAAACACAACACTGAGGAAGAATTGAAGGGAAGTAGAAAACATAAATATTGGGTAAAAGTTGGCTGCTCAATGCCACAATAAAACAATTTTATGATTTGTAATAAATGTAAAAGCAAAGAAGACAATAAAAACATGTGTGACTAAATGAAATTAAAAAAATTTTCCCATTTTCTAAGTTTTAAGTAATACATTTGTGAATTATATACAATGTATTAGCAAGAAAGGTTATAAATAAAAATCCAAAACAGAGAATATTAAATATATGAAGTCACTGGTTAATGCAAAACTAAGCAAAAAAGGAGAAATAAAGAAATAAAGAGCAGATGGAAATATTAAAAAAAACCAACAAACTGATAAACTGAATTATATTGATAATTGCATAAAAAATAGGCATTTTTCACACTCCATTTTTAAAAAAAGATTATTACCATAGGCTGTTTAAGAAACACACCTTATACATCAAGACACAGAAAGAGTTGAAATAAAAGGATGGAAAAAGAAATGAAATACAACACTTAAGAAAATAATAGATCTTTCTTATGATACAAAGACCAATTAATCATCAAGAAATGACAGTTCCAAATTTGCATGTAGCTAATAACATAATTTCAAAATACGTAAACAAAAGTTGTAGCAGGATAGAAATTTTTTAATCACTTCAGATTTTAACACACCTCTCTTGGTAAGTAAGAAAACAGATAAAAAAAATACCAGTAAGATTTTAGATGTATTAGCATGAGTAACTAACTTAAACTGACATATGTAAAAAGTAGAATTATAGTTGCACACAATGCAAACTATGCACAATCTTTTGCAAAGACATATAGAACACTTACCAAAATAACCACTTTTCTGGTCCAAAATACAAATCTTAACAAGGTTTAAAAGCATAGATTTTATGTTCTCAGACAACTGTAGAATTAAGTAGAAAATCTGTAATATAAAGTTAACAATACTGAAAAAGAAAAAAAAAAAGAAAAAAGGAAAACCCCAGATATTAAGAATAGAAAATTTTAAAGGGCATCACTACAAGCCCTACACACACTATATGGTTAATAAGAGAATATTATGAACCACTTCAGTAAAAATTTATTTTTTAAGAGAGAGAGCCAGAAGAGTGGGGGCAGGGGATGAGAAACTCTGACTGACTGAGTCACCAAGGCATCCCTTGAGTAAATTTTAACTTTTAGACAATGAATGAAAAATCTGAAATGCAGAGTAGACCAAAACTAAAGCCATTAAATATAGAAAATTTTAACAATGTCAAGCATATTAATGCTACTGAATCTTTAACTTAAAACCATCTCCAAAAACTCCAGGCCTAAGCAGTTTCATTGATAAATGCTTTGAAATATTCATGGAAAATATTTACATGATTATTCCTTCCAGCACCAGGAGACTACACATTCTTCTCAAGCACACATAGAATATTTTCCAGAGCATAAGTTAAGTCACAAAGCAAGCCTTAAAATAGATTGAATTAATAGTATTTTCTCCAGCCATAATGACATGAGACCAGAAATGAGTAACAGGAAGAAAACTAGAAAATTCACAAATGTGTGGAAATTAAACAACACACTCCTGAACAATCAATGGGTAAAAGAAGAAATCGAAAGGGGAAAAAAAAACAAAAAACAAAAACAAACAAACAAAAAACCACCCTGAAATGGACACCTGGGTGGTGGCTCTGTTTTTTAAGCATCTGACTCTTGATTTCGGATCAGGTCATGATCTCAGAGTTGTGATACTAAGCCCCTCCCCATCCCCATTTGTGTTCTCCCCCTCTTTCTTTTTCTCTCAATAAATATAAATAAAAAATAATTAAAATAAATGAAAATGTGCACACAACATATTAAAACTTATGGTGAGCAGCAAAAGTTTTAAGAGATGAGTTTACAGATAAAGGCATACATTAAGAAGAAAGATATCAAATAAAAAACATGATTTTACACTTCAAGGGATTATAAAAAGAATAATCTAAGCCCAAAGTTAATAGAAGAAGAAAATAACAGCAATCAAAGCTGAAACAAGTGAAATGGAGAACAGAAACCCAATAGAAATGATCAATAAAACTAAGAGCTGTTTTTTTTTAAAGTTAAAGAAAACTGACAAAGCCTTAGCTAGACTTAGAAAAAGAGAAAGAAGACAAATAAAATCTGAAATAAAAGGGGAGACATTATAAATGATACAACAGAGATATAAAAGAATCATGAGACTACTATGAATAACTGCATGCCAACAAATTGGATAACCTAGGAGAAATGGATACATTCTGGGAAAAAACTACAACTTATAAACACTGAATCATGAAGAAACAGAAATCTTGAATATACCAATAACAAGTGAAGAGATTGCATCAGTAACCAAATGACTGCCAACAAAGAAAAGCACAGGACCAGACAGTTTCACTGGTAAACACTATAAAATATTAAAGAGGAACTGACAGTCTTCCACAGAAGATGGTGGAGTAGAAGGATCTCAAACTCACCTCATTCTATGAATGCAAATAGGTAACACACACATCAGTGTAACAATAACCCAGAAACTGACCCGAAGACTGGCAGAAGAGACACTCCACAACTAACTGTAGAAAAGAGGCCACAGAGAAGAGGGTAGGAGGGCAGAAAAGACTGGAAGCTAAGATGATCCCCAGGATTGTCTGCAGGAGGGAATGATCAGGCAGGTATGAAGAGGAGAGAGGACCAGGCCCTCACACTGATTACCCCAAGCAAAAGGGACCCACACAGGGAAGAAGAGTTTACAGAACATTTGGCTTTGAAAACAAGAGGAGCCTAACAACCAATGGGGGCTTAACATCTGGAACTAAAAATCAGTGCTCTTGCCAAGAGAGTGGAGACCCCACACTTAAAGGGACAGCAGAACAAATAGCCCCACTGAGACACAGCACAGAGGCAGCAGCTTAAAACATGCCTGGGGTATATGGAAAGATTTATTTCCTCCTCTGAGAGCATGTATTGGAGGGGCAAGGGATCTTTAAGAGACTTCTCTGAGAACCAAAGAGTATGCTGGCACCATTTACGTCCCCTACACCCTAGCCTAGATACAAGGACAACTGCAGGAATCAGCACAGTTCCAACACTTTCCCCAGCTTGCTAACAGTGTGCCCCACCCTAGAACACTTCTGCAAATCTCTCCCTTCCATTCCAGCTGGCTTTGGTAGGACTTTTTCCAGGTGGTTACATGTCCCCTCAGCTGATCACCATGGATCTTCTGAAAGAGAGATGATATTTGCAAATGAGAGGGTAGGTATCAAAAAATATATAAAGAACTCATACAACTGAACACCAAAAATCCCCATAAAATAACACTTAAAAATGGGTGGAAGACTTAAAAAGACATTTCTCCAAAGAAGATATACAGATGGCCAACAGACATTTGAAAAGATACTCAACAGCTGTCATCATCAGGGAAATGCAAATCAAAATCACGAGGTATCACCCCACACCTGTCAGAATTACTAAAAACAAAAACACAAGAAACAACAAATGTGGTTTTATTGGTGGGAACAAAAACCAGTGCAACCACTGTGGAAAACAGTATGAAGCTTCCTCAAAAAATTCAAAATAGAATTACTCTGTGTTTCATTATTTCCACTATGGAGTATTTACCCAAAGAATACAAAACCACTAATTCAAAAAGATAAATACACTCTTATGTTTATTGCAGCATTAGTGATGCAGAAGCAGATAGTGATGATATGGAAGCAACCCATGTTCATCAATAGATGAATTGATAAATAAAATGTGGTATATATATTTAATGCAATTTTATTCCTCAACCATAAAAAAAATGCAACATTTCCATTTGCAATAACAGGAGGGATAGAGAGTATAATGCTAAGTGAAAAAAGTCAGAGAAAGACAGATACCATATAACTCCACTCATATGTATAATTTAAGAAACAAAACAAATGAACAAAGAAAAACAAAAGGGACAAACCAAGAAACATACTCTTATTCTATTATTTGTCCCAGTCAGTGATGTGTATTTCAAATTCAATTATTTTTCTAAAAATATCTTTGTTCAGACAAATTCTCATATTTGTAGGTTCATTTGCTTTCATTTATTTACTATATATTTTTCCAGAGATAATTATTATTACTTTTAAAGCAATTACATTTACATGACTATCATATCACTTAGTGTAGACCTTAGTTTAATTTACCATAAATTGAGAAAAGAAGTACATTGATGCTTATAGATATCACCATTGATTAAAATATCACTTATGCCACATTTACTACAATTTCATAATAGATTAGAAGGTACAACATGAATTCTTTCAAGAATTCTACCATGCTTTTTAAAACTTTTTTTTTTTTATAAACATATAATGTATTATTAGCCCCAGGGATACAGGTCTGTGAATCATCAGGTTTACACACTTCATAGCACTCACCATATCACATACCCTCCCCAATGTCAATAACCCCACCACCCTCTCCCACCCCCACACCCCTCCACCACCCTCAGTTTGTTTTGTGACACTGAGAGTCTCTTATGGTTTGTCTCCCTCCAGATCCCATCTTGTTTCATTTATTCTAAGAAACATACTCTTAACTATAGGGAACAAACTAATGGCTACCAGAGGGTAGGTGAGTGGGGATGGATGAAACAGGTGAAGAAGATTAAGAGTATAGTTATCATGATAAGGATTAGATCAAGATTTGACAAATACATAAGCAGACTCCTCCTAAAAATGTGTGCTATGAAACAATCTATTCAGGGATATCAAAACCTTTACAATTAAAAAAAAATGATTATACATTGACTTATATGACTCTATAAACTTTGTGACATATTTGAAAATGTCATCAAGTGTTTGAAGAGCTTTTATTTCAAAAAAGTGATTTGGAGCATGCATTTGATTCCTCTCTTAACAAATTCCTATAAAATAACCAAGTAATACAAAAATTGGAAAAAGTCATCTGCAACAAAACATAAAAATATAAATAAATGCAGTAGTAAGTTTTGTGAACATGGGTTAGGCAATGAAATAACATCATATATATGTAATAACAATATCCCAAGAAACATAAATATGAGTAACAGAAGTAAAAAAATGGATAAATTGGACTACATCAAAACCCAAAATTTGAAAGGACACAATTAAGAAAGTAAAAAGGCAGCAAATAGATTTTTTAAAAAAATTGCAAAGTATATGTCTGATAAGTAACTTGTACCCAGAATAAAGATCTTCTACAACTGTAAAAATATTAAAAAACTCAATTAAAAAATGGTCAAGGTGGGGGAGGAGTCAAGATGTCAGAGAAGTAGCAGGCTGAGACTACTTCAGCTAGCAGGAGATCAGCTAGATAGCTTATCAAAATATTGCAAAAACCTACAAATCCATTGGCAGATTGAAGAGAAGAAGAAGAGTAATTCTAGAAACAGAAAAACAACCACTTTCTGAAAGGTTGGACTGGCGGAGAAGTGAATCCAAAGCAACGGGAATATAGAACCTGGGGGGAGGGGCCGGCTCCTGGCAAGCAGCGAAGCAACGGCGCACAAAATCAGGACTTTTAAAAGTCTGTTCCGCTGAGGGACATCGCTCCAGAGGCTAAACCAGGGTGAAGCCCACGCAGCGTCAGTGTGGCCTCAGGTCCCACAGGGTCATAGAAACATCGGGGGTGTCTGAGTGTTGCAGAGCTTACAGGTATTAGAACAGGGAAGCTGGCTACAGAGACAGAGCTGACAGTGAGCTCACAGCTTGGGGTTACCTTGAACCAGTCGCAGGCTCGGTGAGCTCGGAGCGCTGCCGGAGGTCAGACAGACGGGAGTTACTGGGCGCTGTTCTCTAAGGACGCAAGGAGGAGTGGGCCCCGGGCTTCCGGCCTCCGGGCCAGAGACCAGGAAGCCGCCATTTGTATTCCCGTCCTCCAGAACTCTACGGAATGTGCTCAGGGAACAAAAGCTCCCGAAAACAAACCCGAGCCAATTACACAGCTCCGCCCCTGGTAAGTGTGGTGTAATTCCACCTGGGGCAAAGACATTTGAGAATCACTATACCAGGTCCCTCCCCCAGAAGATCAACAAGAAATCCAGCCAAGACCAAGTTCACTTACCAAGGTGTGCAGTTTCAATATCAAAGAGAGCAGAGAAATCCAGAGGAGGAGAAAGCAAAGCACGGAACTCATGGCTTTCTCCCTATTATTCTTTAGTCTTGCAGTTAATTTAATTTTTTTTCTTTTTCATTTTTTTTCCTCTTCTTCTGCTAAATTTTTTTTAACTTTTACCCTTTTCTTTTTTTACGTTTTTTAACTGGTTTATCTAATATATATGTATTTTTTCTTTTTTATACTTTTCTTTATTTGTTTTCTTTTTTTAACTCTTTTCTTTTATTTCTTTCTTTATTTCTGAACCTCTTATTATGCCCTTTCTCCCCCGTCATGATTTGGGATCTCTTCTGATTTGGTTAAAGCATATTTTCCTGGGGTTGTTCCCACCCTTTTAGTATTTTACTTGCTCCTTCACATACTCTTATCTGGACAAAATGACAAGATGGAAAAATTCACCACAAAAAAAGAATAAGAGGCAGTACTGAAGGCTAGGGACGTAATCAATACAGGCATTGGTAATATGTCAGATACAGAGTTCAGAATTACAATTCTCAAGGTTCTAGGCGGGCTTGAAAAAGGCATGGAAGATATTGGAGAAACCCTCTCGGGAGATATAAAAGCCCTTTCTGGAGAAATAAAAGAGCTAAAATCTAACCAAGTTGAAATAAAAAAAGCTATTAATGAGGTGCAATAAAAAATGGAGGCTCTCACTGCTAGGATCAATGAGGCAGAAGAAAGAAGTAGTGATATAGAAGACCAAATGACAGAGAATAAAGTAGCTGAGGAAAAGAGGGACAAACAGCTACTGGACCATGAGGGGAGAATTCAAGAGATAAGTGACAATATAAGATGAAACAACATTAGAATATTGGGATTCCAGAAGAAGAAGAAAGAGAGTGGAGCAGAAGGTATACTGGAGAGAATTATTGGGGAGAATTTCCCCAATATGGCAAAGGGAACAAGCATCAAAATTCAGGAGGTGTAGAGAACGCCCCTCAAAGTCCATAAGAAGAGGCCCACACCCCATCATCTAATAGTAAAATTTACAAGTCTTAATGACAAAGAGAAAATCCTGAAAGCAGACCGGGAAAAGAAGTCTATAACAAACAATGGTAAAAATACTAGATTGGCAGCAGACTTATCCACAGAGACCTGGCAGGACAGAAAGAACTGGCATGGTATATACAGAGCACTAAACGAGAAAAACAAACAGCCAAAAATATTATATCCAGCTAGGCTATCATTGAAAATAGTAGGAGAGATTAAAAGCTTCCAGGACAAAAAAAGACTGAAAGAATTTGCAAACGCCAAACCAGCTCTACTGGAAATATTGAAAGGGGTCCTCTAAGCAAAGAGAGAGCCTACAAGTAGTAGATCAGAGAGGAACAGAGACAATATACAGTAACAGTCACCTTACAGGCAATACAATGGCACTAAATTCATATCTCTCAATAGTTACCCTGAATGTTAATGGGCTAAATGCCCCAATCAAAAGACACAGGGTATCAGAATGGATAAAAAATCAAAACTCATCTATATGTTGCATCCAAGAAACTCATTTTAAGCCTGAAGACACCTCCAGATTTAAAGTGAGGGGGTGGAAAAGAATTTACCATGCTAATGGACATCAGAAGAAAGCAGAAGTGGCAATCCTTATATCAGATCAATTAGATTTTAAGCCAAAGACTATAATAAAAGATGAGGAAGGACACTATATCATACTCAAAGGGTCTGTCAAACAAGAAGATCTAACAATTTTAAATATCTATGCCCCAACGTGGGAGCAGCCAACTATATAAACCAAATAATAACAATATCAAAGAAACACATCAACAATAATACAAAAACAGTAAGGGACTTTAACACTCCCCTCACTGAAATGGACAGATCATCCAAGCAAAAGATAAACAAGGAAATAGAAGCCTTAAATGACCCACTGGACCAGATGGACATCACAGATATACTCAGAACATTTCTTCCCAAAGCAACAGAATACACATTCTTCTCTAGTGCACATGGAACATTCTCCAGAATAGATCACATCCTCAGTCCTAAATCAGGACTCAACCGGTATCAAAAGATTGCATATTTTCAGACCACAATGCTCTGAAGCTAGAACTCAACCACAAGAGGAAGTTTGGAAAGAACCCAAATACATGGAAACTAAACAGCATCCTTCTAAAGAATGAATGGGTCAACCAGGAAATTAAAGAAGAGTTGATAAAATTCATGGAAACAAATGATAATGAAAACACAATGGTTCACAATCTGTGGGACACAAAAAAGGCAGTGCTGAGAGGAAAATATATAGCGGTACAAGCCTTTCTCAAGAAAGAAGAAAGGTCTCAAGTACACAACCTAACCCTACACCTAAAGGACCTAGAGAAAGAACAAGAAAGAAACCCTAAACCCAGCAGGAGAAGAGAAATCATAAAAATCAGAGCAGAAATCAATGAAATAGAAACAAAAAAACAATAGAACAAATCAACGAAACTAGGAGCTGGTTCTAAGAAAGAATTAATAGGATTGATAAAACCCTGGCCAGACTTATCAAAAAGAAACGAGAAAGGACCCAAATAAATAAAATCATGAATGAAAGAGGAGAGATCACAACTAACACCAAAGTAATATTATAAGAACATACTATGAGCAACTCTATGCCAACAAATTTGACATCTGGAAGAAATGGATGCATTCCTAGAAACATATAAACTACCACAACTGAACCAGGAGGAAATAGAAAGCCTGAACAGACCCATAACCAGTAGGGAGATTTAAACAGTCATTAAAAATCTCCAAACAAGCAAAAGCCCAGGGCCAGATGGCTTCCCGGGGGAATTCTACCAAACATTTAAATAGAACTAATTCCTATTTTCCTGAAACTGTTCCAAAAAATAGAAATGGAAGGAAAACTTCCATTTTACGAGGCCAGCATCACCTTGATCCCAAAACCAGACAAGGATCACATCAAAAAAGAGAGCTATAGACCAATATCCTTGATGAACACAGATGCGAAAATTCTCACCAAAATACTAGCCAATAGGATTCAACAGTACATTAAAAGGATTATTCACCATGACCAAGTGGGACTTTTTCCAGGTCTGCAAGGTTGGCTCAACATCCACCAATCAGTCAATGTGATACAACAATCAATAAAAGAAAGAACAAGAACCATATGATACTCTCAAAGATGCTGAGGAGGAGGAGGAGGAGGAGGAGGAGATGCTGAAAAAGCATTTGACAAAGTACAGCATCCCTTCCTGATCAAAACTCTTCAAAGTATAGGGGTAGAGGGCACATACCTCAATATCATCAAAGCCATCTATGAAAAACCCACCGCAAATATCATTCTCAATGGAGAAAAACTGAAAGCTTTTCCGCTAAGGTCAGGAACACGGCAGGGATGTCCATTATGACCACTGCTATTCTACATAGTAATAGAAGTCCTAGCCTCAGCAATCAGACAACAAAAGGAAATTAAAGGCATCCAAATCGGCAAAGAAGAAGTCAAATTATCACTCTTCGCAGATGATATGATACTATATGTGGAAAACCCAAAAGACTCCACTCCAAAACTGCTAGAACTTGTACAGGAATTCAGTAAAGTGTCAGGATATAAAATCAATGCACAGAAATCAGTTGCATTTCTCTACACCAACAACAAGACAGAAGAAAGAAAAATTTAGGAGTCAATCCCATTTACAATTGCATCCAAAACCATAAGATACCTAGGAAGAAACCTAACCAAAGAGGCTAAGATACTATACTCAGAAAACTATAAAGTACTCATGAAAGAAATTGAGGAAGACACAAAGAAATGGAAAAATGTTCCATGCTCCTGGATTGGAAGAATAAATATTGTGAAAATGTCTATGCTACCTAAAGCAATCTACACATTTAATGCAATTCCTATCAAAGTTCCATCCATCTTTTTCAAATAAATGGAACAAATAATTCTAAAATTTATATGGAACCAGAAAACACCTCAAATTGCTAAAGGGATATTGAAAAAGAAAACCAAAGTTGGTGGCATCACAATTCTGGACTTCAAGCTCTATTACAAAGCTGTCATCATCAAGACAGCATGGTACTGGCACAAAAACAGACATGTAGATTAATGGAACAGAATAGAGAGCCCAGAAATAGGCCCTCAACTCCATGGTCAACTAATCTTCAACAAAGCAGGAAAGAATGTCCAATGGAAAAAAGACAGCCTCTTCAATAAATGGTGCTGGGAAAATTGGACAGCCACATGCAGAAAAATGAAATTGGACCATTTCCTTACACCACACACAAAAATAGACTCCGAATGGAGGGAGGACTCTCAATGTGAGAAAGGAATCCATCAAAATCCTTGAGTAGAACACAGGCAGCAACCTCTTCGACCTCAGCCGCAGCAACATCTTCCTTGGAACATCGCCAAAGGCAAGGGAAGCAAGGGCAAAAATGAACTATTGGGATTTCATCAAGATCAAAAGCTTTTGCCCAGCAAAGGAAACAGTTAACAAAATCAAAAGATAACTGACAGAATGGGAGAAGATATTTGCAAACGACATATCAGATAAAGGACTAGTGTCCAAAATCTATAAAGAACTTAGCAAACTCAACAAACACCCAAAGAACAAATAATGCAATCAAGAAATGGGCAGAGGACATGAACAGACATTTCTGCAAAGAAGACATCCAGATGGCCAACAGACACATGAAATGTGCTCCATATCACTCAGCATCAGGGAAATACAAATCAAAACCACAATGAGATATCACCTCACACCAGTCAGAATGGCTAAAATCAACAAGTCAGGAAATGACAGATGCTGGCGAGGATGTGGAGAAAGGGGAATCCTCCTACACTCTTGGTGGGAATGCAAGCTGGTGCAACCACTCTGGAAAACAGCATGGAGGTTCCTCAAAATGTTGAAAATAGAACTGCCCTATGACCCAGCAATTACACTACTGGGTATTTACCCTAAAGATACAAACGTAGTGATCCAAAGGGGCATGTGCACCCGAATGTTTATAGCAGAAATGTCCACAATAGCCAAAGTATGGAAAGAGCCTAGATGTCCATCAACAGATGAATGGATAAAGAAGATGTGGTATATATAAACAATGGAATACTATGCAGCCATCAAAAGAAATGAAATCTTGCCATTTGCGATGACGTGGATGGAACTAGAGGGTATCATGCTTAGCGAAATAAGTCAAGCAGAGAAAGACAACTATCATATGATCTCCCTGATATGAGGAAGTGGAGATGCAACATGCGGCGGTTAATGGGGTAGGAGAAGAATAAATGAAACAAGATGGGACTGGGAGGGAGACAAACCATAAGTGACTTTTAAGCTCACAAAACAAACTGAGGGTTGCTGGAGGGGGGGGTTGGGGGGTTATGGACATTGGGGAGGCTATGTGCTATGGTGAGTGCTGGGAAGTGTGTAAACCTGGAGATTCACAGACCTGTAACCCTGGGGATAAAAATATGTGTTTATAAGAAATAAAAAATTTAAAAAAAAAAAAAAGATCCACCATGACCAGGTGGGATTCAACTCTGGGATACAAGGATGGTTCAACATTTGCAAATCAATCAATGTGATAGAACAAATTAATAAGAAAAGAGAGAAGAACCTCATGGTCTTCTCAATTGATGCAGAAAAAGCATTTGACAGAATCCAGCATCCGTTCCTGATTAAAATGCTTAAAATATAGGGATAGAGGGAACATTCCTGAACTTCATAAAATCTATCTATGAAAGTCCCACAGCGGGGCGCCTGGGTGGCTCAGTGGATTAAGCCGCTGCCTTCGGCTCAGGTCATGATCTCAGTGTCCTGGGATCGAGCCCCGCATCGGGCTCTTTGCTCAGCGGGAGCCTGCTTCTCTCTCTCTCTCTGCCTGACTCTCCGCCTACTTGTGATCTCTCTCTCTGTCAAATAAATAAATAAAATCTAAAAAAAAAAAAAAAAAAAAAAAAAAGAAAGTCCCACAGCAAATATCATCCTCAATGGGAAAAAGCTTGCATCCTTCCCATTGAGATCAGGAACACGACAAGGATGCCCACTCTCACCACTCTTGTTCAACATAGTATTAGAAGTCCTACCAAAAGCAATCAGACAACAAAGAGAACTAAAAGGTATCCAAATTGGCAATGGAGAAGTCAAACTCTCTCTTTTCGTAGATGACATGATTCTTTATATGAAAAAACCAAAAGACTCCACCCCCAAACTACTAAAATTCATACAATTCAGCAACGTGGCAGGATACAAATTCAATGTACAGATAACAGTGGCTTTTTTATACACTAACAGTAAAAATACAGAAAGGAAAATTAGAGAATCAATTCCATTTACTATAGAACCAAGAACCATAAGATCCCTGGGAATAAACCTAACCAAAGAGTTAAATGATCTGTACTCGAGGAACTACAGAACACTCATCAAAGAAATTGAAGAAGACAAAAAAAAAAGATGGAAGACCATTCCATGTTCTTGGATAGGAAGAAAAAACATTGTTAAAATGTCTCGACTGCGTAGAGCAAAATCTATATTTTTAATGCCATTCCAATCAAAATTCCACCAGTATTCTTTTAAGAGCTGGAGCAAATAATCCATGGAATCAGAAGAGACCCCAAATCACTAAGGAAATGTTGAAAAACAAAAATAAAACTGGTAGCATCACGTTACCTGATTTCAAGCTTTACTACAAAGCTGTGATCACTAAGGCAGTATGGTACTGGCATAGAAACAGACACATAGACCAGTGGAACACAGTAGAGAGCCCAGATATGGACCCTCAACTCTATGGTCAATTAATCTTCGACAAAACAGGAAAAAATTATACAGTGGAGAAAAGACAGTCTCTTCAATAAATAGTGCTGGGAAAACTGGACAGCTATAAGTAGAAGAATGAAACTCGACCATTCTCTTACACCATACACAAAGATAAACTCAAAATGGATAAAGTCCTCAGCATGAGACAGGAATCCATCAGAACCCTAAACGTGAATATAGGCAGTAACCTCTTCGATATCAGCCACAGCAACTTCTTTCAAGAGATGTCTCCAAAGGCAAAGGAAACAAAAGCGATGAGGAACTTTTGGAACTTCATCAAGATCAAAAGCTTCTGCACAGCAAAGGAAACAGTCAACAAAACAAAGAGGCAACCCAAGGAATGGGAGAAGATATTTGCAAATGACAGTACAGTCAAAAGGTTGATATCCAGGATCTATAAATAACTCCTCAAACTCAACACACACAAAACAGACAATCATATCAGAAAATGGGCAAAAGATATGAACAGACACTTCTCCAATGAAGACATACAAATGGCTATCAGACACATGAAAAACATGTTCATCATCACTAGCCATCAGGGAGATTCAAATTAAAACCACATTGAGATACCACCTTACACCAGTTAGAATGACCAAAATTAACAAGACAGGAAACAACATGTGTTGGCGAGGATTGGAGAAGGGGAACCCTCCTCACTACTGGTGGGAATGCAAGTTGGTGCAGCCCCTTTGGAGAACAGTGTGGAGATTCCTCAAGAAATTAAAAATAGAGCTTCCCTATGACCCTGCAATTGCACTACTGGGTATTTATCCCAAAGATACAGATGTAGTGAAAGAATGGCCAACTGTACCCCAATGTTTATAGCAGCAATGGCCACTGTTGCCAAACTTTGGAAAGAACCAAGATGCCCTTCAACAGACGAATGGATAAGGAAGATGTGGTCCATAGACACTATGGAGTATTATGTCTCCATCAGAAAGCATGAATACCCAACTTTTGTAGCAACATGGACAGAACTGGAAGAGATTATGCTGAATGAAATAAGTCAAGCAGAGAGAGTCAATTATCATATGGTTTCACTTATTTGTGAAGCATAACAAATAACACGGAGGACAAGGGGAGATGGAGAGGAGAAGGGAGTTGAGAGAAATTGGAAGGGGAGGTGGACCATGAAAGACTATGGACTCTGAAAAACAATCTGAGGGTTTTGAAGTGGCGGGGGGTCAGAGGTTGGGGGAACCAGGTGGTGGGTATTATAGAGGGCACATATTTATGGAGCACTGGGTGCGGTGCAAAAACAATGAATACTGTTATGCTGAAAAAAATAAATAAATTTTTAAAAAATAAAAGGAAAGAAAATTCATGGAAACAATTGAAAATTAAACCACATCTGTCCAAAATCTTTGGGATGCAGCAAAGACGTACACACACATACACACACACACAGACACACACACATACAACACACCATTTCTTTATCCATTTCTCTCCCCTTGGACACAGGTCACTTCCGTATGTTGGCTATTGTAAATAATGCAGTAGTGAAAATAGAGTGGAGCTTTTAAGCTCTTTAATTGTTCACATACAGGGGTGTAATTTGTCATAAAATTTGACAAGTCCAAAGTCTGTAAAATCAAAACACAGTAGTATTGCAATAGCAAGCAAGAGGACTCTTGTGAAATTTATCCCAAGGCAGTTTTAAATCTGTATTCTTTTAGTGTTTATGAAAATGCATGTGATTACAGTCATATAAGAAGCCATAAGAACCCAGGAGCATACCTCTTATTGAAAACATTGTCCAAAATTATTGCAAGTTTCATTCGGTTACTCAAGTAACCCAGTCATTGCTCAATTATCTCCTTTTGTTTTACGTTTCAGAATCAACATACAAGAAAATGGAATGAATTATTTGATGATTAGTTAATACAAAAGTTAACTCTTGCTTATGATTGTCGTTTTAGGATGTAAAGATATTTAAAAACTTAGAATAAGATTTGACTCTGCGGTACTCAAACACACTTTTTTTTTTTTTAATTTTTTATTTTTTCAGAGTAACAGTATTCATTATTTTTGCACCACACCCTGTGCTCCATTCTGTCCACAAGGGACAGAATCAATTCAGTAAGATACAGTGTAGATGTGGTATTTTTTAAAGTCTGTGGGTAAAACCTGATTCATTTCCTAATCCAAATTAAGTAGCAACCAATAACTTAATTTACAACATGAAATACTGAGTCATAAAACACAGATTTTTCTCATGTGGAAAGTAACTTCTATAATTGAATTTCACTGGCATACATTAACTTTTTCAATAAAAAGATTAAGCATAATACCTGGTCTCATGAAAAATGTGTTTTTTAAATCAATAGGATTTCATGTCTTTTTTCTCCTCACAGACTTTGAAAAACAGGGAAAGATTCATAGGGAATTTCATTCTCAGACTAGCTTTCTTCTGCTGAGTATCTCATGTCTTGAATGCCTGTGAAGTAATAGCTCCTCCTATACTGAGCTATGATTAGGACATTAAAATGCATTTTGTACACATACTTTAGGCAAAATAAACTAGTAAGAGAAATTCAGTTTAACAAAAAGAGAAAGAAAATTGCCAAGTCCATTCCAAAGTGAATGTATGGATTGGATGTGTATGAACATGTATGTCTGTTTACATAAAGTTATATATATTATATATTAACTACTATACCATTATACTAATATGATATTGCAATGTCATTATATTATATTGATAAATTACACATAAATATTATAAAATTATTATTATAATGTAATATGAATCTTACATTATAAAGTAGCAATACTATAGTTATATGATAAAATTTTATTTAAAGAATAAATTTATGTAGAATAAAACTATATACATGATTTTTGTTGTAATCCACAACTATTTCTCTGTAGTATAACACAATACAATTTATATCAATAAAACATCAGAATGAGATCTTTAAGCAGAATCCTATTAAAGAAAGCATATCCCCGGAATGAGTAAGAACACATAGGTCCAAGGAAAGCTGGAATTCAGTGAAAAGTCATGTGTTGGTTACCCAGTTTCTTCATAGCAGTTTTCATCTCTTTATTTCTCATTGTGTAGATAAGGGGGGTGGTTCAAGAGTGAAGTAAAAATGGTACAAAACACAGACAGGAGCTTGTCCACAGAGAACTGACTGAAAGACCACATATAAATGAAAATGCAGAGCTCAAAGAAGAGTGTGACTACCATGATTGTGCAAAGCAAGTAGAGAGTGCTTTGTATACACCACCAGCAGCACGCTGTTAGACAGTGGTGAGAATAACAATATAAGAGACCGAGAAGAACACAAAGCAGTTCATGGACTGCAACCCACTGTCTGATATAATATGTATACCTAAGACATAGCTGTCTATTCAGGCAAGCTTGATCACGAGAGGAAGGTCACAGAAGAAGCTGTCAACCTCATTGGGGTCACGGTAAGGTAAATTCACAGTAAAGGCTACTTGACTGATGGAGTGCACAAATCCAATGACCCATGAAACCAACACCAGGCCCATGCAAGTATTCCGGCTCATCATGGTCATGTAATGCAAAGGTTTGCATATAGCCACATATCTGTCATAGGCCATGGAAACCAGAAGTACCATCTCAGCCCCACTGATAAAGTACAAGAAGAAGATTTGAGCCATACATCCTCTAAAGGAGATGAGCTTTCGATCACTAAGAAAGTCCCTGATTATCTTGGGGGTGGCAAATGAGGCTAGCCGTATATCTAAGAAAGAATGATTTCCCAGCAGGAAGTGTATAGGAGAGGAGTGCAAGTGGGGGTCAGAAATTACAGTGACCACAATGAGGTTACCCAGCACAGTGGCCACATAGATCCCAGAGAAAAATATAAAGAAAAAATGCTGGAAGTGTTGTTAAGTGCAGAGTCCATACAACACAAATTCTGACACAAGGCATAATTCTGCAGCTCCATTATCTCAAGTTTCAGATTGTGTCCTGAGTCTATATAAAGAAAGGAGGTGGACATGAAAGGGCCTGTCAACTGCCAGGCACATGAAAGTGATCACCTAATTTTATCTGAATGTAATTTTAATTTGTAAACCATATATAAATTATAATACAAAAATGATAAAGCCACTCCCAACAACAGTTTACTTGTCTTCCATGTTAAGGCTGCTTAAAATCTTGCTTTTTAAAATTTTTTACTATCCACTTTATTAAGATAAAATGTTCCTACCTACCAAAATTCACCCATTTTAAGTGTAAAAACTAATGCTTTTTTAACAAATTTATGGAGTTATGCAGCCCGTCTCCACAATGCTTGCTTTGAAATCTTTACCCTCCAGACAGCCCAGTCTCCTTCACAGACTTCTGATAATAGTGGAACTATCTCCTCCTTCCATATTATTTGTTCATTCACAAGCTCACTCATTCAGACCATGTCTATGAAACACTGACAGTTTTCCATTCCCACTTAATTCAGTTAATAAAGCCATCAGTACGAAAGGAAATAAATCAATTAACTAAGGCTCATACAGTTCTCTCAATCCCACATTTTTATTACTGCTCTTGTCATCTCTATTGATCAGTTAGTTTTGGGATTAAAAAGCCAATGATCCAATTCATTTGTAGACTTCTTGTGTATAAACTACTTAAGAAAATATTTTAGAATGGCTTCAATGAAAGAAATATTTTCCAAAACCTCTCAACATGAGCCAGAGCATAAAACCTACCCAATAATTTGGGGGATAGGGTAGCTTTCACAGTATACATGAGTACTGATAAGTTCAGCATTTGAGTATGAATGTAGCTCTGAACTTGCAGAAGAACAGGGATGGGATGGATAGGTTTCATTATCAGTATATCATGAGTAATTAGGTGGTACACCAGTTTTCTCCCTAAGAGTAAGATATTGTATAAACGTTTTTATAAAGACATTGAACAGAA
Source organism: Mustela putorius furo (assembly GCF_011764305.1). NCBI lineage: Eukaryota > Metazoa > Chordata > Mammalia > Carnivora > Mustelidae > Mustela > Mustela putorius. The sequence goes on from NW_025422045.1 coordinate 15,071,937, forward strand.
TTCTTCATGAGTAATTTCACAAATGACACAGAACTGTCCTTTGTATGAACTTTTATTATGTTGGCCCTTTACGAAATTGAGGACTATAACATGGAGTAATAGTTTGGGAAGTCTTCTTATGGGAGCTAAAGTTACATGTCCCAGATCTGAAATATTCTAATGATGTGAATATGATACTGTGATAGAATAAAAAATCTAAAGGAATTCATGTTTATTATACCTGTTTTAGTGAATAGCACCAGTCTCAACCAGGTTTTTGTAAGGATAACAGAGACTCAGATTCTTTTGTTCCTCTTAAACTTTTATAAATGGATTATATTAAAAGATTTAATTGCAAGACTTCTTAGGAATAGGTGCTATCCTTCTTTAGAATGAGATTATATATCTGAAGTTAAAGAGTGCTGTGTACACAATGGATATAATCATAATTCAGGATGTCTTCACAAGTTTTGTTAGATGACACTGACACTAGCTAGCATACATTATTACAGACCATAATGGCTGTTCTTTATCGGTATTCTTTTCCTTTATGGCCACAAAAGTTTTCACATGTAAACCTAAAACATAACTGGGTTTCATTTAGTGTGTTTTAGAAATTAAATGAGTGGAAACTCAAAACAATCAAATGGAAAACCCAGGAAACAAAAACCAAAGAAATCTTTTTAATTGCTATTAAATTAAAGATGCTCTAAAATTTGATATTCATGATAGTTGCACAATTGTGTAAATGTACTATAAGTCATTTTATTATGCAGTGGTAATGAGTGAACGTTGTGGTACGTAAATTATATCAATCAAGCTCTTGTAAAAATGGATGTCTAAAGAAGTGAGACTAAATGAACTTAAATAGGGCTCTGATTTCAGAAAGCACTTCATGATTTACCAAGGCCATTTAGAGGTTTTTAAAATATTAAATTTATAATCAGAAACAAATGAGATTAATTTTGTATACCTGCAAATGCTACTTAGGAAACAAATATAACAATGACAAAATTTGTTTACCTGACAAGTTAATGTTATTTCCTCCAATGATTTTAATGTAAAAAGTAATGGAATGAATTGGTCTCTGGTTGACTTGTATGTTCAGACACACATTCACTAAATGTCTATCAAAGGCTGTTTACTAACCTGGAGTTAGATGCTCACTGCTGGTGCTGCCGGTCCCTCGAATTATATTTCAAATCTACACCTGAACAGCACTTTTTAAAATTATTTTTTAAGTTTTTAAAATAAACATATAATGTATTTTTATCCCCAGGGGTACAGGTCTGTGAATCACCAGGTTTACATACTTCATAGCACTCACCATAGCACATACCCTCCCCAATGTCCATAACCCCTCTCCCTGAACAGAACTTTTGAAAGCATAAGAGTTTTTTATTTTGTAGAGGATTTAAAAAGTTCTTTCTCCTCCTCCTGGAAAACAGTTCCAGAAAATCATCACTTTAAGAAATTAGAGGATATAAAAATTAAAAAAAAAAAGAAGAAGTTAGAGGATTTCAGATATGAGTCTTCTTTGGACTTCAGACAGAAATATCTATATTCTCTCTCCTGTCAAATTAAGAATCCCTTAAAGATGGGACATTGATAGCCAATTACCATATGGAGCTTGAGGAATATGTTCAAGTGGAAATTTTTGCTAATAAGTCACGTTCATTTCCCTGAGTGACAAAGCTAGAAAGATTTTAAAGATGTCAGATTCTATGAACACAGGTACAATTATTTTAATAGTTTAAGCAGGATAATATGTATCTTTATCTAGTTAATACACTGTAAAATGTACTTTTCCTTTAGCAATAGGTTAACAAGTTACGTTTTAAAATATACTGAAAATCTGACAACCTTGCACATTATTCTATGTAACTTTCATCAAGCACAATACTTTGAGACATCACATTGGTATGTGCCAAAATATTTGCTTTCTTCAGATTCATATAGTCATGAATAATGAAATCTCCTGGTATCCAGGCTACTTTGCACATTATTTATAATTGCTATCCACTTACCTCCTCAAATCATTTTGAAGTTAATTCAGGCCCTTCTGCTAAAGGCTGCATGCTGATTACAAATATCTTGAATGTTCTGATGAATGATAATCACATTTACAACTATTGACATGACATCAATTCCATATTATATTGATAATCACATTTACAACGACTGACATGACATCAATTCCATATTAAATTGTGTATATAAGCACAATTGCATTTATGAGACATTTCACTGCCAATTCAGTATCTGGGTGTAGTATAAAGTATCATTTTCTATATTGGCTTCAGATAGTTTATTTCACTTAAAAGGAATCACAAAACTTTTCTAAGTTGTTTCTCTACTTAAAGCACACAAACCATAAATGATAAAAATTGTAGAAGTAAACTTTGTGTATCAATGTTATTTGTTTTTGATATATAGTCATTATTTAGTTATTTAGGTACAAATAAACTATGTCAAGCCAAGAATAATGGAGAAGCTCATGACAGCTAAAACAAGTGAATATTTGCATAGAGGTAGGGAAATGTTGCCTAAACATGATGACTAATTTTATGTGTCATTTTGGGAGAGTGTTTTTGGATGAAATTAAAGTTGAAACAGGTGAACTCTGAGTAAAACATATTTTCCTTCATAAGATAGGTGGGCCTTGGGGCGCCTGGGTGGCTCAGTGGGTTAAGCCACTGCCTTCGGCTCGGGTCATGATCTCAAGGTCCTGGGATCGAGTCCCGCATCGGGCTCTCTGCTCAGCAGGGAGCCTGCTTCCTCCTCTCTCTCTCTCTGCCTGCCTCTCTGCCTACTTGTGATCTCTGTCTGTCAAATAAATAAATAAAATCTTTAAAAAAAAAAAAAAAAAAGATAGGTGGGCCTTATCCAATTAGCTGAAGGCCTGAATAGAACAAAAAGACTCACCTTTCCAAGCAAAAAAGAACTCTCCAGTACATGGTCTTTGATTTTCATCTGTACCATCAGCTCTCCTGGGACTCAGGCCTTCCAGTCCACAAAGCAGAGTTCAGACTTGCAGGCTCTGAAAAACACATGAGTCATTTCTTGTAATAAATCTCTCCCTTTCTTCCTATGTCTCTGTCTCTCTCTGTCCCTTTCCTCTTCTATTTCCTGAAAACCCTGACAGATACCATAACTATCAAGCCAGTAATAGAAAAATTCAGAAAGTAAAATAACAATACACAAAAATATGTAAATATTTTAAAAGATTTGTATTTTAGGAAGCACCACAACATACAAACAAACAAACAAAAAGCAGTATAAATCCAACCACAAGTTTGTAAACTTGATTTCCAATCTTGAGACCCACAAAGTCACTACTGAGAGTTGTGTAGACTTAAAGTGTTCAAGGCCTACTAGACAAAGGGCCCATCAGGGCTGACATCCAGCCTGTGCCCCAACCATCCAACAAACAATATATCCTAAACAGGCCTGGGCTTTCCCCTTGGATGCACTTCATTTCTAATTTATACAAAGTTCCAGTGTGGCTATTTTAGCCCTGATGACCAAGCCCTAATATACTTTAGACAGAAAAAGTATTTATAAATCAGTAAGTGAAGGAAACCTGAAGGGAAAGAAGTGGAAAGAATTTAGGAAAATAAATTTTTTAAAAGGAAAAGGATTAATAGGCCAATAAACATTAGAAAGTTATTCTCAATAAATAAAACTTAAAAAGGCATACTTTTATCCATATGTTAGTTTTGGAATAAATACATCAAACTCATGGTCAGGTCTAATGGAAATGGATAATTCCACAATAAAAGTAACAATACAAATTTAAATAACACCTGACATCTCTTGAGGACTTCCTGTATGCCAGTGCTATGTCGAGTTGATTCTTTCAATTAATCTTCAAAACAGTCTAATGAGAGAGACTCCATCATTACTGATTTATAAATGAGGAGACCGAGGCTAATGTGTCTGGACACACACTGCCAGTAGCAGAGTTGATGTTCTAACCAGGTGCATGGGCTCTAGAATCTATATTCTTAAGCTGTGTAAGGCCAACTCCCTCACTGTTAAGAGGAATGTAAGTCAGTACAACTTTTGGACAGACACTTGGGAAATATAAATTGGGCTCCCTGAAAAATGCCGGTAGACCTCTACCTAGTATTTCTGTGATAAAAGATGTCTACCAGGGCGCCTGGGTGGCTCAGTGGGTTAAGCCGCTGCCTTTGGCTCAGGTCATGGTCTCGGGGTCCTGGGATCGAGTCCCACATCGAGTTCTCTGCTTAGGAGGGAGCCTGCTTCCCTCTCTCTCTGCCAGCCTCACTACCTACTTGTGATCTCTGTCAAATAAATAAATAAAAAGTCTTAAAATAAAAAGATGTCTACCAAAGAGTTGGATTAATATATGAAAAATATAACCATTTCATTTTTCCCAAATACATAAAATGAATTAATGATCAATGTGATAGAATATAATAACAAAAATAATGTTTTCAACACACATTTCAATATATTAAGAAACGTTCATGGTGTTTTGTTTTTTAAAAAAGGACACCAAGCTATACATGTAGTCCACATTCTCCAAAGCATTGATGAATGAAATTGACCATTGTCTCCCTCACAGTATTTACATTCTCACAGAAAATGCAGATACATGAACAAAACCAAGATGGTAATTTACAATAAGGCTATGGAAAAAAATCAAGCAGGATAAGAGATAGTGGGAATGCCAGAGGGTTTTTTTTTTTTTTTTTTTTTAATAGGATGTTAAGAATAGGTTTCCTTGAGAAGGTGACTTTTGACCAAAGACTTAAAGGAGGACATGGGAGTATCTATGTGTACATCTGGGAAAAGCAAAACACTGAGAGAACAGCCAGTGCGGAAACACTTAGATGGCTACTGCCTGAGGTTGTTAAACAACTCCTGGGACTGAAGTGGAATAAGATGGAGAGTGGTTGGGATGATAAACAATTGTGGGTAGAGCAAAAGTCCTATAGGGCCCTGTAAGACATTACCAGCACATGGCTTTTGCTTCTGTGTGAAGTCGTGAGTGTGAGTTTTGAGTAGAGGATAGGCATTAGAACAGCTCTAACTGCTCCTGTTGGAAAACACAAGGATGGAAGCTAGAGGCTAGATAAGGAGCAAGTTCACTAATTCAGACCAGCTCTGATGACGGCTCATTTCACAAATGTACACTATAAGACAGAAGCAGTCAGACTACAGATACAGTTTGAAATTAGAGCTAACAGGACTACCTGAAGATTATTATAGGTTGTAATTATAATAGAGAAGTCAAGCATGATTCCAAGTATTGTAGCCTAAGAAACTCCAAGGATAAAGTTGCCATTATATAAGATCATAAGTACTGTATTTGTAGACAGTTTGGGAGGAAAACTGAAAGGGTAAATTTGAATATATTTTATATACATATATAAAACATATATGCACATTATATATACTAATATATGTATGTGTATACTTTGTATGTTACTTTCTATAGTGCCCCACAGATCTCTAAATTCCAGTTCTTTACTTTGGATTCAGTTTTTCTTTCTGTTCCTCAGATTGGAGAAACTCAATCAACTTTCCCCAAGTTCACTAGTATTTCTTCTGACAACCAAAACTGCAGTCAAGATCCCCTAAAGAATGTTTCATTTCTGTTATTGTACTTTTTTTTCTCATAATTTCTGCTTTTAATTTTTTCCATTTCTTTATTGATGATACTCCCTATTATTCTTCTGCTTCAATAGCCTTCACACATACAATGTAGGTATGATTTGGGGCTACAATCAAGCCTATCTTCTTATTGCTGATCTTATTTTCCAAAGATGCTTAAAATCAAAATCTTCCATTGTACATATATTTCTGCACTGTGACTATGTCTCCCCCTGTCAGGATTTACAGTATAGATGCCGGACAAATGAGTGAAGAAGCCATCCTGTAAATGAGTTTTCCAAGTCCAAGGTGAGCTCAACTCTAAAATAAGCTGTTCCTTTGTGGCTCAGACATGAACTGCTCAGCTGAGTCCTTCCCCAATCACAGACCAAAACTTCAAGGAGAATGAAATGTCTACCGAACCAGGACATTTTGGGAAACTGTCTGGCACACATCAACCTGGAACACACACCTCCAGTCCTTCTTCTAGAGTCCCATGTGGTTATCTCAAATAGGCTTCCATGTATTTAAAGTTTCCATGTTTCCTTCTACTCTACTCTTTTAATATTAACTATCCCAGAGAAACATTCTTAATATGACTCTTTGACAACTTTTACTGTTTTTCCTATCATGAACTTCTTTCTCAAAAATCTTTAGGATCGATGTCCTTGTCTTCAACTCTCTATTCCAGCCTATATAAAAAGTAATATTCTTATGCCAAATCTGCCACTGCTTTCAGTCCTGAAGTACACCAACACTTATTCATGCGGTTGCTACTGCTGCTTTCCATAAACTCACTTTCGTTAACTCATCTGTTCCATGAGGGTTTCTAGTTCTCCATGTGGGTGCATGCTTTGGTGATCTGATCTCTGTGGGTTACCTTCTCATATTCCTGCTCACACCAGAAATGGGATCCCACATTCTTTTATTTATTAAAAAGATAAAAATAAAAACTAACGATATCCGTTAAATTGTAGTATCAGTTTGCATGTCTTTATCTAGAAATGCCTAAATAATTATACTTGAAAAATCAGGGAGCACGGCTTATCCACTGCACCTCATTACTGAGCATGATAACCAGTATAACCCAGGAGCTCATTGAATGTTACTTGAAATGACAATCATTATGATGGAATCTCTGTTACTGGCATTAAGAGAAGATAATGCTAAAATTACTATTAAGAAAAAAATTCTATATATGTGCAGAAGAAGTAACTTTCATAATCATGCCTGTCTAAATAATACGTTAAGTTGTACAGGTAGCAAAAAAAAAAAAAAAAGAAAGAAATAAGGTTGAGACATCTGATATCATTATATAAATTGGGAATCTGCATTTCTATTGGGAATCTTGCAACTATATTAGCTACCAAAGTATAATTTTTGCTCTAACACCTCTATTCCATTTCCTTTTTTCTTTGTCATTCTAATCTCATGCCGCTTTGTACTCTGAAATGTACTGATCATTTCACTGTCACACCATTTGAAAATGAAGATATAATAGATCCCTTTTAAATCTTCTAGATATTCATCTAATGATTTACTAACTCATTAATGGATTAAGATGTATCTGCCCTGACACTGTGCAATGATCTAGTGAGAATAAGACAAATGAGACACCACTGCAAGCCTCAAGAAGTACTTTGCTAGTAGCATTGACAAAAAAAAAAAAAAAAAAAAAAAAAAAAAAAAAAAAAAAAAAAAAAAAAAAAAAAAAAAAAGAATGCAATAAAAACTTGAACTTGGGCACACCGTCTTTGGGGTGATTCGTGGTTGACGTTTTGAGGGCAGCTGACCTGCTGCCTGCGCGTCCTGGACCACCTCCCGTGGAAGCCTGAGCCCACCGTGTAGCTTTCTCCCTTTGTCTCATAACCATGTCCACCAAAGAGAATGCTAATTCACCAGCTGCCCGCCTTAACAGACTCAAGAACAAGGGGAAAGACAGTACAGAAATGAGGCGGCGTCGAATAGAAGTTAATGTGGAGCTGAGGAAAGCGAAGAAGGATGACCAGATGCTGAAAAGGAGAAACGTAAGCTCGTTTCCCCATGATGCTACCTCTCCACTGCAGGAAAACCGCAACAACCAGGGCACTGTAAATTGGTCAGTTGATGACATTGTCAAGGGCATAAATAGCAACAATTTGGAAAGCCAGCTCCAGGCTACTCAAGCGGCTAGGAAACTGCTTTCTCGGGAAAAGCAGCCCCCCATAGACAACATAATCCGGGCTGGTTTGATTCCAAAATTTGTGTCCTTCTTGGGCAGAACTGACTGTAGTCCTATTCAATTTGAATCCACTTGGGCTCTCACCAACATTGCTTCCGGGACCTCAGAACAGACCAAGGCTGTGGTCGATGGAGGCGCGATCCCAGCGTTCATTTCCCTGTTGGCATCTTCCCACGCCCACATCAGCGAACAGGCTGTGTGGGCTCTAGGAAACATTGCAGGGGACGGTTCCGTTTTTCGAGACTTCGTTATCAAGTAAGGTGCGGTTGATCCTCTTCTGGCTCTCCTCGCGGTTCCTGATATGTCATCGTTAGCATGTGGCTACTTACATAACCTTACTTGGACACTTTCAAACCTTTGTTGCAACAAGAACCCTGCACCCCCGCTAGATGCCGTCGAGCAGATTCTTCCTACCTTAGTTCGTCTCCTGCATCACTATGATCCAGAGATCTTGGCAGATACCTGCTGGGCCATCTCCTACCTGACGGATGGTCCAAACGAACGGATTAAAATGGTCGTGAAAACAGGAGTTGTGCCCCAGCTTGTGAAGCTTCTAGGAGCTACTGAATTGCCCATTGTGACTCCTGCGCTAAGAGCCATAGGAAATATTGTCACTGGGACAGATGAACAGACTCAGGTTGTAATAGACGCAGGAGCGCTTGCTATCTTTCCCAGCCTGCTAATGAACCCCAAAACTAATATTCAGAAGGAAGCCACGTGGACAATGTCAAACATCACAACTGGCCGCCAGGACCAGATACAGCAAGTTGTGAATCACGGATTAGTCCCGTTCCTCGTTGGTGTTCTCTCTAAGGCAGACTTTAAGACACAAAAGGAAGTTGTCTGGGCTGTGACCAACTATACAAGTGGTGGGACAGTTGAACAGATTGTATACCTTGTCCATTGTGGCATAATAGAACCATTGATGAACCTCTTAACTGCGAAGGATACCAAAATTATTCCGGTCATTTTTGGATGCCATTTCCAACATCTTTCAGGCTGCTGAGAAACTAGGTGAAACCGAGAAACTTAGTATAATGATTGAAGAATGTGGAGGTTTGGACAAAATCGAGGCTCTACAAAACCATGAAAATGAGTCTGTGTACAAAGCTTCATTAAACTTGATTGAGAAGTATTCCTCTGTAGAGGAAGAGGAAGATCAGAATGTTGTGCCAGAAACTACCTCTGAAGGCTATACATTTCAGGTTCAGGATGGCACTGCTGGGACCTTTAACTTTTAGCTTGTACAGCCGACGCAGAAAGTTGTTTGTGGTGTGCTTTGTTTGGTAGAAGTTTGTCTTACTGTTTCTCTACTAAGGACTCTTTTTAAATGTGTTTTGTTATTGTAGCACTTTTTACAACAAAACTCTACTTGACCAGTTCCAAACTGTAAAAACTATATGAAGCTCCTCTTGCCAGTGGGTTTCCTATTTCTATGTGGACTCTCCTCTCTTGCAGTGTCCTGTAAATAAAGATTAAATTCCACCCTTTTCTTTAAAAAAAAAAAAAAAACTTGAACTAGGAATGACAGTGGCACATAGCAGGGTCAACGGGTAAATAATCCAGAGGACTCAGGTTTAAGCAAAAACATCACTGAGGACATATAACACCTCAAAACTATTTTTTTACTACTTTGTATGAAATTTAACATTAACTATCGAGTATATTAGTGTTAGATTGGTGGGGAATTGAGAGGGTTAAAATTCTTATACAGAGGAACTTTTGTTGTGTGACTGATAACACATCACTCAATAATAGAGAACACATCAATTAATTAAATAATAGTATTTAATTAATTTCTCTCATTAAAACCATAGGGTTCCAATACTTCTTTTATGGATTTGCATTCATTTGTCACATAGTGAGAACATTTATTTTATTTATTCATTTATTCAACATTTAATTCCTACTATGTGAAAAACTTTTCTAGGCATTATGATTGAGTGGTGTTTTAGTTTTGGATGATTTCAAACAGTTTCAAGACAGGTTATTTTTGCTCTATCATATTGCATACCTGTGCCAAGTTTCCCTGAAAGTTCATATTCAAGAGAGTAAAGCAAAAATTTTTACTAATTAAAATGAACCTCAAAACCCAAGGGAAAATGGCAAGTGGGCTGCCTTAATGATCTCTGTGATCTTTGAAAATTGCTTAACCTCTCTGTGTCTCATCTTCATTGTGCCAGATGCTTAGTCTAGGCTTTGGGGACACAGGCAAGGTCCCCACCCTGACCATGATCACTGAGGTAGCTGCTTGAGGGGACTTTCTGTCAGAGTTGAGAGCACAGAGGGACTGAAAGGATGGCCCTGGGAGACAGAGCTCTTAGAGAAGGAAATAGCTCACTGCAGCTGCTGGGGTGCATGGCCAGAGAGGCATTCTCCCCCAAATTAGTGGAGACAGGTAACAGTCTAGCCTGTTAGTCTAGTGGAGACAGGTAACTACTAGCCTAGTCTTCCCCTCTGTTTTGGGCCTCTTCCACTTGCAACCACTGGCCTCTCCCCTCTAGGCATAGCCAGAAGCCTTTCCAGGAAGGGCTGCTCCAGAAGGCTATCCCCTCAAGATCCCCAAAGAGACAATTTACACTCTCTGCAGGGGCTGGCCAGTGACTGAAATGGCACTAGTACCTGAGTGGGATCTGTGAGGCAGGAAATAATGGAGGTGTGTTGAACCTCAGAGACAGGTCCGTCCACAGTGGCCACACTTTGCACCATTGGCCCTCACAGGGACAGGTGCCACTTTCTAAGCAGCCATGTGTGGGAGAGACAAATGGATTGGCATTTGTGTATGTATGTATTTAATTTCACTTAATAATGCCAAATTCCTCTGCAACCTGGTTTACTCTCTCACTAATACTGCACAAGGAGCCCTATATTGCCACGTTCTTCTCACCAATTTGCATCATCCAAAATTCTAATTTTCTATTAATTTCATGGTATAAATGTGTATTGTACATTTAATTTTTTCTCATAGGAGAAGTTAGTTTTGTGTTTGTATTAGTTTTCTAGGACTACCATAATAAATTACCACAGGCATTATGGTTTAAAATGACAAATTTATTCTTTCACTTTTCTGTAGGCAGAAGTGTAAAATCAACACTAATGCAATATGATCTCATCAAGATCCTTACCCTAATTACATCTGTCAATACCCTATTTCCAAGGTCACATTCTTAATTTCCAGGTAGACATGAGTTTGAGGGGACACTATTCTATATACACAAAGTGAGGCCAGACACTTGGTTCCTGGACTACTGAGAAATCATAGCAGAGTTATCATTTTACTAATTGCATTGTTAACTTTATCCACATTGTTTTTTTCCTTAATTATGGTTATGCACCTCTTAATCTCATGCATGATTAACCATTAACTTTGTCTTTTTTATCTCTCTTCTCTACTTACTCACTGATTATAGAAACATAATGAGGACTAGTCAGTAACATTTGTCTTGACATATCTGATCATACCAGATCTCAAATAGTGCCTCATTGTTCAGAAGAATGCTTACCTCCATATTGCTTCAAGCAACCTCTCTTCACCACCTGCTCATCCCTTACAAGTTTTCAAGAAACCCATTACCCTCCTTTCATGTATATAAGCTGTCTCTAGGCTCAGCTGGGCATGTTGGATTTGGAAATCCCCTCCCTTCTCAATGGACTGCCCTTCTGATAATAAAGCTGTCTTTCCTTCAAAATTGGGATCGCAGACATTGGCTGACTGCGTCTTAGGTGCATGCAAGTTTGAGTTCCTGAACAAATTTGGTGAGCCAGCCAGGAGGTTTGTGCCTGAGGGAGGCAAGTCTTGGCCACAAGGGTGACTTCATGGGAATTTTCCACAGGATCTTGAATCACCACTGCATCCAAGAGAATTCCCTTGGCTGCCCTCCAGACCGGCACTGGCCTCTTCTCAAGGCCAAGTTTTAAGTGAAGGAATGACACCTTCCATGAGCTCTGGGAGAACTTCTGTTGTTGAAGGGTGAGTTTTAGAGCACGCAATCAGCAAGTGTATTTCCTCTCTTAGGAATCTTTCCTAAGAAGACCTTTAAAGAAGGGCCCTCACACATTACAAGATTAAACAGTCATAAAACCATCCTGAGTTCCTTTTTTTGATGGATGATTTGCTTAGGTTTTTCTCCTATGGCACTCATATTGCTTGTCTGTCTGTCTTACCTACATTATGGGAAACATTAATTCAATCTAGAATGTAGCACTTTGGGTTGCATTATGCAAATATGGCCTTGTTTTAGTTATACTTCTATGAACAAAAAGAAAAGAATGATATTTTTTAGTTTGGCCACAATAAAACTGGAACAGTTTTTTGCAAAGTAGCAATACTTCCCCAGAAACAATTCAAAGTCCTCAACCTCTCTGAGACAACTTATAAAAATCATTCTCCATGCCTAAGACTGAAAAAAGAAAAGGGAAGAGAAAAGAGGCCTTTTAAAAGCATAAACAGCTAGAAAAACACCCTTCTCAAAATCTAGCCCGAAGGGCACATGGGTAGCTCAGTCAGTTAAGCATATGATCCTTGTATCAGGTCAGGTCTTGATTTCTGGGATGTGATTTCAATCTCTGCATTGGGGTCCATGCCCAGTGTGGAACCTACTTTAAAAAAAAAACCTAGCTCACAATTTCCATAAGGTTATTGGTAAAGGAAAAATATAAGTCTTTACTGTACAGTCTTTGGTTTGTGTCTGGTAATATGGCATTATCGACCTCTGGTGGTATTACTAATGTTAATGATAAAAGAACCCTATTTAGTTCAAGACACGCACTTACAAGAATGGGGCATCCTACCACGCAAAGATAGAAACTAATTCAAATGCTTCTCTGGTTCATATAATCTGGAATAATCTCTGTTAAATTAAAGCTTGAGTATGTTGGTTTAATGAAAATGGACATGTCTTTTGGAGTTATAGCTTTTATGAGTCTTGTTTGAAACATTACTCTTTCTCTACTGTTTGCTCTTCCAGATTTAAGACAACTCTCTCCTAAGAGATCTATGACTTACAGAGATTTGATAAAATATGCCTTTGTGAACAAATTCACTTTTTCTCCCTACCTGAACCCTCCAGAAATCAGAAACTCAAGAGTCAGTATTCCTTCTTTTCTGACAATTATAGTTGTTTCCATAAGTTCAAGAACATCTATTCTCCTTGTAACAAAACATCATTGGAAACATTGGTTATTTTATGAAGGCTTTGACTAGAATGCCATATTTGGGAGGGGGCATGCATAAACTCACATATGACCAGACAGCTTTAATGAACTAAAGTTGACTTTATAGTGCCAGTGAGCCCATTAGAAATGTAAGCCCGGTGTCTTGCTTATGGAGTTCTCAGGAGCCTTACTGGGAGAGTAGAGAATGTTTCATGCTGGTAAGTGCAGGAACCTCGGGATATCTGGGGGACTTTGAGAAGAGAGGAAATAATCCAAAGCTACAGGTACTGCAGACAAATCAAATGGCAAGTATTTGACTGGGCTTTGGGTCTCAAAAGACTATTAAAATTTCAATCTGATATTCCTCATGAATAGATCTAGCAAAGCAGGTTTAAAAGAACCTGTGTGACTGATCACGATTCTTGTTGGGCTTATGTAGGTAGTTAAGCCAAGTTTGTTAAAACTGGATTTATTTTGCAAACATACTAGTCTCAATCTGGCTACCTTCAATAAAAATAAAGGTAAATTTAGATAGATAAAATTATATTTCAATAGCACACATTTCTGAATGTTAAATTCTAATTCTGATTGTCTTCACATGTTTGTTCCTACCTAAACAACTGACTAGGTCATATTCTCCTGGTTTGTTTGAGTATCTGTCTATGACTCTCCCAACAAAGGTTTCCCATTTTTTCCCCATTCTTTTAACTTGAATAAACCTGGGATTCATCTACTAGCTCCAAACAATCCTGCCAGGCCAGAGACATCAGAGCAACCAGACAAGGGGCCAACCTGTGACCCCAATCATGATATAAATGCAGAAGGAATAATAAGTAAGTAAGTAAGTAAATAAATAAATAAATAAATAAATAAATGCAGAAGGACTTCCCAGACTCCAAAAGTATCGAGAATCTATCCTGGTAGGAATAAAAACAGGAGTTTTAAAGATTCAACAAGTTAATCAGATGCCTCAAGAAGACCCCTCATCTTTTCTTGAACAACTCTATCAGGCACACCATCAATATGCTCACATTGATCCTGACACACCTGAAAACTTAAAAGTGATAAATATGACTTGTATTAGCAAAGTGTTCCAGATATTCAATGGGAATTACATAAAATAGAGATAGCTTTAGTGATGGCTACTTGGGCATTGGTAGGGAATGGTTTTAAGGTTTCTAATAAATGGGACGAAGTCCAGAAAACAGAGAAAAAACAAAGAAATAAAAATAAGACAGCATACTACTCTGCTGGCTTCTGTGACCTCAGGAAATCTCCCCGAGAAACAGTAATATTTAAAAGCAAGGTCCAAGCCCTGTGCCTAGATATTCCAGAATATTGTTGAGGGCAGTTTTCCCACTTCCACTCTCCAGCCTATTGCTCTTCACCCCTTATTAGCAGGAGGTAGCTAGAACAGTCATTATTTCTATTTCCCATGATTGAGGAATTATAAAATAAGAATGGGGATTTGAGGCAGGTACCAGGTTCCCGGACCTGTTTTGAAAGCATAAGCAGAACTATAGTTGTATTAGTTGTATTATTAACTTGGCTCCATTTTCTGTTTTGTTCCCTACTTATTGTGGTTTATGCACCTCTTAACATCATGCACAATCAGTCATCAAGCTTTTCCATTTTTACTGTTACTCTCTGTTTACCCACTAATTGTAGAAACCCGTGGAGGGCTGGACACTATTATTTATTTTGACATATCTGATCATACCAGATTCTAATATTGCCACATTGTCCAGAAGAATGCTTACCTCCAGACTGTTTCAAGGACACCACACCAAGTTTTCAACAAACATTACCTTCCTCTCATATACATAAGCTATGCCTAGGACCAACAGAGGAAGGCAGCTTTGAGAATGATTCCCTGCCTTCTTCTTGGGCTAACGTCTCATGATAAAGCTTTCTGTGCTTCAAAACCAGTGTCTCAGAAATTGGCTTACAGTACATTGGGAGCAAGGTCAAGTATAAGTTTGGTAAAGACTATACCTCTATTTAGACTTTCTACAGAGAGAAATATAAACCAGTTACTATTTTGTATTTACCTTTTTTTTCAATCAACACTATTTGTAAATTTCATCCTCTTTATTATATATAGTCATTTTTAAAACCCAAATTCCTTTGAGTGACTCTTAGAGTTGAAAGTTTCTATATCACTTTTCTTTGACTCAAGTATATGAGAGCAATAAATTAGCCTTTGCATTATTTGTCTGTGGAGTCAGTTTTCCAGCCCTCAGTTATATTTTAACAAATTTCTGGATTTGGAGAAGAGGTAATTACAAATGGGTTTCCAGAATTTGGTTAATACTGTTAGAGGTAGAACAGAATTATAAAGACATGCATGGCTTCTAAAAACAGACTAGTTGGAATCTGTTCTTTCCCTTCTAGCTGTGGAACGTTAAGCAAGTTATCAAAGCCTTCTGCTTCCATTCCCTCATACAGAGAATGGGGATGGAAGTAGCACCTCACTTTTAAGACTGAGAAACTCAAAGACTTCCCTAGACAGCCTAATTATTAACTTAATTAATTTCCCCAATACTATCTTTTAGATACAGATGGAAGAATGGCTTTTGGCCACTCTCTTTAGTAGCCTCAAACAAGTCCTACTTTCCTATCTGACCAATTATGATCAAAGTAAAATCATTTGGCAGCATATTCTAAGCAAGAGCTTCAGTCTTCCAAACTGAAATGATGAGAAGATATATTTTTAGTTCCTCTTGATATTTGGAGGGATCATCCATTATTTTAGGGCAGTTAAAGACTTAGTTTTGTAAATTTATGGCAGGCAATAGATTTAAAAATCATGAACAATGATTTTTAACATACAGACAGTTTATAGTTACTGGTCTGCTTTGCCTTTTTCAGAACACTTTAACTCCTAATGGTGACTTAATGAGTTGTGACGTCCACTGGAATTCTGGACTTAGCTGATGGGTATTAGCAGATGGGAAGCCCTTAAAATAACACTAAAATGTGTCCATGAAAATGGCTATTTTTGGTAATGGTGAGATGGTAATCAGCTCCACTGCCTCTTTGGAAGGTATAGGCTGCATACTGATTTCCTATTGGGGGACTGCAAAGACTCCAGACCATTCTTTTTTTTTTTTTTTAAACAAATGGAGATTTTTATCAGTATAAATTTTTGTCAGCATAAATTCTGTCATTTGAAAATAACAAAGAAGCTTCAAAACATGTGACCTTTTATTTTCCCTTTTTAAAAAAATTTCATTTTTATAAAAATATAATGTATTATTTGTTTCAGGGGTACGAGTCTGTGAATCATCAGGCTTACACATTTCACAGCACTCACCATAGCACATACCCTTCCCAATGTCCATAACCCCACCACCCTATCCCGTGCCCCTCTAGCAACCCTCAGTTTGTTTTGTGAGATTAAGAGTCTCCTATGGTTTGTCTTCCTCCTGATCCCATCTTGTTTTATTTTTTCCTTCCCTACCCCCCACAACCCCCACCTTGCCTCTCAAATTCCTCATTCTTACAAATCCTCCTTCCTATTCTTGGTTTTTGCTAAAGCTAGAAAGCGAAACATAGGAGATTACGGCCACTAGGTGGCAGGCAAGCTTCTTGTAAACTTTTCCAGTTTTTACTTAGTTTTAACACCAAAATTTAGATTCTTTTTCTTAGATTTCTTCTACAGCTAAAAAAGATTTACTTCTACTCTTTGGAAATGTTCAATATAGCTCCAATGAAGTCAACAAAATTTTCCATGTCAAATAAACCAAGTGTGATTGGTAGTTATTATCCCAAATATGTGTCATTTTTATAAAAATGTATAAAAATATTCATTATATTGTGTAAGCATATTAAAGGCCATAATTTTTCTTACTGGAAAACAGATGTGTCATCAATTTTATGAGATATACCTATTTTGTTCTTTGGCAACCAGGAAAAAATTCAGAGACAGTATTAAGTCCTAGACATGTGATAAGCTAAAATATGAAGTAAATGTTGAAAAATTATAGGAGAACATAAGATTATCATAGTTGAAACTTATATGCTAAGCCCAAGAAAATCAGCGAAAAATTTCAATGACTTAGTGTTCAGGTCAGTGGCTAATTTCAAAGAAATATACATATAACTCTACTTTTCCTTTATCCCAGAAATAGCAAAAAACAATCAAACAAACAAAAACCCAAATAAAACAAAACCCCACACAACTAAAAAAATGAGCTAAAAAACGTAAAAAAAAATTGTAAGTTTAAGGTAGTTTCTGTATATAATGAAGGAAGTTATAAAATGTTACTGGGTGTCGGAGGCAGGCTGAACTGGGGCTTCTTGTCATCCTTGCGGGTCGAGGGCGATACTGGGGGACATGGTTCAGAATATAAATCATGTTCTAGGAATAAAAAGACCAATACTGTTATTTCTCCATAAATCAATATATAAGATTAATGAAATTATAATTACTTAGTATTCATATCATTTGATAAAATCATTCCAGCTAATATCAATGAATAACTGAACTGGTTTCAAGATAATCTGAGGAAGAATAGCAATAAGGGCACTTATATAATAGATACTAAAATGTAAAATAGATTTTTAATAATGAAAACAACTTGCTATTGAATGAATCCCAAAGGCATCATGCTGACTGAAAAAAAACATGCTCAAAAGGCTACTCACTATATGATTCAACTTATTAAAAGGCAAACCAGGGACCAAAAAAAAAAAAAAAACCCAAACCAGATCCCTTTTATCAGAGCTGGAACACGAGACAGAAGAATGCACCACAAAGGGGCAGAGGGAAATTTGAGGGTTGATGAAATTCTCCTATATTTTCATTGTTATGGTTACATGACTATGCATTTGTCAAGATTCACAGCATTGTACACTAAAGAGAATGATTGTTTTTTCTATTTGTAAACTGTATTTTAAAAGATGAAAAAGAAAGTTTGAATCTGGTACTAAGAATTGAAGATAGACTTTTCAGGAGTACCAGTCACCCCTTCTTCCCTATAGACTCTGAGTCAATATATCAGTGAACTCAAAAAAAGGCAGAGACAAATATTGGTGTTATTACTGATAAAGTTGTACTGGACTTGCAACCACGTAATATAGTACTGTCCATGACACAACATGATTGCAAATTTAGTGCACTCTCCCCATCAATGGGCTGTAAACTTCCTGAAATCAGGGATGTATCTTCTGGCTCACTGTAGGCTCACAAAATATGTGAAGCATGGTTGGAGGCACTGTATCTGGGGCAACTAAGTGACTAAAATGAATACACATTAACTAGGGATTACCTACTAAATGTACTCTTTTAGCACCAGTTAATCAGACACTCAGCTAAACGGCCTATGTGAGAAGTCATCTGTGTACATTTTCTACTGATAGATTCCCAATAACACCTACAATTAAAATAGCAGCAGTAATAACTACAAGCATAATAGAAAAGTAATAAAATTGTAAAAATTAAAAACATTCCAAAATAATAAAAGAAACATATAAAGAAATTTTGTAGATAATTAAGTCGATAAAGAGAATTTATTCATTTTTTTGAAATTTGCATGATAAGAAGCAGTGAAGAGAGGATTTAAATGCATGTCTTCCAGACTCTACATGTCATGTGTTTAATCACTGAAAGTGACAAAAAAAGGGGTTTGCTCTTTAACAGTTTCACCTACTGGTTCCTTTTATAGAACATGAAATAGCTTCAAAGTTCATTCCTTAAAATGTCCACACAAGAAATTATTTCTTCAGATGCATCATTTACAAAGTGTGTTTCGCATTTATATGTCGAGTCCTTATCTTCT
Source organism: Mustela putorius furo (assembly GCF_011764305.1). NCBI lineage: Eukaryota > Metazoa > Chordata > Mammalia > Carnivora > Mustelidae > Mustela > Mustela putorius. The sequence continues at coordinate 15,090,696 of NW_025422045.1, forward strand.
TTATGGCTGCTTTTACTTATTGATTCCTTAATGTATAAATAATAGGATTTAAGAGAGATGTGAAAATTGTATAAAACACAGAGAGAATTTTATCGACAGAGTATCTGCTGAAGGGCCATACATAGATAAAGACACATGGGGCAAAGAAGAGAGTCACAACCGTGATGTGTGCTGACAGAGTGGAGAAGGCATTGGCCAAACTACCTGCAGCACGGTGCCTGAGTATATGATGATCCCATAGGAGACAAGCAAGAGGAGGAAGCAAACCAGGGACAGGAGGCCACTATCAGCAACAACCAGCAGTTGTAGCAGGTAGGTGTCTTTGCAGGCAAGTTTGATCACAAGGGGAAGGTCACAGAAAAAGCTGTCCACCACATTGGGACCACAGAAGGGCAAATTTAGCATGAAAGCCATCTGACTAGATGAATGCACAAATCCAACTGTATAGGAGGATAACAGTAGCCAAACAAGCACTCATGGGCTCATGGTGGTCAGGTAATTGAGGGGTTTGCATAAGGCAACATACCTGTCTATGGCCATGGCTACAAGCAACATCATATCACTCCCCCCTAAGAGGTGCATGAAGAACATCTGAGAGTAACATCCCCACCAAGAGATGGTCTTCTGTTTTTGGAGGAAATCCACAATCATTTTAGGGGTAGCAAAAGAAGCTAGGATCATATCAATACAAGAGAGACTGATAAGCAGAAAATACATTGGTGTGTGAAGGCATGAATCTAAGATCACAGTGACCAAGATGAGGGGCTTCCTAACACAATCCATGCATAGACCACGGAGAATCCTAGGAAGAATAGAATCTGAAGATTCTGAGATTTAGAAAGTCCCAACAAAATGAACTCGGACACCAACGAATGGTTTTCCCTTTCCATGTTGTCAACTTTATCCCATCATAATCAAAGTGAGTGAGAATTGTGAGCAGAAAAGTTGTGGTTACAGAAAGTATGGTTCATGTTGGTATCTAATTTTGACACTTAAACTGTGTACCTGAACTTAAAGCACCTCCCACTTTTGAGAGTCAGTGATTCAGAAATGGCCCAGAGAAGTGTACCCAAAAAGCAAGGAGAATTCATAATATATATTTCTGAAAGACAAAAATAAAAACAGCACATGAAATTATCATTGTATTGTGGACTTGTAATCTGAAGACCTCAATACAACACCTAGCTGAGCTACTCATTGGGGGCAACATAGGACAAGTATCTCCTTTCCAGGGTTAAGTTTCCTCCTCAGTAACATGAAATAAAAACAATCAGATTACATGATATTGAATGCCTCTTAATTGTATGAAGAGGTATATAAATATGATTATGATGGTGGTAGGTTCTACATTCATAGAAAAATACTGAGTTTCTTATCCTGGAAATGACAAATGTAGAAAACACAGCGTGGATTTTAAAGATCCATATTTTGAAAGAGATTCTGGTAAAGAACTATTAATTAAACCTTAAATTATGTCTTATTTGTAAGTTTTTGGCTCCTGAGAAATGTATTGCTTCTTTCCTGCTCCATTCTTGCATGAATCTGTCAGAGCTCATGCTAGTATCAGTAATGGTCATTGCACACTTTGTAAGGGTGAGAACCATGTAATTATATACATGCCATACATTATTATATATGTTAACCATGTATAAATTATTCACTCAACATTTAACACCATTCACATCAATTGTCTCTTCTAGGATTTTAAGTAAGAAATACCATGAATGTAGAAAGTTCCCAGCCAAATGGAACTGAATTTATTTCATTTTCAGTTTGTATTGATTCATTCATTCTTTCACTTAATTGTTGCTATAAAGAGGATTGCTGGTTGGCTTGTGCATGTATCATTATCACAAGCTTCCAAATGACAAAATGAGGTGGCTTGAAGTACCTGATTCATGTGGATAAGAGAAATACAATTTCTCTGTATTATGGCATAAATTTAGGTGATCTAAATGGCATAAATTTAGATCACCTAAATTTATGCCATAACTTTCCCATCAGCCATGCTTATAACAATAGGAGATTTACCAGTTTTGCTTTAAAAAATTATTTTAATCATTAATGGTTTTCAATCACCTAGATTTTTACAAATCTCCTTCAGTAAATATATGCAAATAATGAATCATGGAACACTACATTAAAAACTAATCATGTACTCTATGGTGACTAACATATCACCATCATCATAATAAAGTATAGGCTTCTGTTTTTGCATTACTTACCAGAGTGGAGAAAATACTTTCATGAGAAAGTGTCTCATGTGAATCCTGGGAATAGCCTTGCATCTCCTTTTCCCATATTCTCATTCATTTCCTGCAATTTATGCTCCCAGTCTTCAGTAATAGAAGTAAGAAGCATCATAATGCTATATAGTCTGTTTCTCTCAGACAATCCCATGTGTACATTTTATCCAATTGGGGATGTATTTTCCCTATAAAAAACATGTCCCCTGGCCAATTATCTGCTCTGAGAAACTTGTATTGATGCAAAGTCATAAGTCATATTAAGTATGTAAAGTTACTCATTTCCATGTAGGAAGGTTATGTCTCCTTTCAGTTTTATGGCTAATATTTAAAAGATACATACTAATGCTTTTTGAAATCTCATTTTTGAAACTGCATATGAAGACAATAGTACAGACTTCAAATATATATGAGGTAGTTTATACACATTCTAACATCTGGAATACTGACTACATGACTACTCAAATATCAACTGAAGGAGTGAATGAATGAATGAAATGCATAATGAATATTCAGCATCTAGATAAAGTCAGTATTAAAGAAAAGTCCATGTTAATTAGGAACTCTAAGCACATTTCTTTAAAAGTGTCAAATTGGATGTTGAAGCATTTTTAAACAGAAACAGAATAACCATTCTAATAAAATTGTTAGGAGTACGTATTTTTCCCTAGTTTACTTTTAAAAAGGAACAAGGTGCTTACACGAATGGAAAAGAAAACATGCCACATGTAGCTAGAAGATAACTCATAACAGTTTGTTTCCTGGATAGTCTTTGAGAAAAGTAATATATGCATTAGGACAGTGCGTGTGTTCCGTGTGTGTGTGTGTGTGTGTGGTGTGGGTATTAGTATCTATTTACATTTATATGATTTTTATTAAGACAATAATGTTCAATACTATTTATTGAGAGAATAATATTCATATGCATAGTTATTTTCCTTGGGTTTGTCAATACATTAAAAATATATTCCTAATAGCACAAGAAAATCCACATTTCATCACTATACACAATTCCATTTCTTTGATGATACATAATCCTAATTCCCCCCACAAATACAGTTTACTTTTAGGAAATGAACATTACTCACAAGAATTCTGTTTTCATCCCGTCATTGTCTTCTTTAAAGAAAAAACAACAATTACAAACCCCAAGTTGACCTGGGCCTTCACAATCAGCCTCTCATCCACTCTAAATATCCGATACTGTTTTCTAACAGTGCCAAAATACAACTTCTGTTTTGGTAAAAACAAATTCATGGTTTTCTGCAATTCCCCAAACATTTTGTTTTTCTATCCCTACATATTTCCATCATTTTAGGTAGACAAAATCTTCTGTCCATATGACCGTATCTTTCAGGACACCTTGAGGCTTCTCTTCTGTATAATGAAACTTTCCCCAGTACAAAACCCACAACAATTTCCACTGTACTATGGTCTATCTCATGTGCTCTATCATTTACATATTCTCCAGGTATACTGTGTGCATTACGTATTAATATTCTGAAATTGAAGGAAGACTAGAACAAGAGCTAGGCAAATGTGTTCTAGTCCAAGGTCTCTTATTTCTAGTGTCGTGATTCTTCTTTCTCCAGATCATTTTAAGCTCCTTGAAAATGGACAAATTACTCTTATATTCCCCATAATACATGTTATAAAGACTATCAATAGAGACACTGATGAAGTGAGTGAAAACTGGCAGATATTTAAAAATAAAACTTTTTGGATTTTTTTAGTACTAGTGATATATAACTGTGTTGGAGTAGGTAGGCTTATTAAAAATCATAGAATATTTCAACCTTTTTTTCTGTTTTGATAGTATAACTTGCACTAATCTATAACTTTCCTCTAAGGCACATTTTCACATATAAGTTTTTAACTAAACCATAGACACACACACACACACACACACACACACACACACACACATTCTTTGACATAATCACTAAAAGTAAGGATGGGGGCTAGGGGGCAACAGAGAAAAAAGAAAAATTTGGTTTTCAGTGGAATCTTTTGATTATCTGCCCAGCATCTCCCCCTTACCATAGAAACAACTTTCTCTTTACTGTAAACAACTTTCTGGCTAATCCAAAATGGATGAGAAGAAAAGTAAAATAATCCTTGAAATCAACATTTTAATTCTAATGCATAGACTCACATGCAGAGAATATGGTTGAGTATTAGAAGTAGAAATTTACTCACAGGAGATCATAGACATCAAATTATGAAGAGAAAAGACAAACAGTGATTGATTTACTAGTTGCCTGATCTACAGAGAGCAGTCTGTCCAACTACCTGAGAATATAGGAGTGATTCATTCTATTAACATGTATTTTTTTAAGTACTTGAAATCTTAAAACAGAAGAATATGAGATATAAGCATTATGACTTGGGTCAGACTGGCTAAAATCATGCTCTTGTCCACATGATACTAGTCAACTTAGCTGACTTTTGTTTGTCTGCTTGTTGAACAGAACAGCATAAACCGAAGCCGAAGTGTTAGGTCTGGTAGGTTTATAAGTACAAGGAATAACATGCTTGCTTGAAAAGAAAAGCAAAGATAACATTCAGTCACTTACTTCCCGAGGAGGCAGCATTTGGCACAGATTGGAAATGCTCTTGAATGTTTATTTGTAAAGATACTGACATCATGAAGTTTGACACGGAAACTCTCTAGCAGATGGAAAATAAAATCACCTGAAGTGCATCAAAGTGCATTCACTTATTTGCCCCACGTTGTCACACTTATAATGAGACTATGCTATGTGTCTGTATAACTAGAATGATAATGCCTTCTAGAACTCTCTAATGTTGTCATAGTGTTTGACTCCTAAAGGACTTCCAACATTTCATTCTACCTTTGAACAAAGAAATTAAAAGCCTATATCTAGAAATGGTTCTATATTCTTTTGATGTATGTTAAATCTTCCCCTATGACTCACCGGTTTTACAGTGTTTTCAGAACATTACTTGAGTAAGACACATTGAAACCTGGAGAGCTTCTCCTTCCAAAAATAATAGTATTTCCCTAAAACAATGACAAATATGAACATTTTACTTAAAAAGAGTCATATATATTGAGAGTGTGGTGATAAAAATGTGACATAATTTTGAGACCTAACAATACCCAACTGATGATTAAATACCAATGGGAATTATTAAAGATGCCATGTTGTTTTCCCTGAATTACAGAGAAAACTTTCCCTGGGGGATGCCTGGGTGGCTCAGTCATTAAGCGTCTGCCTTCAGCTCAGGTCATGATCCCAGAGTCCTGGGATCGAGCCCTGCATGGGGCTTCCTGCTTGGCAGGAAGCCTGCTTCTCCCTCTCTCACTCCCCCTGCTTATGTACCCTCTCTTGCTGTGTCTCTCTCTGTCAAATAAATCTAAAAAAAAAAAAAAAAAAAAAGTTTACACATTCCCTAAACATCTGACATTGCCTACTTACTGAAATGGATATTTCTTACTAAGGAAATATAAAACCACTATCAGGTCTGGAGTGCACGAATATGAAAACTTTCTTGAAGAATATTTGAAAAGATAAAATACAAATGCATAATACCATTTACTGTACACTAATCTTAGGCTTGGCACTATTTTAACCATAAATGGACCTATCAAAACAGAAAATATAAAGATGTAAAGCTGGGGAATTATAGTCTCACCATTTCCTTATTCTAACCCCTCAATTTTAGGAAATGTTTCCTGTGGAATATCCCATTGTCTCTCTTCCATATCCAATTGAAAAACATATTTACTCAAAAATATTAGTCAGATCTTCATGCCTCTCCACTCCAGTTTGAAGTAACTTTGAATTGTCTATTAGCATTTTTTTTTAATTTTTTATTTTTGATAAACATATATTTTTATCCCCAGGGGTACAGGTCTGTGAATCACCAGGTTTACACACTTCACAGCACTCACCAAATCACATACCCTCCCCAATGTCCATAATCCCACCCCCTTCTCCCAAAGCATTTTTAATGAGACCACTGCTCCAAGAGTGAAGGAAAAGTGATGTAGGAGAGCCTGGGTGGCTCAGTCAGTTGTGGGTGGGGGAAACTGTTGATTTCACCTCTTGATTTTGGCTCTGGTCATGATCTCAGGATAGTGGGATGAAACTCTGCCAACCAGCTCCACATTCAGAGCTAAAATCAACCTAAAGTTTTCTCTCTCCCTCTGCCCTTGCCCCCCTCATGATTTCCCTCTCTCTTTAAATAGATATATAAGATCTCAAAAAGAAAGAAATGTGATACAGCTATGCAATCCGATGTTTCTTCAGTTGTTTTTGTAGATTAGTAACAGTTGAGTTCCTTTTTTGATCAGAGGCATTGCTCTACATGAAGTACATTTATAGACTCTCCAATATTATAAACCTTTCACTGTATTCTTTGGTGGCTGCTTTTTAACAACTATTATAGAACCATGTATCATAGCCACTAACTCAGAAAAAGAGCAGGTGAACCCTAATGTGCCATTGGGGACAACTGCTCTGTTTCAGGGTACCCTGAGGGGACTGCATAAATTGAGAGCATAGCTCCTGGCTGGGTTTGGGAACACTTGCCAAACAAATTTGGATAAACTCATGGCAAGAGAAGCCAATAACTCAAAAGACAAGGGTTTGGAAAAGAGGGAAAAATTTAGTTCGGATGCCTGTAGCTGGCTGAGGTGGAAAACTCAAGCCCTACAACAGACCTCTCTGCTTGTAAGATGGACACCTAGAGTTTTCTAGGAGATGTTTAGGGAAGACAGCAGGCAAGGAGCACTTGATCACATGTGGGGGTTGGTATGTGTTTTTAGTCCCTGATCATGCCCAGGGAAGAGGACCTGTGGGTGGTGGTCTTCTAAATATTCCATTGCTATGAAATAGGCCTTTTTTGATCTAGAGGTTGGGGTGTTTCTGTCATAAGAGGTAACTGCTGGGGTCTAGAGTTGAGCAAGTAGGCTTGCTAACAAGAGGATTAGCAAATCCTAGAGCTGAATAGGTGACGGTTCCATTGAATTCCCATTTTTAGACCACTGGGACTTCTGGAAGGAGTCCAGTATGATCCATTTGTTGTTTCTGTGCAGAGAAATCTACCTTCAGATTTCCAGAGAAATCTTGTCTTCAGAGAAATCTGCCTAAAATTGTCAGTTGACAGCCTTCCTATGAACACTGAGTTAAGTCCACAGTATTCAGACTAATGGTTTTGGTGGGTGAGACAGAAGTAGGTCCACTTTTTCTCTGCTTGGATGTTTCCATGTCATTTTATTTCATTATCCCCAGTAGGGGTTAATGGTTCAGGAATCCCTAAAGCATCTGACAAAAATCTTAGCATTCCAATCTCCTGCCTCAGTACCATGTCTTTCTTGGGTGGTTTCTACATGACCTGTTTTAATCTTCCTCTAAGTTCCCATAAATGTGTGCATGACGGAATTCTTGAAATGAGAGTGGTTTTAGTTTCCAATTATCTATGGCCAATTTACTTGCCTGTACAGCAAGATTCCCTGGCTTAAGTGACTATCAACATCTAAAGGGATCATTGAGCCATGAGCCTAATTACTTCTGCAATACAAAGTAAGGGACACTTGACAGCATCCATCACACAGATCTCCCCTTATCTTCTTCATCAGAGTTTGACTGTCTTCAGGATTTACTGTGGCTGATTTATGAAGAACAATAGTCTTCCTTATGGAAACCACGTCGATAACCAAAGAGCATGTTTTGATTTGATCTGGAAAGGGCCAAATAGTTTAAACCTAGGATATGTCCAGATTAGTAGCCATTAGACATACGTGGTTATTTTAACAAAATACTTTTCTTTTCTTTTTTTTTTCTTTTGTTCTTTTCCCCCTCCTCTCCTCCCTTTCTTTCTTCTTCCTCTCCTTCCTTCCTCCTACTTTCGTTCTGTTATTCTGTCATTCCAGTCCCACTTCCTCTTTTTCTTGGTTCTTCTAGAATTTATATTATGCAATTTTAAATTCACATTCTAGTACCTTTAAATAATATTATATCATTTCACCTATACTGAACTTCTCTACCCTCTAACCTCCCTTGTACTATATTGCCATGTCATGCTTTTATTTGCACATATTATAATTGTAATAGTCATTAAGCTTTATTTAACATTTCTGATGACCATGAAATATTTAATCTGTTATTTGCTCAAAAATGTCTTTTTTTCACCTTTAAGTTTGAGAAGGTAATTTTGGCATAGAATTCTACTTTGAGGTTTTTTTCATTTTCATATTTTAAAAATAGTGGGCATAGTTTCTGAAACTATTCTAGAGTTATCAATATCTTGTTCTTCTGTATATATATTTTTCCTCCTCTGACAGATATTAAGATTTTATAATTGCTCAATTTCAGCATTTATTGTATGTCTTGACGTGATTTTTTTCATGAAGCATTCAAACCTAATTTCATTCTGTGATTTTAAAACATTTTTTTTTAAAACATTATTTCTTCAAATAGGCTTTCTGTCATCCCTGAATCATAGGTCAATGGGCTCTGTTAATGTTTTCCACATTTTTTTCAGCTATTGCTTAAGCTTAAATTATTTCTATTTTATATCCAGGGACTTTTTAAAATAATTTATTTATTTAAGAGAGAAGGAGGGAGGAGAGGGGTAGAGAGAGGGGGAGAAGCAGACTCCCCACTGAGCAAGCAGTTTAATGTAGGGCAGATCCCAGGACTTGGGGATCATAACCCCAGCAGAGGGCGGACACTTAACCAACTGAACTACCCAGGTGCCCCTCTATTTTTGTGGTTGATGTTCTTTTGTCTGAAATGGAATTTCTGTTTCTATATTGTATTTTATAGCCCTAAAAATTCCACTTGATTCCTTTTTTATATCTTTTATTTTTTCTCTCATGTATATGTTTTCCTATAAATTTCTAATTATTTCAAAATTCCTATATTTTGAATATTTAAAATTCCATCATCCAAATATTTCTCAGTATGGTTTGACTATTTTTCCCTTGTTATAGGTCATATCTCAATTCTTCTTTCAGTTGTATTAATATTTAATATTTAAATTTAAAAAAAATTATATCTACTAACTATTTATATTTGTATTTATTATTGATCCAATGGGATGTATTAGTGGTTCTCAACCAAGGGACTTTAGCAATATCTGGGGACCTTTTTATGTGTCAGACATGGGGACAACTACTGGCATGAAATGATAGAGATGAGGAATGCAGCTAAATATCATACAATGTAATAGTAATTACATACAATGTAATTGTAATTGTAACATTTCATCAGAAATGTTAAATGAAGATTAATGACTATTACAATTACAAGGCAACCCCCCATGAAAGAGAATTACCCAGCCTAAAATGTCAATAGTGTCAAGGTTGAGAAACCCTGTCACACATTATGAATATTACATTATTGCAATTTTTTGTATATTTCAAAATAAGATCCTTGTTGGAAGTATGTATTTGAAATATCTTCTTTGGAATATGTCAACTTTTTATTTTCTTAATGGTTTCATCCATTAGACAAATTTTCAATTTTAATGAAATCCAATACATCTTTTTTTCTTTTTTGTTTTATGGTGAGGTATGTTGTGTTAAGAAATTGAGACTATGAAGTTGATTTATTGTTGAGTTCATTGTGTTCTAGATTGTTATTATTTCACCTTTGAAGTTAGGTGTATGTTATGTCTTATATCAATGTTTTGTATATGACAGGAGAAACATTTATTTTTCCACATGAATAGCTAATGGATCTAGCACAATTTATTTTAAAGGCCATCTTTCCCTCCACTGAATCCCAGTACCATTTTATCATATCTTAAGTGATTGTATCCATGTGACACAATTTATGGAGTACATACTCCTTTAGTATGTCTATTTGTCTACCCTTATGCCAAAGCCACACTATCTTAATTACTATGGATTTGTAAAAAATATTGAAATCTGATAGCATTAATCATTCAACCTTTTTATTCTTCAGTACATGCTATTTAAAATCCTCTGCATTTTTATATGTATTTCACGATTTATTTGTCAGTTATCACAAAAAAACATGCTACAATTTTAAGGGAACTGCACTAAATCTATAGAGCAATAAGAAGTGAGGGATATTATTTCTTGGATAATATTGAGCCTTCTGATCCATAAATCTAGTACATTTCTCCATTTAACTTTTCTTTAATTCTGCTTAGCAATGTTTCAGTTTTCAAATGACAGGTCTTCCACATCTTTTGTATATCATTGTTATAATTAATTTTAGGAAGTTTATCTTCAATTCAGAAAACTTAATTTCAATTATTTTCTTAGTCAGCAAAGCTAGGACTGCTGTAACAAAATGCCATACACTGGGGGTATTAAATAACAGACATTTACATTTCATAGTCATAAAGGCTGGTAAGGCCATGATCAGGATATCAGCAAGCTCCCATTCTGGTGAGAGTCCTCTTCCTGGCCTGCAGATGGCTGCCTTCTTGCTGTGTCATACCATGGTGGTGAGAGAGTGCTCTGGTCTCTTCCTTTCCTGAGGACACTAATCTCTTCACAGAGCCCCATCCTCATCAACCTCATCCAATTCTCCCAAAGGCCCTAGCTCCAAAACACATCAGGATGGAGATTAAAGCTTCAGCCAAGGAATTTGAAGGAGACACAAACATTCAGTATATAACTGATTTTTAGGCCTCAATTACTCTAATGATACACTGTTATCCTTTACTGCTAATGTGGTAAATTACAGTGATTGCTTTTCAAATGATAAGTGAACTTGGTCATGATATACCTTATATATTTGATTTCTTTGTATTTTCTTTGTAACTTTTTACTCTACTATTCCTGTATTTTTCATGTCTTACAGAATTTCATGTCCCTATTAGGTTTCATATCAGACTTACAATGGATGGATCCAACTGTTTGTAAAGTGTTCATTCTTTTTCTTAGAATTTATCTTACTTCATTCTTTTTTTTTTAAGATTTTATTTATTTATTTACTGACAGAGATCACAAGCAGGCAGAGAGGCAGGCAGAGACAGAGGAGGGGGGGAGCAGGCTCCCCACTGAGCAAGGAGCCAGATAGAGGACTTGATCCCAGGACCCTGGGATCATGACTTGAACTGAAGGCAGCTGCTTAACCGACTGAGGCACGCAGGCATCCCTATCTTACTTCATTCTTGAACACTGGGAAAAATTAATCAATGAAGCCAACCTTGTTTTTTTACGGGGAATATTCTAATTTATAGTGTTTTTTTTTTTTTTAGATTTTATTTATTTATTTGACAGACAGAGATCACAAGTAGGCAGAGAGGTAGGTGGAGAGAGAGAGGGGGAAGCAGGCTTCCTGCAGAGCAGAGAGCCCAAAGTGGGTCTCGATCCCAGGACCCTGAGATCATGACCTGAGGTGAAGGCAGAGGCTTAACCTACCGAGCCACCCAGGCGCCCCCTAAATTATAGTTTTAATTTCTTTAACATGTACACAAGATCCACTCTTTTTCTTCTTTTACCAGTGTAACCTGTGATTTCAAGGAATTTTCAGCTTTCTAAGCTGTCAAGTACTGATAAGATTTAGACACAAAGAGGTAAACTGATACTAAACAACCAGGAATATTCAAACAATTAATAGCCATATGAAAAGGTGTTGACTTCATGTATAATCAAGAAAATATAAATCAAGCTGCAATGAGGATTGCAATGTACATAACAAGACTACTGAAGCTAAAAAGGCTTAAGAAGATCAAAGTCTGGTAAGGATGAAGAACAAGTTAGAATTCTCTACACTGTGAGTAGAAGTGTAAATCAGTGCAGCCAAATTACAACTCTCTGGAACTTTCTAAAAGACAAGCATACCCTAGATCCAGTAATTCCACTCCAAAGTGTATGTCTAAGACAAGTGAGTGATTATGCCCATAGGAAATATACAAGAATGACTATAGCTTCTCTGGAGATAATACATGAACCCCACTAATAAATATGTTATTTTCTTAAGTGTCTAAGCTAGAAATGTATGAAGTAATCAATGGATGAAATAATGAACTCAGAGATGACAGCAACAATAAAGTAGTTTTAGATATTGCTAAGCAAGGTGTTCACTGAAATACTAACACAATTAGACAAAATAGTTGGTTGGCTAGGCCATTTGCTGACTTCATAAACACTGGAAGTCCAATGTGAGAAGGAAGAAATTAGTTATTGCTTAAAAAAGAAGAGATGAATTAAAGAAAGACAAATTGCTTTCATTTTAATCATGAGGTATTCTGGCACAATGCGATAGCAACTGAGCTCACAGATCCAAAAGGAACTAATTACAGGGGAAAATTAGAAAGGTGTCAGAGAGAGTGACTCTTAGGAATCAGTTATTTCCAAGTAAATGACATTCTTCTCTTCACCTTTATTCAGATAATAGGATTAATGAAAGATATTTTTATGATCATCATTTTTAAGAATTTTCCTATCATAAAGTGAAATATAATACAATGAAAGATCTCTTAAGTTTCTAAATTCTTGTTACTTTTGACTTTTTTGAAAATTCAAAGTTATCTACATTTTAAAGAGACACTCAGTTTTTATGTCTGTTCATGGAAACACGGTTATATTGCTTGGCCAGTAATACCTTCTTTCTGTCTCTTTTTGATGGTGAAAAACTACATACTAATGAGAGATTCTGAATAATCTAGCTTGCCAAATATATGGCTTTTAATTGCTGAGGGAATTAATTTATAAGATGCAAGATTTTCCCAGGGTCATTAATTGACAAATTCCTTATGCCTTCTGTGATTTCAAAATAAAAGGGAGTTCTCTTCATTAAGCCATCGGAAAGGATAAATATCCAATTTTTGCATCAACATGGACAGAACTGGAGGAGATTATGCTAAGTGAAATAACTCAAGTAGAGAAAGTCAATTATCATATAGTTTCATTTATTTATGGGATATAAGGAATAGCATGGAGAACATTAGGAGAAGGAAGGGGAAAATGAAGGAGGGCTAATCAGAGGGGAAGACAAATCATGAAAGACTATGGACTTCAGGAAACTAACTGAGGGTTTTAGAGGGGAGGGGGTGTGGGGATGGGTTATCCTGGTGTTGGGTATTAAGGAGGGCGGGTATTGCATGGAGCACTGAGTGTTATTCACAAACAATAGGTCATGGACCACTACATCAAAAACTAATGATGTACTGTATGGTGTCTAACATAATATAAAAACAAAACAAAAAACAAAAAACTGGGACATACAAAAAGAACATGGAAGAAAGTGGGGGCAAGTGAAAAACTCCTGAGTTTCAGTGACTTTCAGTCATAACTCCCAAAGCAAGAAAAAAGTATAGAGAAGAAAGTAAAGATATTTTCATGCTTATGTTTTATTAAATAATTTTTAAAATTTCAAATATCAAATGTAAAACATGATTAACAAAGAATATTTGTGATAAATCAAGAAATATAGAATAATATGACCAAGTATATATAACTATACCACCCAAAATAAAGCACTAAAACACTTAGATGTGTGCGATCTTGAGCTAAATTTTATTGAAATTCAACTATTTTTCACATATTCAACTGTTATTTATATATTTTCTTACACATTTTGTGTTTTACCTAGACTTGTTTTTTTAAATTAAAAAAAAAAACTTAGCGAAATAAGTCAAGCAGAGAAAGACAACTATCATATGATCTCCCTGATATGAGGAAGTGGTGATGCAACATGGAGGCTTAAGTGGGTAGAAGAATAAATGAAACAAGATGGGATTGGGAGGGAGACAAACCATAAGTGACTCTTAATCTCACAAAACAAACTGAGGGTTGCCGGGGGGGAGGGGGTTTGGGAGAAGGGGGTGGGATTATGGACATTGGGGAGGGTATGTGATTTGGTGAGTGCTGTGAAGTGTGTAAACCTGGTGATTCACAGACCTGTACCCCTGGGGATAAAAATATATGTTTATAAAAAATAAAAAAAAATTAAGATTATTTATCTTTGATAAATAAAACCTGGTCTATTTATCTATTTATTTGACAGAGAGAGGAAATTACAAGTAGGCAGAAGTAGGCAGAGAAGCAAGCAGATAGAGGGAGAAGCAGGCTCCCCACCGAGTAGAGAGCCCAATGAGGGGCTTGATCCCAGAACCCTGGGATCACGACCCTAACTGAAGGCAGAGGCCCAACCCACCAAGCCACCAGGCGCCCCCTTACACTTGTTTTTATGTAGGGTTCTTCAAATTTTCCATATCAATTTATAAGAATTTGATGTTAAGGACTTATTTTTATACTTGGATATTTTTCTCCAATTCAGCTTCTACATCTTAGAATTTTGAATACGTTTTTGAGGTTATAGAGAGCTTCCTTATCTTCACTGAATAGAATCTATTAACTTCAGGACACCTGAGTGTCTCAGTGGGTTAAGCCTCTGCCTTTGGCTCAGGTCATGATCTCAGGGTCATGGGATTGAGCCCTGCATCCGTCTGGCTTTCTGCTCAGCGGAGTCTGCTTCCCCTTCTCTCTCTGCCTGCTTGTGATTTCTCTCTTTCAAATAAATAAAATCTTAAAAAAAAACTATTAAATTTAAGTTCTGTGATTTCTGCCTTTGTTGTGATCCTAAGCCAATATTATAAAATACAACAAAGCATTAGTTTGCTTATATATTTCATCTTTTATTGCTTGATCTGTTATGAATATAAAATATTAAATTCACTTTTAAGACTGTGTAATTCACAAGCCTATTTATTCGCAAATAACTGCAACTTTATCCTAAATAGAATATTTTTTATATAAAACTCTTAAAGAATCCAGTTTCTTACATCTACTTATTATTCTATGTTCTTAGGAAGGTAAAGAATCATTTTATTGCTCTCCTTTCTAACACATTGTATGTGTGTGTGTGTGTGTCAGAATATTTTATTTATTTATTTATATCAACATATAATGTATTATTTACTTTAGGGTTACAGGTCTGTGAATCATCAGTCTTACACAATTCACAGCACTCACTGTAGCATATACTCTCCTCAGTATCCATAACCCAGCCACCTTGTCCTTCCACCACCACCCCCCAGCAACGCTCAGTTTGTTTCTTGAGATTAAGAGTCTCTTATGGGCTCTTTACTCTGTTCCACTGGTCTATGTGTCTGTTTTTATGCCAGTACCATGTTGTCTTGGTGATCACAGCTTTGTAGTAAAGCTTGAAATCAGGTAACATGATGCCCCTAGTGTTATTTTTGTTTTTCAAAATTTCCTTAGCGATTTGGGGTCTCTTCTGATTCCATAAAAATTTTTGGATTATTTGCTCCAGCTCTTTGAAAAATACCAGTGGAATTTTGATCAGAATGGCATTAAAAGTATAGACAGGAAACAACATGTGTTGGAGAGGATGTGGAGAAAGGGGAACTCTCTTCCACTGTTGGTGGGAATGCAAGTTGGTACAGTCTCTTTGGAGAACAGTGTGGAGATTCCTTAAGAAATTAAAAATAGAACTTCCCTATGACCCTGCAATTGTACTACTGGGTATTCACCCTAAAGATACAGATGCAGTGAAAAGAAGGGCCATCTGTACCCCAATGTTTATAGCATCAATGGCCATGGTTGCCAAACTGTGGAAAGAACCAAGATGCCCTTCAGTGGATGAATGGATAAAGAAGATGTGGTCCATATACACTATGGAGGATTATGCCTCCATCAGAATGGATGAATACCCAACTTTTGTAGCAACATGGACGGGACTGGAAGAGATTATGCTGAGTGAAATCAGTCAAGCAGAGAGAGTCAATTATCATATGGTTTCACTTATTTATGGAGCATAACAAATAGCATGGAGGACAAGGGGAGATGGGGAGGAGAAGGGAGTTGGGGGAAATTGGAAGGGGAGATGAACCATGAGAGACTACGGACTCTGAAAAACACTATGAGGGTTTTGAAGTGGCGAGGCGGGGTGGGAGGTTGGGGGAACCAGGTGGTGGATATTAGAGAGGGCACATTTTGCATGAAACACTGGGTGTGGTGCAAAAACAATGAATACTGTTACGCTAAAAAGAAAAAAAAAAAGAGTCTCTTATGGTTTGTCTCCTTCCCTGGTTTAATATCAATAGGTTGGTCTCCCTCATTGTTCTTCTTTTCAAGAATTTTCCTGGGAATTTTCAGAGGACCCTTTGGAGATGCTGATGGGAAAACAGCAGAAGACAGGTCACCAAGGTCACCAAGACCTTTCTTGGTGAAGTTGCTTTGTTCCAGACATAGAATGTATTTACAATTCTGGCTACCTGTAATAGATTGCCAAATTCATAATATCAACCTGAGTGCTACTGCAACTCTAAATGTTTTATAAGTAGGTGATAAACGAGCATAGCCTGTTACTATCACAAGCTGCAAGTTATTTACAGATTCTTTTGTAAGTTCCTTTACAGTTATATGTAACATAAATGATTTTCTGATTTGAAGTCCCTAGCTAAATACCAACTATATTTTGGGGAGCATTGATTATTTATCTAGAATCTAATTCAACTTTATTAAATTTTACAGAACCTGACTTATAAAAATTAGAAACTACATTAATCCTAGAAACTAACAGACCAGAGGTAAGCACTCTTGATACTTCAATGAATCTATGTTTCTCTGAGATTTCTCTTAAATTTGTATATGGGTGCATATTTTTCATAAACTGTGATAATAATCTACTTAAAATATAATGATATTTTGAAATTTAATAACATATCTTACACATTTTTCCATATGAGCACATATAGATTTCATTTTAAATCATTCTATTAATAACAGGCTTTGCAGGAGCTTTCCAAATATTACTTATTAAAGCCAATATTACAATAAGTATTTGACCATTTCCCTGTGAAAACTTTTCTATAAATCACAGAATTGAGGGTACTTTTTTTAAAATGTTGCAAAGTGAAATCAAAATATAATGCCATGCCAGTTTTTTTGTTTCCTATTTTGTTAATTTTAGCCATTCTGGCAGATGTGAGGTGATGTCTCACTGTATTTTTGATATGTACTTCCCTAAAGATGAGAAAGGTGGAGAAAAGGGAACCCTCCTACACTGTTGGTAGGAATGCAAGCTGGTGCAGCCACTCTGGAAATGGTATGGAGGACCTCAAAAAGTTAAAAATAGACCTACCATAGGATCCAGTGATTGCACTCCAAGGTATTTACCCAAAGGATACAAAAATTTGAATTCAAAGGCATACATGCACCCCAATGTTTATACCAGTATTATCAACAATAGCCAGTCATGGATAGCCCAAATGTCCACTGACTGATGAACAGATAAAGAGGAAATGGTGTATGTATGCAATGGAATATTACTCAGCCCCCCAAAAGAATGAAATATTGCCATTTGCAATGACATCAAGGGAGCCAGAGAGTATTATGCAAAGTAAAATAAGTCACTCAGAAAAAGAGAAATACCATATGATTTTGCTTGTATGTGGAATTTAAGGAATGAAACAGATGAACAACAAAGTGCATGGGGGAGGAAGAGGCCAACAGGAAACAGAAAACTATAGAGAAAACACATAGGGTTACTGGAGAGGAGATGGAGGGGGTAATGGGTTAGATGGGACATGGATATTAAAGGCAGCACTTGTGATGGGCACTGGGTGTGGTATATAAGTGATGAATTACTAAATTCTATACTTAAAACTAATACTACACTGTATGTTAACTAACTGGAATTTAAATAAACACCTGAAAAAAAATGCCAAATTTCCTTCAAAAAATATTGTACCAAAATACAAAAAGTAGTATCTAGTAATTCTTAAACTCCCATTTTTACCCAATTTAAATTTAATGTTTAAATGTGATGAATAAAATTATGTATTTTGGTATTCTTACTTATATTTCCTTAGTTATCAAGAAGGTTGAATATTTTTTTAATTTAAATTCAATTAATTAACATATAGTATTTGTTTCAGGTCTCTGAGGCATCAGTTTTATATAATAACCAGTGCTCATTAGAACACATACTCTCCCCAATGCCCATCACCCAATTACCCCATCCCACCATCCCCATCCCTACAACAACCCTCAATTTGTTTCCCAAGATTAGGAGTCTCTTATGGTTTATCTCTATCTCTGGTTTTGTCCTCTTTCATTTTTTTTTTCTCTCTTCCCCTATGATCCTGTACCTTGTTTTTTTTTTTTAATTCCACATATCAGTGAGATCATACAATAATTGTCTTTCCCTGATTGACTTATTTTGCTTAGCATAATACTCTCTAGCTTTATCCATGTTGTTGCAAATGGCATGATTTCATTTGTTTCGATGTCTGAGTAATATCCTATAGTATATGTATATCACACCTTTATCCATGCACCTGTCAATGGACATTGGGCTCTTTCCTTAGTTTGGCTACTATGGACATTGCTGTTATAAACATTATGGTGCAGGTGCCCCTTCAGATCACTACAGTTGTATCCTTGGGGTATATACACCATAGTACAATTGCTGGGTTCCAGGGTAGCTCTATTTTTAACTTTTTGAGGAACCTCTATACTGTTTTCCAGAGTGGCTGCACCAGCTTGCATTGCCACCAACAGTGTATGAGGGCTCCCTTTTCTCCACATCCTTGCCAACACCTGTCATTTCTTTACTTATTAATTTTAGCCACTCTGACTGTGTAAGGTGATATCTCATTGTGGTGTCGATTTGTATTTCCCTGATTTGAAGTGATGTTGAGCACTTTTTCATGTATGTGTTGGCCATGTGGATGTATTCTTTGGAGAAATGTCTATTCATGTCTTCTGCCCATTTCTTAACTGGATTATTTGTTATCTGGATGTTGAGTTCGATAAATTCTTTAAAGATTTTGGAAACTAGTCTATTATTTGATATGTCATTTGCAAGTATCTTCTCCCATTATGTAGGTTTCCTTTTAGTTTTGTTTGCTGTGCAAAGCTTTTTATCTTGATTAAGTCCCAATAGTTCATTTTGCTTTTGTTTTCCTTGTCTTTGGAGACATGTTCAGCAAGAAATTGTTGTGGCCAAGGTTTAAAAAGTTATTGCCTGTGTTCTCCTCAAGGATTTAGGTGGATTCCTGTCACATTAATGTCTTTCATCCATTTTGAGTCTATTTTTGTGTATGCTGTAGGAAATAGTCCAGTTTCATTCTTCAGCATATGGCTGTCGAATTTTTCCAACATAGTTTGCTAAAGAGACTGTCTTTTTTCCATCAGATATTCTTTCCTGCTTTGTTGAATAATCTTCAACAAACCATAGAGTTGAAGGTCTATTCTGGGTTTTCTACTCTGTTCCATTGATCTATGCATCTGTTTTTGTACCTGTACCATATTGTCTTGATGATTACAGCTTTGTAATAGACCTTGAAGTCAGAAATTGTGATGCCAACAGCTGGTTTTCTTTTTCAACATTCTTTTCGCTATTCAGGGTCTTCTTTGGTTCCATACAAATTTTAGGATTATTTGTTTCAGTACTGTGAAAGATGTTGATGGTATTTTGATATGGATTGCAATGAATGTGTGGATTGCCTGAGGTAGCATAGACATTTAACAATATTTGTTCTCCTAATCCATCAGCATGGAACATTTTTCTATTTCTTCTTGTCTTCCTCAATTTCTTTCTTGAGTATTACACAATTTTCTGAAAATAGATCATTTGCCTCTTTGAATAGGTTTATTCCTAGTTATCTTATGGTTTGGGGTGAAATTATAAATGTGATTGATTCCTTAATTTCTCTTTCTTTTGTCTCATTGTTGCTGTATAGAAATGCAACTGACTTATATGTACTGATTTCATATCCTGCCATTTTACTAATTCCTATCTGAGTTCTAGCAATTTTGGGGTGGAGACTTTTGGGTTTTCCAATAAAGTATCATGTCATCTGCAAATACTGAGAGTGTCACTTATTTTTTCTGATTCAAATGCCTTTTATTTCTTTTTGTTATCTCACTGCTGAGCCTAGGACTTCTAGTACTATGTTGAACAGCAGTACTGATAGTGGACATCCCTGCCATGTTCCTGACCTTATGGGAAACACTTTCAGTTCTTCCTCATTGAGAATGATATTTGGTGTGGGTTTTTCATAGATGGCTTTTATGATAGTCACATATGTATCCTTTTTACCTACACTGTGAAGAGTTTTAATCAAGAGAGGATGCTGCGCTTTGTCAAATGATTTTTTCTGCATCTATTGAGAAGATCATGATTGTCTGTTCTTTTGTTAATGTAGTGTATCAAATTGATTAATTTGTAGATGTTAAACCAAACTTGTAGCCCAAAAATAAATCTCTCCTGGTGTAGTGAATAATGCTTTTAATGCACTGTTGGATCCTACTGGCTAGTATTTTCTTGGGTATTTGGCATCCAGGTTCATCAGGGATATTGGTTTGTAATTCTCCTTTTTGGTGGGGTCTTTGCCTGGTTTTGGGTTCAAGCTAATGCTGGCCTCATAAAGAGAGTTTGAAAGTTTTCCTCCCATTTCTATTTTTTAAAACAGCTTCAGCAAAATAGGTATTAATTCTTCATTAAATGTTTGGTAGAATTCCCCTGGGAAGTCATCTGACCCTGAGCTCTTGTTTGTTGGGAGATTTTTGATTAGTGCTTCAATTTCCTTTGTAGTTATGGGTTTGTTCAGGTTTTGTATTCCTTCTTGGCTCAGTTTTGGTATTCTATATATCTCTAGGAATCCATCCATTTCTTCCAGATTGTCTAATTTTTGGCATATAGTTGCTCATAATATGTTCTTATAATTGTATTTCTTCAGTGTTAGTGATCTCCCCTCTTCCATTTATGATTTTATTTATTTGGGTCCTTTCTCTTTTCTTCTTGGTAAGTCTGGCCAGTGGTTTACTAATCTTTTTTTTTTTTTAATATTTTATTTATTTATTTGTCAGAGAGAGAGGGAGAGAGAGCGAGCACAGGCGGACAGAATGGCAGACAGAGGCAGAGGGAGAAGCAGGCTCCCTGCCAAGCAAGGAGCCTGATGTGGGACTCGATCCCAGGACGCTGGGATCATGACCTGAGCCGAAGGCAGCGGCTTAACCCACTGAGCCACCCAGGCGTCCCGGTTTACTAATCTTATAAATTATTTCACAAAACCAGCTCCTAGTTTCCTTGATCTGTTCTACTGTTCTTTTGGTTTCTATTCACCGAATTTCTGCTCTAATGTTTATTATTTTTCTCCTCCTATTGGGGTTAGGCTTCATTTGCTATTCTTTCTCTAGCTCCTTTGCATATAGGTTTAGGTTGTGTATTTGAAAACTTTCTTGTTTCTTAAGAAACACATGCATTGCTATATACTTCCTTTTTAGGACCACTTTTGATGCATCCCAAAGATTTTGGAACAGTTGTGTTTTAATTTTCATTTGTTTCCATAAATTTTTTAAATTCTTCTTTAATTTCCTGGTTGACTCATTCATTATTTAGTAGGATGCTCTTTACCCTCCACATATTTTAGTTCTTTCCAACATTGTTCTCGTGTTTGAGCTCCAGTTTCAAAGCACCATCGTTCAAAACTAGGCAGTGAATGATCCCAATATTTTGGTACTGGCTGATACCATATTTGTGACCCCGGATGTGATCTATACTGGAGAATGTTTCATGTGTACTTGAGAAGAATGTGTATTCTGTTGTTTTGGGATAGAATATTCTGAATGTATGTGTGAAATCCATCTGGTCCAATGTGTCATTCAATGCCCTTATTTACTTCTTAATCTCCTGCTTAAATAATCTGTGCTTTGCAGTGAGGGGTTGTTAATGTCCCCTACAACTATTGTATTATTGACGATATGCTTCTTTGAGTTTGTTATTAACTGGCTTACATAATTGGCTGTTCCCATCTTAAGGGCATAAATATATACAATTGCTAAATCTTCTTGTTCGATATACCTTTTAAGTATGATATAGGGTTCCTTTTCATCTTATTACATTCCTTGTTTTGAAATATAATTTGCCCAATATAAGGATAGCCATTCCAGCTTTCTTTTGCTGTCCATTAGAGTGATAAATGGTTTCCTCCACCTCACTTTAAATATCAAGGTGTCTTGGGATGAATGGATAAGGAAAATGTGGTCCATATACACTATGGAGTATTATGCCTCCATCAGAAAGGATGAATACCCAACTTTTGTAGCAACATGGATGGGACTGGAAGAGATTATGATGAGTGAAATAAGTCAAGCAGAGAGAGTCAATTATCATATGGTTTAACTTATTGTGGAGCATAACAAATAACATGGAGGACAAGGGGAGATGGGGAGGAGAAGGGAGTTGAGGGAAATCAGAAGGGGAGGTGAATCATGAGAGACTATGGACTCTGAAAAACAATCTGGGGGTTTTGAAGGGGGGGTGGGAGGTTGGGGCAACCAGGTGGTGGATATTAGAGATGGCACATATTGCATGGAACACTGGGTGTGGTGCAAAAACAATGAATACTGTTACGATGAAAAGAAATAAAAAAAATTAAAAAAATATTTGTAGTTTTCTCTGTGAATTGCTATTCCAAATAATTTCCTCACTTTTCCATGGTTTCTTTAACCTTTTCCTACTAATCAGAGATAAGAGTGTTTTGATTCATTTGTTGAAAATATATTCTTATCTTATCTCTCTACTTTATGTTCACTCTTCTTATTTTTTCACTTTCAGAAACTCAACTCTGAGTCTTTACTCCATGCATTCTAATTTTTACATATCAAAAATGTTTTATCAGCAGCATTATGTTGAAACATTTACCTGGGTTTCCTTTTTCACTCATTTTGTAGTTTTATTTTTACAGTACTAAATCTTTTACACTTGTCTAGTTTATTTTCAAATGAAAACTGAGCCTGGGAATCTGATCTCTTCATCCCTGATTGTGAATTAGTTGCCCCATTATAATTTCCTGAATATTTTCCTCACTGACCCCAAATTCTATTTCTGTTACATATTTCACGGTTATATATGAATTCATATATAAGTCTGGAGAATACTTTCTATTATATTTTGCTTTTCCTCCTTCTGTTGGCTTCTCATTCTTTGAAATGCTGTAACTCTAAATATTGTAGAGTCAGAAGTTCATGAAGGTAAACACCACTATGTCACATGGTAGAGTCACAAGTCAAAAAGGCAGAATTTAATAGGAAAGCTCATAAGTAAAACATTGGCAAGGTTCTTCTCTTCTTTCATCATTTCATGGAAAAGCACACAGTAACTGAGTCACTGCTACATGCAAGCTTTTACTATGTCCTGGGAAGGTGATCTTACCTGTTCCCCAGTCTGCCTTTGAATCAGGCAAAACTGACAAGAAACTCAGAAGAAAATTTTAAAATGTCAAACCTTAGAAGTTAAGCTATATGAGTTTTAAAGTTATCTTTTTAGGAGAATATGATAAAGCCAACAGTTGGAATTTACTGATATTGTAGAATGCTGGTATCAGGAAGAGCCTTTTTTTTCTAAAGAAGGACCACCAGCACCCATTAAATATTTCAGTGCAACCATCCTGGCTCAAACAGTGAACAGTTCTGCTTTTCTCTCCACAAATGTGTTTTACTGTTATTTGTGGCTGTCATCAGCAAGTAGAGCTTTTCTGATATTTTCAGTCAAACTGGTTTATTTTTAAGTTCCTGCACCAACATCAAACTCTTTTTTTTCTATGGCTTTATAGGAGGTCTTGCTATATTATAGTATAAATCCTCTAGCTTTATTTGTCAAAATTGTTTTGGCTCACCTTGGCCTTTTCCATTTCCATATACATTTTAGAATAAATTTGTCAATCTCAGAAATTCATCTTGGATTCACAGAAGGAGTACACTGAATATTACCAGAATTTAAAGATGATTATAAAATTGCAATCTATGAGCCTAATATATCTCTCTATTAGATGTTTATTTTATTGCCAAGGGTTGCCTGGGTGGCTCACTTGGTTGAGTGTCTGACTCTTGAACTCAGCTCAGGTCTTGATCTAAGGGTTGAGAGTTCAAGCCCCTCATTTGGCTGGCTTCACAGAGGGCACGGTGCCTACTTAAATATATTTTTATATTAAATAAAGACATTAAATCCTGGGGTGCCTGGGTGGTTCTTTCAGTTAAGTATCTGACTCTTAATTCACTTCAGGTCCTGATCTCAGGGTGGAGTTCAAGCCCTGCATTGAGCTCCACTCCATGTTGGATGTGCAGCCTAAGTAAAAAATAGAAATGAATAAAATAAATAAGAGGATATTTATTTTTTGACATTTAAAATTTTTTTGTTGTTTACCTATATCTTTAATACCACTAATTAGATATTTTCTAATATTGAACCATTTTTGCTTCCTTCAGTAAGAAATAGTGGTTAGAATAAGAGCTAACAGAACACAAAGATTTTTAAGGAAGTGACCGGATAAACTTATATGACCCTATTATGTGAATTTGACATTATTAGACTAGTTGAAAATGACCTAGTAATTCTACTTATAGGGATATAATCTTGAAAAAGTCTTTCACATGTAAATAAACATGTGCATTACATTAATTGTACCATTTTTAAAGAGTCGAGTACATTTTGCACTAAGTATATTACCTTAGTTTCAGGCATACAACCTAGTCATTGCACAAATCTATACATCATGCTATGATCACCTCAAGTGTAGCTACCATCCGTCACCATGCAACCCTATTACAGAATCATTGACTATAGGCCTTGTACTGTACCTTTTATTCTCCCATGACTTATCCATTCCATAACTGGAATCCTATGTCTTCACTCCCCTTCACCCATTTTGCTCACCCTCCCACCCCACCTCTCTGGCAACCATCAATGTATTCTTTGATATGTGGAATCTAAAAACCAAACAAATGAATAAAAAACAGAAAGCAGAATGATATCTACAAATACAGAAAACAAACTGATGCTTGCACCATTTTTATAGTAGCAATTCTTTAGTAAAAATAAACATTTTAATCACATAATCTTGTTTTAATAGAATTTATTCATTTTTATAAGCTGCACCCAAAATAGTAAGGGGATAAATGAACTTTACCTATGCCAGTAGTTTTTATTTTAAAATGTGATGCTGGGGCGCCTGGGTGGTTCAGTGGGTTAAAGCCTCTGCCTTCAGCTCAGGTCATGATCCCAGGGTCCTGGGATCATGTCAGGCTCTCTGCTCAGCAGGGAGTGTGCTTCCCTCCTTCTCTCTCTGCCTTCCTCTCTGCCTACTTGTGATCTCTGTCTGTCAAATAAATAAAATCTTTAAAAAATTGTGATGCAAAAATATATAAAAATATATAAATACAAATATTTATTAATTATGAATAATAGTATGGTATCTTAATTATGTTGCTCTTATACTTCTCTAAATTCTTAAAACATTTCAAACTATTTTAAAACTACATTATGTCTATTTCCATGAATGAGATCTTCAGTTAGATATAAACTAACTGGCAACCATCAATGTATTCTTTGATGTATTTTTTTTTCATATTTTTTTCATTTCTTCAGATCTCACATTTTTCTTAAGTCTCAGAAATTTTGTTCTGTTACACTATCTCTTTGTAGATATCCATCCTATCTTCTTTTTCTTTTTTTCTGCTCAGGAAGCGTTTTATTGTTGCCTAAATTTAGGAATTTTCACTGACAGAAAATCAACACTTTCAGAAAACCTCCCACATGGCACTGTTCAGCTTCTGGATCTTGGTTTTTCACAGACATTTCAGTATATCTCTCTCCAGTAGGGATAATCATTCTACCAGTGATTGACAAATTAGTCTTAACTTCCAATTTCAAGACTTGGCCTTTACTTAGGAAGCTCTTCAGGACCATTTTTAATTAAATAAGAGTGGCTTCTAAAGGAGATGTGGTGGTCACTGTGCACAGAACTTTTCCCTAAGTGGATGCTCATCATGTTCAAAAAGGCAGAAATGACTCCAAGGGTTTTGTCCAAGCAACCATTCTCAGCAAGCACATTGATCAGGTTGGATGTGAGAGGAGAGAACCTATCTTTTGTGCTCATGTCATTTAGGCTTTTCACTTTCACAGAACGCTTTATATAGGGATTCATAATGGAAGCAGCCATTTTGGATTCCTTCAAGAGTTGTGCTACTCTCAACAATTCTTCCTCTACCATTACAGTTTATTTGGTTTGGATGCAGCAGAATAAAGAGCAGTGGCACAGTGACCTTCAATATCATATACCTGAACAGGTGGCCACATGAGCTTGGAAAATGGCCTGATCACAGTTGTACTAAAGCATCGCACCTGCTGGCACAAGCCAGACTCTGCTGGGACAGTCATCTTCTCGGGGTGGGGTTGGGGGCTGTTAATTTAAACCCGAGTTAGAGGGGGAGATGCAAGGGCCCCTGTCCTACCTTCTTGATACTTTGCTTCATAATTTTTGGCTGGTTTGAGGAGACTATAGCATGACAAATCAAGTCTGAGTAACAGTCCTCAAAAGCTCTGGGCCTAAATGGTTTTATGAGCCAGGCTTCTTTCCAACTTTCAAGTAATAGCTGTATAGTAGCCACTCCGTGTGAACATATTATTTTGTATTAAATTCCCACTGGGGCTGGGGCTCCCAAGTATGGTTGTTTCTCAAACAAGCAGTAGGGAACTTACTAGAAATACAAACCCTTCACCCCACTCCATACCCACAGAATCAGAAATTCTGGGGCCAAGGCTCAGTAATCTGTATTGTAACAAGCTCTCCTGGCTAAATGAAGACTGAGGACCCCTGGGGCAAAGGGACCATCTCTACTCCCTGGATTTCTCATTAATCCTTACCTGGGTATGACCGATTCTAATTCTTCCCCATAAAGCTGTGTGTCCAGTTCTTCATGTTTACATTGAGTATCTCATTCTTCATCAAAAAGAATGTTCAGTCCATTTATTTGCAATTTCTTAGGTTCATAATTTGAATAGCAGGAGACCCATGAAATGATTTATTTTATTTTTTAATTACCGAACTAATAGATCCTTGTTATCAAAAATGGAAGAGGCATACAAGCATAAATAAGAAAGTTATGATTACCCATAATTCTACCTCCCAAATATAATCTATGTCATTCAGTTTGGTATGCACACTTCCAGACCATTTTCCTATGCAAAGAGACATTTCTTTTGCTCACCAAAAAAGGAATCAACTTGTATAAACTGCACTATAACTTGCATTTTTTATTTCATAATATATCATGAACAATTTTTCTTGTTAATCAATAAACTTTCATTTGCTTTCTCAAAAAGAAAAACGATTCTGGCTGGCATCATTCACGTTTAAATGGATGTCATTCCTCATGGGTCTGCCTTAGTCATCTAGAAACACATGGATCTATTCCCTACAGATGCTCCTTTGTTTATCAGAACTCTATAACCATACTCTCTTGCAAATAATATGGAAGTTATACCAAATCCATTAGGATGTTTAGCCACTGGACAAGGAAGGTAACTTAACCAAGGAGTAGGAAGCTAGCAGCAAGCATTTATTTCTGCCATACCTGAGCACAATACCTTCCTATCTACTAACTTCATATAGGCTTGGAGGTTAAGTCAGAGCCTATTGGAGAACACCCAAACATCTGAGCCATTTCTCCACCTTATGGAAAAAGGTGAGCAGCCATCTCAATTTGGCCAACCATAGACTCAACTGTCTAAAACTCATAGTGTTTATTATTGATGCTCATCTGAATTTCAGAAGCCACTACAGAACTGACTTCTAGATTCTCCATATTCTATATTCCATCTACTTAATTTCATTTTTCTTGGTCCTGCTTTTTAGTTAGAAAACCATTTAGCATTTCCTCCACAGATATGCCCCTTACTCTAATGCAACATAGAAATAGATTTCAAGATAAAACCTCTTATTTGTCCATGGATGACTGATAAATCTATACCTTATCCTCTAAAAAGGGGGCAAGGAATTTCTAAATTCTTTCACCAACTCAGATACCACTTTTCTCAAGATTAGTGCAGATATGAGTTAGGTATTGCTGACTTCAATCTTGTTCAAATGTCTCCATTTTGGTCAGAAATCCCTTATAACCTTTGCTAAGAATTTTTTATATATATTTGGCAATAACTTTTCTTAATTTTTATTTATTTTTAAAATTTCTTTTCAGTGTTCCAGAATTCATTGTTTTTGCACCACATCCAGTGCCCCATACAATATGGACCCTCAATAATACCCACCACCAGGTTCACCCAACCTCCCAATACTCTCCTCTCCAAAACCTTCAGTTTCTTTCTCAGAGTCCACAGTCCCTCATGGTTCATCTACCCCTCCCAGTTTCCCCCAACTCACTTCTCCTCTCCATCTCCCCATGTCCTCCGTGTTATTCCTTATGCTCCACAAATAAACAAAACTATATAATTGACTCTCTCTGCTTGACTTTTTTTACTCAGCATAATCTCTTCTAGTCCCATCCATGTTGATACAAAAGTTGGGTATTCATCCTTTCTGATGGGGGCATATATACTTCATAGTATATACATCCTTTCTGATGGAGGCATATATACTTTATAGTATATATGGACCATATCTTCTTTATCCATTCATCTGTTGAAGGGTATCTTGGTTCTTTCCAGAGTTTGGCGACTGTGGCCATTGCTGCTATGAACACTGGGATACAGATGGCCGTTCTTTTCACTACATCTGTATCTTTGGGGTAAATACCCAGTAATGCAATTGCAGGGTCATAGGGTAGCTCTGTATTTAATTCCCTAAAGAATCTCCACACCGTTTTCCAAAGTGGTTGCACCAACATGCATTCCTTTTTTAAAAAATTTTTGGACTCAATATTGTTCAACACTTTCAAGTATTTTTGCACATTTCAGCGGATTTTAAAAATAAAGTTAATTGAATATGTATTTCCTCTCCCAACTTCAATTCACAGACTTTATTCTATTTTAGTTTAGTTTTGTTTTGTGTTAGGTAACATATGCCAACAGTCCAACAAATGGAGAAACAAAATCAACTCCATAGTGTCTTGAGTTTATTTTCCTGGGAGTCACAGTTTCATGAGTTACAGATTTGTTTTTTCTTTTCAATTATCTAAATAGTCACTGTATTAGGTAAACTCATTATCTTTGGAATAAAATTGGGCCCTCACTAAACTTTCCCATGTACTTCTTATGGGCCAAACTCTCATTTATTGATATGTCCCTAGCCTCCTTTGCTACTCCTAAAATGATCTGTGACCTAATTACTGATTATAAGGCTATCTTTTAAGAAGGTTGCATGGTCCAGATGTTCTTCCCTCACCTTTTAGGTGGAAGTGAGATGATGTTGCTTGTAGCCATGGCAACTGATAGATTGACTGCCATATGTAAATCCCTCCATTACAAAACTATCATGAGCCACCATGTTTGCATTGGACTTGTACTTGTGTCCTGACCACTGGTTTTGTGAAAACTATGAGCCAAAAGGTGTTCACAGTAACTTCACTATTATGTGGCCCCAATGTTGTGAATAATTTGTGTATGTGTGTGTGTGTGTGTGTGTGTGTGTGTGTGTGTGATCTGCCTCAAGTCATCAGACTTGCCTGTATTGATATTACATCTTGGAGCTATTATTAATTGCAGTCAGTGGACCACTGACTTTAATGTATTTTATCTTTCTGTTCATCTCTGATAGCATCATTCTGATTACTGTCCAGGATCACTCCTCCAGAGGGTCTTCCAAAGCTCTGTTCACTCTTTCAGCTCACACTACTGTGGTTGTACTGTACTTTGGACCTTGCATCTTTATTTACATATGACCATTCAGCAGGGTCTCCATAAGTAAGAACCTCTTCATGAATTACACTTTTTTCACTTCCCTTTAAAATAGAATCATCTAGGGACGCCTGGGTGGCTCAGTGGGCTAAACCTCTGTTTTTGGCTCAGGTCATGATCTCGGGCCCCTGGGATCAAGCCCCGAATCGGGCTCTCTGTTCAGCAGGGAGCCTGCTTCCCCCTCTCTCTCTGCCAACCTGTGATCTTTCTCTCTGTCAAATAGATAAATAAAATCTTTTAAATAAAATAAAATAAAATAGAATCATCTACACACTCAGGAATAAAGACATGAAAGCAGTAAGAAAATAAAAACCAAGCAAGTGAGTTCCAGAACAGCCTTTTTTTTTTTTTTTTTTTTTTTTTTTTTTGGTGAGCAGCAAAGCAAGTTTTACTGAACAATAGTCAAGTAATAGTACACAGCTCCTGAAGAGGGACAGGACCTGAGATGGTTGCCTGTAGAACAACCTTTTAATTGAAACATTATAATCATCAAAAGTATCATCATCATTGTTGACATCATCATCCAAAAATACTGAGGTGTATGATTTTTTATTAACCATAAGTCACATTTGGGATATCAAACATCTGAAATTATGCATCTAAATATAAACCATTCCAGTCTACGGCCATACCACCCTGAACGCGCCCGATCTCGTCTAAATATAAACCATTCCAATATAATCACATTCATATATATTGTAATTTTCAGCTTCTTTTTTTTATTAATTTTTTATTTTTTTATAAACATGTATTTTTATCCCCAGGGGTAGAGGTCTGTGAATTGCCAGGTTTACACACTTCACAGCACTCACCAAAGCACACACCCTCCCTAATGTCCATAACCCCACCCTCCCTTCTCCCAACCCCCTCCCCCCAGCAAACCTCAGTTTGTTTTGTAAGATTAAGAGTCACTTATGGTTTGTCAACCTCCCAATCCCATCTTGTTTCATTGATTCTTCTCCTACCCACTTAAGCCCCCATGTTGCATCACCACCATATCAGGGAGATCATATGATAGTTATCTTTCTCTGCTTGACTTATTTCACTAAGCATGATACGATCTAGTTCCATCCATGTTGTCACAAATGGCAAGATTTCATTTCTTTTGATGGCTGCATAGTATTCCATTGCGTATATATACCACATCTTCTTGATCCATTCATCTGTTGATGGACATCTAGGTTCTTTCCATAGTTTGGCTATTGTGGACATTGCTGCTATAAACATTCGGGTGCACGTGCCCCTTTGGATCACTACATTTGTATCTTTAGGGTAAATACCCAATAGTGCAATTGCTGGGTCATAGGGCAGTTCTATTTTCAACATTTTGAGGAACCTCCATGCTGTTTTCCAGAGTGGCTGCACCAGCTTGCATTCCCACCAACAGTGTAGGAGGATTCCCCTTTCTATGCATCCTCGCCAGCATCTGTCATTTCCTGACTTGTTGATTTTAGCCATTCTGACTGATGTGAGGTGATATCTCATTGTGGTTTTGATTTGTATTTCCCTGATGCCGAGTGATATGGAGCACTTTTTCATGTGTCTGTTGGCCATCTGGATGTCTTCTTTGCAGAAATGGAATTGCATTAAATGTGTAGATTGCTTTAGGTAGCATAGATATTTTCATAATATTTATGCTTCCAATCCAGGAGCATGGAACATTTTTCCGTTTCTTTGTCTTCCTCAATTTCTTTCATGAGTACTTTATAGCTTTCTGAGTGTAGATTCTTAGTCTCTTTGGTTAGGTTTATTCCTAGGTATCTTATGGTTTTGGGTGCAATTGTAAATGGGATTGACTCCTCAATTTCTCTTTCTTCTGCCTTGTTGTGGTGCAGAGAAATGCAACTGATTTCTGTGCATTGATTTTATATCCTGACACTTTACTGAATTCCTGTACAAGTTCTAGCAGTTTTGGAGTGGAGTCTTTTGGGTTTTCCACATATTGTATCATATCATCTGCGAAGAGTGATAATTTGACTTCTTCTTTGCCGATTTGGATGCCTTTAATTTCCTTTTGTTGTCTGATTGCTGAGGCTAGGACCTCTAGTACTATGTTGAATAGCAGTGGTGATAATGGACATCCCTGCCGTGTTCCTGACCTTAGCGGAAAAGCTTTCAGTTTTTCTCCATTGAGAATGATATTTGCGGTGGGTTTTTCATAGATGGCTTTGATGATATTGAGGTATGTGCCCTCTATCCCTACACTTTGAAGAGTTTTGATCAGGAAGGGATGCTGTACTTTGTCAAATGCTCTTTCAGCATCTATTGAGAGTATCATATGGTTCTTGTTCTTTCTTTTATTGATGTGTTGTATCACATTGATTGATTTGCGGATGTTGAACCAAACTTGCAGCCCTGGAATAAATCCCACTTGTTCGTGGTGAATAAACCTTTTAATGTACTGTCGAATCCTATTGGCTAGTATTTTGGTGAGAATTTTCGCATCTGTGTTCATCAAGGATATTGGTCTATAGCTCTCTTTTTTGTTGGGATCCTTGTCTGGTTTTGGGATCAAGGTGATGCTGGCCTCATTAAATGAGTTTGGAAGTTTTCCTTCCATTTCTATTTTTTTGGAACTGTTTCAGGAGAATAGGAATTAGTTCTATTTAAATGTTTGGTAGAATTCCCCCGGGAAGCCATCTGGCCCTGGGCTTTTGTTTGTTTGGAGATTTTTAATGACTGTTTCAATCTCCTTACTGGTTATGGGTCTGTTCAGGTATTCTACTTCTTCCTGGTTCAGCTGTGGTAGTTTATACGTTTCTAGGAATGCATGAATTTCTTCCAGATTGTCAAATTTGTTGGCATAGAGTTGCTCACAGTATGTTCTTATAATAGTTTGTATTTCTTTGGTGTTAGTTGTGATCTCTCCTCTTTCATTCATGATTTTATTTATTTGGGTCCTTTCTCTTTTCTTTTTGGTAAGTCTGGACAGGGGTTTATCAATTTTATTAATTCTTTCAAAGTACCACCTCCTAGTTTCGTTGATTTGTGCTATTGTATTTTTGGTTTCTATTTCATTGATTACTGCTCTGATCTTTATGATTTCACTTCTCCTGCTGGGCTTAGGGTTTCTTTCTTGTTCTTTCTCCAGCTCCTTTAGGTGTAGGGTTAGGTTGTGTACCTGAGACATTTCTTGTTTATTGAGGAAGCCTTGTACCGCTATATATTTTCCTCTCAGGACTCCCTTTGTTGTGTCCCACAGATTTTGAACTGTTGTATTTTCATTATCATTTGTTTCCATGATTTTTTTTCAATTCTTCTTTAATTTCCCGGTTGACCCATTCATTCTTTAGAAGGATGCTGTTTAGTCTCCATGTATTGGGTACTTTCCAAACTTCCTTTTGTGGTTGAGTTCTAGCTTTAGAGCATTGTGGTCTGAAAATATGCAGGGAATGATGCCAATCTTTTGATACCGGTTGAGTCCTGATTTAGGACCGAGGCTGTGATCTATTCTGGAGAATGTTCCATGTGCACTAGAGAAGAATGTGTATTCTGTTACTTTGGGATGAAATGTTCTGAATATATCTGTGATGTCCATCTGGTCCAATGTGTTGTTTAAGGCCTTTATTTCCTTGCTGATCTTTTGCTTGGATGATCTGTCCATTTCAGTGAGGGGAGTGTTAAAGTCCCCTACTATTATTGTATTATTGTTGATATGTTTCTTTGATTTTGTTATTAATTGGTTTATATATTTGGCTGCTCCCACGTTGGGGGCTTAGATATTTAAAATTGTTAGATCTTCTTGTTGGACAGATCCTTTGAGTATGATATAGTGTCCTTCCTCATCTCTTATTATAGTCTTTGGTTTAAAATCTAATTGATCTGATATAAGGATTGCCATTCCTGCTTTCTTCTGATGTCCATTAGCATGGTAAATTCTTTTCCACCCCCTCACTTTAAATCTGGAGGTGTCTTTGGGCATAAAATGAGTTTCTTGGAGGCAACATATAGATGGGTTTTGTTTTTTTTATCCATTCTGATACCCTGTGTCTTTTGATAGGGACATTTAGCCCATTAACATTCAGGGTAACTATTGAGAGATATGAATTTAGTGCCATTGTATTGCCTTTAAGGTGACTGTTACTGTATATTAGAGGACCCCTTTCAATATTTCCTGTAGAGCTGGTTTGGTGTTTGCAGATTCTTTCAGTTTTTGTTTGTCCTGGAAGCTTTTAATCTCTCCATTTTCAATGATAGCCCAGCTGTATATAGTATTCTTGGCTGCATGTTTTTCTCGTTTAGTGCTCTGAAAATATCATGCCAGCTCTTTCTGGCCTGCCAGGTCTTTGTGGATAAGTCAGCTGCCAATCTAATATTTTTACCATTGTATGTTACAGACTTCTTTTCCTGGGCTGCTTTCAAGATTTTCTCTTTGTCAGTAAGACTTGTCAATTTTACTATTAGGTGACGGGGTGTGGGCCTATTCTTATTGATTTTGAGGGGAGTTCTCTGAACCTCCTGAATTTTGATGCTCATTCCCTTTGCCATATTGGGGAAATTCTCCCCAATAATTCTCTCCAGTATACCTTCTGCTCCCCTCTCTCTTTCTTCTTCTTCTGGAATCCCAATTATTCTAATGTTGTTTCGTCTTATGGTGTCACTTATCTCTCTAATTCTCCCCTCGTGGTCCAGTAGCTGTTTGTCCCTCTTTTGCTCAGCTTCTTTATTCTTTGTCATTTGGTCTTCTATATCACTAATTCTTTCTTCTGCCTCATTTATCCTAGCAGTGAGAGCCTCTTTTTTGATTGCACCTCATTAATAGCTTTTTTAATTTCAACTTGGTTAGATTTTAGTTCTTTTATTTCTCAGAAAGGGCTTTTATATCTCCCAAGAGGGTTTCTCTAATATCTTCCATTCCTTTTTCAACTCCTGCTAGAACGTTGAGAATTGTCATTCTGAACTCTAGATCTGACATATTACCAATGTCTGTATTGATTAGGTCCCTAGCCTTTGGTACTGCCTCTTGTTCTTTTTTTTGAGGTGAATTTTTCCGCCTTGTCATTTTGTCCAGATAAGAGTATATGAAAGAGCAATTAAAATACTAAAAGTGTGGTAACAACCCCAAGAAAATATGGTTTAACCAAATCAGAAGAGATCCCAAATCGTGAGGGGGGAGAAAGGGGATAAAAAGAGGTTCAAAAAGAAAGAAAAGAATTTAAAATAGGAAAACGAATAAAAAAAATATAAAAAGGAAGAAATATATATATTAGATAAACTAGTTTAAAAAAGTTAAAAAAGAAAAAGGTAAAAGTTTAAAAACATTTTAGCAGAAGAAGAGAAAAAAACTGAAAAAGAAAAAAATTAAATTAACTGCAAGACTAAAACAATCACAGGGAAAAAAAAAAAGAAAAGAAAAAAAATCACAGGGAGAAAGTCATGAGTTCCGTGCTTTGCTTTCTCCTCCTCTGGAATTCTGCTGCTCTCCTTGGTATTGAAACCGCATTCCTTTTAGGTGAACTTGGTCTTGGCTGGATTTCTTGTTGATCTTCTGGGGGAGGGGCCTGGTGTAGTGATTCTCAAGTGTCTTTGCCCCAGGCGGAATTGCACTGCCCTTACCAGGAGGCTGGGCTGACTAATCCGCTCTAGCTTTTGTTCCCTGAGGGCTTTCCATAGAGTTCTGGAGGACTGGAATATCAATGGCGGCCTCCTGGTCTCCGGCCCAGAGGAGCCGAGAGCCCGGGGGCTCCACTCCTCAGTGCGCCCTCAGAGCACAGCGCCCAGTTACTCCTGTCTGCCTGACTTCCGGCCCCGCTCCGAGCTCACCGAGCCTGCGACCGGTTCAAGGTAATCCCAAACTGTGAGTTTACTGTTGGCTCTGTCTCTGTTGCCGTCTTTCCCATTCCAATACACGCAAGCTCTGCGACACTCAGATTTCCCTAATCCTTCTGTGACCCTGCAGCACCTGAGGCCACGCAGACCCCGCGTGGGCTTTCACCCTGGTTTAGCCTCTGGAGTGATGTCCCTCAGCGGAACAGACTTTTAAAAGTCCTGATTTGTGCTCCTTTGCTCCGCCGCTTGCCAGGAGCCGGCCCCTCCTCCCAGGGTCTATCTTCCCATCGCTTTGGATTCACTTCTCCGCCGGTCCTACCTGTCAGAAAGTGGTTGTTTTTCTGTTTCCAGAATTGCTGTTCTTCTCTTCAATCTGCCGATGGATTTGCAGGTGTTTGCAATCTTTAGATAAGCTATCTAGCTGATCTCTGGCTAGCTGAAGTAGTCTCAGCCTGCTACTTCTCCGCCATCTTGACTCCTCCTCTAATTTTCAGCTTCTTATCAACTACTTGAGATTCTGAGTAAGGATTCACTGAGTTCTAAGCACGGATCTGGCACCTTACATGTGTATTCTCTTAATCTTACAGCAATGAAAATAGAGCATATTATTAACATATTTTAAGTAGAAAACTGAGTATTATAAAATTTAATAAACTTGCCACAGAAACTTTAAGTACTAGGCCAAGAATCAGTTCTTACCTCTAACTTCAAATCTATGCTTTTGCAACAGATTTTCTCTCTAAATATTAAGAACATACATATTTTTTTTTTCTTGTGCCTTCCTTTACAAGTTCCCAATAAATAACTCTTTCCAACAAGAGGAAAGAACAATTTCCCATTGATATGAATATAAAGACTCACTAGCATTTCCAGTCTTCTAATACCGATTTAACAGAAGAACTTATTAAGACAGCTGAAAAGACTGATCCCAATTATCAAGGTATACAAGGATTAGTGTTACTCAATAGGGTAGGAAAGATCATGTATGAGACTAAAGTGTTTGTGATACCTCGTAATATTTCCACACCATATAATAAAAGCAAATGAAAATGTTTTCCATGGTGGTGACATCAATTTACATTTCCACCAACAGTGCACAAGCATAATATTGTATGGAAACAAATGCTGACTACATGTATCGTGATGAACACTGATTAATATATAGAACAGCTAGATCAATATATTGTACACCTGAAACTAATATAACCAATATAATTAAAACTAATATAACTAATATAAATAATGCTTATATTTCATATTATATATATATATTATCATGTATTAAGTAAGTGAGAAGGACATAAATCAATACCATTTTAAATTTGGTTCACTCCAACAAGTGAAGAATCACCAACATCAGAGATACAGACAAAGACCAAAAAATTAAGTAACTGGCAGTAAAAGAAGACAACAGTGGATAACTGAGTCTCATGACTCATTAGTAGGAAAATGATGATTATAGTAACAAAGAATATTTCCCCCCTGAATTGTGTATTATGGTGAAATTGTGTATTGATGGTATTTATTAAGAAATTTCAAATTCCTTTTATTCTTTTATCTTTCCTCACCAAGATGCTGGTGATTAACTTTACCATTTAGTCTCTAGATTAAATCCTGCAGAAAATTCCTGCAGGATTATAACTAAACTAGAGGAAATCCCAACAGTAACCCAAGATGGATATAGTAATCTATGAGAATGTTTAGCTTTCCTTTTGGAGAAAAAAGGGAGAATGTCTGAATTTTTATGCAGGATAGATGAGTCTTAAGGCTGAAGCAACTGTCATTGATTGGAAGTTTAAATAAAAGTGGATGATGTGAATAAATAAGATATTGACCAGATTTATGGTCCAATGTATAAGTCAAAATTTACATTCTATGATATATATATATATATATATATATATAATGAATTCTCCTGAGCGTTGTTATTTTTCTCATTTTCTATTGCAATATCTGTTCTCGAGATTGCATCATTGCTACAGATATATTGTCAAGTTCCCTGGTTCTTTCTTCTGATGGCTCACATCAACTGAGGAACTTATCTGGTGACTTCCATGTTTGATTTATTGTACATTGAAACCATAGACTCTCCATTTAAAAAAAAACAATTTCTATCTTTTTTGATGCCCTCTACTTGATTAGATATTGTCATACCTTCCTCTACTTCACTAGGCATGCTTTCCTTTAGTTCTCAGAATATAATTATAGTATCTACTTTGAAGTTTTTGTCTGCTAAGTTCAACATTTGAGTCTTCACCAAAGCAATTTCTATTGATCTTTTATTTCATGTATGGTGCATAATGTCATGTTTCTTCAAATGTCTCATTAGTTTTGATTAAAACTGGATATTTTTTACAATGTATTGTAGAGACTCCAGTAACTGATCTCTCTCCTTTCCAATGTTGATGCTCTTGTAATCATTTGGTTGGTTGGTTGTTTAATTTCTGGACTCAATAACACTGCAGTGTGTTACCCCTGATGTCCCTGCTCAGATACTTTTTCCTTGTTTCAGTCTTGCAGTTTGTCTACCATTTGGACATCATAAGACACTTATCATCAAGCAGACACATAGACCAGTGGAACAGAGTAGAGAGCCCAGATATGAACCCTCAACTCTATGGTCAATTAATCTTCAACAAAACAGGAAAAAATATATGGTAGAAAGAAGACAGTCTCTTCAATAAATGGTGCTGGGAAAACTGGACAGCTATATGCAGAAGAATGAAACTCGACCATTGTCTTACACCGTACACAAAGAAAAACTCAAAATGGATAAAAGACCTCAACGTGAGACAGGAATCCATCAGAATCTTAGAGGAGAACATAGGGAGTAACCTTTTCGATATCAGCCACAGCAACTTCTTTCAAGATATGTCTCCAAAGGCAAAGGAAACAAAGTGAAAATAAACTTTTGGGACTTCATTAAAATCAAAAGCTTCTGCACAGCAAAGGAAACAGTCAAGAAAACAAAAAGGCAACCCACAGAATGGGAGAAGATATTTGCAAATGACAGTAAAGACAAAAGGTTAATATCCAGGATCTATAATGAACTCTTCAAACTCAACACACACGAAACAGGCAAACATATCAAAAAATGGGCAGAAGATATGAACGTTGATTGTCTTGATTGTCTCCAATCAAGACATACAAATGGCTATCAGACACATGAAAAAATGTTCATCATCATTAGCCCTCAGGGAGATTCAAATTAAAACCACATTGATATATCACCTCACACCAGTTAGAATGGCCAAAATTAACAAAACAGGAAACAACATGTGTTGGAGAGGATGTGGAGAAAGGGGAACCCTCTTACACTGTTGGTGGGAATGCAAGTTGGTGCAGCCTCTTTGGAGAACAGTGTGGAGATTCCTCAAGAAATTAAAAATAGAACTTCCCTATGACCCTGCAATTGCACTCCTGGGTATTTACCCTAAAGATACAGATGTCATGAAAAGAAGGGTCATCTCTACCCCAACGTTTATAGCAGCAATGGCCACGGTCGCCAAACTGTGGAAAGAACCAAGATGCCCTTCAACAGACGAATGGATAAGGAAGATGTGGTCCATATACACTATGGAGTATTATGCCTCCATCAGAAAGGATGAATACCCAACTTTTGTAGCAACATGGACAGGACTAGAAGAGATTATGCTGAGTGAAATCAGTCAAGCAGAGAGAGTCAATTATCATATGGTTTTACTTATTTGTGAAGCATAACAAATAGCATGGAGGACATGGGGAGATAGAGAGGAAAAGGGAGTTGGGGGAAATTGGAAGGGGAAGTGAACCATGAGAGACTATGGACTCTGAAAAACAATCTGAGGGTTTTGAAGGGGTAGGGGGTGGGAGGTTGGGGTCCCAGGTGGTGGGTATTATAGAGGGCATGCATTGCATGGAGCACTGGGTGTGGTGCAAAAATAATACTGTTATGCTGAAAATAAAAAATAAATTAAAAAAAAATAAAAACACTAAACTAATATATTAATGATACTTAAAACTTAAGAATAAAAGCAAAAAATATTTAGTAGTTTCAGTTTTACTGAACTATAATTCATATACTGTGAAATTCACATGATTTCAATATATATTTAAGTGATTACTTTTTTAATTTTTAAAAATTTTTAATTAACATAAAATGTATTATTAGCCCCAGGGGTACAGGTCTGTGGATTG
Source organism: Mustela putorius furo (assembly GCF_011764305.1). Taxonomy (NCBI): domain Eukaryota; kingdom Metazoa; phylum Chordata; class Mammalia; order Carnivora; family Mustelidae; genus Mustela; species Mustela putorius. The sequence continues at coordinate 15,130,507 of NW_025422045.1, forward strand.
CCAGGTTTACATGCTTCACAGCACTCACTACAGTGAGTGATTATTATTATATTCACAAAGCTATGCAACCATCACCACAATATTATCTTAAATAATTTTATCATCACAGAAAGGAAAGACTGACCATCTATACTCACTCCATAGCTCAAACTACACACCTTCTGTCTCTATAGACTTGTTTAGAAGTCTTTTCACAGAAATAAAATCATACATATGGCCTTTTGTATCAGGCTTATTTTACTTAGCCTAATGTTTTTGAGGTCATTCAATACTTTACAGTAAGTATGCATAAATTTTGAAAAACAAAAATCAGTGGAGATTGAAATTTTTATTTTTCTCTTCAAGTGCCTATAATGAAAGGAGGAAATATTTACTTGAATCAGTTAGTCCTACATTAAGTAATATATATTGTATATACGTGAGGAAGAGCAGAAATGCTCATATCCAACTACTTAATAAAACAAGTTTTGGCTTGTTCCTTTCCTAATGGGGATTTACATGGAAAATTCTTGATTTGTAATCTTGGATTTACATGAATGATTCAGATATAGCGCATGCTGTCTTGGTGCTAATTCTGTGCCTGGCCAGAATCCTACACATACATCCTCTCACCTAATACTGCATCTCTTTAGGGTAGTCCTGTGTCTAAGACCTGCAAAATTTACTTTATGGGGATCTAGATTTTTCATTTACTAATGAAGATGTGGGGAATAAATGATTTCAAAGTTCCTTCCTAGTCAAATATGTAATTATTCTACCTTCAGCTTCCTCCAAAGTACATCATAAACTAAGTAAAATAATTACAATAAAATATGCAATTGATTATTCGAGTGAAGAAAATTTTCTTCACTAACAGAATTTTTGTCTAAACTATATGCATTCTTTCCTTTCATTTATATTGCCTTTATTCACTCATCATACAAGAATAGGTATATTAAGTGTAGAATTAAAGAAATAGTTTTAGAGATTTGCTTGGGAAAGGAAAAAGAGAAATAAGAGAAACAAATGTTGGCAAGCTATCAACATAAATGAATGCCAGTTTTCCCTCTAAAAAAAATTAAAAGGCAAATAAAGCTATAAAATAGGCTTTACTTGTATTAACTGCATTATACTTCACTGTATTCATTCCATATGCAAGTTTCTCTGTTGTATCATGGGGCATGAAATTCCATGTAGCAAAGTTATTCCCAAATTGTAGTTGGCATATTCATTTCATATTCATTCTCATTTCTCCAAAGAGCATCTAATTATTAAAATTACTTTTGGGGCACCTGGCTGATCAGTCAGTGAGCATCCTTGATTTCAGCTTAGGTCATGATCTCAGGATGGTGAGATGGAGTCCTGCATCAGGCTCCACACTCAGCATGCAGTCTGCTTGAAATTCTCTCTCTTCCTCTCCTTTGGCCCCTCCCCCTACTGGCTCCCTCTAAACAAACAACCGAAAAAATAAAATCTTTCTTTTTTTTTAATTACTTTCACAAAGGTCTCCAAAGGACAATTCTTGCTCACTCACCAGATAATCATGAAACACAGCCCGTTGAAGACCATGCACTGGGTGGCTGTCCTTTCCAGACCCACTGTTATCATTCAAAATCCACTCTGTCTAGTCCTGGAGGTTGACTGACAAGAACATCACTTTCATCTTTATTTGCCCTAATTTATATGCATTATCCAATTCTTAATAATGTCTCAAATAGGAAAATAGTCGAGGGAATTAAGGTTGGAGAATGGTGGTAGGATATTTTGACTAGGACCCGAGTAGAAATAAAAAGGAGAAAGTTACAGGTCATTGGAGAAAAGAGAGCAGATACTCTCTATGTACCTTCCTATCTGTATTCAGTCCCTTTTCTAAAGGTACCATTCATCTTACTCACTGCTCTGAATTCTCTTCTTCCCATGTACTAACTTAATGTTTTTATTTGGTTTAACATGTACATTGGAATGGGCCTAGATTCAGGATCAGATTGACTGGGCTTGAATACCAGCTTTGACCTTTGTTAGCTGTGTAACTGTAAGTCATTAAATACTTCTATGCCTTAGTTTCCTTATATGCAAAATAATAATAATAATAATCCTGCCTTCATGGGATTGCTATGAACATTAATAAATGCATCAATAAATATGAAATACTTAGAACACAGTATAGCACATACTGATCACTTAATTGTTACTGATCATTTTATATCATTCTAGATCCTGTGAACAATAAAAACACCAAGTAAAGACAATTTAGTATGACACGTTACAACTGAAGCAAAATCTGTATGTTAGGGTTGAATCATTTCACTATTTATTTCTTAACTATTACATACATACATTTACACAAAACACACCCACTTCTCACTGTGAACAATAGCAATATAAGAAATTGAGAAAACATGTTCATAAAGAACTAAGGATGAGTCCATGCTTCCAGAAATTCTCAGTGTACTACCCAACAGAAAGAAAAAGAAAAATTATTTTTAAAAGATTTTATTTATTTATTTATTTATTTAGAATGTATGAGCTGGGGGACAGGCAGAGAGAGAATCTCAAGCAGATAAGTGTGGAGCTCTGTGCAGGGCTCGATCTCACAATCCTGAGATCATGACTTGAGCTGAAACCAAGAATTGGATCCTTAACCATCTGAGCCACCCAGCCATCCAAAAAGCAAAACAATCTTTAATGAACTAAAGGACTTTCTTTCACATACAAATTAGCCCTATGTTGTGTGTGTGTGTGTGTGTGTGTGTGTGTGTGTGTGTTTATATTTCTTTCTTCATTTTAGAAACATGGAATGAGCTTAATGAGCTTACCTCACTGATACACAACAATACAATTTCCTTATCTTTCAAATTGCATCTTTCTTAGATATTGTTGTATGATAATCTCAAGAGGCAAAATAAATACTAATATAACTACTTATCTAATTTTTCCATGTGAGCAAATTAGTAACAATCAAGATCAATTGATAAAAGAGGGTCATTTACCAGAATAAAAAAATAGAAAATAAAATGTATACTCCTTCAAATGCTTTTCAATTGCTGTATAGCTATATTGTTTCAAAGTGATGTGACAAATAAATTTCAAATTATAGACAGTGATGCTGATATGTTTAATATTATATATTTTCATAAGTTCAACTATTATTCATCAAATAGAAATAGGAAATCATCAGTGCTAATTGTGACTTTATTTTTATTTATTCTCTTTGTATAAAAGAACTTCTGCAGCCTTTCTGAATCAAAGAAATGGATCCTAAAAGTGGATCTGTAGTGACTGAGTTTATTTTACTAGGATTTTCCGGAGGATGGGAACTTCAGATTCTCTAATTTGTAACATTCTCCTTAATCTACAGTGCCACTGTGTTGGGAAATATTCTCATTATGGTCACAGTGACATTTAGTTCCACTCTTCATTCTCCCATGTACTTCCTCCTTGGAAACCTCTCTTTTCTGGATATGTGTCTCTCCACTGTCACCACACCCAACATGATCACAGACTTACTCAATGAACACAAGACCATCTCCATATGGGGCTGCATGACCCAGATGTTCTTTATGCACTTCTTTGGGGGTGCCTAGATGACTCTTTTGATAGCCATGGCCTTTGACAGATATGTAGTCATATGCAAACCTCTGCACTGCAGGACAATCATGAGCCAGAGGCTGCTGAGTGGATTTGTGATACTTTCATGGACAATTGGGTTTGTACACACCATGAGCCAGATAGTATTAACAGTAAACTTGCTTTTCTGTGGCCCCAATGTCATAGACAATATATTTTGTGACCTTTCCCTTGTGATTAAGCTTGCTTGTACGGACACATAAACCCTGGAATTCTTTGTCATTGCTGACAGTGGGCTGCTCTCATTCATCTGTTTCATCCTCCTCCTTGTCTCCTAAACTGTCATCCTGATCACTGTACAACAAAGATCATCCGGAGGGCTCTCCAAGGCTCTGTCCACACTGTCTGCACACATCATTGTGGTCACTCTGTTCTTTGGACCTTGTATCTTTATCTATGTCTGGCCATTCAACAGTTTTGCTGGCAATAAAGTCCTTGCTGTATTTTAACTGTTATCACACTTACTGAATCCTACTATTTACACTCTGAGAAATCAGAAAATGCAAGGGGCCATGAGAAAATTACAGTTCCAACATGTTATCTCTATACAGAACTTCTAGATTTGAGCACCATATAATTAACACAACTTTTAAATACTGTGCTAACAGAAGCTGAATAGATTGTATATAATACATGGTTTCACTTTTCTTATGTTAGCGTGACTAGTCCAGAACCACACCTGTGCAGAACATCATAAAATATTTTAATTCACATTTACTACTGCTAAAGCTCATAATGATAATGAGTGACCTACAGCAAAATATACATTTGAAATCATTGAGCACTTTTCTATGGATATTCAATATATATTTATTAGTGAAGAAATAAATATTAAAAATATGGTGAATAGCAATAGAAATTATTTTAATAGATGTGGATTGTTAACATTCATAAAATTATACTATCTATACATGAGGTAGCAATACAAATCATGAGTTAAATAATGTCATCAGTGGGAAAGATATCATTCTAATCTCTTGATCCAATGAGACAAAAAATAATAATAAAGTTTCACAGTAGAGTGAATATAAAATAAAGATAATAATATACAGGACAGTTTCAGCCAAACTACAAAAAGCAGCCTTGAAACCAAGTGCTCCAAGAAATATCGTAAGGATGCACAGTTGCCTTTCAAACCTCAATAACTAAAAGCAGAAGCATATTTCTTGGTTTTAGGTACTATATCATTTAATTTTTTTCTTTCCAAGAGATTTACATAAAACCACACTTAAATTTGCCTCTGATAATCTTGTAATCCTTATTTTAATTATCAGTTAAATCTGATTTGATTGTGAGTGTTGAAGAGGGGGCAGTGCATGGTAAATTGGGAATCGCATACTCATTGATGGTAATGTTAAGTACTATCTCCCAATTCAAGACACCAACATTTCCTCCTGTCTTCTCTAGGCAACAGTTTTCTAATTGATTTTAAACCATCTTATATGTTCTTTCCTCCATTGAATGATTCTCCACATGCATCCAGAGTGATGAAATTAAAATGCAATTCTCAATGTTTCTTCCATGACTAAAACTATTTTCTCACATTGAGAAGAAGGTTCATATCCTTAATGGGCTTTCAAAAGCCAACCTGCTTCTGGAACTCATCTCTAATTTACTTTTTCAAAATGTCAGATTTATACTGACTCTCTTTTCCTTTTTTAAATAGACTGTAGAGTTCATTATTTTTTTTTACCGTATACTTGCCTTCTATGTACTTTTTTATTATGTTCAGTTAGCAAACATATAGTACATCATTAGTTTTTGATGTAGAGTTCAATGACTTATCAGTTGTGTGTAACACCCAGTGCTCATCACAACATATGCTCTCCTTAATACCCATCACCTGGCTACCCCATCCCTCTACCCTCTCCCTTCTGAAACCCTCAGTTTTCTTCCCAGAGTCAAGAGCCTCTCATGGTTTGTCTCCTTCTCTGATTTCTTCCCCTTAAGTTTATATTTCACCTAGAATAATCTTCCATTGCTTCTTCACCCAGCAAACTTCCTCTTATAGTACAGAATCCACATCCAATATTATATTTTAGAACACCTTTCCTATATGTTCTTGGCCAGTTTAGATTTCTTATTTTACTTGTTTATAGATTCTGCAATTTCCATCGTTTGCATAAAAAATGGCAATAATTATTTGCATATTTATAGGTTAATGTCAGCTTTGTCTTTTGCAATAAATTTTATGTATCTCCAATATCTAGCATACATATTGGCACCCAGAAGTTCATACATATTTACTGAATGAAGGAAGAAAAGATGAAATAACTATATTCTAGCAGAATATTATTTAATTTGACCTAAAACTAAGAAATACATGCAATTCTACTGTGAGATATCTGTTAAAAAATTAGAGTACATAAAAGTAGATATTACTCACATATTTAGTAATTGAATTATATGGATTAGAGCCTTGTTATTAAAGAAAAGGAACATGGAAGAAATTAAAAATTTTAGGCAAATGGAAGAAAATACAGAAGGCAAGTTGAGAATATTTGCTATGAAGATTATATTCAACTCTATCTCTACACAGTAAATATAAAATGTTAGTCTTACATAATAGCACACCCTATATTAAATAAATGATAACCATTTATAAGGTAAAATGTGCATCCAGTGGTGGATGGGATTACACTCCAACTGATAAAATATTACAAAAGATTTTTATGTCTGTCAGTATAGGACACTCAAAATCCTAAACCATTCTGCTAATCAAGCACCTAAAACTGCTAGAATCATCTAAAATAACCTTTAAAATCAATTACATATTTTAAAAGAATGTAAACAAATCACATCTGCAGTGCTGTATGAAGCTTCAGCTCCATTCCAGGAGGGTAAGCCAGCATTGAACCATTGCCCACTCTGAGAACACCTACAGAATACTGTTGCCTAGAGATCGTACAAATTTGGGAGAGTACTGGGGATTGGGCTTTGGGTCCTAACAGGGATAGAGAGTGACTGGAGGTCACTCAGTGTGCATGTATTTTCTGGGGGAAAAAAAAAAGAGAGAGAGAGAGAGAATATTAGAAGACTGTCTGGCTAGCAGAAATAGACAGACAGGAAAAAAATGTTAGCCAAACTTGGTTCTGGATGTAGATGAAAATAAATGGGTCTTTCATGAAGGCTAGGCTTATCATCATATTCTTTGTATATTCCCAAACATCAGTGTGAGAATTTTCTTTTAACTTGCTACTTAAGGGTGTAGGCTTAGGCCTTCGGCAAAATTAAACAAATACAGACTGGAAAAAAAAAAAAAGTTTCTTTGAAAATAGACTACACTGAACTTTCACAAATAGGTTTTACAAAAAACTCACAATCAAAAATTATAAGATAAACAAATACATCCCAGAAAATATGACAGTTTGGAGAAAGTGAAAAGACAATGCTTGAATGGGGAAAAAATACTTGTAAGTCATGAACCTGATTAAGAGACATGGGTCCAGAATACATAAAGAACACATTTCTAAAATTGAAAGACAAATAATTTTAAAAATGGGAAAAGGAAATAAGTAAAAAAAAAGTCTTCACAGAAGATATACAAACAGACAATAAGCACATGAAAATATGTTCAAATGAAAATCACAGAAGATATCACTTCATATCCACTAGGATGGCTATAATCAAAAACGACAAGTACACAGAGCAGTTGGAACCCTCATACATTGTTGGTAGAATATAAAATGGTGCAACCATTTTGGAGAAAATTCTAGAGGTTCCTCAAAATGTTAAACATAGAGTTACTATGTGACCTAACAATTTCACTCCAATATGTACACAACAGAAATGAAAACACATGCCCATACGGAAGACTGAATGAATATGAATGGTTACAGCAGCTTTATTCCCAAAAGTAAAAAAAATTTTAAAAAAGACAACAGGATTCATTAATTGATGAATGGTTAAACCAAAGGCGGGGATATCTATACAATGGAATATTATTTGGCAATAAAAAGGAATCAAGTACCAACAGATACTATAACATGCATGACTCTCTTGAAAAAATTAGGTAATGTACAAGAAAGGAGGCACAAAAGATCACAAATTGCCTGAGTCCATTTGTATAAAGTGTCCACAATAAGCAAATCTCTAGAGGTACAAAGTAGATTAATGGTTACCTAGGTGTGGGGGGAGGGGGACAAGGATGCAGTCTTTCATGACTGGCTTCTTTCCTTTAGCCTAATGTTTTCAAGACTCAACCACGTGGCATCATGCATCAATACTTAATGCTAGAGCTACATCAGCAACGTGTAAGAATAGGAAATCCCTCCTTACCCCCACAAGCACATCAATTCATCCACAATCCATGCAAAAATTCCTTTTGAGAACAATCAAAAACTAATTGAAAGTCTCCTGCACCCCACAAGAATGCAAAACCAGGCTCACTGAAGCATTTAAGATTAGGGACACCCTTTCACCAGAGACCCTGCCCCTGTCACAGCATCCATATGAATAGGAAGAGATTCCCTAAGTCCCAACTTCACCAAGGGGAAAAAAGGAATTTGTTCACATGTCCAGTATCCCAGCTTTTACAGAAGGGCTTCCTGATGACTAGATTCTATCTTGTCAGTTTTGGAGCTCTGATATGTTTGGCACCTTCTAGCTGTCTGAGGGAGAACAGAGGCAGTAGCTTGGGCTAGTAGATACCACTGAGCTTCCTCACTTCTCAGCACAGAGTGGGTACATTAAAAAATCCCAGCTCTCACCTTCTCCCTGAGGAGTATAAGAGTTAATCCATGCATCTAACACCATAGCTTCTCTCCAGCTTTTCAAAGAACTAGCTTCTTTCTCACCAATCCTGAAGCTCTGATGCTTCTCACATAGTCTAAGCAGCTAGGAGAGAATGTAGACACAACTTGGTCTAAGAAATTCTAGAACTTCCCCTATTCCTTACCCCAACCAAGCTCAGCACAGACTGAGAAAAAAAAAAAAAAAAAAAACACTGCCAAGAAGCTGCCTGCTTATTCCTGGGGAGGGAAAAATTTGCAGGAATTTGCAGAGCCAATGTATTCAGGGGCATTTATCTAGATGTACGTATCCCAGATTTTAGGGTCCTAGATTTTTCCTTCCAGTGCCTTGACCTTACCATAACACACATGCTTTGCCTAACTGTTTATATTTTATTGGAGCTGTTAACTCTCTGATAGTTAACACACCAGCAACACACTGTCTATGGTACTTCTAGTACAAGAGATAAGGTTGTCTTTGTAAACTATAAAAGAGTTCCTTAAGTCCCTATCTTTAAATTATAACCACTTGTTATGGCCTTCCATTTCTTATTCCAAAGCACCGATACAACTTAGCAATAAGCAAATAACTCCACTATTCACAGAAATGTTTCTCACCTTAAATTCCAAATGACTGGATCATTCACTGGCCCTAACATTGCTTTTCCACAAGATGTTTTCTCAGGTCACCGCCACTGAAATCTTTAGGGTTTTTGTCTTTTTTTTTTTTTTTTTTTTTAATTAAGGCTCTACTCCCAACGTGAAGCTTGAACTCATGACCCTGAGATCAAGTGATCAAGAATTGCATGCTTCACTGACTAAGCCAGCCAGGCACCCCACCACCACTGAAGTCTTTCTTAAGCAATCAGTCATTTATATTACGGTAGGACTTGTCTGTTCCATCTACCACTTGTAATGGAGTCCTATTCCCATACCAGGTAGTGAATAAAACAACCACAATCCCCATTTATCACCTAATTTCTCAGGTCACTTCCAGTACTAGTTATGTTAGTTTAGGTCATCTGAAGAGACATATAGACAAGATTAGAGTTCATTCACAGTAGAATACTACACAGTAATAAAATTTTAAAACATTCTTTAAACTAGTATATGCAGCTATATATATCCACCTCTAAAACATTAGTCAGAAGACAACCAAAACAAAACATATAGTGAGATTTTATTTAAGCAAAATTTAAAAATAAACAACACTGGTATGTAGTCCTGGAGATGAGAACAGTCATTAGCTCTGATAGTGAATACTTACTGCAAAGGGGCCCAAGGGAAATTTTTGTGTGATAAATGTTTTGTGATTTTGTAAGTGAAGTGGTTTCATAATGCATGCATAGGAAAAAAACTTCAATCTATAGATTTAAGGTAAGTTCATCTTACTATCTGTAAGATATTTCTCATATCATAAAGGGAATTAAAAACAGGTTGGGGGGGTACAAGATGGTGGGGAAGTAGGAGGAGGAGTCTTTTAAGCCTGTACCTCAAAGTGAGCTGATTACCTACCAAAGAACTGCGATCATCCATGAAATCAGCCTGAGATCAGAATTATACACATCTGGATCTCTACAGGGGCAGAAGATGCCAGTGGGCAGGTAAAGCGAAGTGGGAACGGCAACTGATATCTGAAGATAAATAAAAGGGGGAGCAAGCCACCAGAGGTGACTGGTTGGAAAGTAAAAGTAATACCCCAATACAAGCGAGAGTGCTCTGCGTCTGGGGATCAGCATTAACTTGGAGACTGGTTGAAAGCACTCCAAAAGAGCAAAGGGTCGCGGGAGGGAAATTGTGGGAATCAGGGCGGCTAGTGACAGGGGCTTAAATCCCAGGTCCCAGGACACTCTCCCCTGGCGCTGAGGCAGAGAGAATGTGGCGGAGCAACCAGTTCTTGGTCCCTAAGCCACCAGCGTGCACAAGAACGCATGGGGTCCGTTTCCTGTGAAGGGATGGGAGCCACGCTGGGCGGCAGAACCTGCGAGCCCTGCTATAGAGCCTGAGATACTCCCCTGAGAGAGGTACAAAGGCTCAGCCGGCGCCCTTTGATATGCGCCATTGTTTCAGACTAAACTCTCCCCCCAGAGAGGTGCGTGGAAGGCCCAGCATGGTGATTTTGGACCTGCGCCCCGTTCTCAGAGCCTGAGACCCGCGCGCGACCCACAGTCTCCCCTGAAATTGGTGCGTCAAGCCAGGTGCTCTTAGACCCAGAATGACCAGGCACTCTCAGCCCGGGACAGAGGGAAAATCTCAGTGTGCAATTGCTGCTTGGAACCTCTCTGGCGGTCTGGAGCTGCCCAGACACCGCTACTGCCTTAGCTTTGGGTACAAGCAAAAGATCCTGCATCCCCAGGGACCGTGACTAGGAACCTGCTCTGCCAGTGGCCAAGGGGGAACTTTTTTAGGCTCTGCATCCAGACTGAGGCTTCTCTCTGAAAGGGAGATCAGGGTGCAGTTTGTTTTCCTCTAAAACTACAAAAACCATGAAAAGTGATCAAAGTGAGAGAAAAAAAAAAAAAAAAAAAAAAGCAAACACATATAAAAACTACCAGAGAACAAAAACCTGAAAAAAAACAGTTTCCTCAGAGCCTACCCCCTTGAGGGGGGCGGGGACTTAACTCAGGGAACATCATTGACTGAAAACCCATATGGCAGGCCCCTCCCCCAGAAAACAAACCAAGAAAGAAAAAAAAAAGAGAGAAAATAAAAGGACTACAAGAGAAAAACCACTACTTCATAGGAAAACTTTTATTTTTCACCCATTCCCACTATTCTGGTTCACTTTTTTTATACATAGGTAATTTTAAGAACCTATTTACCATCACAGTGAGCTGTACAGTACATCAAGTTCCATAATAACCTTCTAACCTGAACTTTTTGACACATACACCATTGTTTTTCTTTTGCATTTCTATTTTTTGAATTCCTTTTTTTATTTTAGTTTAGTTTAGTCTAGTTTATTCCTTTTTATTTTTACCTTCTAATATTCACATAGAGTTAAACTTCAAAGTAATCCCCTTTCCCCAATCAATACTACCCCTATAGGTAAACCAATTTTTAATCCCCCTTTATCTTAGGAAAGTTAAGTCCTTTAACAAAGATAACAAGATACATAAAGGAAAAATCAAAACAAACGTCCTCGCACACACTGAGAATTTATAAACACCTTTCCATCTTTGTCTTCCACCAGTGTTTCTGTGTTTTTGTGTTTGTCCTGATAGCATATAAATCTTACACTTGGGGTTCTTTTTGACAAGGTTCTTCCTTTATTTGCATATATATATTTTTTTCTCTTGTCATATTCTTGTATCAGTCTTTTTGTTTGTCTGTTTTTGTTTGTATACTTCATAAATCTTACCTTGGGGTCCATTTGGGCTGAACCTTCTCTTTCATCTTCCCTTTCTTTCCTTTCTCCCTCTCTCTCTCTTCTTTTTTTTCTTTTCTTTTCTTTTCTTTTTTTTTTCATTTTCTTTTTCTTTTCTTTTGTCTCTTGTTTGAGTGGGGAACCCTGATTGCTCAGAAGTGTTCCAGGGTGCACCTTGACTGCACCACGGTTGATACATCCAGCTACATCTGTTCGGTCATCTCCCAACAAAATGACTAGGAGGAGGAATTCCCAACAGAAGAAAAATACAGAGGATGGATCTTCTGCAACAGAGCTAGTGGCTATCAACATAGACAATATGTCGAGAATTCAGGCTAACAATTATCCAGGCAATAGCTAGGTTGGATAAAGCCATGGATGACCAAACAGAATTTATTAAGGTCAAGCTGAAAGTGACAAGAGATGATCTTCACAATGTTAGGGCGGAGCTTAACGCTACCAGGGAGGAGGTTCACAACGCTCTCAAAGAGTTCCAATCTAATCTAAACTCTCTCAAAGCTAGGGTAACTGAGACAGAAGATAGAATTAGTGTTCTGGAGGAAAAACAGAGAGAAAGGATCAGGAGGAAACCTGGAAAAAAAACAACTTAGAAACCAGGAAAACAGAATCAGGGAAATAAACGATGCCATGAAACATTCCAACGTCAGAATTATTGGAATCCCTGAAGGGGAGGAGAAAGAAAGAAGTCTAGAAGGTATAGAGGAACAATCCTTCATGAAAATTTTCCCAATCTCGCGAATGAAACCAGCGTTCATGTACTAGAGGCTGAACTGTCTCCACCCAAGATTATACATTTGAAAAAAAATCACGACACCTGATAGTCAAATAGAGGAAATATAATTGTAGGTATAATCTCTTGAAAGCTGCTAGGGCAAAGAGGCTCCTTACTTACAGAGGAAAGCCCATCAGGATAACGTCAGACCTGTCCACAGACACCTGGCAAGCCAGAAAGGCTGGCAAGATATATTCAGGGCACTAAATGAGAAGAACATGCAGCCAAGAATACGTTATCCAGCAAGACTGACATTCAAAAATGGATGGAGAGATAAAGAGTTTCCAAGAATGGCAAGGCTTAAAAAACTATGCAACCACCAAGCCAACATTGCAGGAAATATTAAGGGGGTTCTATAAAAGAAGAAAATTCCTAAGAATATTATTGAACAGAAATAGAGAGACAATCTACAGCAAGAAAGACTTCAAAGGTAACTCGATGTCAATAAAAACGTATCTATCAATAATCACTCTCAATATGAATGGCCCAAATGCACCCATAAAATGGCACAGAGTTGCAGATTGGATAAAACGACAGGACCCATCCATATGTTGTCTACAAGAGACCCATTTTGAACCTAAAGATATACCCAGACTGAAAGTGAAGGGATGGAGAAGCATTTTCATGCTAATGGACCTCAAAAGAAGACTGGGGTAGCGATTCTCAATCAGATAAATTAAATTTTAAACTAAAGACTGTAGTCAGAGATACAGAAGGACACTACATAATCCTTAAAGGGACTATCCACCAAGATGATATAACAATTGTAAATATCTATGCCCCCAATATGGGAGCAGCCAATTACTTAAGAAAAATGTTAATCAAGATAAAGAGTCATATTGATATGAATACATGAATCGTAGATCTTAACACACCTCTCTCAGAAATAGACAGATCAGGGGCGCCTGGGTGGCTCGGTGGGTTGGGGCCTCTGCCTTTGGCTCAGGTCGTGATCCCAGGGTCCTTGTCAAGCCCCGCATCTGGTTCTCTGCTCGGCGGGGGGCCTGGTTCCTCCTCTCTCTCTCTCTCTCTGCCTGCCTCTCTGACTACTTGTGATCTCTCTGTCAAATAAATAAAATTTAAAAAAAAAGAAATAGATCATTGAAGCAGAAAATCAATAAAGAAACAAGAGCATTGAATGACACATTGGACCAGATGGACATATATATAGATATATACAGAACATTCCACCCTAAAGCAACAGAATACTCATTCTTCTCAAGTGCACACGGAACCTTCTCCAGAATAGACCACATACTGGGTCACAAATCAGGACTCAACCAATACCAAAAGACTGAGATTATTCCCTGCATATTCTCAGATCACAATGCATTGAAACTGGAGCTCTACCACAAGAAAAAGTTCAGAAGGAACTCAAACACCTGGAAGCTAAAGGCCATCTTGCTTAAGAATGCTTAGATCAACCAGGAGTTCAAAGAAGTACTGAAACAATTCATGGAAACAATGAGAATGAAGACACTTCAGTCCAAAACCTATGGGATACAGCAAAGGCGGTCCTAAGGGGGAAGTAAATAGCCATCCAAGCCTCCCTCAAAAAAAATGAAAAATCCAGAACACAGCAGCTGTCTCTACACCTTAAAAAACTGGAGAATCAACAGCAAATCAAACCAACTCCACACATAAGAAGGGAAATCATCAAGATTAGAGCTGAGATCGATGAGGTAGAAACCAGAGATACAGTAGATCATATCAATGAAACTAGAAGCTGGTTTTTTGAAAGAACCAATAAGATCGATAAACCATTGGCCACATTAATCCAAAAGAAAAGAGAGAAAGCCCAAATTCATAAAATTATGAATGAAAAGGGAGAGATCACAACTAACACCAAGGAAGTAGAAATAATCATCAGAAGTTATTATCAACAGTTATATGCCAATAAGCTTAGCAACCTAGATGAAATTTATGCATTCCTGGAAAATTATAAACTCCCAAAATTGAACCAGGAAGAAATCGACAACCTGAATAGACCAATATCTAGTAATGAGATTGAAGCAGTGATCAAAAACCTCCCAAAAAACAAGAGCCCAGGACCTGGTGGATTCCCCGGGGAATTCTACCAAACTTTCTTTTTTTTTTTTTTTTTTTAAGATTTTATTTATTTATTTGACAGAGAGATCACAAGTCGGCAGAGAGGCAGGCAGAGAGAGAGAGAGAGGAGGAACCAGGTTCCCCGCTGAGCAGAGAGTCAGATGTGGGACTCAATCCCAGGACCCTGAGATCATGACCTGAGCCGAAGGCAGCAGCTTACCCACTGAGCCACCCAGGCACCCCTCTACCAAACTTTCAAAGAAGAAATAACACCTATTCTCCTGAAGCTGTTTCAAAAAATTGAGGCAGAAAGAAAATTTCCAGACTCTTTCTATGAAGCCATCATTACCCTGATCCCCAAACCAGGCAAAGACCCTACCAAAAAGGAGAATTTCAGACCAGTATCACTGATGAATATGGATGCTAAGATTCTCAACAAGATACTAGCCAACAGGATCCAACAGCACATTAAAAAAATTATCCAACATGACCAAGTGGGATTCATCCCTTGGCTAAAAGGATGGTTCAACATTCGCAAATCAATCAATGTGATAGAGCAAATTAATATGAGAAGAGAGAAGAACCACATGGTCCTCTCAATTGATGCAGAAAAAGCATTTGACAAAATCCAGTATCTGTTACTGATTAAAATGCTTCAAAATATAGGGATAGAGGGAACATTCCTGAACTTCATAAAATCTATCTATGAAAGACTCACAGCAAATATCATCCTCATTGGGAAAAACCCTCCAGTCTTCCCGTTGAGATCAGGAGCACGACAAGGATGCCTACTCTCACCACTCTTGTTCAACATAGTATTAGAAGTCCTAGCAACAGCAATCAGACAACAAAGAGAAATAAAAGGTATCCAAACTGGCAGTGAAGAAGTCAAACTCTCTCTCTTTGCAGATGACATGATTATTTATATGGAAAACCCAAAAGAATCCACCCCCAAGCTACTAGAACTCATACAACAATTCAGCAACATGGTAGGATACAAAGTCAATGTACAAATCAGTGGATATCTTATACACTAACAATGAAAATACAGAAAGGGAAATTAGAGAATCGATTCCATTGACTATAGCACCAAGAACCATAAGATACCTAGGAATAAACCTGACCAATGTGGTAAAGGATCTATAATTGAGGAACTACAGAACACTCATGAAAGAAATTGAAGAAGACACAAATAGATGGAAGACCATTCCATGCTCTTGGATAGGAAGAATAAACATTGTTAAAATGTCGATACTGCCTAGAGCAATCTATACTTTTAATGATATTCCAATAAATATTCCACCAGTATTCTTCAAAGAGCTGGAGCAAATAATTAAAAATTTGTATGGAATGAAAGATACCCCGAATTGCTAAGGAAATGTTGAAAAACAAAAATAAAGCTGGGGGCATCACGTTACCTGATTTCAAGCTTTATTACAAAGCTGTGATCACCAAGACAGCCTGGTACTGGCATAAAAACAGACACATAGACCAATGGAACAGAGTTGAGAGCCCAGATATGGACCCCCAACTCTATGGTCAATTAATCTTCGACAAAACAGAAAAAAATATATGGTAGAAAAAAGACAGTCTCTTCAATAAATGGTGCTGGGAAAACTGGACAGCTATATGTAGAAGAATGAAACTCGACCATTCTCTTACATCGTACACAAAGATAAACTCAAAATGGATAAAATACCTCAATGTGAGACAGGAATCCATCAGAATCCTAGAGGAGAACATAGGCAGTAATCTCTTCAATATCAGCCACAGCAACTTCTTTCAAGATATGTCTCCAAAGGCAAAGGAAACAAAAGCAAAAATAAACTTTTGGGACTTCATCAAAACCAAAAGCTTCTGCACAGCAAAGAAAATAGTCAAACAAACAAACAAACAAACAAAACAAAACAAAACCAAAGAGGCAACCCACGGAATGGGAGAAGATATTTGCAAATGACAGTAAAGACAAAAGGTTGATATTCAGGATCTATAATGAACTCCTCAAACTCAACACACACAAAAAAGACAATCATATCAAAAAATGGGCAGAAGATATGAACAGACATTTCTCCAATCAAGACATACAAATGGCTATCAGACACGTGAAAAAATGTTCATCATCACTAGCCCTCAGGGAGATTCAAATTAAAACCACATTGAGATTCCACCTTACACCACTTAGAATGGCCAAAATTAGCAAGACAGGAAACAACATGTGTTGGAGGGAATTTGAAGAAAGGGGAACCCTCTTCCACTATTGGTGGGAATGCAAGTTGGTGCTGCCTCTTTGGAGAATATTGTGGAGATCCTCAAGAAATTAAAAATAGAACTTCCCTATGACCGTGACATTGCACTCTTGGGTATTTACCCCAAAGATACAGATGTCATGAAAAGAAGGGTCATCTGTACCCCAATGTTTATAGCAGCAATGGCCACAGTCACCTAACTGTGAAAAGAACCAAGATGCCCTTCAACAGACGAATGGATAAGGAAGATGTGGTCCATATACATTATGGAGTATTATGCCTCCATCAGAAAGAATGAATATCCAACTTTTGTAGCAACATGGAAGGGACTGGAAGAGATTATGCTAAGTGAAATAAGTCAAGCAGAGAGTGTCAATTATCATAAGGTTTCACTTATTTGTGGAGCTTAACAAAAAGCATGGAGGACACGGGGAGTTAGAGAGGAGAAGGGACTTGGGGTAAATTGGAAGGGAAGGTGAATCATTTGAGACTATGGACTCTGAAAAACAATCTAAGGGGTTTGAAGTAGCGGGGGGGTGGGTGATTGGGGTACCAGGTGTTGGGTATTATGAGGGCACGGATTGCATGGAGCACTGGGTGTGGTGAAAAAATAATGAATATTGTTATGCTGAAAATAAATAAATTTATTTAATAAAAAACAGGTTAGAAAAAAAGAACAACAAAAACAATGAATAATGTTGTTTAAAAGTTAATAGAATGGTATCCTTTCAACAGTACTGGCAATAAAAGAAAATGTTTTGATGCCTTGTGGAAATAATATTAATTATTATAGAGCAATATCTTGCTTTGTTTCTTTATTGGAAATCTCTTTTTTTCTCCCATGAGGGGTCTCTAGCAGACTGTTATGTTCTTACAGCCAATGTCTAATTACATACTCCAAGGTAGAAGTAGGCCTGGGGGAAAGGAATTCTAGGTTGGCCAGGCTTAACAGATACCCTGCTATTTGTTCACTGTTGTTGTTTTTTAATTAGTCTTTTGAATTTTTGTGGCACATTTGTTTCTAATTTTAACTCCGTGTTAAAATTAAACTAGCAACACAATATAATTAACAGTATCTTCCAGTTTATATGATCCTTTCAGCAAAATAATCTGATTTACTAGCAAATTCTTTAGTACCTAAGCCTTTTTTCCCTGGCACTAACACCTGCATAGACAACTATATTTTAGAAATATAAATGTAGTTTAGAACATTTGACTTTTAGTCTACATTTTTCTATTAATTTTATATATCAACTTCTCAGTTCAAACTGAGAAACACAGTAATCAAAGTTATAGGTCATTTCACATGACTAGATAGAGCTTTAATCTCATTTGACTAGGTAAGGTGCCAAAATTTTGAGGAAAATAGACTACTGTCTACTGTCATAGTTTTATTAGAAATAAAGTTGAAGACTAATAAGAAGTATTCCAAAGGTCTTATTCATCTAAAAGTATTCTAATTTTTAATTGAGAAGTTAGTTTTCCTCCCAAGGTGCAATGTGGAATGCAAAGGGTTCTTCCTTTTATATTGAATTATCTCCTATAATGATCTGTTCCTTTCCTTAATAGCAAAGTGGCATTTATTTCAAGAACCTGAAGGCTGATTTTAAGTTATGACTTCTGAATTTTGAATTGACTCCTCTTTGCCTAGAAATAGTAAAACAATTGACTTCTCCATAGGATCAAACATCCATATAATAAAAAAAGAAGGAAGGAAGGAAGGAAGGAAGGAAGGAAGGCAGGCAGGGAGGGAGGGGAGAGAAAGAAGAAAAAAAATATATATACATGAATAATAAAATGATGATATCTATTTTTGTCCTGTTAACATCAAACCTCTGTATTGAAGCAAGCTTGACTTCTATTTATTTTATCACCCTATATTTAATATAATTAGGGTTCAAGTTACTAGAAAGAGACCACTGCTTGAAATGATATTTGAAAGCAGTTCACTGATATTATACAGGAATATTTTCTTTAAAGTTTTCATGTGGACTAAACAAAAACAAGCCTAACTATACAGTAATGAAGTATTACTAAGTACAAAATAACATGGATTCAGGAGCTAAAATAGAATAAAGAATGTAACTCCTGGAACATTAGAAAGCAGAGAACAAGTCTCAATCATGGAGGACATGGCTGGAGTAGAAGTTTTAATAGGGCAGGGTAGCCTAGGGGAAATAGGTATCAGAGAACAACCTGAAGTTATTCCTGTAATATTCCTGTAAAAGATTCCACTAGAGCCACTAAACCTGACAGTGAAACACCAAACATACTAACCAACTCACCTGCCTCCTTTGTCACCTTTTCAAAACTTTTTGGATTTCTTCCCTCCTTCTCTTTTTCTTTTTTCTAAGCTATTGATTTCTTCTGCTTTCATCATGAGCAATTTATGATTTTAAAAAATATATTTTAAGTTACAACCCGTGACTTAACACTATCAAGACCTCTATAACTTTCCAGAAATATTAAAATCTCATTATCTAGTCATTCCTTTTTTCTTATCCTGAAGATAAAAGACAGACTGTTTGCTATTATATCTTGTAAAAATTGAGATAGTTTACTTTTCAAAATGGAAATATCATTTTTTAAAATTTCAGACTTAAGTAGTTTGTTTTACTAAGGTTGAAAACATAAAAAAAGACAGATAAGAAAATAAAATGATTCTAGAGAAAGGAGTTTTTCATTATTAGAATTTACAGTTCCCAGTGGGTAGAAATCTGGTTGGTTACTCATGCATTGGTCCAGAAAACCAGAGAGCAGATAGCAGTAGAATAAAACCTAAAAGAATCATTTAGGCAAGAAAACATAACCCAAATATTCATATCTGGGAAAACTGCCACCCAAATAAAAAGACTTAAGACAAAAAATTATAAATAAAGTGGAATAATTCAATTACATATTCTTTCTAAGGAATATTTTAGATCTAGAATAAACTATATTTAACTGCAGTACGTTGGAAAAATGGCTACATTTCTTTGAAGCTATTTCCATAAAAGTAGAGTATGCTTTTATGTTTTCATTAGAACAATGGGATGTAACAGAAATATTTTGTACTACAAATTTCTCTCTTGTCTATATGAATGCTTCTTTGCAATGGAGTATATGTTCCAAAGGTGCATTCTATTTCTCCCTTCCCTTCAAGTCTGGCTGCCTTTGGGACTGATTTGATTAACAGAATGTGATGGAACCACCATTCTGGAATTTCTAAGCTTAAGGTCACTGAAACTAGTTCTTCATGTCCTCAGACATCCAAGAACACCAAGCTGCACAGAAGCCCATGGCAGCCTTCATTGAAATGAGAGGTCATATGAAAAGAGAGGTCCTGAAGTTTGAAAGGGCACATGGAGTAAGAAGCCCACTCATACACCAGCTGCTGTGTGAGACATGGCTGAAGTCATCGTAGATCATTTGCACCCAGTTGACCAACCCAGTCAACACAACATGCCTTTTTTTTTTTTTAATTTTATTTATTTATTTGACAGACGGAGATCACAATTAGGAAGAGAGGCAGACAGAGAGAGAGAGAAGAGGAAGCAGGCTCCCTGTGCAGCAGACAGCCTGATGTGGGGCTCAATCTTAGGACCCTGGGATCATGACCCGAGCCAAAGGCAGAGGCTTTAACCCATTGAGCCACCCAGGCGCCCCCAGTCAACACAACATGGAGAAGACTTGGTTAACACTGTTGAAACACTGCCTGATTTCCAGAATCATGAATAAACAATAAATTATCATTGTTTTAAACTAGTAGGTTATGGGGTAATCTTTTTGCTGTTACAAGTAACAAATGGAGATAGGTACCTGTATTTGGGATATTGCAAACCAAAAACATGTGGCAGCAGCTTTGGGACCAGCAAAGGCAGAGTTTTGAATGTCAGCAAGGAGATAGAGGGGACAGAGTATCAAGTGAGTTATTTGACTTGAAGTATGGAAAAGAGAAGGCCCTTGCATATCATAGTGACATGTTTGGTCAAGTGTCTTCAGATTAAATATGGAAAATGTATAAATATCCTTAAAAATAAGCCTCAAGAATATTGCAGACAAAATGTTGACAGCACCAGAGGATTTTAATCCTGTGTGTGATACAGTACAGGAAGACAGAGAAATCCTAAGAAGAAATACTTATATCTGTTTTCAAAAGATTTTAGGGATGACTGGGTGGCTCAGTCATTAAGTGTCTGCCTTCAGCTCAGGTCATGATTGTGGGGTCCTGAGATCTAGCTCCACATGGGCTCCCTGCTCAGCAGGAAGCCTGATTCTCCCTTTCCTACTCACCCTGCTTATATTCCCTCTTTTGCTGTTTCTCTATCAAATAAATAAAATCTTTAAAAAAAGTATTTTAGACAAAATATGGATAGTCAAGGCTAGTCCCTCCAACTGGCAAAAACAGAAGAAACTTCATGAAAGAAATAACTTCAGAATAAAGAATAAATCAATGATGTGGCTCCAAGCCCCTCTGGCGAATCTTTAGAAACACTAGAGACAATGCCTAGTAGAATATTGGCTGGAAAATAGGATCTCCAAGAATCTTACAGGTTTTGTTCACCTTATCTAAGAACACTTAGTTGCCAGAGAACATTTGATTTGTGTCCCTTTTCATTTTTCTTCCATATTCCTTAGAATATTTGAGATATTCTTCTAGAGAATGGCAAACAATATTATCTCCACCCCTTTACCTCTTCAATTTTCATTATTTCCTGCTACACCTCTGGCTGAACTGGGCATATCTGAATGGAAGTATACTTGATTGTTATATTGTATTTCTTTGTAAAATTTAAGTTTGTTACCTTTGTTAAGTTTGTTAAGTTTGTTACCTTGGTTTTAATATGGCTCAAATTGATCCCATCTTCCCTTTTAATGTATAACAAACTAAATTAAATGGATTTTTATATGATTAAGTATTTTTTCTTTATGTAATATTCTTTTGTTGAAAAGAGAAAGACCTTTATTTTGCTATGGCTGAACACAGGAATTGCATCTCAAAAAAGTGAGTTACTATAAATACAAAGATCAAATAGAGTATTTCTTCTTTCAAAGGGCATTTACCTAAAAGAAGTAGTCTCTAAGACACCCTAAAATTCTCTTATTTAAGGAGAATTATTCCTGAAAAATCTTTTTTGAGCATAATATGCTTTCTTTCTAACTAACTCTTTTGCAGCCATAATATACAGATGCTAACATATACCACTGAGTTAGTCACACTACTTAACCTCTTTTTAAACACCAAACATCACTTACATGAATCATATAAGAAAGATCTAAAATAACCTCCCCAGTGGGGACTTGGCTGGCTCAGTCAGTAGAGCAACAACTCTTGATCTCAGGGTTGTTAAGTTTGAGCCCTGTGTTGGGTGTAGAGACTATTTAAAAATAAAATCTTAAATTAATAAACAAATTAAATGAATAACCTCTCCAGGCTTACTAATTTCATTATGCTTGGTAAACATGTGTGCCATTGCATTATCACTGTCAATGTTAAAATGTCAAATTTGAAATGCTGACATGAGGGGTGCATGGGTGGCTCAGACAGTTAAGCCTCTGCCTTCAGCTCAGGTCATGATCCCAGGGTGCTGAGATCAAGCCCCACATCTGGCTCCCCATTCCACAGAGAGTCTGCGTCTCCCTCTGCCTCTGTTTGCCACTCCCCCTGCTTGTGCTATCAAATAAATAAATAAAATCTTTAAAAAAATAAAAGAAAATTAAAAATAAATGCTGCCACGAGTTTGTGGGGCCTTAGCTGGCACATGTTTTGAATTTCTTTAATCCTTAAAATATTCTTGTCTTATTCTTTTTCTAATTTTACTTGACATTCTAATAATTCCCATTGGATGCATCCTGCATGCTTAAGGTAGCCATAAAATCCCAGAGTATATTCCCTATTGCATCACAAATTAGAGAGCATATTTCAGAATTTACTAAGTCCCACCATGAGAACATATATTTAAAGAATGATTCAGGAATGATCAATTAATCTTTTTTCATCAAAAGGAAGATGATAGCCCTTGTTTGAGAGTAGCACTGGAATCCTAAGGAGCTGAACTATTTGGTCACGCTTCGTATTTAAGAGAAACTGAACTGTTTTAATCAGGAACAGCTGCTGGAGTATAGGGATAGAGGGAATACTCCTGATCTTCATAAAATCTAACAAAGAAAAACCCACAGCAAATATCATCCTCAATGGGAAAAGGTTTTCAGCCTTCCCGTTGAGATCAGGAACACGACAAGGATGTCCACTCTCACCACTCTTGTTCAACATAATATTAGAAATCCTAGCAACAGAAATCAGACAACAAAGAGAAATAAAAGGTATCCAAATTGGCAATGAAGAAGTCAAACTCTCTTTCTTTGCAGATGACATGATTCTTTATGTGAAAAACCCAAAGACTCCATCCCCAAACTACTAGGACTCATACAGCAATTCAGTAACGTGGCAGGATACAAAGTCAATGTACAGAAATCAGTGGCTTTCTTATACACTAACAATGAAAATACAGAAAGAGAAATTAGAGAACCGATTCTATTGACTATAGCACCTAGACCTGTAAGATACCTGGGAATAAACCTAACCAAAGAGGTAAAGGATTTATACTCGAGGAACTATGGAACACTCATGAAAGAAACTGAAGAAGACACAAAAAGATCGAAGACCATTCCATGCTGTTGGATCGGAAGAATAAACATTTTTTAAATGTCTATACTGCCTAGAGCATTCTATACTTTTAATGCCATTCCGATCAAAATTTCACCAGTATTTTTCAAAGAGCTGGAGCAAATAATCCTAAAATTTGTATGGAACCAGAAGAGACCCTGAATTGCTAAGGAAATGTTGGGAAAAAAACAAACAAACAAACTGGGGGCATCACGTTGAAATCATACCTGATTTCAAGCTTTATTACAAAGCTGTGATCACCAAGACAGCATGGTACTGGCATAAAAACAGACACACAGACAAGTGGAACAGAGTAGAGAGCCCAGATATGAATCCTCAGCTCTATGGTCGAATAATCATTGACAAAGCAGGAAAAAATATGCAGTGGAAAAAAGACAGTCTCTTCAATAAATGGTGCAGGGAAAACTGGACAGCTATATGCAGAAGAATGAAACTCGACCATTCTCTTACACTGTACACAAAGATAAACTTGAAATGGATAAAAGACCTCAACGTGAGACAGGAATCCATCAGAATCCTACAGGAGAACATAGGCAGTAACATCTTCAATATCAGCCACAGCAACTTCTTTCAAGATATGTCTCCAAAGGCAAAAAAAACAAAAGCAAAAATGAACTTTTGGGACTTCATCAAATCAAAAGCTTCTGCACAGCAAAGGAAACAGTCAACAAAACAAAGAGACAACTCATGGAATGGGAGAAGATATTTGCAAATGACAGTGCAGACAAAAGGTTGATATCCAGGATCTATAAAGAACTTCTCAAACTCAACACACACAAAACAGATAATCATATCAAAAAATGGACAGAAGACATGAACAGACACTTCTCCAATGAAGACATACAAATGGCTATCAGACACGTGAAAAAATTCATCATCACTATCCATCAGGGAAATCCAAATTAAAACCACATTGAGATACCACTGTACACCAGTTAGAATGGCCAACATTAGCAAGACAGAAAATAACATGTGTTGGAGGGGATGTGGAGAAAGGAGAACCCTTTTACACTGTTGATGAAAATTCAAGTTGGTGCAGCCACTTTGGAGAACAGTGTGGAGATTCCTCAAGAAATTAAAAATAGAGCTTCCCTGCAATTGCACTACTGGGTATTTAGCCCAAAGATACAGATGTCATGAAAAGAAGGGCCATCTGTACCCCAATGTTCATAACAGCAATGGCCACGGTTGCCAAACTGTGGAAGGAATCAAGATACCCTTCAACAGACGAATGGATAAGGAAGATGTGGTCCATATACACTATGGAGTATTATGCCTCCTCAGAAAGGATGAATACCCAACTTTTGTAGCAACATGGACGGGACTGGAAGAGATTATGCTGAGTGAAATAAGTCAAGCAGAGAGAGTCAATTATCATAAGGTTTCACTTATTTGTGGAGCATAACAAATAGCATGGAGGACAAGGGGAGATGGAGAAGAGAAGGGAGTTGAGGGAAATTGGAAGGGGAGATGAACCATGAGAGACTATGGACTCTGAAAAACAATCTGAGGGTTTTGAAGGGGTGGGGATGGGAGTTTAGGGGAGCTAGGTGGTGGGTATTATGGAGGGCACGGATTGCATGGAGCACTGGGAGTGGTGCATAAACAATGAATTCTGTTACACTAAAAAGAAAGAAATAATTTTAAAAAATTGTTGCAAGATTAGCAATAAATCTTGAATCAAAAATCCATGTTGGGTTGTCAGTAGTTGAAAAAGTATTTTAGTATTGAACCTATAGGCTCAGTCTAACCAATATGTATAAATCATTATATTCTTTTTCTTATTAATAAAGGTAAATACATGAAACTTGTAAACTTTTGCACACATTTCTCTAAAGCAGCTGAAAGATCCTGGGTAAACTTTCTTAGACTTTTAAAAGCATGTTAGTAACTCATGTAAGAATGTATACATGTATAAGAAAAACATGTTGCTTTTTCTAAATTTAATATAATGAGAGTTTATAATTTTAAAAATATAACAAAAATATGAACCTGGAAGCGATTAAATAAAAATTGAAAACAAATCAAAAAGGAGAAACTAGAGGGAGAATAGGAAAAAAAAATCATACTATCTGTCTGGGACACCTGCTGCCTTAGAATGCACCAGAAGAGAATTAATCTGCAGAAAAAGAAATATTAATATAAATTCAGACAGCCCTTTCTACGTTATCCCTAAAATATACCTCCCACCAGCACTCCTCATGGATAGTATTATATTAAGGGGACTAAAGTCTTTAATTGCATTATTACAAAAAAGTAAAAATGTCAATTGCTTAGGGAGATTCCACATTTGAATTTACCTTTGCATATCATTCAAATGACTAAATTTTCCCCCATGGTAAATCAGAGATAAGGGGAGAAGAAAATCAGGAGTCACAAGTCACAAATGGCAGGTCAAGTCCAGAGACAGATTTCATGGACTTCACAAGCGTGCAAACGTTTTGGTTTCCACACTCAGCTGGCATGAGTTTCTTCTCCTGCATATGGTCCCAGCATACATTAACATAAGGCCCTGAGTTAAAGATCTTAAAACAGGAAAAATTTGTTTCACAAAACCTAGCTGAATTAGGTTAGAAAACTACAGCCTTCCTTGAAACAACACAAATATTTACCCTGAAGTGACTCAGATTGAAACAGTCACCATCTCTGGGATTAACCCCAGCACAGTGAGAAAAAAAAAATAAATAAATAAAAATAAAATAAATCTCCTGACAGTAGATCCACTTAGCATTTTTTACTAGAATTTGTCTAATTACTAAGGGCTTTCTTAGGTTAGTTTGCATAGATGCATCTTGGCTATTATCTCATTTGATCTTTATATTCAGTTTGTGCAGTAGAGAGAGCAGATATATTATTATTTATAGATTTAAAAAATTCACATTTTAAAAGACTAAATGACTTGCCTAAGATTATACGGTTACCAAATTGCAGAGCTAGTGACTTCAGTAAGATGGAATAATTCCCAAAGAAGGATCCCTCCTGTAACATTCATGATACTATCCAAAATTGTAAAATATTAAAGGACAATAGAGGTTCCCATCATCCAATTTAGTTATCCCACTGAATTGATAACTAGTTGTCTGGGTGAAATTTGTGTAAGTGAATAAAGTTGTATATGATATCAACTGTAGTATCAATTAAATATTTTTTATGTTCTTCAGCTTAACCTACATTTGTCAAAACTCATAGTAATAGGCAAGAATGTATTTTAATGATTAAAACAGGAGAATCAATATCATATCAGAAACCACACTTATTTACAAAATTTCATTAAATAGATCCATGTCATGAGGGGTGGTTTTAAGATTTACTTTACAGCACAAAGATAAGTCACTTTATTTTTATCATATGAGTTAAACAAAATATTTGAGAATGTGAATTAACTAATGAATGGGTGAGACTAAGTAAATTTCAAAAAGGTAATGTTCAGGACAAATTCTTACCAGTGAAGAGCAAGCCATGCTTTCCAATCTGTAGAAGAATCCATTGGCACTGGGTGTTATACAGAACTGATGAATTACTGAACTCTATAGCTGAAATTAATGATGCACTATAAATTGGCTAATTGAATTTTAAAGAAATCCATTAGAATGGAACACCTAGGAAGCACATACTGTGCTCCCTCATCTTGGAGAAAAACAATCTTTTGTTTCAGAATTAATGGAAAGACAAGCACTGAATACAATGATAGAATACATGCCCAAAACAGAGTGAAAATGAATTGACACTCAAAGAATGTGGACAAATGAGAGAAAGAGAATGACAAGAAAGAGAGCAATCAGGAAGGAAAAGCAAAACGTTGGTGGAGAGAAGCTTCATGGGAAATAAAGGAATAAAATATAAGGCAAATGTAAAAAGTAACAGAAAATGAGTGCATAAAACAGAACTAGCAGGAAGAGAATGGGCAAATGGGAAAAATAAAAAAGAAGCAAGAGGAAATGAATGGGGAGAGATGGAGGAGATGCTAGGAAGGTGATCAGTCTCCAAACACCTGGTTCCAGGAGCTGATCTGATGGCAGCTGGAATCCAGGCATCCTCAGCATGGGCTGTGGATACTGTGTCTGCACTCTGAGAAAGACGGGAGGATATGAGCCCCCTCTCCACCTGCACATCTTCAATACCCATGTGTTTTTCCACCAGTTGACATAACAAGGAAGGTTAGGGATGATGAAAACATTCAGGTCTCTATCTGGGCCTACATTGACAATACTTCTTTGTGCTGACAAGAGGAAAATGCTGGTCTCTGTGAGAGTCACTGTTCTGGGCTTCTTTTCCCCAGGAATTCATTTTATGCAGAGTAATGTTCCTCTGATGCATGTCTGTTCTCAGTCTCTGTGAGGAGCACAATTTGAGAAGCACAGGAATAGAAGGTATATAAATGAGAACAGAAGAAAGTAGATTAAAGAATGGTATGCAATTCCATCTGTTACTAACAGGGAATAGAGGTAGATCCAGAAAAATAAAAGTAGAGAAAGAGTAGGAGACTATAACTTTCAGAATGCTCCCTGAGGCTTACAATTGTCAACCCGGAGAAACATGAAGTAACTGTAAGTGAGCACTCAAAAAGCACGAAACCTAAAATTAGGCAGAAGGAGCTAAGGACACTTTCCTAAGAGCAGGTTTCTATAGGGAGAGTAAGAAAGAAATGCAGAGGCCAATAGGTATGTGGGTGGATAAAAGACAGAAAGAAACTCCTACGCTAACCTGAAGGACATTCAAGACTTTTTCCTATTTCAACTTGCTTAGACTTACTATCTGTGTGTTTACATATATGTGAATAAGTATCCCCATGCACAAATATGTGCCCATGTGTTATAAATTCCTTTTGCATAACATTTGGGAGCTAGATACAAATGTTATTAATCACATAGAACATATGTTCTTTTTTTTTTTTTTAAAGATGTTATTTATTTGACAGAGAGAGAGACCATAGGTAGGCAGAGAAGCAGGCAGAGATAGAGGGGAAGTAGGCTCTCCACTGAGCAGAGGGCCTGAAATGGGGCTCGATCCCAGGACCCTGAGATCATGACCTGAGCAGAAGGCAGAGGCTTAACCCACTGAGCCACCCAGGCGCCCCAGAACATATGTTCTGATATTTCCTGATAAGTGTTCCCTAAAACACCAGCATATTGCCTAAATTTCCCATGAGTTTCCTAATAGACTTTTTAAGATTGGTTTTTCTTTAGTCTTCCTTTTTTTTTTTTTTTTTTTTCCTCTTCCTACCTTCTCCTCCTAGGAATGCTATTAAAAGTTTCTGTCAAATGTCTACCTGGAAGTTTTCTTTCTCCAGTTTTCCACATTACTTTTTTTCTTTATTTAGACTCAATTAGCCAATATATAGTACATTAGTTTCAGATATAGTGTTCAATAATTTATCAGTTACATATAAAATCCAGTGCTCATCACATCATTTGCCCTCCTTAATGCCCATCACCCAATTACTCCACTCCCCCTCCCATTTCCCCTCCAGCAAGCCTTACTGTTTATTAGAGTTAAAGGTCTCTCATGGTTTGTCTCCCTCTGATGACTTCCCCTTCAGTTTTCCCTCCACTACCCTCTGATCCTCTGTCCTGTGTCTGATGCTCTATATACGAGAGAAGCCATATAATTATCTTTCTCTGACTGACTTATTTTGCTTAGAAAAGGAACCTCCAGTTCCATCCATGTAAGTGTAAATGATCAGTATTCATCCTTTCTGATGGCTGAATAATATTCCATTGTCTATATATGCTACATCTTCTTCACCCATTCATCTGTCCATGGACATCCCAACTCCTTCCACAGTTTGGCTACTGTGGACATCGCTGCTATGAACACTGGGGTGGAGGTTCCCCTTCAGATCACTACATTTGTATCTTTAGGGTAAATACCTAATAGTGCATTGCTGGGTTTTAGTGTAGCTCTATTTTTATCTTCTTGAGGGACCTACATGCCATTTTCCAGAGTGGCTGTACCATGTCACTTTTGAGGTTTAGTTACATATGGGATAGAGAGAGAGAGAGAGAGAGAGAGAGAGAGAAAGAGTATGAGTAAGGAGAGGAGCAGAGGCAGAGCAAGACAAGCAGACTCTCTACTGAGCAGGGAGCCCAATTTAAGGCTTAATCCCAAGACTCTGATATTATGACCTGAGCTAAAATCAAGAGTCATAAGCTTAACCAACTCAGCCACCCAGTTACCCCCTTCCATACCACTTTTAATGGCACTTAAAAAAAATTCGGGGTCCTGAATGGCTCAGTCTGTTAAGCATCTAACTCTTGATTTCGGCTCAGGTCATGATATCAGCATTGTAAGAAGCCACACATATCACTCCAAACTCAGCACAGAGTCTGCTTGAGATTCTCCCTCTCCCTCTGCCCCTCCCCTTGCTCTATCTCTCTCTAATAAATAAATTTTTTAAAAAAATATTTATTGAAATATAATCAACATATAAAATTTACCATTTTAAATATATAGCTCAAGGGTTTTAAGTGTATGTTCAGGGATAGATAAACATTACCATGATAAATTTTAAAGCATTTTCCTATACCCCAAAAAGAAAACTCATATTATAGTCATTCCCCATTCCACCTACTGCCCTAGGCACTCACTCTTCTATTTCTCATCTCTATCAATTTGCCTTGTCTGCAGTATTTCTTTCTTTCTTTCTTTTTTTTTAAGATTTTATGTATTTATTTGACAGACAGAGATCACAAGCAGGCAGAAAGGGAGGTAGAGAGAGAGGAGAAAGCAGGCTCCCTGCTGAGCTGAGCAGAGAGCCCGATGGCAGGGCTTAATCCCAGAACTCTGAGATCATGACCTGAGCCGAAGGCAGAGGCTTAACCCACTGAGCTACCCAGGCACCTTTGTCTGCAGATTTTCATAAACTGAATTGTACAGGATATGGTCCTTTGTGACTGGCTCCTTTCACATAGAATAATGTTTGAGTTCAAACATCTTGTAGCATGTCACAATATGTCATTCCTTTTTACTGTCAAACTGTATTCCATTATATCCATAGTCCTTTAAAGAAAATTACCATTACATGTAATTCAAAATCAAGAGAAATGTAGTTATATGCTCCATTACAGTACTGCATTACAAAAAGCAATCTTTCATGTTTTAAATAATTCATGCCAATAGTCAAACATGAACAAGTATCACAATATGAGTATTTACTTATAAAATGTCTCTAAATTATAAGAATATACAAAAACATATATAGCAATATAGTAATGTACAATAACATAACCACAAATATAATTCTAAGTAGAATTCTTCCTTAGACCAGATTACAACCTGAAAAGGGGAAATATTTATGCAAGCAATATTATGACCATTTAAGGATCTAAATAAAATTACAACAATGGATGGATGCCAATTATTAACATCCTCATTGGTTTAAAATGAAGAATACACACCTCTTATTTTTCTTACCACTTGTGAATGATAATTTAAAAAATCTCATTTCAAAACTAAGAATCTGAAATGCAATTGCTTTATTTTTCTCATCTGTCAAATGAGTATGTCAAACTGTATGTTCTACATGACCAATTTCAGCTCAACCATGCTTTGATTAGTCAAGATATTTAAAATATTTTATATATTCTGATAAGTTTTACATGGAAATATTTGTGGGCAGGATATCATCTGGCTATCATTCTGAGATCTAAGGGAAAAGTAGGTTATGGATACATGACAAACAAATAAAAGTGTATTAGTATTCATTAGTGTTTAAGAACAGGGTGTACAGCAGATTCAGGATTGGGACCCAACCAAGTGTGTACCTAGGGGGATACCTCTATGTGAGGAGAATACAGGATTTTTGTTAAAGACCCTAAACCAGTTTGGAACAAAGGTGCACGAGGGAACCAAAGCAGAACTATGTGATAGGAACAAATAAGGCACACATCTAGAAAACAAGATTTAGAGATAACAATCAAGAACTAGGGATTCTAGAGGAGCCAAAGAAAGAAGCACTTGCAAAAGTACTTTGCTCTATGGAAATGAAGAAAAGCGACAAAACCCAGTGACAAACCTAAACATTAGAGACAAGGCACCACAGCTAACTGAGAAAACAACACACCTAACAAATTTAATAATGGTTAAGTTCTGTTTTCATTAGGAAATTTCCACTATTCTTCAAGCAAAGTATCCCAGAGTCCTAGAAGAGCGTAATTATATAGAAGCACACGGTTAAATGGGAATGAGAGTATGATTATGAAAAAAAATCTTAGGGATGGGTCAAGAAATGGAGGGTAGAAGGGTCAACTCAAAACATAAGGCACTTATGGGACATGCATTTTTTTCAGCTACACAAGTGTTGGATGTGGTAAATGTATTTACCTGGAGAAGAGCTATGGAAAAGATGAAAAGGTGGTTATAACAGATAATACTTTGTTATCCTACAGACAGAGGAGAGATGGAGAGGGAGAACAGCATGATGGTGACAGAATTCATCCTCCTCAGTCTAACCCAGTCTCAACATGCTCAACTCTTAGTCTTCATGTTAGTCTTAGTTTTCTAACTCATCATCCTTCCTGGAAATTTCCTCTTGATTATCACCATCAGATCAAAACCTGACCTCAAAGCCCCATTCTACTTCCTTTATGGGCAATTTGGCTTTCCTTGATGCATCCTATTCCTTCATTGTGGCTCTGAGGATGCTGGTGGACTTCCTCTCTGAGAAGAAAACAATCTCCTACAGAGGCTGCATCACCCAGCTCTTTTTCTTGCACTTTCTGTGGACAGGGGAGATGTTCTTTCTTGTGATGGCCTTTCACCACGACACCACCTGTCATCCTTTGCACTATTCCATGGTCATGAACCCTAGAGTCTGCTATGTCTTGCTGTTGGCTCTGTGGCTTGGGGGCTTCACTCATTCCAGTACAAGTAGTCCTATTCTCTGCTTACCTTGTGGTCCAAACAAGCTGAATA
Source organism: Mustela putorius furo (assembly GCF_011764305.1). Taxonomy (NCBI): domain Eukaryota; kingdom Metazoa; phylum Chordata; class Mammalia; order Carnivora; family Mustelidae; genus Mustela; species Mustela putorius. The sequence continues at coordinate 15,162,878 of NW_025422045.1, forward strand.
ACTTCTTCTGTGATGTGTCACAGGTCATCAAACTGGCCTGCATAGACACTTTTGTGGTGGAGCTCCTGATGTTCTCCAGCAGTGGCCGGCTCACCTTGCTGTATATCCTGGGACTTCTGGCCTCCTATGCAGTCATCCTCTGCCATGCACAGGGACATTGCTCTGAAGGGAAGAATAAGGCTCTTTCCACACACATTATCATTGTGTTTTTGATGTTTGGACCTGCCATCTTCATCTATACTTGCCTACTCAGAGCCTTCCCAGCTGACCAAGTGGTTTCTCTCTTTCACTTGGTCATCTTTCCTTTGATGAACCCTGTGATTTATAGTTTGCACAACAGGGAAGTGAAAGCTTCCGTGAGAAGGTTGTTGAGTCATCACATGGTTTGCTGAATGAAATAGAAGAATGGGACAAACAACAAAAGAGAAAATCCAGCTAGAATTGATTAAATCACTTATACATTAATGCACTGAATCATTCAGTCATTTTAGCAAATACTGCATTTATTAAGTACTTGCAATTTTCAGGCACTGTTCTAGCTATGTGAATAAGGCAGAAAGATTCCAGGTCTCCTAGGGTTATATTCAGGTAGATAAACACAGTTTAAACTATTAAATTCAAAATAAGCTATAATATCCAAAAGAGATAGTGCTCTGAAGAAAATAAAAAATAGTGCTATGATAGAGAGTTTGACTGGGAGATGCTAGTTGCTTTGCTTTGGGTTGTTAAGCAAGGTCTTTAGAGCAGTGGTTAGCTGATATCCAGTCAACTTGAAAGACACACCCCTGGAATTACATGCGGACAGAAAATTCTAGAAAAAGAGGATGACCAGTATAAGGGTACAAAGATCTTATAAACTGGTACATTTCTAGACCACAAAGAGAATGTAGGAGCTTGTCAAATACGTTGATATACATAAATAAGTATGCATTAAATACTGAGTACAAAAAATATTATGATGTCTTGTTACACACACACACACACACACATATACATGTATGTATGTATATGTTTGTATGTTGCTTATTTTACAGGATCACTGTCATACATATCTCTATATACACATATATGTCTATATATGTGTGTGTGTAAATGCATGACAGTGGTCCTGTAAAATGAGGAACATGTAATAGAAATATTGATATGATTGCATTAAAATCTGTTTTCTTATCAAATGTTTTATATTTCTTTCTATTGTTTCACATTTTCTGCTTTCTTTTGGTTTGATTGATAAAGGCAATATGATTTTAATACTGTAGGAGTTACCCGGACATATGGCCCTAAGTAGTAAGGCTCTTTTCACTCTCTACTGTATCTACTAACATGCCTTTCCAGAACTATGTTCATAAAAACTAGAAACCTTGTGTCAGTAATATTTACACATTAGAATATACAGCCTCTAGAACCTGGAGAGAACTACCAGACATTGTTTTCTTCTTAGTGGTATAGTGAATGAAGTATAAGATGCAATACTTTAACTTTTAAGCTGATGTCTCAGCATACTTTACAAATGTGGCAGGACCCTATCACTTCAAAGAATGAGGTTTTTGTGCTCATTCTGTCTCATTGCTGGTCTGCTAGTAATCAACCATGATTACAGTGTTATGGTTAAGTTAGATAGAGGGTTATTTTCTAGTGTGAAACAAATCATAGTATCTTAGTCCAATGTTGGTATAGTAGTACCACAGTATCACCAGAGACTCGAAAACCTCCTATGTGTATGCTCTTCGTTAAACGATTTGTCATAAAATGCCTGTAGAAATTCCACACACCACACTTGTATTCCAGAAAGACTGAATAATAAAACAATGTATGCCATCATATGTCCATTTTCCTTTTTTAAAAATTTTTTAAAATTTATTTTCAATGTAACAGTATTCATTGTTTTTCCACCACACCCAGTGCTCCATGCAATCCGTGCCCTCTCCAATACCGACCACCTGGTTCCCCCAACCTTCCACCCCCCCGCCTCTTCAAAACCCTCAGATTGTCCATTTTCCTTTCAATCCATTATTTTCATTTCTAAAAATATGCTCTGTATCATAGGCTACCTAATCCATGAAGAATTCATTTGAAGGACTCCAGATGCTTACAAATGAGTATCACTGTTAGATTAACATGAGGTAGGAGGAAAGGACAACAAAGAATACAATCACACACACAAACACACTCACACTGCCTTAGCCCAGACTGCAGCACTTCTGTGGCTCACTCTGAAACTTAGCCACACTTCCATGGCTCTAGCTCTCCTACTGAAATGAGCCACAACACTTCTGACTTTTGCATTGTAGCTGTTATAACCAGAATAATGGTCTCCCAATGAAGTCAACACCCTTATCAGGAAACTGGTGAATATGTTATCTTACATGCAAAAAGACCTTTGCAGATATGATTGTTTACAAACCTTCAGACGAGGAGATTATCCTGGATAATCTGGGTGGACTAATCTAATGCATGAGTATTTAAAAACATTGAACCTTTCAGGGATTCAGAGAAAGCAAAAGGAATACAGGAAGGATGAGACTTGAGGAAGCTTTAATGTACTGTTTCTGACTTTGAAGAGGAAGAAGACATGACCAATGAATACAGGCAATGCCTAAACTGCAAGAACAACCCCAGACTAAATATCAGCAAGGAAATAGAGATGTTATTCTACAACCACCTTGGAATGAAATTTGGCCCATAGCCAACATGAGCCTGGGAGCAGTTCCTCTCTCAAAGCTTCCAGTAAGAAATATTGTCCTGCCAACCACCTGATTGAGACCAATGAGACCAATGTTAGATTTTGGACCTACACAGATACGAGATAATAAATTTGAGTTGAATGAAGCCTCTATGTTTATGGAGACTTGTTAAAGGAGAAGAAGAAAATAGAACATATGGTTACATCCTTGAGATGTCTTCTCTTGTCCTTCCAGCTTAGATCTGGGGGTAGCTTCCAGTTGACATTCATCTTTCATTTCCTTGAACATTTGCTGCTAGCATTTCAACTTTCTTGTCACTAGAATAATTATACTCCTTCTATTTATATATATACCATGTTTAATGGAAAGTGTTTGCCTATAAATATTTACAGGACTTAACATTAGTATAAAACTAACACTTTCCCAATTAGACCTGAGAAAATATGGAGGTGGGGAGAAACAAAGGGCATCACTCTTCCAGAAGTCAGCCCCTACACAGAATTTTTACCAAGTAGCCTCCTGATAATACTATTTACTTTTATGTTATTGACCACTTTTACTTGCAAAGAAGGCTGTACAATGTCATTTAATGCATTCAGGTGTCAGTTACCAATGAGGAATGGGAGAAGGTTACTCTGCAGTCTCTGCTACACAGTTGAGCCTCATGCCTAAGCTAGTCACTGGTGAGGAAAATGAAAAATTGATTGGCTCAGGCTAGTGAGGTGCAGCTTTTTGGACATGGATGGATACTCCATGGGAGTGTGGACATCTGATCCCAAGAAAATCTGCCTTTTTTTTTTTTTTTTCCTTTCAAGAAAGAAGGGTCATGGTTGGGAAACTGCCATAGCCAGTTATAATCACTGTTAGTTTAATATTGCTCTACAACTCTAGTTAATGAAATAAGGCACAAGAAATATATTAGAAAAAATATTATTAATGTTTATAGATCATTTATTAGTAATCCCCCAAAAAGAAGACAATTAACTGGGAAAAATTTACAACTGAGATTTCTACAATGATATCATTTACAACTTAAATATTTTTAAAAAAGGAGACAGGGGCACCTGGGTGGCTCAGTGGGCCTTCGGCTCAGGTCATGATCTCAGGGTCCTGGGATGGAGTCCCACATCGGGCTCTCTGCTCAGCAGGGAGCCTGCTTCCCCCTCTCTCTGCCTGCCTCTCTGCCTATTTATAATCTCTCTCTCTTTGTCAAATAAATAAATAAAATCTTTAAAATAAAATAAAATATAAAGGAAACAATAGCAATTAAAATCAATTATCTCATAGAAAAGATCATACAGCATCAAAGTTTTTTTTTGTTAAATTAAATTTAACAAAAAAAGTTGATAATGAAGATGAAAAAATTTTATTGTGTCATGAAAGGGGCAGAATTAAAATCTTTCTTGATGAAAGACTCAATCTTGTAATTCTGTTCATTTTTTCTATCTTTCTTAAAAGTTTAATGCTGTGTTATCAAAATATCATTGGAACTTGTTTTAACTTTAGAAAATAAGTTTATTTTATTTAGAATTAAAAGATATGAAGCTAGCCAAGAAAACCGTGAATGAATAAAGCAGTGAGAGCAGACTTGCCCTTCCATACATTAAATATGCTGTTAACATAATGAGTAGTAAAATACATAGTACCTCCTCAAAAATTATCAGGGAAAACAAAACAGTAAATGAGCATACCTGAAGAAGAACCTGATCTCTTGGCAAATTTAAAAGCTTATAAAGAAAGTGTAACAAATTCAAAAGGTTATAAAGAAAGCATGATAAGGGGCGCCTGGGTGGTTCAGTGGGTTAAAGCCTCTGCTTTTGGCTCAGGTTATGATCTCAGGGTCCTGGGACCAAGCCCCGCATCAGGCTCTCTGCTTGGCGGGGAGCCTGCTTCCCTCTCTCTCTCTGCCTACCTCCCTACCTACTTGTGATCTCTCTCTCTGTGTCAAATAAATAATAAAAATCTATAAAAAATGGCATAATAAACTCAAAAGGTTATAAAGAAAGCAAAACAAATTCTTAGTTGAATGGTTATTTAATTGCAAAGATGAGAAATGATCTCACATTAGTTTTTTTAAGATATTTATGTATTTATTTATTTATTTGACAGACAGAGATCACAAGTAGGCAGAGAGGCAGGCAGAGAGAGAAAGAAGCTGGCTCCCTGCTGAGCAGAGAGCCTGATGTGGGGTTCCATCCCAGGACCCCTGCATCATGACCTGAGCTGAAGGCAGAGGCTTTAACCCACTGAGCCACCCAGGTGCCCCTATCTCACATGATTTATCAATAAATTCCAGCTAGAGTTTAAATGTGAAAATTTCAGTCTTACTAAAATTTAGAATTAAAATAATCCAGAATATTTTTATTTTTCCTAAATATCACATTAATCAATGCTTAATGTAGAAAACAAACTACAACAAAAGAATGAATGTCATACAAGTTTCTCATAATTCAACTCTAGTCCTATCTTTCCACTGCCTACCTGAATACTGAATATTGTCTTTAAAGTATTATCAATTTTATAGATGGAAAATGGTGTCTCATTTCTGTCATATCAAAACTGCATTTAAAAATCCCAATTACTTATTTACTACCAGTCTCTGAGGAATTTAAAACAATCAAATGAGTTTTCTCCTCTGTGCCTTCTACCAAGGGATACATTGATATACTATTGTCTTTTGAATTTCAGAGCAGAAAATAAAATCACTGGATGATTAAGCTCTATTTCATACTGATGTTACTTCTGAAGTCCGAGTGAAAACCGGTAGGTTACATAATCCTGACCTGTTACTTTACCTTACATACCACATCTATCTCATTATTTTCATTAACAACCTTAAATGTGTCCGTAAATGTTAATTACAAATGCCAAAACGATAGCTAAAGGGAAAGCTGAAAGGGAAAAATTAACCTTGAACATACCTGATTTCTTACAACTGGAAAAAAATTACAAAAATCAGAAACACCACACCAATGATTGCTGGAAATTAAGATAATTCAGCAATCCAGACTAAGTAAATTATTCTCAGAGAAAAGAAATCTAAGTATGTTCAAATTGTTTGACCAGCCTTATCAGGTTGAATGATCTCATTCTTTGAATTACAGCAGAAATATAGAAAACGTTCCTCAGTTTGTTGTGAGATTAACTGAGGAACGTTTTCTATATTTCTGCTGTAATTCAAAGAATGAGATCATTCAACCTGATAAGGGATAAAAATATATGTTTATAAAAAATAAAAAATTAAAAAAAAATTAAAAAAAAAAAAAAAAAAAAAAAAAAAAAAAAAAGAAAACGTTCCTTTGTTGTTTTTAGAAATTATTTTAAAAGAAATAAATAATAGAAATGCAAGGATAAAGTGCCTGATTCATGGCTTTGAAAAATCACAGAATGTCACCACTCATAAAATATTCAGGCTATCATTAACTTCTTAGGAATCATTAGAAAAACATGTGAGAAAATTCAACTTTCCTATGGCAACATTCTGAAAATGACCAAATAGTTAAATGCTCATTAAGAAAAAAAGATTTAGAGATAGCATCTTGTCTAGGACCCTATCTCTGCCAGACCCATGTGCACCTGCAAATGTACTTACTGCATACTTCAGACAAATAAAGAAGGTCCAGGGGCTATAGCTTAGGTAAGTAAGATTGCTATCTTATAGGCAGGGTATGAAGCACAAAGAAGAAGTACATATTCATATCTGTGAATGAGAACTAACAAACATTTTTATTTTCAGTTCTATTACCTTGTGAAAGAAGGAAGTTTTTATATACTCTTAATGATGGTGTCAAACATAATGGAAGATTATGAGCCATTTACATTAACTGTGCATTTTAGTGACAGTAACTATACATAGAAAGGAAAATATGATTAAATGTTATTACAGTTATCTAGATAGACTATATTTTTAAAAATTTGAACTGTGTAACTCAAAAGTTAAAATGTACCCCAAAACCATGTATATTCTATTTTCTTTTCTGACAATCTGCATTAGTCCTGGGTCTAGGCTTTCATAAAAGCAAGGGAAGGACTGGAGATGAACAACAAGCCTGGAATAAGACTTGAAAGAGCTACAATCAGGCAAACAGGAAGGTTTTTAAAAAGTGAATTTGTATACATCAAGCACTGATATATTTCCCTGACATGTGTGTATTTTTTAAAAGTTCATTTAGCTTAGAAGAATCCACTTTAGTTGGTAACATAATACCTATGACTTCTTCCATCTCAGCAAAGTTAAAGGTAAAAAGAACTTAAAGGAAATAACTGTGAGAAAGGATAGGTCCAAGGAAGCTAAGTAACCCAAGATGACACTCTATTCAAACAATCCATTATATTTTAATTTTTTAAGAGATCTTTTATCTATTTAATAGACATCAAGAGATACAGTGGGAGAAGGAACACGCAAGGGGAGTGAGAGAGGGAGAAGCAGGCTTCCCGCTGAGTAGAGAGCCTGATGTGGGGCTCAATCCCAGGACCCTGAGATCATGACCTAAGCCGAAAGCAGATGCTTAATGACTGAGCCACCCAGGGGCCCTCATATTTTAAATTTTTTAAAGCCATGTTTACAAATGTCAGTGATTCACCTTACATATCTTTACCCCTCACTAATGGAGTTAAGTGGAACAAGACTACAATGGTAAACTTCACTAGTCTTAACAAAAGTGATTTAGATGTTTCTATACACTTACATATGTGAAAACATATGACTTAAAAACAGATACCAGATAAAATAGATATTTAATTCAATTTTGCAACAACTGGATAAGCATGCACAGATAGGATACACTTTATGTCTAATCACTTGAAGAGTTAAGCAATATGTAAAGGAGCACATGTAGTTCTGAGAGTCAATCTGGTCATTCAAGTCTAAAAAGTTTAATATTTCTCAGTAATTGCCTTTAATCTCAGCTATAAGTGTTTATACATGCAAACTTCTATCCACAGTATGTTCATGGGCTATAATCAGTTCAGGAAGCATAATGCAGATTATGTGACTTCAGCAATATTTGATATGGCAAATCTTTTTTTTTTTTTTTTAAGATTTTATTTATTTGAGAGAGGATGAGCAGAGGGAGAGGGAGAAGGAATCTGAAGATGTCTCCATGGATTCATCTCAAGCCTCCAAGGGGCTCATCTATTCATGATATCATGACCTGAGCTGAAACCAAGAGCTGGATGCTTAAGTGATTGAGCCCACCCACGTGCCCCTAATATGATAAACTTTTTACTGCATACTGAGACTGTCACACACAAAAAAAGTGTCAGTAAATGACTTCCTGAAAGATAAAAATCTGCTTTGCTGATGCCTTCCAGAACTGTTTTCTATCATTCTAATAAGTTAAATGTTCACATACAGCCTGATTTGCAGCTGAACAAGAAGGGAGAGGTTTTCTCAAATGTCTAACTGACCTTACCCCTATAACCAACACACACATTTCACTTATTTGACTCCATGCCCTCCACACTTTCTACTGTCATGCAGTCCTATGAAATATCTCCTGCAAAATACCTGCAAAGTAATCATGTTACCAAAATGGTTGTTTGCCTACATATGAGACAGCATGTAAGTAAAGATCAGGTTTACTGACTTCTGAGTCCCTATGGCACCCTGTTTTTTTCTTCTTCTAGGCAACCTCTGACAAACATGCAAAAGGATAAATGGATCTCCTGAACAACAGATCAAGTGTTTCTGAGTTCATCTTGCTCGGACTTTCGAGTTCTCAAGAAATTCAAATACTCTTTTTTGCAATCTTCTTTCTTGTCTATGTAGCCATCATAGTAGGAAACCTCCTCATTGTGATCTCTGTAATAGTTGACAACCATCTTCATTCCCCCATGTATTTCTTTCTGGCAAATTTATCATTTTTTGACCTGTGTCTTTCTTCTGCTACAACTCCCAAAGTGATTGCAGACTTCCTTAGAAAACACAAGACCATCTCCTTATGGGGCTGCATGGCCCAGATGTTTTTGGTACATTTCTTTGGGGGTGGAGAGATGTCTCTTCTGATAGCTATGGCCATGGATAGGTATGTTGCCATATGTAAACCCTTGCACTATAAGACCGTCATGAATCGCAGGGCTCTCATCGTACTTCTACTGCTCTCGTGGGCAATTGGGTTCATACATACCACAAGCCAGATGGTTTTCACTGCAGGTTTACCTTTCTGTGGTCCCAGCGTTGTGGACAGCATTTTCTGTGACCTTCCCCTGGTCATCAAGCTTGCCTGCACTGATACCTATATCCTAGAGCTCTTGGTGATTGCAAACAGTGGACTCCTCTCCCTGGTCTGCTTCATTTTCTTGCTCATATCCTATATTGTCATGCTGGTCACCATCTGGCAGCACTCCTCTAGGGCATCCTCCAAGGCAGTGTCCACACTATCTGCTCATATCACTGTGGTCACACTTTTCTTTGGTCCCACTATCTTCATCTATGCTTTCCCATTCAGTAGTTACTCTGTAGATAAGTTTCTTTCTGTGTTTTACTCTATAATCACTCCTCTCCTTAATCCAATTATTTATACTCTGAGGAATCAGGAAATGAAAGCAGCCATTAAGAGACTCAGCAGCCAGCATCTTGGTTCCTGGTTCACTTCCTAAGTAATGTCTATAACAACTGATTATTTGTGGTCTCTGCTATTTGGGGGTTTTGAGTCTTACATATTTATTGGAATAATTACAATGAAAATGTTAAATACTATTTATTGCCCTCAAAATTCATAGAACCACTAATGTCACTTTTATTAAAAATTTAATGGAAAATACTCATTAACACAGATTCAATATATAATTAAACATGAATTCATTAATTCCTTGTCAGGATTTAAGGAAGCAACCAATTGAATGTTTAAAACACCTAATTATAAATATTCCTACAAAAATTTCATATAGTTTTAATGGCTCAGTATGTAAAAATAGGTAAATTTAGTATGACAACACATTAAATGGTGTTTAACATCAATTTTTTCCCTAAAACTGCATTTAGTATCATAATAGGTATTAAAATATCTGTCAATATTTGTCAACCCATATGAGGTCTTCACAGAGGAATTGTGATTTGAATGAGGGTAACTTTCTCACTATATAGCCTCAGTATACTACATATTTAGTAGAAGGTAAAAATATGCCTAAAATAAATATTTTCAACATATCTCTGAGTACTTGAATAGTTTTCAAAGAATCAATATCAACTGAAATATTAAAAATTAAAACCATGAACTGTTTAGTGTAGCTTGCTCTACCAGATCACATGGACACTTAATTTCTTAAAATTTATTTATTTAACAGAGAGAAAGAGAAAGAGAGAGAGAGAGAGAGAGAGACAGCAAGAGAGGGAATACAAGCATGGAGAATGGAAGAGGGAGAAGCCTCTGAGCAGAGAGCCTGATGCAGGGCTTAATCCCAGAAGCCTGGGATCATGACCTGAGCTGAAGACAGAGGCTTAAGGACTGAGCCACCAGGCACCCCTCACTCATATTTACTAGGTACCAATCATTGTCCAAAGCAATATAGATACATGGTTATAGATACAGACCTGGTTCCTGTTCTGGAGAGAGTAACCAAGGGGAAGGATCTATGTTAGGGGCGGTGGTCGCAGAAGACCACTTTAAAGGGAGGCATTCATACAAACCAGTTAAAAAAAAAACTTCAGAATTAGAGATTTGAGCAAAGAAAAGAGCCTTCCAGACAAAAGGTCTAGTGTAAACAGACACGGTAAAGTGAGAGTTTGTTAAGTATTAAAGGTCGACTTTGGTGAAGATTGATGAATAAAAGGGAGAAGATCTATGCTGAGATTTTATAGAAAGGGAAACCAGAACTTTCAGGCATAGTAGATTCCTCTTTATTGTCAACGTAAAGCCGCTAATGTGTTTTGAAAATAAGGAGGATGGGACCCAACATACATTACATTATGGTATACCTCTGTCCTCTTAAGTAGAGAACATAATGTAGCTAAAGTGAAAGCAGAGGGAAGAGTTAATGGACTGTTTAAGGCAGGAAGCCTGAATTTGTTAATAATACAAATATTGAGTTTGTGGAATCTATAAAGACTTCCAAAGACAATTAGAAAACCTAAAGCTATTTTAACATCTTGGGGACCAAGATGGCTTTTTTGATGTCTTTTTAATATATTTTTAAATGTCTCAGGTTTAAAAATATTTTAATATTTTGTTTTATTATGACAACTTTTGAGTATAGTTCACACACACATTACATTAGTTTCAGGTGTACAGCATAGTGATTTGAGAAATTTTATGTATTATGCTACTATGCTTACCAGAAGTATAACTCCATCTGTCACCATACAACACCATTACAATATCATTGACTATATTGTTTATGCTGTGACTTTTATTCCTGTGACTTCTTCTTTCCATAACTGAAAGCCTGTATCTCCCACTCACCTTCACCTTCCTGTCCCCCCAACTGCCTCACCTCTGGCAACCATCAGTTTGTTCTCTGTATTTATATATCTAATTCTGCTTTTTGTTTTTTTGTTCATTTGTATATTGTCAACACATGCGTGATGTCATATGGTATTTGTTTTTCTCTGACTCATTTCACCTAACATAACACCCTCTAGGTTCATCCATGTTGTTGCAAATGCAGTATTTCATTCTTTTTATGGCTGAGTAATATACCATTGTGTATATGTATATATATATATATATATATATATATATATATATATATACTATATATATACTATACCTTACCCATTCATCTAGTGATGAACACTGGTTGCTTCCATAGCTTGGCTATTGTGAACAATGCTTCAATAAATGTAGTGGTGCATATATCTTTTCAAATCAGCATTTTCATTTTCTTTGGTTAAATACCCAGCAGTGAATTACTGGATCAAACTGTAATTCTATTTTAATTTTTTGAGGAATCTCCATACTGTTTCTGTTTGTGGCTGTACCAATTATATTCCCACCAACATAACTTAAGAGTTCCTTATTTTCCACACCCTCACCAACACTGTGTTTTGTCTTGTGATTCTAGACATTCTGACAAATGTAAGGGGGATGATATGTCATTGTGGTTTGTCATTGTGGTTGATTTGCACTTCCCTAATGATTATCATATTGGGCATCTTTGCATGAGTCTGTTGACCATCTGTTTGGCTTCCTTTGGAAAATATATCAATGGAGGACCTTTGTCCATTTTTATTCAGATTGTTTGTTTGTTTTTTGTTTTTATTTTTTTGGTGTTGACTTATATATATTCTTTATGTATTTTAGATATTAACCCATTATTAGATATATCACTCCCAAATATCTTTCCCCAGTCAGTAGGTTCCTTTTTTATATTGCCGATGGTTTCCTTTGCTGTGCAAAAGTTTTAAAATTTACCTTGAATATTGAACTTACATATTTTCCCTTCTTATCACTTTTTCTTCCTTTTAAGTATATCTGTCCTATTTGAGTTTGGCACTAGACCATATACTCCTAACAGTTCAACTTTATTTTGAAAAATTCAATGATTTGGGTAATCAAGTCAGGACATACAATATTGGTCTAATATTATCTTCCTAATTTCTGTATTAAAGACTCCTTTTCTTTCTTTCAAACATCTCAAATGCCACACTACACTGTGGCATATATCTCCCTAGCAAAATATTTTTTTAAAGATTTTATTTATTTATTTGACAGATGGAGATCACAGGTAGGCAGAGAAGCAGGCAGAGAGAGAGAAGAGGAAGCAGGTTCCCTGCTGAGCAGAGAGCCCAATGCCGGTCTCAATCCCAGGACTCGATCCCAGGACTCTGGGATCATGACCTGAGCCAAAGGCAGAGGCTTTAACCCACTGAGCCACCCAGGCACCCCAGAAAAATATGTTTTAAAAACTTATTTTTCATGGCAATTCTAATTGCTAATGGCTGCATAGGTAAAATAAATTTTAAAAACTGTTAACTAAATTGAATTTAAATTAAAAAAAATTCCTAGGCTCAGTCAGAAAGAATGAGAAACCTATTAGGAATGTCTTCTATGGACTTTGGAAATGAATGTGGCACCACATTTATCATACATTTACTCCCCTTACTTTCTTGTAAACTTTTCAAGAGTATTCTAATTATACAAACATGGAAGAGCTATAATACAAGGGACCCAGAAATAATTCTGTGGCAAATGAACTCATGAGCAACCGTACATTGTCACACTGCTAGCCTTTATTTTATTTATCTATATTGTTTTACTATAAAAGTTTTACTATAGTTGCCTCCATGATCTTCTTTTCATAGTCTTGAGTCATCATCAAATTCTACATAATTGTAAAGGACTAAAGAATTCTAAATGTTTAGAATGGTCATTGAATGCTAAACTCCACTAACTCATCATTTATTGCTTACCATGATGAAAGCCTCTCCTTGCTCATTCTTTGTGTGTGCTGGTTCACTTGCTCTTTTTCTCTCCTCTCTCTCTCTGTTCTCTCCCCTTCTCTGGTAAAATAAGATTTTTTTCCTGCTCAAAACTGGTCTCTAGTATATAAATTTCCTTATAAGCCTTGCTCAGTGTAGATTACTTTAATTTTACTTGAATAATTGCATTCAGTTACTAATTATAAGTATTCAGATTGATGAAATCTAATTAATAGAATAATAATTTCCTCAAGTATATCATTTATGATAGATCATTTTGTATGATTGGTTATCAAAACACTTGAGTTAGTGATTTTTCTGGAAAGCACTTACTAGAGAAAGTTCACGTAGCTGATACACTTGGAGAATTACAATTCACTTAAATAATGAGAGAAGTCCTTGTTCTGAACTCTTGGGAACACCACCATGTTTATTTTAGTAATTCCCTTTAGGGAACTGATCACCAGCCTTCATTTTATTTATGTTTCTTGTCCTTGTCCTTTTTTTTTTTTTTTTTTTTTTTGGTACCTGCAAATTATTGTCCTGTATATTCATGAAGGCAAAAAAGATAAACAATATATATTCAGGATCTAACTGTTTCTGCACACCTTTGAAGAGGCCACTCCTCAGAACTGGTAGGTTTAAATGGCAGTGCTAACAAAAAAACTGCAATTGTATACTTTAATAAAGGAGGAGTTGTTTTATAAGAAACTTAGAACTGAATGAAACAATATTATTCTGATCATGAGGGCAACAGTAAAAGATAATTTTGGTCAACTAGCAATTTTACAATGTATCTACTTTCACTAAGAACAAGAGCCACATTCCTGATTTGAGGGGTCAGTTTTATAGTTCAAGTTTGTATTCTAGGATTATAAACAAATTAGTTATCACTATGAGATAAAAAGACAAAATGATTTAGAATATTAAAAGAATGGAAAAATTAGGTTCCTCCTTGGCTAAGTATAGCATCCGTGATAAGTCTGAAACATAAAATAATAAAGTCTCATATTAAGAAAATAAGAAACATTGATTTCATATTACTTATCAACATTACTGAGTATTTATTTCAATACAGAAAGCACATGAAATAAGTAAGATAAATGATTAATTTAAATAAATTTAAAAAATTTCCTCCCCCAAGTACGCTTATTTTGTTCACTGAAGTCATTTAACCTTTCATTCAATATAATTACCTAATTGCACTGCTAATAAATCTCTTTGGTAATTTTAGAACCCAAGGACTATTTCCTATTCTTCTAAACACACTGGCCTTTTTTCTACCTACGTTTAAAGCAATTAATTTTAATATTTTAAATTTGGTCATTATATGGAACAAAGCCCTTTGTACATCTTAAACACTGAGCCTTTTTCTATTAAGTGTACAAGTTAACTTTTTAATTAAAAAATATTTATAATGGTTATTCTGACAGCAAGTCTGATTTTTCCATTCCAAACATTTTTTGTGGTGAGTGAATAATACTTAGGCATGGGTTATCTAAACTATACATGACTTAACTCTCGCATAAAAAAAGACTCATAAAAAAATCCCTCAGGATCAATACAAACTGTACAACTCTTATTTTATTAAAAGTTATGTATATATTTCTACATACGCTGTTTAAGCCCTTTTGTGTAAATGTATAGAAAAGACATTATTACTAAATATAGACACTCAGTATTGGACATTTCATAGCATTTTTTTCCCTAGGCAGGCCACCAAAGTTGAAAAAAGGGCACTAATTTTTCATCCTTAAGTCACATAAATGTCACAGAAAGATCTAGGCTCTCCAATCACAGGTTATCCATTCTCAGACAAAATTCCTGCCAGAGAGAAACCAAACCATGCTTGATTCATTTTTCTTTTTTAATAAAATTTTCAGTGTGGCCGGCTTTGCTTTTTTTGATTCACATTTATTCAATTATTTTTTATTTCATTTCAGTTCACTGTATTTGTATAATTTACACTCTCAAATGTTTAAATTTTCCATTTGAGGTTTAATTGGTTCAAGTTAGGAAGAATTTTCTTTTCATTCTCCAATTTATTTCTACTTGTCTCTAAGTAGAAAAAATATATTTTAAAGATATTTCATCTTTGGTCATATGTACAAATTGTCATATTGAATGATTTCATCTATAATAACATATTTGAATCCATCTATATGTACACTTAGCTGTATATATTTTATAAAGAGACTCATGAAATTCCAAAAAATCCTAAATTAGTAAGTATTGGTTTTTGCTGATTATTTTCCAATTTTACTTATTGAACTATAAAAATTACTTTAATAATTCTCAAGATTTTTTCCTTTAATATTTTGAGTCTGAAGACTGCATTGTTTTGAAACTTCACATAAATAGTACGTGACTCAATTACTACATGAAATAGAATACCAATGATGATAATAAATCTTTATAATGGAGACAAATAGGTAATTATATCATTAAATTTAACAGAGAAAAACATTCATTTAGACTGTCTGTTTTTCCAAGTCTTCCATAGTAAAATTCTTCTGTGGTTCTTACTGGTTTGGGTAACTTTATAATCACCAAAAAATGATATAATGCTAAAGACAGAATTTTGTGAATGCACATCCATAGTACCTATGGGTATACAATGAAATACACAAATATAGTCCATATATGTTATCCTTGGTAGTCTCATAACAATCTGTGAGGTTGAAGAGTAGGTATTACTTTATATATATATATTGAAAAATAAATCAATGTTCAAAAAATTAAGACCATATTTCCCTAGTAAATGTAGAGGCCAGGACTAGAATATAAATCTTGACTCTTGGTTCGAGGTTTTTTGTTTTTGTTTTTCCGTTATTCTGATAGTTGGGCTAAATAATAATGTCTGAGTATTTTATGAACTATTAAGTCAAAAAAATTATATTCAGAATAGATTTTACACAATCTGTTCTGGGGCTCCAGAATTAGAACATGGTATATGTATTTTTGTTTATGTGTATATGTATGATTCTGTAACTATGTCTGTGTCTTTGTGTGTATCACTAATAGTTTTTCAAAAAGAAGAAAACAGGAAAAAAAATCTGGGATGAAAAGATCTAAATCAAAATGAAAAAGTATTTAAAAGTGATCAGTGTCAGCTCAATATGGGAATACACACAAAGTACGAGTGGCAAAGATACATGAGCCAGTGTAAGAGTCAAGAAAAAGTCTGCATACAAGTATGAAACATCTGAGGAAAGCACTGGGTACAAAAGAAGATAAGCGTGTAGGGACCAAGGAAACATTTACTTGTAAAAAATCTGCTGGTTGGTCATCGTCCACCTATAAACTGATTGCAAAGGGACAAGAAAGCAAACTTCAGCCAAGAACCTAGCAACAAGAGACTGATGCAAATAGGCAAAAAGGCTAAAGAGCCAAAGTCAGCAGTTTTGTCCAGAAACCAAAGTATTTAAGATAAAGAGCTCTACAGAAGAACAAAGAGGAGGTGGTAGTTGAGGAGGAGGGGCAGGAAAGGGTGGAAGAGGTAGAGAAAGAGGAGGAGGAGGGGAAGGAGAGGAGAGGAGAAGAGAAGGAAGGGAGAGGGGGAAAGAAAAAGAAGACAGGAAAGAAACAAGGAGGGAAAACAGGGGGAAGAGGAGGAAAAGGAGGGGGAGGGGAAAGGAGGGGGAGGGAAAGGAGAAGAGAGGAGGGTAAGGGAAGTGAGAGGAGAAATGAGAGAGGAGCGGAGGGGTGAAGAAAAGAAAAGAATAAAGGAAATCTGTACACTAAGAAGTATTTATGTTCCTGGGCAGAAACTGGGAAGTTTGTTTTATTATAGTTTTTGTGGGGGCGGGTAAGAACGCACCACAGGCTATAGCCAGTTTAAAGCTTCGGGAAGAATTTGCTAAATTCCTGAAGTTATTTGCTGAGTAGGAACATAATTCAAGTCACATGCACTTACCTGACTATTTCAGATTACAGCAGGGGAAAGGGGTAAACGATAAAATAATAGGCACCACAGTTCAATGACTATGTTTCTATACACTTGAACTAACTCATTTGACTAACGCCCTTTTGGCTCTTGGACTGCTTGACCCATTGAACTCATTGCTCATAAACTCTGGATAAAAACAAATCAATGTGGAGACAATCTGTGCCTGCAAACTATGTTTAAAATTTTTATGACAAACTTCTCATCTTTTATGACTTTTCTTACTGAAAAAAAAATACAGTAATGTGAATGTTGCATGAATTAATCAATTAAAATATATTTTTCAGAAATGTCCATCTTCTCTCTTTGTATATAAATCAAATACTACTTTCTATATGGCCATATCTTCAAAATTATCACAGATTAAACTGTTACTTTTTCCAGATTTTCTACATTTTAACGACTTTCTGCAAACCCCTACGTAGACTAGATGAATAAGATGAATAGCTCAATGGTAACAGAGTTTGTTTTGTTAGGACTCACCAAAACGTGGGAACTTGAAATTTTCTTTTTTTTCATATTTTTGTTGGCCTATGTAGCAATTATGGCAGGAAACCTTCTCATCGTGGTCACTGTAACCTTTGACTCACTTCTGTACTCCACACCAATGTACTTCCTTCTTGGAAATCTCTCCTTCCTGGATATGTGTATTTCCACAATCACAACTCCTAAGATGGTCACAGATTTCCTCACAGAGTATAAAACTATTTCTTTGTGGGGCTGTATGGCTCAGATGTTCCTCCTCCACTTTTTAGGCGGCAGTGAGATGACTCTTCTCATAGTCATGGCTGTTGATCGATACATTGCAATATGCAAACCTCTTCACTACACATCCATCATGAATCGCCGGGTCCTCGTGGGCTCCGTGCTGCTCTCATGGGCTGTTGGTTTTGTGCATACGATGAGCCAGATGGTTTTTACTATCACCTTGCCTTTTTGTGGCCCCAACATAGTAGATGATATTTTTTGTGACCTTCCCCGTGTTCTAAAACTTGCCTGCACTGAGACCTACATTCTGGAGTTGCTGGTAACTGTTGACAGTGGACTGTTGTCTTTCATCTGCTTCATACTCCTGCTCATTTCCTACACTGTCATTCTGGTAACTGTCCGACGTCGATCCTCTGGTGGACTCTCCAAGGCTCTGTCCACACTGTCTGCTCACATTACTGTGGTCACTCTATTTTTTGGGCCAATTATCTTCATTTATGCTTGGCCATCTAGTGGCTTTTCAGTGGATAAATTTCTTTCTGTGTTTTATTCAATTATTACACCTTTACTGAATCCCATCATTTATACTCTGAGAAATCAGGAGATGAAAGCAGCCATTAGTAGACTGAGGACCAAACATATCCTCAGAATAAACTGGTATTAATTTGTGTTTTTTTGTAGATTTTTTTAAAAATATTCATAATGTATACTGAATTTATCAAATGTTCACTTCATCACATTTATATGACATGTTTGGTTTCTTCCCAACTATACTTATTTTCGTTGAAATTTAATCCAGTTGAAGCTAATAATAGTTTTAATGTAATAAAGAGTTAAAGAGAAAAAAACAAAAAAAACAAAAAACAAAAAACCTGATCCACTAACTATAGTTGCACAACCAGAAATGTTAAAGACTAAATTCCATTAAGTAAAGAGAAATCGCAGTCTGGGCGCGCACAAATTGTTGTAGGGATCTCTTGGGTCACACTCAGAGAGAAAGTGTCCCTTCCAGGAGTACATTTGGAAGGAAGTATATTGCCTCTTCAAGAACAAAAGACCTTGCAGGTGCCCCCAAATAGTCTTTCACTGGCAGGGACATGCACAGAGGTTGGATAACCTTGTTGCTGCTTTTCACTGTGCTACACCATAGATTCTTTGCACTGCACAGAAACTGGACCATTTTTTCTAAGACAAAGGACACCAGACACAGCATGGACAGGCTTTTCTCTGGAGGAAAGGAATGGGTCTGCAATGTACAGGTCCCTTAAGATTTGGTCTTGAATCCCAGCCTCCGGCCAAAGATAAAATCCAGGAGAGCTCTTCATGCTCAGTGAATTGATGGCCTTGGCTATTCTTTAAGGGCTTCCTTATTAGCAGGAGGTGTGAGATCCCCGGTCTTTGGTCAAGAGGGATGACACCATTTCTGTCTTCACCACCAAAACTGCAGGACTGAGAGCAACAGAGTGGCCCTCAGTGAAAATGGGACCCCTTTATACCAAACCCTGTGCCTCTGTGTCTCTCAAGTGCATATATCCTAGGGCAGGTCTGACTCTAAGCCAGCATGATATTTCTCTCTCCCAGAAGGCCAGCACAGGCAGTACCCCTTCTCCTGCTGGATTTAAGCTATATTTGCTGTTCTCTTTTCCAGCCCCTTTAGGTATAAGGTTAGGTTGTATATTTGAGACTTTTCTTGCTTCTTGAAGAACGCCTGTATTGCTATATACTGCCCTCTTAGGAATGCCTTTGCTGCATCCCAAAGGGATTTGACTGTCACTTTTCATTTTCATTTGCCTCCATCTATTTTTTAAATTCTCCTTTAGTTTCCTGCTTAACCCATTCATATCTTTATTTTATTTCCACTTAGATTTTTTAATGTTTTATTATTTTTAATTTTTTCCCAGAGATTTGATGTTATTTTTTATTTAAATTCAATTAGCCAAGGTACAGTACATTATTAGTTTTTGATATAATGTTCACATGATTTGTTAGTTGAGTATAACACCCAATGCTCATCATTTCACATGCCCTCTTTAGTTCTGTTTTTTAAAAATATTATTTTTAGAGAGCATATAAGTGGGCAGAGGGAGAAGGTGAGAGAAATTTTCTCACAGATTCTGCACTTAATGCACAGCCCAATGTGGGGCTGGATTTCATGACCCCAAGAGCATGACCTGAGCTGAAATCAAGACTCAAGACTCTTAACCGACTGAGCCACGTAGGCAACCCAACTCATTCATTCTTTAGTAAGATGTTCTTTAATCTCCATGAATTTGTAACCATTTGAATTTTTTCTTGTAGTTGACTTCAAGTTTCATAGCACTGTGGTCTGAAAATATGCAAGGTATCATCTCAGTCTTTTTGTAGGGGTCAAGGCCTGATTTGTGACCCTTTAAAATGTGATCTATTCTGGAGAATGTTCCATGTGCACTCAAAAAGAATGTATATTCTGCTGCTTTAGGATGAAATGCTCTGTATATATCTGTTAGTATAGTCCACTGTGTCATTCAAAGCCCTGTTTCCTCTTTGATCATTTGCTCATTGCTATGAGTGGGGTGTTAAAGTCCTCTACTATTATTGTATTATTACCAATGAGTTTAAGTTTGTTATTAACTGATTTATATATTTGGCTGCTCCCAGGTTAGGGGCATAAATATTTACAATTGTTTGATCTTCTTGTTGGAAAACCCCTTTATAATGATATAGTGCCCATCTTCATTTCTTATTAAAGTCTTTGGTTTAAAATCTAGTTTGTCCTATATAAGGATGGATACTCCAGCTTTCTTTTGATGTCCATTAGCATGATAAATGTCTCTCTACTTTCAATCTGGAGGAGTCTTTGAGTTTAAAATGAGTCTTGTAAGCAGCATATTGGTGGGTCGGGTTTTTGTTTTGTTTTGTTTTGCTTCTAAATCTATTCTGATGCCCTATGGGTTCTGATTGGAAAAGTTAGTTCATTTACATTCAGAGTTAATTACTGAACAATATGAGTTTTGTGCCATTGTATCATCTCTAAAGTAGCTCCCCTTGAAGACTGTCTTTGTTCCTTTCTAGTCTTTGTTACTTTTGATCTCTCTTTCCTACTCTAAGTGCCGCCTTTAATATTTCCTGAAGGCTTAGTGTTCACAAAACTTTAGAATTTGCTTATCTTAGAAAATCTTTAGCTTTCCTTCTATTCTGAATGACAGCCTTGCTGGATAAAGTATTCTTTGCTGCATTTTTTTTTTTCCATTTAGCACCTTAAATATATTATGCCACTTGTCTTCTGGCCTGCTAGGTCTGTGTAGATGGGTCTGCTGCCTGTCTTATGTGTCTGCCATTATAAGTTAAGGACTTTTTCTCTGGAGCTTCGTTTAGTATTCTCTCCTTATCTTTATATTTTACAAGTTTTACTATGATGTGTCATGATGTTGACTTGTTTTTGTGGTTTTAAGGGTAGTTCTCTATGCCTTTTGGGCCTGAAAGCCCATTTCCTTCCCCAGATTAGGGACATTCTCAGCTATTATTTGTTCAAATAAACCTTCTGCCCTTTTCCTCCACCCTGGCTCTTCCTCTTCTGGAACTCCTATAACACAGATACTATCTCGATCTATGGAATCACTGAGTCCCCTAAATCTAAAAAAAGAGGTCATACACTGTCCTGGGCCTGGGACTTCAGGAAGTGTTTCTGGTTTATGTTGTGTGCACTCTGCTGTTGTGTTGTGGCTTTTCTTTTCCACTCTTCTGTCCTCTATGGAGTTCTTCCTTGCTTATAGTGGGTAGTGTTTGGACCTTTAACTAGGTGGGCTTTGATTTTTTTTAAAAAAGATTTTATTTATTTGACAGAAAGAGAGACAGCAGAGAGGGAACCCAAGCAGGGGGAGTGCGAGAGGGAGAAGCAGCCCTCCCACCAAGCAGGGAGCCCAAGGCAGGGCTCAGTCCCAGAATCCTGCGATTAGGACCTGAGTCAAAGGCAGAGGCTTAACAGCTGAGTCACCCAAGCACCCCTGATTTATTAATATAAGTCTTGCATCTGCCACAATCTCTCTCTCCAATTGTTCGGATTCCTTTCTTAGTCCTCATATTTCTAGATGTTCAAAATAGTTTGATGTTTATCCAACTGTCTGAGAAGCAAGGAAAGCTCAGGGTCCCCCTAGTACCTCACCATTTAACTCCTCCCCTCCTAGTATTTTCTTTCTAAATTCTTGACTGCAATTCTCTTCAAATAGTCACCATTCTAAACGAATTTACTATTTCCCTTTAAATATGTCAATTTCTTCATAATATAGGAACCACTGCTCTATGAATGTACATGATTTAATTTACAAAATGCCATTGTATGTCCTTTACCCCTAAATATAATTCACACTGTTTTATAGAGAGAGGGAGCTTATACTTCAAAGCATTGCTATTATTCAGTAGTACAAAAAAACTCACCTTACTGTCTATTCACCAAATGATGGACAGTTTAACTGCTTATGATTTTCTATTACTATAAATGATTTCATGATTAACAACAGTCCAATAGCCCTATGGTGTTAGAATTTCTCTAAGATAAATACATAGAAGTGAAAAAATAACTGTACAATAAAGCACTTATCCACTAATTTTGACTAAATATTTCATACTGCTTTTCAGAATGACTCTAATTCCATCTAAAGAGCAGGATACATTGTTCATATCCTCACTAAAAAATTTGATATAATTTGCCTTCCTAAATTTTTGTTTCCATATAAAATAATACCATGTTGATTTAATTCACCTTCTTTTTGTTATCAGTGAATTTGGAGCCCCTCTCATACCTATTGGCTTTACTACTCCTGTAAGATCTTGGTCCACATAACATGGGTTTTCTGTGCTCTTCTTGTTGATTTGCATCCTGTGCATCTGCACGATTCAATACAGTAGCTAGTAACATATGTCTGTTTAAATACTAATTTGAATAAATAAAAATAAATAACGTTGAAATTTTAGTTCCTCCCACAAGTCTCATTCTGGGATTCAATAGTTATATGTGAACAGTGGCTACATTATTGAGTAAGACAGATATAAAATATCTTCATAAACACTTTCATCATTATAGAAAAGGCCTTTGGGCAGCACTCATCTAGATATTGATCACTTATTAATTTAATATATTACAAATATTTCTGTTGAATTTGTCATTTGTATACCAATCTCTTGTTTCCTTGATAGCAAAAAAAAAGTTTGTATTCTGAAATTTAATTAAAAGCTTACCTTTTCATTCATTTTTAAAAGATTTGCTTATAAGATATTCTTCCTAAAACAAAAATCACAAAAATATTCTTCAACATTTTCTTCCTATCATATCACATTTTTTCATATTTTGTTGTTAAATATTTCTGGAGCCTACCTTTGTGTATTGGGAATGTAGGAACCCAACTTTATTTTTCTCCTTTTAGGAAATCACTGGCCTCAGCACCAACTACAAATTAATGTGTCCTTTCTCCATTATTTTACTTTGCCATTAAATAAGGTTGTGTGTGTGTGTCTCTGTGTGTGTGTGTGTGTGTGTACACACATACACTATACATATGTGTATCATATATGTATATACACATATGAGCATACATGTACATTTCATATATGCACATATTATGTGTGTGAATATATCTCAGACTATATATACGTGCATATAAATATAACATTTAGTTTTGTATTCACTTCCATTTTTTGTCTTTCATTTTACCAGTATCTTATTATTTTGGTACCATAAACTGGCATATGACTTAATATCTAGTTATTTTTGGGATACTTGGATGGCTCAGTTCATTAGGATGCTGCCTTCAGCTCAGGTCATGATCCCAGTGTCCTGGGTTCAAGTCCTACATCAGGCTCCTTGCTTAGCTGGGAGCCTGTTTCTGGCCACTCTGCCTGCTTGAGGGCTCTCTCTCTCTCTCTAACAAATAAATAAATAAAATCTTTTAAAAAATCCAGTTATTTTCAATTTGCAAATATCAATTTGCTTTAAGTTTGCCTACTATAATTAACACTTTTATTTTGTTATTAATAGTCAATATTGTTTTTTATGTATATAAGGTATATAGATATATATTTTTTTCTTTTTTCTTTTTTATAAACATATAATGCTTTTTTATCCCCAGGGGTACAGGTCTGTGAATTGCCAGTTTTACACACTTCACAGCACTCACCATAGCACATACCCTCCCCAATGTCCATAACCCAACCCCTCTCTCCCAAAACCCCTCCCCCTAGAAACCCTCAGTTTGTTTTGTGAGATTAAGAGTCACTTATGGTTTGTCTCCCTCCCAATCCCATCTTGTTTCATTTATTCCTCTCCTACCCCTTAGCCCCCCATGTTGCATCTCCACTTCCTCATATCAGGGAGATAATATGCTAGTTGTCTTTTCTGATTGACTTACTTCGCTCAGCGTGATACCTTCTAGTTCCATCCACGTCGTCACAAATGGCAAGATTTCATTTCTTTTGATGGCTGCATATTATTCCATTGTGTATATATACCACCTTTCTTTATCCATTCATCTGTTGATGGACATCTAGGTTCTTTCCATAGTTTGGCTATTGCAGACATTGCTGCTATAAACATTTGGGTGCATGTGCCCCTTCAGATCACTATGTTTGTATCTTTAGGGTAAATACCCAGTAGTGCAATTGCTGGGTCATAGGGTAGTTCTATTTTCAACATTTTGAGGAACTTCCAAGCTGTTTTCCAGAGTGGTTGCACCAGCTTGCATTCCCACCAACAGCGAAGGAGGGTTCCCCTTTCTCCACATCCTCGCCAGCATCTGTCATTTCCTGACTTTTTTTTTTTTTTTTTTTTTTTTTTTTTTTGGCCATTCTGAATGGTGTGAGGTGATATCTCATTGTGGTTTTGATTTGTATTTCCCTGATGCCAAGTGATGTGGAGCATTTTTTTCATGTGTCTGTTGGCCATCCGAATGTTTTCTTTGCAGAAATGTCTGTTCATGTCTTCTGCCCATTTCTTGATTGGATTATTTGTTCTTTGGGTGTGGTGAGTTTGCTAAGTTCTTTATAGATATTGGACACTAAAAAATTTATCTGATATTTCGTTTGCAAATATCTTCTCCCATTCTGTCAGTTGTCTTTGGTTTTGTTAACTGTTTCCTTTGCTGTGCAAAAGCTTTTGATCTTGATGAAATCCTGATAGTTCATTTTTGCCCTTGCTTCCCTTGTCTTTGGCAAGGTTCTTAGGAAGATGTTGCTGTGGCCGATGTTGAAAAGGTTGCTGCCTGTGTTCTCCTCAAGGATTTTGATGGATTCCTTTCTCACATTGAGGCCTTTCATCCATTATGAGTCTATTTGTGTACGTGGTGTAAGAAAATGGTCCAATTTCATTTTTCTGCATGTGGCTGTCCAATTTTCCCAAAAACATTGGTTGAAGAGGCTGGCTTTTTTCCACTGGACATTCTTTCCTGCTTTGTCAAAGATTAGTTGACCATAGAGTTGAAGGTCTATTTCTGAGCTCTATTCTGTTCCATTGATCTATGTGTCTCTTTTTGTGCCAGTACCATGCTGTCTTGATGATGACAGCTTTGTAATAGAACTTGAAGTCTGGAATTGTGATGCCACCAACTTTTGCTTTCTTTTTCAATATTCCTTTGGCTATTCGAGGTCTTTTCTGGTTCCATATAAATTTTAGGGTTATTTGTTCCATTTCATTGAAAAAAAGGATGATATTTTGGTAGGAATTGCATTAAATGTGTAAATTGCTTTAGGTAGCATAGACATTTTCACAATATTTATTCTTCCAATCCAGGAGCATGGAACATTTTTCCATTTCTTTGTGTCTTCCTCAGTTTCTTTCATGAGTACTTTATACTTTTCTGAGTATAAATTCTTAGCCTCCTGGTTAGGTTTATTCCTAGGTATCTTATAGTTTTGGGTGCAATTGTAAATAGGATTGACTCCTAAATTTTGCTTTCTTCTGTCTTGTTGTTGCTGTAGAGAAATGCAACTGATTTCTGTGCATTGATTTTATATCCTGACACTTTACTGAATTCCTGTACAAGTTCTAGCAGCTTTGGAATAGAGTCTTTTGGGTTTTCCATATATAGTGTCATATCATCTATGAAGACTGATAGTTTGAATTCTTTGCCAATTTGGATGCCTTGAATTTCCTCTGGTTGTCTGATTGCTGAGGCTAGGACTTCTAGTACTATGTTGAAGAACAGTGGTGATAACGGACATCCATGCCATGTTCCTGACCTTAGAAGAAAAGCTTTCAGTTTTTCTCCATTGAGAATGATATGTGCAGTGGGTTTTTCATAGATGGCATTGATAATATTGAGGTATGTGCCCTCTATTCCTACACTTTGAAGACTTTTGATCAGGAAGGGATGCTGTTCTTTGTCAAATGCTTTTTATTATTATTATTATTATTATTATTATTATTAAATTAATTTATTTATTTTCAGAAAGACATTATTCATTATTTTTACACCACACCCAGTGCTCCATGCAACCCGTGCCCTCTATAATACCCACCACCTGATACCCCAACATCACATCCCCCTGCCACTTCACACCCCTCAGATTGTTTTTCAGAGTCCATAGTCTCTCAGGATTCACCTCCCCTTCCAATTTACCCCAACTCCCTTCTCCTCTCTAATACCCCTTGTCCTCCATGATATTTGTTATGCTCCACAAATAAGTGAAACTATATGATAGTTGACTCTCTCTGCTTGCCTTATTTCACTCAGCATAATCTCTTCGAGTCCTGTCCATGTTGCTACAAAAGTTGGGTATTCGTCCTTTCTGATGGAGGCATAATACTCCATAGTGTATATAGACCACATCTTCCTTATTCATCCGTCCGTTGAAGGGCATCTTGGTTCTTTCCATCGTTTGGCAACTGTGGTCATTGCTGCTATAAAATTGGGGTACAGATGGCCCTTCTTTCCATGACATCTGTATCTTTGGGGTAAATATCCAGTAGTTCAATGGCAGGGTCATAGGGAAGTTCTATTTTTAATTTTTTGAGGAATCTCCACACTATTCTCCAAAGAGGCTGCAGCAACTTGCATTCCCACCAATAGTGGAAGAGGGTTCCCCTTTCTCCACATCCTCTCTAACACATGTTGTTTCCTGTTTTGTTAATTTTGGCCATTCTAACTGGTGTAAGGTGGTATCTCAATGTGGTTTTAATTTGAATCTCCCTGAGGGCTAGTGATGATGAACATTTTTTCATGTGTCTGATAGCCATTTGTATGTCTTCATTGGAGAAGTGTCTGTTCATATCTTCTGCCCATTTTTTGATATGTTTGCCTGTGTTCGTGTGTGTTGAGTTTGAGGAGTTCATTATAGATCCTGGATATCAACCTTTTGTCTATACTGTCATTTGCAAATATCTTCTCCCATTCCGTGGGTTGCTTCTTTGTTTTCTTGACTGTTTCCTTTGCTGTGCAGATGCTTTTGATTTTGATGAAGTCCCAAAAGTTTATTTTCACTTTTGTTTCCTTTGCCTTTGGAGACATATCTTGAAAGAAATTGCTGTGGCTGATATTGAAGAGATTACTCCCTCTGTTCTCCTCTAGGATTCTGATGGATTCCTGTCTCATGTTGAGGTATTTTATCCATTTTGAGTTTATCTTTGTGTACGGTGTAAGAGAATGGTCGAGTTTCATTCTTCTACATATAGCTGTCCAGTTTTCCCAGTACCATTTAATGAAGAGACTGTCTTTTTTTCCACTGTATATTTTTTTTACTGTTTTGTTAAAGATTAATTAACCATAAAGTTGAGGGTCCATATCTGGGCTATCTACTCTGTTCCACTGGTCTATGTGTCTGTTTTTATGCCAGTACCATGCTGTCTTGGTGATCACAGATTTGTAATAAAGCTTGAAATCAGGTAACGTGATGCCCCCAGTTTTATTTTTGTTTTTCAACATTTCCTTAGTGATTCGAGGTCTCTTCTGATTCCATACAAATTTTTGATTATTTGCTCCAGCTCTTTGAAGAATGCTTTTTCAGCATCTATTGAGAGTAGCATATGGTTCTTGTTCTTTCTTTTATTAATGTATTGTATCACATTGATTGATTTGCGGATGTTGAACCAACCTTACAGCCCTGGAATAAATCCCACTTGGTCTTGGTGAATAATCCTTTTAATGTACTTTTGAATATTATTGGCTAGTATTTTGGTGAGAATTTTTGCATCTGTGTTCATCAAGAATATTGGTCTGTAGTTCTCTTTTTTGATGGGATCCTTGTCTGGTTTTGGGATCAAGTGATGTGGGCCTGGTTAAATGGGTTTGGAAGTTTTCCTTCCATTGTTATTTTTTAGAACATTTTCAGGAGAATTGGAATTAGTTCTTCTTTAAACGTTTGTAGAATTCCCCTGGAATACCGTCTGGCCCGGGCTTTTGTTTCTTTGGAGATTTTTATTGACTGTTTTAATCTCCTTACTGGTTATGGGTCTGTTCAGGTTTTATATTTATTCCTGGTTCAGTTGTGGTAGTTTATATGTCTCTAGGAATGAATCCATTTCTTCCAGATTGTCAAATTTGTTGGTGTAGAGTTGCTCATAGTATGTTCTTATAATAGTTTGTATTTCTTTGGCGTTGGTTGTGATCTCTCCTCTTTCATTCATGATTTTATTTATTTGGGTCCTTTCTCTTTTCTTTTTGATAAGTCTGGCCAGAGGTTTATCAATCTTATTAATTCTTTCAAAGAACAAGCTACTAGTTTCATTGATTTGTTCTATTGTTTTTTTTTTTTTTGTTTCTATTTCATTTATCTTTATTATTTCTCTTCTCCTGCAGGGTTTAGGGTTTCCTTCTTGTTCTTTCTCCAGCTCCTTTAGGTGTAGGCTTAGGTTGTGTACTTGAGAACTTTCTTGTTTCTTGAGAAAGGCTTGTACTGCTATATATTTTCTTCTCAGGACTGCCTTTGCTGTGTCCCATAGATTTTGAACCTTTGTGTTTTCATTATCATTTGTTTCCATGAATTTTTTCAATTCTTCTTTAATTTCCTGGTTGACTCATTCATTCTTTAGAAGGATGCTGTTCATTCTCCATGTATTTGGGTTCTTTCCAAATTTCCTCTTGTAATTGAGTTATAGCTTCAGAGCATTGTGGTCAGAATGCAGGGAATGATCCCAATCTTTTGATACCGGTTGAGACCTGATTTAGGACCCAGGATGTGCTCTATTCTGGAGAATGTTCCATGTGCACCAGAGAAAAATATGTATTCTGTTGCTTTGGGATGAAATGTTCTGAATATATCCGTGACGTCCATCTGGTCCAGTGTGTCATTTAAGGTCTTTATTTCCTTGATCTTTTGCTTGGATGATCTGTCCATTTCAGTGAGGGGAATGTTAAAGTCCCCTACTATTATTGTACTATTGTTGATGTGTTTCTTTGATATTCTTATTAATTGGTTTATATAGTTGGCTGCTCCAACGTTATGGGCATACATATTTAAAATTGTTAGATCTTCTAGTTGGACAGATCCTTTGAGTATGATATAGTGTCCCTCCTCATCTCTTATTATAGTCTTTAGCTTAAAATCTAATATCTGATATAAGGATTGCCACCCTTGCTTTCTTCTGATGTCCATTAGCATGGTAAATTGTTTTCCACCCTCTCACATTAAATCTGGAGGTGTCTTCAGGTCTGAAATAAGTTTCTTGTAGGCAAAATATAGATGGGTTTTGTGTTTTTATCCATTCTGATACCCTGTGTCTTTTGTTGGGGCTTTTAGCTCATTAACATTCGGGGTAACTATTGAGAGATATGAATTTAGTGCCATTGTATTGCCTATAAGGTGACTATTACTGTATATTGTCTCTGTTCCTTTCTGATCAACTACTTTTGGCTCTCTCTTTGCTTAGAGGACCCCTTTCAAGATTTCCTGTAGAGCTGGTTTGGTGTTTGCAAATTCTTTCAGTTTTCGTTTGTCCTAGAAGCTTTTTATCTCTCCTTCTATTTTCAATGATAGCCTAGTGGATATAGTATTCTTGGCTGCATGTTTTTCTCGTTTAGTGCTCTGAATATATCATGCCAGTTCTTTCTGGCCTGCCAGGTCTCTGTGGATAAGTCTGCTGCCAATCTAATATTTTTACCATAGTATGTTACAGACTTCTTTTCCCTGGATGCTTTCAGGATTTTCCCTTTGTCACTAAGACTTGTAAATTTTACTATTAGGTGACGGGGTGTGGACCTATTCTTGATTTTGAGGGGCGTTCTCTGCACCTCCTGAATTCTGATGCTTGTTCCCTTTGCCATGTTGGGGAAATTCTCCCCAATAATTCTCTCCAGTATACCTTCTGCTCCCCTCTCTCTTTCTTCTTCTTCTGGAATCCCAATTATTCTAAAGTTGTTTCGTCTTATGGTGTCACTTATCTCTTGAATTCTCCCCTCGTGGTCCAGTAGCTGTTTGTCCCTCTTTTTCTCAGCTTCTTTATTCTCTGTCATTTGGTTTTCCATATCACTAATTCTTTCTTCTGCCTCATTTATCCTAGCAGTGAGAGCCTCCATGTTTGATTGCACCTCATTAATAGCTTTTTTAATTTCAACTTGGTTAGATTTTAGTTCTTTTATTTCTCCAGAAATGTCTTTTATATCTCCTGAGAGGGTTTCTCTAATATCTTCCATGCCTTTTTCAAGACCAGCTAAAACCTTGAGAATTGTCATTCTGAACTCTATATCTGACATATTACCAATGTCTGTATTGATTATGTCCTAGCCTTTGGTACAGCCTCTTGTTCTTTTTTTTTTTTTTTTTCCCCCCGTAGGGAATTTTTCCGCCTTGTCATTTTGTCCAGGTAAGAGTATATGGAGGATCAAGTAAAATACTAAAAGGATTGCAAAGTCCACAGGAAAATACACTTTAACCAAATCAGAAGACACCCCAAATTATAAGGCAGGGGATAAAGGGGTTAAAAAGAGGTTCAGAGAAAAAAAAGAAACAAAAAAAGAAAACAAATAAAGACAAAAATATAAAAAAGAAAAAATATATATATTAAACTAGTTAAATGTTAAAAAAGAATAGGTTAAAAGTTAAAAAAAATTTAGCAGAAGAAAGAAAATATATTGAAAAAACAAGTTAAATTAACTGCAAGACTAATGAATCTTGGGGAGAAAGCCATGAGTTCAGTGCTTTGCTTTCTCATCCTCTGGAGTTCCGCTGCTCTCCTTGGTATTGGACCTGCACTCCTTGGTAGGCGAACTTGGTCCCGGCTGGATTTCTTGTTGATCTTCTGGGGGAGGGGCCTGTTGTAGTGATTCTCAAGTGTCTTTGCCCCAGGTGGAATTGCACTGCCCTTACCAGAGACCGGGCTGAGTAATTCGCTCGGGTTTGCTTTGGGGAACTTTTGTTCCCTGAATGCTTTCAGTAGAATTCCAGAGGACGGGAATGAAAATGGCAGCCTCCCAGTCTCCAGCCCAGAGGAGCTGAAAGCTCAGGGCCCCACTACTCAGTGCGCCCTCAGAGAATAGCGCCCAATAACTCCCGACTCCCTGGCCTCCAGCCAAGCTCTGAGCTCACCCAGGCTGTGACCAGGTTCAAGGTATCCCCAAGCTGAGACCTCACTCCTCGGCTCTGTCTCTGTAGCTGGCTTCCCCATTCTAATACCTGCAAGCTCTGTGACACTCAGACACCCCCAATCCTTCTGTGACCCTGCAGGACCTGGGGCCACGCTAACCCCATCTGGGCTTCACCCCCGTTTAGCCTCTGGAGCAATGTCCCTCAGCGAAACAGACTTTTAAAAGTCCCATTTTTGTGCTCCATTGCTCCACCACTTGCCAGGAGCCGGCCCCTCCCCCCAAGGTCTATCTTCCTGTCGCTTTGGATTTACTTCTCTGCCAGTCCTACCTTTCAGAAAGTGGTTGATTTTCTATTTCTAGAATTGTTGTTTTTCTTCTCTTCGATCTCCCATTGGATTTTTAGGTGTTTTCAATGTTTAGATAAGCTCTCTAGCTGATCTCCTGCTACCTGATGTAGCCTCAGCCTGCTACTTCTCTGCCATCTTGACTCCAATCCTATATATATATATATTAAATTATATTTACCTGTATATAATTATTAATACAGATATATTAATATGTCTATATTACATATATAATTATATACATACATAATTTTATTTCTGAACCTTGAGAGTAAGTTATAAACATGGTTTTCTTTTAGCTCTGGCTACCTTGGTGAGTATTTCTCCCAAAAAAATATAATTTTCAAATTTTTAATTTTTATTTTTAATTGTTAATGTATTTGAATTCAACAATGTAATTTTTTCTTAATTTCTTTTCAGTGTAACAGTATTCATTGTTTTTGCAACACACCCAGTGCTCCATGCAGTCTGTGCCCTCCCTAACACCCGCCAATTAGTTCCCCGAACCTCCCACCCCACCACCACTTCAAGACCCTCAAGATATTTTTCAGAGTCCATAGTCTCTCATGGTTCACCTCCCCTTCCAATTTCCCTCAACTCCCTTCTCCTCTCCATCTCCCCTTGTCCTCCATGTTATTTGTTATACTCCACAAATAAGTGAAACCATATGATAATTGACTTTTTCTGCTTGACTTATTTCACTCAGCATAATCTCTTCCAGACCCATCCATGTTGCTACAAAATTGGGTATTCATCCTTTCTGATGGAGGCATAATACTCCATAGTGTATATGGACCACATCTTCTTCTCCATTCGTCTGTTGACAGACATCTTGGTTCTTTTCACAGTTTGGCGACCGTGGCCATTGCTGCTATAAACATTGGGGTACAGATGGCCCTTCTTTTCAAGACATCTGTATCTTTGGGACAAATACACAATAGTGTAATTGCAGGGCCATAGGGAAGCTCTATTTTTAATTTCTTGAGGACTCTCCACACTGTTCTCCAAAGTGGCTGCACCAACTTGAATTCTCATCAATAGTGTAAGAAGGTTCCCTTTTATCCACATCCTCTCCAACACATGTTGTTTCCTGTCTTGCTAATTTTGGCCATTCTAACTGGTGTAAGGTGGTATCTCAATGTGGTTTTAATTTGAATCTCCCTGATGGCTAGTGATGATGAACATTTTTTCATGTGTCTGATAGCCCTTTTTGTGTCTTCATTGGAGAAGTGTCTGTTCATATCTTCTGCCCATTTTATTTTTATATGATTATCTGTTTTGTGTGTGTAGAGTTTGAGAATTTCATTATAGATCCTGGATATCAACCTTTTGTCTGTACTGTCACTTGCAAATATCTTCTCCCATTCCATGGGTTGCCTCTTTGTTTTGTTGACTGTTTCCTTTGCTGTGCAGAAGCATTTGATCTTGATGAAGTCCCCAAAATACCTTTTCGTTTTTGTTTCCTTTGCCTTTGGAGACATATCTTGAAAGAAGTTGCTGTGGCTAATATCGAAAAGATTACAGCCTATGTTCCCCTCTAGGATTCTGATGGATTCCTGTCTCACATTGAGGTATTTTATCCATTTTGAGTTTATCTTTGTGCACGATGTAAGAGAATGGTCAAGTTTCATTCTTCTACATATAGCTGCCCAGTTTTCCCAGCACCATTTATTGAAGAAACTGCCTTTTTTCCACTGTATATTTTTTCCTGTTTTGTCAAAGATTATTTGACCATAGACTTGAGGGTCCATATCTGGGCTCTTTCCTCTGTTCCACTGGTCTATGTGTCTGTTTTTATGCCAGTACCATGCTGTCTTGGTGATCACATCTTTGTAATTAAGCTTGAAATCAGATAATGTAATGCCCCCAGTTTTATTTTTGTTTTTCAACATTTCCTTAGCAATTCGGGATCTCTTCTGGTTCCATACAAATTTTAGGATTATTTGCTCCAGCCCTTTGAAAAATACGGGGGAATTTTGATCAGAATGGCATTAAAAGTATAGATTGCTCTAGGCAGTATAGACATTTTAGCAATGTTTATTCTTCTGATCCAAGAGCATGGAATGGTCTTCCATCTTTTTGTGTCTTCTTCAATTTCTTTCCTGAGTGTTCTGTAGTTCCTCATTGCAAATGATTTATATGTAGAGACTTCTAGGTTTTGTGGCTTCTTTTTGTTTTTTTAAGATTTCACTTTTTTATTTATTTGAGAAAGAGGGACCATGGCATGGGCAGGGAGGGGTAGAAGGTAGAGGGCAAAGCAGACTCCCCATTGAGCAGGGAGCTAGACATGGGTCTTTATTCCATGCCAGAACCTGGGATTGTGACCTGAGCCAAATGCAGATGCTTAACCAACTGAGCCACCCACGTGCCCCTGTGTTGTGGCTTCTTAAAAGTTTTGAATACCTTCACATTTTGGTAATCCCACTAGAATAACAGTGACTTGCCAATTAAAGATTTTTTTTAAAAGATTCATTTCCCATAACAAATATCATGGAGGACAAGGGGTGTTAGAGAGGAGAAGGGAGTTGGGGGAAATTGGAAGGGGAGGTGAACCATGGGAGACTATGGACTCTGAACAACAATCTGAGGGGTTTGAAGTGGTGGGGGGTGGGAGGTTGGGGTACCAGGTGGTGGGTATTATAGAGGGCACTGATTACATGGAGCACTGGGTGTGGTGAAAAAATAATGAATACTGTTTTTCTGAAAATAAATAAATTGAAAAAATTAAAAGAAAAAATCTAGCTTCCAATCACTTTTAAAAAAAATATTCATTTCCCAAAGTTACTCATTGCCAAGGTATAGGTTGAAAATGAGTCTTATAAATAAGAAGGCTGGAAACAGTCATTCATTTTGCTGGTACCAGCAGCAACAAAATTTATTTAATATGATTATTTTACAACCAACATTTTTTAAAAAGTTAATGGTCTCAACAGCCACCTGAAGAGGAGAAGGAAAAAAAAAAAAAACACTAGATCTAAAAATCTCTTTAATCTCTATAGTGGGTGGAACTTTATCCGTCCTTTCAAGCTGTTATTGATTCTAAAAGACAAAACCACCACAAAACACTTTTTGTGTGTTTATCCTCTTACCAGAACAGAATTCCGTATTAGAATCACCTATTGAATATTCCCAAAACTTACTAGACACTACCGAATATTAACAGAAACTGAATTAGGAAGTCCCTGCACTGATACATCTTAGCGATCTGTTCCTTCTTAAAGCACTATGAATTCAGAATTCCTGGCCATCTAGATATTTTCCCATCTGAACACACTCCCTATAACTGCTTCTGGACTGGTAGGCAAAGGAGATGTTGCAAACATAATACAGTCAATACATTTGCCTGTTAAGCTCACACAAAATAGCAAATGTTAACTGAGTTTGTTACAATCAGCAGTGAAAGGCACAATCTCAGGTTTGGGAAAACATGTCATAGGTTATGGATAATAAGACAGGAAGCAAATTTCACTTAGAGTTATGAAAATTAAGAGAGATGTTTTATATTCTGGATAATAAGCCAGAAAGAAAATTGCACTCAGAGCTATGAAAATTAAGTGAGATGATTTATGTGAAGTTCCTAAAAATGTAATCTGACAAATAGCAGAACCACAATAAATGACTGCATTTATTGTCACAAGATTTTTCTGCCAGGCACTGTGCTAGATCCTAAGAGGACAATAAATAAATTTTAAAAATTCATAATCTTGCGAGACAGAAATATATAAAAATAACTACATCACTATTAAAAAGGCAAGTAGATACCATGAGGGTACACAGAAGAGAAGCTTTAATTCCAGCTTGGCCTGTTAGGAAAAAAATCTACTGAGAATCTATTATTTGATACAGGCATTAATGACAAATAGAAGTGAGAATGTCAAGTGGATTCATATACGCAGATGCATTTACTTCTTGATACGGAGATAAATTTTCTGACATCATCCTTTCTAGAAGCCTTTGCAAAAAGAGTGCACCTGCATCTAAATTAAACTATTAAAACATATAGCCAACTCTCAATAACCCATGTTAATTTAAGAAAATCTAAGTATTTTCTATCCAACAGGTAGCTGTATGTGGGGTTTTGTTTTAGTGCAGTTGCTTCAGTTTTACCAGCTCCAATAAAGAAAATGTTACCATTGCTGATCTTGGACTATTTTTTATGACACTGAAAAGAATAAAGAAGAGCTTAGAAAATATAAGAATGTGCTAGACAAGAAATACAGACCTTTCCTGTACTACTGTTAGAACATGCATAAACACCAGAAATGAGATCACTTGAGATCAGCTGTATTCCAGGGACCTCACCCATAATTACCTCTACTTCTCTAAGCCTGGGCTTCCATTTTTTGTGTGTGTGTGATCTGCTCAACAGCCCTGTCCATTCCTCTCACTAATGGGAAGAGTAAAATTTCATTACTTACTTTCTCTTCATTATATCTTGGGCTAGAAAACAAAAGAAATGGGGCTCTGGTAAGACAGGCTAGGTCGAAGTAAGGAAAAGAAATTAGACCTTACCGTTTATCTAAAGAGGAAAACAATGGGAGTCAATAAGTGGGCATATAATATTTATAGTTGGGTGAGCTTGGTGGGAGGCAGAAAGGGAGAGTTACTGGGAGTGGAGGAGTTCTAGTAAGGAAAGGGATTGAGGAATCCTGAACACTGGTAAGTGTTAGTTCCTTCTTTGGAAACTATGAATTCAGAAATAAAATATTAATTCCTAAATTTAAAAACAATACACTAGAGAACACATATAAGATTATCTTAGAGATCCTGAGGTATGGTTCCAGATGACTAAAATAAGCAAATATTATAATAGAGTCACAAGAATTTTGTTTCCCAGTGCATATAAAAGCTATGTTTATATTACAGACTATTCAGTGTGCAACAGAATTGTGTCTAAAGAAAACAATGTCTATACCTTAGTTTAAAAAAACCACTGCTAAAAAAATAATAACCATGATCTGAGCTTTCATCAAGTTTTAATATTTGTGCTGGTGGGCAGTCCTGCCTGCATGTTGATGGCTGCTGACTGATCAAGGTGGTAGTTGCTGAAGGCTGGGGTGGCTGTTACAATTTCTTAAAAAAATACAATAGTGAAGTTTGCTACATCAACTGATTCTTTCATTATCAAATTCTCCATAGCATACAATTCTGTTTGATAGCATTTTACCCATAATAATACTTCTTTGAAAATTGGAGTCAATTCTTCCCAACTCTGCTGCTTTATCAACCAAGTTTATGTAATATTATAAATCCTTTGTTGTCATTTCCATAACCTTCACAATAGGTTATGTAGATCTTTATCAGGAATACACAGTAGATAAAGTAGATCTTTACCAGGGGTGGATTCTTATCTAAAGAAACCACTTTCTTTGCTCATCTAAAAGAAGCAACACCTCACCTGCTAATGTTTTATTAAGATTGTAGCAATTAATTCACTTTTTAAGGCCCCTCTTATAATTCTATTTCTTTTGCTATTTGTATAATATCTATAGTTACTTCCCCCACTGAAATCTTAAACCCCTCAAAGTCATCCATGAGGGTTGGAATCGACTTCTTCCAAATACATGTTCATGTTGCTCTTTTGACCTCTTCCCATGGATCACAGATATTATTAATGGGATAAAGAATGGTGAATACTTTCCAAAAGGTATTCAATTGACTTTGCCCAGATCCAACAGAGGAATCAATATCTACAGTAGCTATAGGCTTATGCAGTATATTTCTTAAATATTAAAACTTGACACAGAAGGGAGGAGGGTGGCGGATAGGTAACTGGGTAATGGGTATTAAGGAGGGCACATGCGGTGATGAGGACTGGGTGTTATATGCAACTAGTGAATTGTTGAACACTACATCAAAAACTAATGATATACTATATGCTGGCTAATTGAACATGATAATAAGAAAAAGACTTTAAAATTGAAATTACTTTTTTATAAGGTTTTTTTTTAATTTTTTATTTTTTTATAAACATATATTTTTATCCCCAGGGGTACAGGTCTGTGAATCACCAGGTTTACACACTTCACAGCACTCACCAAAGCACATGCCCTCCCCAATGTCCATAATCCCACCCCCTTCTCCCAAAATAATTGTCTTTTCTGAAAGGTAAAAAAAAAAAAAAAAAAAAAAAAGATAGCTTTTCCAATTCCAATGTTATGAAGCTTCCTCTTCATTTTTTGTTTGTTTGTTGGGTTCTTTTGCCTAAGAATTTTATAGTTTTACCTCTCACATTTAGGTTTTTATCCATTCTGGGTTTTTTGTTGTTGTTTTGTTTTGTTTTGTTTTTAGACAGAGAAAGTGGGCATGAGCAGGGGGGAAGGACAGCAGGAGAGGGGGAGAGAGAATCTCAAGCAGGCTCCATCCTTAGTATGGAGCTCAATGCGAGACTTGAACCCAGGATCCTGAAATCATGACCTAAGCCAAAATTGAGCTGGATGCCTAACTGACTGAGTCACTCATGTGCCCCCAGTGTCTGATCCATTTTGAACTAGTTTTTGTATATGGTGAAAGATAAAAATCCAACTCCATTATTTATTTACACTTGGATATCCAGTTTCCCCAAATACCTTTTCTTTAAAAGACTGACTTTTCCTCCCTCAATGGTCTTGATACCCTTGTCAAAATCATTTCATTTTCATATATGTAAGAGGTTATCTCTGGACTTTGTATTCTATTCCATTGGTCTAAATGTCTATCCTTATGCCAGATCCCCATTATTTTGGTTAGTGTAGCTTTGTAGTAAGTTTTGATATCAAGAAGTGGGGCGCCTGGGTGGCTCAGTGGGTTAAGCCACTGCCTTCGGCTCAGGTCATGATCTCAGGGTCCTGGGATCGAGTCCCGCATTGGGCTCTCTGCTCAGCAGGGAACCTGCTTCCCTCTCTCTCTGCCTGCCTCTGCTTACTTGTGATCTCTGTCAAAAAATTAAATAAAATCTTAAAAAAAAATAAAAAAATAAAAGAAATAAAAAAAATAAAATAAAATAAAAAAAAATAATTGAAATTACTCCTTATCTGTGAGCTGCAGAATGCATGTAGATCTAACTAGAGAAATGTGACCAAGATCTAAGGTAACAGACTTATGATTGAAAGTGAAAACAATAAAGCAATGGTTCTCAACCAGAGACAATCTGTCTCCCATGGGATATTTGGCAATCTCTGGAGACATTTTTGGTAGCCACAGTGAAGAGGAGCTGCAGGTAACTAGCAAGTAGAGACTAGGGATAGGATTAAGTACCTTACAATGTAAAAGACAGCCCCTGTAACCAAGAATTACTCAGCCCCCAATGTTAAAGGTGTGAGAAATCCTGATGTGTAAGAATATAATAGAGTGAGGCATAAAAATATGGGTATACTGAGCTGTTTTAGGTGGAATCTTAATTAAAATACTAGTTAGGGTTTCACAATCACATTATATCAGAGAAAAAAATTTGTATTTTAAAGAAGTGGATTATACATTCGACATCAGCCACAGCAACTTCTTTCAAGATATGTCTCCAAAGGCAAAAAAAAAAAAATAAGTCAAGCAGACAGAGTCAATTATCATATGGTTTCGCTTATTTGTGGAGCATAACAAATAGCATGGAGGACATGGGGAGTTAGAGTGGAGAAGGGAGTTGGGGGAAATTGGAAGGGGAGGTGAACCATGAGAGACTATGGACTCTGAAAAACAATCTGAGGGTTTTGAAGGGACGGGGGGGGTGGGAGGTCGGGGTACCAGGTGGTGGGTATTATAGAGGGCGCGGATTGCATGGAGCACTGGGTGTGGTGTAAAAATAATGAATATTATTACGTTGAAAATAAAAAATAAATTAAAAACAAACAAACAAACAAAAAACAAAAACAAAAATGAACTTTTGGGATTTCATCAAGATCAAAAGCTTCTGCACAGCAAAGGAACAGTCAACAAAGAGGCAACCTATGGAATGGGAGGAGATATTCACAAATGACACTACAGACAAAGGGCTGATATCCAAGATATAAAGAACTCCTCAAACTCAACACACAAAAAATGAATAATCATGTCAAAAAATGGGCAGAAGACATAAACAGACACTTCTCCAAAGAAGACATACAAGTGTCTAACAGACACATGAAAAAATGTTCATCATCATTAGCCATCAGGGAGAATCAAATCAAACCCACACTGAGATACCACCTAACACCAATTATAATGGCCAAATCTGGGGAGCCTGGGTGGTTCAGCAGGTTACACCTCTGCCCTTGGCTCAGCTCATGAGCTTGGGGTCCTGGGTTCGAGCCCTGCTTCCCCTCTCTGCCTGCCTCTCTGCCTATTTGTGATCTCTCTATCTCTGTCAAATAAATAAATAAATCTTAAAAACAAATGGCCAGAATTAACAAGACAGTAAACATGTGTTGGAGAGGATGTGAAGAAAGGGGAATCCTCTTACCCTGTTGGTGGAAATGCAAGTTGGTGCAGCCACTTTGGAAAACAGTGTGGAGATTCCTTAAGAAATTAAAAATAGAACTACCCTGTGACGCTGCAATTACACTACTGAATATTTACCCCAAAGATACTGATGTAGTGAAAAGAAGAGCCATATGTACCCCAATGTTCATAGCAGCAATGGCCACAGTCGCCAAACTGTGGATAGAGAACCAAGATGCCCTTCGACAGACGAATGGATAAAAAAAGATATGGTCCATATATACTATGGAGTATTATGCCTCCGTCAGAAAGGATGAATACCCAACTCAACTTTTTATCAACATGGACAGGGCTAGAAGAGATTATGCTGAGTGAAATAATTCAAGCAGAGAGCGTCAATTATCATATGGTTTCACTTACTTGTGGAACATTAGGAATAACACAGAGGACATGGGGAGATGGAGCAGAGAAATGAGTTGGGGGAAATTGGAGGGGAAGACGAAAGATGAGAGACTGTGGGCTCTGAGAAACAAACTGAAGGTTTTGGAGGGGAGGAGGACGGGGGTTGGGTGAACCTGGTAGTGGGTATTATGGAGGGCACGTATTGCATGGAGCACTGGATGTGGTGCATAAGAAAATGAATACTGGAACACTGAAAATAAATAAAATAAAATAAAATGGAAAAAAATAAAAAAATAAAGTAGTGGATTATAAAAAGCATTTTTTAATGATTTTGAGTTGCCACAGATACTTGTTTTGAAGTACACATGCAAGTTGGCAGAATGAAGACTCTTCAGAAAGGAAATCATTGTGCACAGCCACACTTGAAGTAGATCCTCTATGACCACCAGTTAGGGTAAGGGAGTATAGACAGGTAATATGGGACACATACAAAAAAATGTGTCAACCAAAAATCTGTGTTAATTATTATTATATTATATTTTATTTATTTATATTAATATTTTATTTATTTATATTTTATTTTATTTTATAATAATTCTATATGTAAATATTTCTAATTACACTTAATGTCTACAAAGTAAGATTATACTATGCAAAGTGCATTGTAACTTGCTTTTTTTTTTTTTTCATTTAAATAATAAAATAAGTCCACTCCCTTTGCTGGATCTTTCTCCTTCACTTACTGGGTAGAACTGAAATGGAACTTTTGGTCTTCATAGCACATGACAGATATGTGGCTATTTGTAAACTCCTACATTGCACAACCATCATGAACAGGAAGGTGAATGTTCTGCTGGTAGTGACCTCATGATTCTTAGGTCTTCATTTAGGGCTTTAGATACTCTGTTGTGAATTTGCCTTTCTGTGGTCCCAATGTGGTGGACAGCATTTCCTGTGATCTCCCTCTGTTTACTAAGCTTGCCTGCATAGATACCTACAGATTGTCATTGTTGCCAGCAGTGGGATAATCTCTGAGCCGGTTCTTGACTTTGCTTATCTCCTCCAGTCTGTTCCTCATAACCACTAAGAGTGACTCTTCTACCAGAAATCCAAAGCTCATTCCACTTTGATCACATCACAGTGGTAATTCTCTTTCTTGGCCCATGTATCTTCACCTGTATCTTGTCTCTTCAGCAACCACTCTGAGGATAAGTTCCTTGCTGTATTTTACACCACTGTTACCCCATCTTGAATCTAATTATCTACACTGTGAAACAAAGAAATGAAGACAGCCATGAAGAAATTCTGTCATGATTTTGTGAGTTCAAGAGAGAATAGTTAGATTAAAATTTAATTTTTAAAGGAAACTTTAGATCTTTTAAAAACTGTTATTGATATGATACAGAGTATATAAGACTTAAAAAAGTCAGACCTTCAAGGATATTTTAAATCTAGTACCAACAACAACAACAAAATAAATTAATAGCATTAGATATTTTATACAATTCCAACTAATTATAAAAATTGTCCATTAAAAATTCACTCTTAGGGATGCCTGGGTGGCTCAGTCTAAGTGTCTGCCTTTGGCTCAGGTCATGATCCTCAGGTCCTGAAATCAAGTCCCACATCTGGCTCCCTGTGTGGCGGGGAGCCTGCTTCTCTCTCTGCCTGCTGTTCCCCCCTGCTTGTGCTTGCTCACTTTCTCTCTCTATGACAAATAAATCAATAAAACCTTAAAAAAATTCACCTGTATTTAAGATATATCAAATATATGCTTCATTTGAGTATAAGAATGGCATTGGTTGAAAGGGAAAATAAAGCAAATCTCCAGAAAGTCTACCATATTTTTCTGTATAGTCAGAATGATTTGGCACTTACTGTGCACCCAAGGTTGGTTCTCTGTCTCCTCAAGAATTTTAATGTCTGAGTCAGCACTTACACGTGGTGCTTCCTAAGAAAACAGTAACTTTGAGTTTCAGTATCTATGGATATACTGCCACAGTACACTAATTTTTCTTGTGCCTCCAAAATGAGTTTTCATAGATACTTTTAAGGCTCCTAATATCATTAAAATTTATTTCCATCTTCTCACTCCAAAATTTCTCAGTTTCAGAATCTATGTCCTTGACTCAAAAAAAAAAAAAAAAAAAGTTACCAAATTCAGGATACACCCATGGTTTCCTTAAGAGTAAACTGAATTTACAATATGATATTAAATAATAAATTACATTTTGCATGTTACCATTCTCCAGGAAAGTAATGTAACAACATTTGGATATCATCACATCACTAGTAATTCCCATTGATAAGACACAGTTCAGTGGAGTTTCTGTAGCTGTGAATTTGAATAGATTCATTCACAACTTGTCATTAGTCCTCTTTATAAAACATGCATTGACACATGAAATTAAAAAAAAAAGTGGCTATAAGAAGTTTTGTTTGTTTGTTTGTTTGAGAGAGAGAGGAGGGCAGGGGAAGGGCAGATGGGGAGAGAGAATCCTGAAGCAGACTTCCCACTAAGTGCAAAGCCCAAGACAGGGCTTGCTCTCAAGATCCTGAGATCATGACCAGAGCTTAAATCAAAGGCGCTTGACTGAGCCACCCAGGTACCCCAAGAAGTTGTGTTTTATGTTTTCAACAAGTCTAATGTAGACACAAGTAGAGTTTTGACAACAAAAGAAGATCAATAGCTATCTTTAGACAATTTTCTCCAATTTACATATCACATAATCACAATCACAAAAACCAGAATTTAATGATTACAAAAAAAAAAAAAAAAAAAAACCAAACTTGAAATCTTGGGGAAGAAATTTAAGGTAGTGGAAGCAAATGTGGTTACAGAAACAAAAAGAAATAGGAAAATAACCCTGTGTATTCACTCAATGAAAACTAATAATGTGAATAACACGACAATAATCAAATGTTTTATTTAACGTTAATGATGTCAAGTTGAGAACAAGACAATATTTATAATAGGTAAGTCTATTATACAATGGTAAAACTGTCTCAAAATATATTTCTGATAAATTCCAAATTTCTCAGAGATTATTTCCTTATGTTCTATTGTGGAGTGGAGCCATAAGGCCCTGTGCAGTGTGGCAGTCACTGGTATCACCTGCCTACCACCAGCTCCTTCATCTGCAGGTTTGTGCCCTTGCCTGGCCTGCCCGCACTGCTCCCACAGCAGCTTCAGCACCTGGACCAAGAACAGTGTGTAAAGTAGCTGTGCTAGGACTTTTGGAGGAATAGGGCAGCCCCTTTCACTTCTCCTCAAAACATACCCTTGGTAAGCCTCCTGAATGTCTACAATGTTGCTCATGTACCTGAGTAGCCACAGGTCAAAGCCACATTGAGATCAAAGCAAC
Source organism: Mustela putorius furo (assembly GCF_011764305.1). NCBI lineage: Eukaryota > Metazoa > Chordata > Mammalia > Carnivora > Mustelidae > Mustela > Mustela putorius. The sequence goes on from NW_025422045.1 coordinate 15,206,559, forward strand.
TATGAAAGGCTACCTTGAACCTAAGCAGTTGTCAGACTGCCTGAAAGATTGTGATGTGGTAGTTATTCCAGTAGGAGTCTTGAGAAAACCAGGCATGACACAGGATATCTGTTCCAGACCAATGCCACAGTTGTGGCTACCCTGACTACTGCCTGTGCCCAGCATTGCCCTGAGGCCATGAGCTGTACCACTTTAAATGTGATTAACTCCACCATCCCAATCACAACAGCATTTTCAAGAAACATGGAACATACAACCCCAATAAAATCTTTGGGGTGACAACCCTGGGCATTATCAAAACCAACACTAATTATAGAACTGAAGGGGTTTGGATCCAACTCCAGTCAGTGTTCATGTCACTGGTGGCCATGCTGAGAAACCATCATCCCCCAACCACTCTAAAAATGGACCTTCCCCAGGACCAGCTGACAGCTGTCATTGGGAGGATCCAGGAGGCCAGCACCAGGGTAGTAAAGGCCACAGATGCAGCAGGCTCTCCCACACCGTCTGTGGTGTATGCTGGAGCCCAATATGTCTTCTCCCTTGTGGATGCAATGAATAGAAAGGAAGGAGTTGTCAAATGTTTATTAATTCCCAAGAAATGGAGTGCCCCTATTTCTCTACACCATTACTGCTGGGGGAAAAGGGAATCAAAAAGAATCTAGGCATCAGTACCACTTTCCTTTCCCAGAGAGGATGATAGTTGAAGTCATCTCTGAGCTGAAGGTGTCCATCAAAAAAGGAGAAGAGTTCATGAAGAACATGAAATGAGAAAGCAGTTAGTGAGTAGTCTATTTCCCCAACTTATTAAGGCATCATGTCACTGTGAAGACGTATCAGACCCCTTTGTGTTTCAGTTGTGTTAATGATGAGTATTGTATTAATGTTGCTGTCCCTTCCAAATCACAGGTCTATCTGTTGATGGATAAATAAAAGTAGGCTTTATCTTTTTTTTTTTAAGATTTTATTTATTTATTTTACAGACAGAAATCACAAGTAGGCAGAGAGGCAGGCAGGGGGGCGGCGGGTGAAGCAGGCTCCTTGCTGAACAGAGAACCCGAGGTGGCGCTTGATCCCAGGATCCTGGGATCATGATCTAAGCCAAAGGCAGAGGCTTTAATCCACTGAACCACCCAGGCACCCTGCCTTTATCTTCTTCAAAATGAAACAAAACAAAACATACATCCACACACAAACAAATGTAGACGTATTTGCTGATGTGTTCAATGGGGCCTGAAAGAGTCCCTTGCCCAAAATCTTCACTCAGTATAGCTTGTCACAGGACCTGAAATTCCACTATATTTTCTCATTCTTTTAGTGATAAAACCATATGCTTTTAATAAATTCATTATTTAAATATACAAAAATACAAATGGTAACATATCTGCTTGTTTTCAGTCATGCATATCATATCATGAATGAGTTTAATTATTCTCCTCTATGACAACCAGCTGAGGTCAAACCCTTGCAGAAATGGTGGCCTGATGGGGGTAGATACTAAGAACAGGGAAAAGACAGAGAAAGACAGGAAAAATGGCCTAGGAAGCACAAAGATTTTACATATTTTCTAACTTTTTTAGACAAGCTTTGCTCATACTATAATGAATTGAAGAGCACTGGCCAAGAGGTGAGAACAACTTTGAAGTTCTATTTGTGTAACAGGAAAATGAGTCTAACTCTAAGAAACTGCATGTGAAGATCTGGGGTCCTAGTGAGAATCCCAGACTCTGCAGGCACTGCTATTTGGCACATTCACATTAAAATGTACTGATTACAGCTGACCCCTGAACAACATGGCTTTGAACTGCCTGGGCCCACCTATATGCCAATTTCTTTTGAAAAATAAAGTATGCTACTACAAATATATGTTCTCTTCCTTATGGCATTTTCTTGTGTTTAACTTACTTTATTGTAAGAATATAGTATATAATGCACAAAACATACAAGATACATGTTAATCAACATTTTATGTTATTGGTAAGGCTTCCAGTCAACACTAGGCTACTAGTTGTTGGGTTTTAGAAGACTGAAAGTTATACATGGATTTTTGACTATGCAAGGGGTTAGCACCCTTAATCCCTGCTTTGTTTAAGGTTCAACAATATTATATTGTCTCTATTATACACAAAGACTTTGCAAATGTTGATAGAAGCTCAATTCATTATCACCAGCATCTGTAAAAACATAAATGGATAAGCAAACTGTGACATATCCATATGTTGAACAATAAAAAGGAATAAAATAGGATTTGAAAATCATCTTCCAAGAGAAACAGCAATAAAACTGGAAAAAGTTTTCAGACAAAAGTACCCAAAACAAAAGAAAACCTTTAAACTTTTTCAAGTCTAAGGAAAATAACCAGAGGGCATACAACAAATTGAGAAATATTTATTCAAGAATCTCAGTAATAGCAGAGGAAGTCTCTGACATTAAGCCAGATTCTGCACCTATTTCTCCCAGTTCTCTACTGTCAAAGTTCTCTGCTACATAGGTGCTGCATCCCATAAGGAAAAGCAGCTCCCATTATCCCTCCAAGCTCCAGAACTGAGACAAAGAGATTATATCCCAGGTGGTACTAAGGCTGGTCATGATAACTGATGGCTCCCATCTCCCCAACTTGGCTCTGGCTCCACACTGTGGAGATATGCCCATGGTGTGGAGATCTGCCCAGGTGAGCATTGCAGAAAAGAAAAACATGGAAGCCCTGCCTGAGGAAGGTGATTTTATCTGGAGAGCAATGCAAAAATTCTATGTCTGTGGCCTACTATTTGAAATGATCAGGGTCACAGTGGAAACATCTCTAATGATCCTATAAAAATAAAAAATATATATATTTTAAAGGAATACTCTGGAAAACTATGTACCAACAAATTAGGTAACTCATATGAAAGGGACAAATGCCTAAAAATATACAATAATAGAAAATCTAAAGAGACATATAAGAAATAGACATTGTTAGTATTTTTTTAAATTTCCCAAAGGAAAACTCCAGGCTCTGGTGGCTTCATTGGTAAATTCTGGCAAATTTTTAAAGAAATAGGACCCATTCCTCTAAAACTCTTCCAAGAAATGGAGAAATAGGAAACATTTCACAACTCATTCTATGAGGGCAATTTTACCCTGATACCAAAGCCAGACAAAGACAGCACAAAAATAAATAAACAAACAAACAAACAAACAAACTATAGACCAACACTTCTTACCAATTCAACTATATACTACAGAACAGAAACACATTTTAAATGTAAAGTCATAGATAGGTTAAATCTGTGAGGATGAAGGAAGAGAACAAAGTCAAAGAACAGACACTACCCACGTTCAGAACTTAACTATAAAGCTACAGTAACAAAGATAATGTGGTATTGACATATATCAATGGGATGAGATAGAATGTCCAGAAATAGACTCACATAAATTTAGGCAACTGATCTTTGAAAAAAGCAAAAGTAATGCAGGGGAGCAAAGAGAGTATTTTCCACAAATGCTACTTGAACAACTGGACATCCATGTGCCAAAAAATGAGAGAGAGAGAGAGAGAGAGAGAGAGAGAAGAGGAGGAGGAGGAGGAGGGGGAGGGGGATGAGGGGGGGAGGAATGAGGGGGGGGGGGGAGGGGAGGGAGGGGGGGGGGGGGGGGGGAGGGGGAGGAAAAAGAAAAAAGAAAAGAAAAGAAAAGAAAAAGAGAAACCAACATACACCTTACACTTTTCACAAAATTTAACCCAAAAGGATCATAGACCTTTTGTGAAGTAAAAAATATAAATCTTCTAGAAGATAACATAGAAAAAAGGCTAGATGACCTTGTGTGTGGCAGTGACTTTTAAAATATACCACCGAAGGCACAATCCATGAAAGAAATAACTGACAAGCTGTACTGCGTGAAAATTTAGAACATTTTCTCTGCAAATGACAATGCCAAGAGAATGAGAAGAAAAGCCACTCTGGGAAAAAAATATTTACAAGAGACCTATCTGATAAAGTGTTGCTATCCAGTATACTCAAAGATCTCTTTAAACTCAACAACAAAGAAGCAACCTCATTAAAAAAAAAAAAATCATCAAGACACCTGATTAAAAACCTCACTAAAGAATATAGGGGTGCCTGGGTGGCTCAGTCAGTTAAGCATGTGCCCTTGGCTCAGGTTATGATCCCAGGGTCCTGAGATCGAGCCCCATATGGGCTCCCTTCTCAGCAGGGAGCCTTCTTCTCCCTCTCAGCTGCCCTGTGCTTGTATTCCCTCTCTTGCTATCTCTTTGTCATAAATAAATAAAATGTTCTTTTAAAAAAGAATATATACAGATGACAAATAAGCATGTGAAAAGATGCTCAGCATCATGTATCATCAAAGAATTAAAAATTAAAACAAGATCCACTATAAACTGATTGGGATTACTAAATCTAAAACATTGATAACATCAAATGCTGGCAAGGATATGGGGCAACAGGGACTCTAATCCTGATGGGAATCCAAAATGGTACACCTACTTTGGAAGACAATTGGCAGTTGCTTACAAAACTAAATAAACACTTACCATTCAGTCCACCAGCTGTGCTGCTTAGCATTTACCCAAATACATTGGAACAAAAACCTCCATACTGAAGATCTCCTTCAGAAGGTGAATGGATAAATAGACCATGGTAAGTCCAGACAATGAAATTTCTTCAGTGCTAAAAAGAAATAAGCTATCACGCTACAAAAAGACATGTAAGAAACTGAAATGCATATTACTAAGGGAAAAAACCCAATGTATGTTGTATAATTCCAACTATATGCCATTCTGGAAAAGGCCAAACTATGCAATCCATAAAATTAGTAGTTGCCAGGGATTGCACTATTAGGTATTTATCTCAAAGATAGAGATGTAGTGAAAAGAAGGGCCATCTGTACCCCAATGATCATAGCAGCAATGGTCACAGTTGCCAAACTGTGGAAAGAACCAAGATGCCCTTCAACAGATGAAAAGATAAAGAAGATGTGGTACTCATATACTATGGAGTATTACGCCTCCATCAGAAAGGATGAATACCCAACTTTTGTATCAACATGGATGGGACTAGAAGAGATTATGCTGAGTGAAATAAGTCAAGGAGAAAGAGTCAATTATCATATGGTTTCACTTATTTGTGGAGCAAAGGAATAACATGGAGGACATAGGGAGATGGAGCGGAAAAGTGAGTTGGGGAAATTGGAGGTGAAGATCAAAGATGAGAGACTGTGGATTCTGAGAAACAAACTGAGGGTTTTGGAAGGGAGGTGAGAGAGGGGTTGGGTAAGCCTGGTAGTGGGTATTAGGGAGGACATATATTGCATGGAGCACTGGGTGTGGTACATAAACAATGAATTCTGGAACACTGAAGAAAAAAAAAATTAGTAGTTGCCAGGGATTAAGAAAGAGGGGAAAGTAAATAGGCAGAGCACATATGATTTCAGGGCAGTGGAACTATTCTGTATGACACTACAATGGTGAATACATGTTATTATATATTTGTAATAACCTATAGTGTATACAACATCAAAAGTGAACCCTAATATAAACAATGGATTTTGAGTGATAGTGATATGTCAGTGTGGGTTCACTGATTGGAAAGATGTATCACTGTGGTATCAAATGTTGACCATGAGGGAAGTTGTGCATATGGGGGGTGCTCAGGAGGTATATGAAAACTCTTTGTATGTTCCACCAAATTTTGGCGTAAATCTAAAACTATTCTAAAGGAAAAGGCTATTTAAAAAAAAAAAAAAAAAAATAAAGGACAGAAAAATATAGAAAAAAGATATATCATATGAACACAGATCAAAAGAATTCATCAGAGGCCATTTTAATATCAAAGTACATTTCAGAGCAAAGAATAATACCAGGGATAAGAATGTCATTTCATGGGGTGCTTGGGTGGCTCAGTCAGTTCAGTGTCTCCTGTAGGCTCAGGTCGAGATCCCAGAATCCTGGGATTGAGGCTACCTCCCCCTGCCACCCAGGCCCCCTGCTCAGCGGGGAATCTGCTTCTCCCTCTCTCCTTTTGCCCCTCTCCCACTTAGGCTCTTGCATGTGTTCTCTTTCTCAAATAAACAAAATATTTTTAAAAAAGCAATTTCATATTGAGAAAGAAATCAATTAATCAGGAAGTAGTAATGATTTAATTATTTATGTTCCTGACATCAGAATTAAAAGCAAAAACTGAAAGAGTTGCAAGGAGAAATAATTTTTTTAAAAATATAATCAGCAAACTGGAGGGGAAGGTCATAAAGAGGATGTGACCACCAGTTCACCCATGAGCTGGACCTGGGCAATTGGAGGTTTCTCACCACCTACACTGTCCTTGGAATGTGCATTCTACTTGCCTACCCTGCTCCCAGAAGCTGCCTGAAGGATACAGCCTTTAGAGAGTGATGTGGTGTTGACACTGTCCATATAGTATACATGGCTGAACCCACTTAAGGCCTCTAAATTAACCTAAAGATTTGGCCAGTGGGTACAGAGATCTACTCATCTTGCAGCCACCCATGATGGTGGTTATAGAATACACTAGTCAAGATATGACTTCCCTTGCAACTAGCACTAAAACCTTAACTGAATTTGATGACAAAAATCTAGTTAGAGAATAAGATTGCAGAAGACATCTTCTTGGTACTTATATGTTAAATGATAAAAATTTAAAACTTCACTAATGTTTAATGCATAGCTGCTTTATATGTGATTTTTCTTATCTCCTTGTTCTGATTTCTTGAATATGGAAAGGTTATTCCCAAGAGATGTCCAACAGAAATTATTTTCATAATTTTTGTCCTACCCAGAATACATAATAGGAAAATTTCACCCAAGGGATTCTTCTAGTGATGAATATATGTCAGGTCGAGGGAAAGTGCTTCTACAGATACTGTCTCCACCCAACTGTGGATGTCATCTCAAGCATACACCAGAAGAGAAGAGGAAAAAGCAATTTAGTCTTAGGAATAAATTCATATTTGGTAAGCTATCTCGTGTTCCCTGTGACTCTCTTCTTTAATTTTTAAAAAATCTGTATTTATCTGTATTGCCCATGCTCACCCATGACATCTTGAGTGTGGCTTGTTTAACTCCTGACCTTAAAGAGGGTAATACAGGGGTGCCTGGGTGGCTCAGTGAGTTAAAGTCTCTGCCTTCGGCTCAGGTCATGATCTCGGGGTCCTGGGATCAGGTCCCTCATCGGGCTCTCTGCTCAGCAGGGAGGCTGCTTCCTCCTCTCTGCCTGCCTCTCTGCCTACTTGTGATCTCTGCCTGTCAAATAAATAAATCTTTAAAAAATCTTTAAAAAAAGTAAAAACAGTTATATATCCAGTGAGAAATGACATAATTCAGTTACTAGAGAAGTAAGATAAAACTACAATCTGAAAGAAAAGGAAGGCATCTTAAGCTGAAGAAGAAAGTCGGACTTTCTCCCTGTGCACCTCACCCAGTGTGTATCTCAGGCAATTCATTAAATTATTTGAGTCCAAGTTTCTCTTATAAAAACATAAATGTTGAGAATCTCAGTTTTATGATGATTATTGTTTAAAAAAATCTTAGTGGATGAACATTGAGTCTAGAAGACCATGAAAAATGTGTTGCCATATTTAATACTCCTACAAAAGTATCTCAATTTGTCTCCTTTCCCTGATTTCTCAATTTTACTAATCCCAAGGTTATCATTACTTCCTTTATGAAAATTCTCCAAGTTAAAGTTAAGAATTTCAAAGGTGCTTTAATAAAATGTGCTACTGCCTCATGTAAGGTTTCTTAAAATGTGAATAACCCCTCTCAGACAAAAGCAGAAGTGAAAAGTAAAAAAGATACAAAGCTACTGAAAGCAGGTAGCAGGTCTGAACTTCTTTTGCATCTGTATAACCTGCTAAGGGTGTGCTTGTTAATGTAGAAAAAATGTTAATTTAAATCTCCCTGATGGCTAGTGATGATGAATATTTTTTCATATGTCTTATAGCCATTTGTATGTCTTCATTGGAGAAGTGTCTGTTCATATCAGAACAGTGTGGAGATTCCTCAAGAATTTAAAAATAGAGCTTCCCTATAACCCTGCAATTGCACTATTGGGTATTTACCCCAAAGATACAGATGACGTGAAAAGAAGGGCCATCTGTACCTCAATGTTTCATAGCAGCAACGGCCACGGTTGCCAAACTGTGGAAAGAACCAAGATGCCCTTCAATGGACAAATGGATAAGGAAGATGTGGTCCATATACACTATGGAGTATTATGCCTCCATCAGAAAGGACGAATACCCAACTTTTGTAGCAACATGGACAGGACTGGAAGAGATTATGCTGAGTGAAATAAATCAAGCAGAGAGAGTCAATTATCATATGGTTTCACTTATTTGTGGAGCATAACAAAAATCATGGAGGACATGGGGAGATAGAGAGGAAAAGGGAGTTGGGGGAAATTGGAAGGGGAGGTGAACCATGAGAGACTATGGACTCTGGAAAACAATCTGAGAGATTTGAAGGGGCAGGGGGTGGGAGGTTGGGGGATCCAGGTGGTGGGTATTGGAGAGGGTATGGATTGCCTGGAGCACTGGGTGTGGTTCAAAAACAATGAATACTGTTATGCTGAAAAAATTTTAAAAATAAAAAAAATAAAGTAATAAATAAAAAAAAAGGTAAAAAAGAAAGAGACATATTAAAAAGTGAAAAAAAAGGAAAGGGAAAGAAATAGTAAAAGGAGAATAGAGATATAAAATTATCTTTTTATCATCCAATGAGAAAAGGTATGAGTGTACTTAAGGATGAATATAAAGAATATTTACCCCAAAGATACAGATGTAGTGAAAAGAAGGGCCATCTGTACCCCAATGTTTATAGCAGCAATGGCCACAGTCGCCAAACTGTGGAAAGAACCAAGATGCCCTTTAACGGACGAATGGATAAGGAAGATGTGGTCCATATACACTGTGGAGTATTATGCCTCCATCAGAAAGGATAAATACCCAACTTTTGTAGCAACATGGACAGGACTGGAAGAGATTATGCTGAGTGAAATAAGTCAAGCAGAGAGAGTCAATTATCATATGGTTTCACTTATTTGTGGAGCATAACAAATAGCATGGAGGAGATGGGGAGTTAGAGAGGAGAAGGGATTTGCGGGAAATTGGAAGGGGAGGTGAATCATGAGAGACTATGGACTCTGAAAAACAATCTGGGGGTTTTGAAGAGGTGGGGGTTGGGAGGTCAGGGTACCAGGTGGTGGGTATTATAGAGGGCATGGATTGCATGGAGCAGTGGGTGTGGTGCAAAAACAATGAATACTGTCATGCTGGAAAAAAAAAAAAAAGAATGTCATTATTATACTTACATAGTATTTCTACAAAATAAGAAATTATAAATATTTATTGGGGTGCCTGGTTGGCTCAGTGTGTTAAAGCCTCTGCCTTCAGCTCAGATCATGATCTCAGGATCCTGGGATCGAGCCCTACATTGGGCTCTCTGCATAGCAGGAAGCCTGCTTCCCCCTCTCTCTGTCTCTGCCTGCCTCTTTGCCTGCTTGTGATCTCTGTCTGTCAAATAAATAAATAAAAAAAATATTTTGAAAAAGAAATTATAAATATTTACATATTATATTTAGAGGTATATAACTGATGATCTCAAATTTTATCTTTGTCCTCACTCAGCGTTAAGAGTCAAAGATGTACTTTACTTCCATAAGTCTACAATATATTTACATCCTAGAAATGACACATAGATATTTCAAACCTGTATGGCATTATTTGAAAACCTAGGGATTTCCTAGCATCTATGAATACATAGCTGACCCTTGAAAAATGGAGTCAAAAATTTGTGTACAACTTTTGAATCATCCAAAATTTAACAATAGTCTACTGTTGACCAAAAAGCACTACTGACAACAAAAATATTTTGTATATGTATTGTATATTGAATTATCACAGTGAAGCTAGAAAAAGGAAAACATTATTTAAAAAGTCATAAGAGAAAATATATTTACAGTACTGTACCTACTGAAAAAAATCAGCATATTAAAAAACCCCTCCACAGTTCACCTGGGTTGTTCATAACACCTGTGTCGTTCAAAAGTCAACTGTAAATGAACACAAATATCTTATGTTGATAAATTTGAATATTTATTATATTTTGGTTATATATTTGCTATCATTCAGATTTCCCGTTAGACTCTGAGTCGGAGTTATCTTCCTCTTTGGTGAATCCCTTTCTCAGACAACTCTCCAAATTTTTTTCTAATACATTTAGTTCACTAAATGCATTTCATTTCATTGTGGTCTTAATAATAAATTATGTGCCTCATTTTGCATTTGAATTATCATGCCAAGATATTATAAGGCTTTCTATAACTTCTCTCCAACAGATTGTTCCAACACATATTTTATAGTAATAAAATAGTTTTATGATATTTTATAAAAGAGGTTCAACTGAGGTTTGAAGGAATCTTTATGCATAATACAATGAAACTGTAATTTCCTACCATGTCAATTGCTCTGGATTTGATACCTGCTCACTATAATTTTCTTAAATAGATGACTTAAATTTTAGTTATTTCATGTAATGGTTATTGGTAGTACCCCACTCAGATGCTTTTTACTGGAGTGGTGGACTGAAGCTAATTTCCAGATGACACCATAACTATTTTTTTTTTTTTTTTTTTAGCATTTTCTTTAGCTGTGCTGCTTTCCTCACTCACTTTTTACAAGAGCACCCTCTCAATAAATCATTTACATGAAAATCCCATCTCAGACTTTGCTTTTTGGAAAGTCAATCTTAGACATTTAGCTTCTTTTAAAAGGCATTATGGCATAAATATTTTGCCAAGATTTGTCTTCCCAGCTATATTTTTACTCTCAGATATAAATGCTCATTTTCAGTGAAAATTAACTTTCAATGAAATTAATTTCCAACTGAAGTCTAAAAATTAAGTACCCTTTCCCATGCCAGTAACTGACA